>NC_135177.1:24308059-25508059 GCF_041146795.1 Maylandia zebra
AGTGCAAATAGTGTGTGTGTTTACCCGGCACAGGAGTGTTGGGCTGTGTGTCTGCAGGAGTCCCTGTGGAAGGAGTCTTTGGGTCTTCTCCTGCAGCCAAAGCTGCGGCTCTTTTGTTTTCCTCCAACTCGGCCATCCAGGGCATCGACCACTGACCATTCACATGTTCAAACTCCTGCACCTGTTAAACAACATGTGACTCAATGATTAAGAGTTTGGATAATTTAGACCACATTCTCAAGCAGGGCGACACTATTTTTACCATTTCTACTGGAGCTGTTGAACCGTACCTTTTTCCGTATGAGTGACATCACACCGATGCGAGTGAGCACGTGCTGTCTTGACAGACCCTCCCGAGGGACGCCGTCAGCAAACGTCTCGGCTCCGTCGGCCCCCGGCTCACAAAGGTGACGCATGAACAGAGACACATAGGCCCTGCAAAGAAAGCATGACATACTGAATAAATTTGAGCCAGGTGTATTTTATATTGCAGAGAGACAACATGCTAATTAAGCTGAATGTAACTATCCTGCTAGTATTTAGTACTAAGAGACTTCACGTTCTAATGGCTCAGTTACCAGTTTTAACAATAATTACTTTAGACAGTTGGCCAATTTATAAAACTGTCATTAACGGAACAGCTTAAACCTTTAACTGTGTAGACAAGTTTACAAATTTGAGCAGATGATTGATACTAAAAATTAGGTTCATAACAAAAAAAAAAAAAAAAAAGCACTTTACCTTGATATTAGACTGCACCCATAACAGTAGGAAAATTATAAAAAACACCCATCAGACTCACTTGAATTCTTTCTCTGACTTTCCTCGTAGGTCTCTGACCAGCCACTGGTTAGTAAAGGCATCTTGGGGAGGCATCCCATAACGCATCACTGCATTTAAGAAAGCCTTCCTCTGCCGTGCGTTGAATCCCAGCACCTGACAGGTAAGAGGTCAAAATGTAAAAGAAAAGCTTAATAGAAAGACAACAGAAAGATGTGACTCCTCCACCACTGTGCAGTTAATTTTTTTCCCTTGCACATTCACTCTTGTCTCGTGGAAGGAACCAAAAACTCACCTCGATGTTCCCACCAACCCTGGCCAACAGTGGGGGTAGAGGCTTGTCCCGGTCGTTCCTCAGCCCTTTGCGGTTTGGCCTGCGGGCATTGGCTATGAGCAAAGAAGCACGGTTAGTTAGTCTGTCTGAAGGCCTGAAAGTCAGCGCCAACTCCACCGAAGCCATGAGGACGAAAAGTTGAACAGTAAATTTTGCATGATGCATGATCGTGTGTGCACTTATCATCCTAAACTTTCCACTTACGGCTCATTGGCTCACTCTGATCCTGCTGAAGCTGGCCCTCTCTCCACACTTTACAATAAACGTTTCTTGAAGCGCAACGCTTTCAGAAAATTTACTACTGAAAGCAATCTGGCAGTACACATCATTTAATAAAACTCCAGTTACAGTAAGAAAAATACAACTGGTATATAAATGCACACCTTATAGCACCTTTTAATTGGAAAATAAATTTTTTACAACATGTTTATTAACGGATACAAATTTAATAAATAAAAGTGAACAGTTATATAAACAATTAATATAAACACAAACAATTTAATCTGCAAAGCAGATTAAAGGACTGGGAAACCATTGATCTTAATTTTCTTTCCCCGTTTCCTTCTCTTATGCTTTTTCCTTTCCTTTTTCTTTCTGCCTTGCTTTGCCTCTCTACGCTCAACGCAGATGATGCAGTCACATTTCCTTTTTCGGCAGTTGTTGTTGAGGTTGTCGAGGAGGATATCATAGCTCTCGTCTGAATCTGAATAAACATCTGCGGGGGTGTTGGAAGGATGTTAGTGAATTATGTATCTCAGATGTGGAAAGACTTCTTATCATCGGTTAATAATCTGAACAGGAACCTCCGCCTCCATGTCAGCTTGTTATGATCAATAACTTCACTCAACTCCATCTTTATGACTAATGCCAAACTCCTCAGAGCACAGACGTCCCAGTGTGAAAGATCTCCAACGGTTGTAACCAACTTACCTTCAGTCCGTTCATCAAAGTCCTCATCGCCCTCCTCTGAGGCCACCGAGTAATCGGACTGGTTATCAGACTGATCCTCCTGCCAGTCTAAAGAGACCACAGAGAAATGATGAGATGAGCGAGGAGAAAATACCAAAAAGGACAAAACTCTTCCCCACCAGGTCTGAATCTAACTGATCAACAACGAGATAAAAGTACACATACGAGTACACAATAAAAGTAACTCCTTTCAGAGGTTTAATCACAGGTTAGTAAGAGTTCAACCAGTAGGGGGAGTTACCGTGTTAAAACTGCATTTGAACTACTAGATTACTGCCACTGATTAGCTTTGACTGCTGCAATAAACAAAAAGAAAAGATCCTTCACTGATGTTGTTAATGTTTACACAGCTATATGCAAGTGAAAAGCCTACTGTGGCTCTAACAGCTTTGGTTTTTGGTTTATTTGGGGGCTGAGACAGGAAAAAAAACAGATCATTAAAACAAAACTAGTTCAACTGCTTCTGTGTTTTGCAGTTTGAGGTTTGTTTCTTCAGAATTGTCACTCTCCCAAAATAAGGTCTTAAAATGTGAAGCAGAAGGGTTCGGGAGAGGACTGTAGCTTTGGTGATTTTATCAACAAATCCTAATACACGTTCATGTTATTGCTTTTCCTGGACCTCCAAAATCTACATGAATAGTATGGACTTTTTTTATATATATAATTAATATTAAAACTTAACATATTTGAACAGAACCTTGTTGAAAGCTGCACTTATTACAATTGCCATGGCTTGTTGTTTCCAGCTAATAATGTCCCTGTCTGTCATATATGATCTCTGACAATGGAGTTCACTGAATGGAATAATGTTTGAGAGCAAATAAGCACTGAATGAATGGAATACAGGCAACTGATAATTGATTTCCTCCTCTTATTAATGTTTGCATGTTTTTCTGCAAGTTTCAAGATGTAAAACTATAACATCAAGATTTTGCAGACCTGAGTCATGTGCATGATCTCCCCTTCCCCCTCTATGTCTACACTGCGTTTACACTCAGAAAAAAAGAAAAGAGGTCAGTTCAAAACCAGTGGAGGCCTGTTTTTCCCCACACAGGAAATTAATGATAAAGGTTGCAGAAAAAAAGTTGACCCTATGAGCAGAATCTCCCTTCGATAGACTGCACTCCATCTCTCTTCTTATGAGAGCTGGGACAGGCTCCAGTCCAACTCCCAGGACCCTGCGGTTAAATTGGTCGGATGGATGAGGAGAATAAAAAGCAAACAGTCCGTGACAGATGCATTTTCTCATGTCTGTGCAATCAGACATCATACAGACTACACTCAGGAGCTGGCAGGTTAATCTCCACTTAATGGGCGATCACACACAGCTCAGCTGAGTGACGTCTAAGAAATGTTTATCAGCACATGAGTGAAAATGGCTGTTGTGTTGTTTGCTGTGCCCTATCGCACGCTCTGCCTGTGCATCCAGCCCAATCTGCTGCTGCCCCCTACTGTTTTAATGCTAAACCAACGGCTGTACTGCAATAATATTCCCTTTGTGCCATTTTCTAGTCCGAGCAAATTACATCTAGAAAAGGGGCCTTAACTACCTACAATGTGAGTCCGTCTATCCGCCTATTTTGTGTGAACGTATCTCCTAAAGGAAGGCGACACATTTCTGGCTTAGTGAGAGGCCTTATCCTTCTGAAAAAATCGATTTTAAACTGGTCTAAACATTTAAAAATAACATCAACTACCACATTTCTACACCCGAGCACAAACTAAAACAAAACTTCATGCCATAATCTCACTGTCGCTGCTACTATATTACCACCACATCAACACCACACAAACACAAATCCACCACTGGTACTGCACTCCACACACGCACAAGAAGAGGTTGCATTATATATTGTTCTGTACCCTGTCTTATACCTCGGTCCTCCTGGGAGCCATCATTGTAGTTGACTGGCTTTCGAGTTCTTTTGCCTTTGCCCAAATTGCGGGCGAGATCCTCCTGCTGTTGCTCGTAGTGGTGCCGAAGCAGCTTCTCCCAGTAGTCTGGATCAACACTTTCCTCCTGCTTGATCACCTCCCTTTCCACCTCCTCCTCCTTTAAAACATTTTTTTTTAATACAGTGCACATAAAGACTGTTTGTTCGTGCGTAGACTTGGAGTTTGACTACTAAAGATGCTCTAAAAATGACAAAAAACTAAAGCCCGATAGGTAAAGTGATATGCTCATATACGCACATTGTAGCCATGCTAATACTGTACCTCATCATCTTCATCTTTCACCACATACTGTGCCACTTTGAACGAGCTGAGGTATTCGTTCATGCTCTGGAGCTCAGTGTCGTCTGTGGCATCCTGGTTCCTGTCAAGCAAACGGTCAATTGCCTGATCATCGTAGTGGATCACACTGCTGTCATCCTCCTTGTTGTCCCCTGAAAGTAGAATAAGTGGAAAAAGAAGGAAGGATAGGAGGAAGAGAAATTTGAATTTAATGCTCAAAACATCTCTGGCATCCCAGTGGAGAAGTCATAATTCCACCTCTTTCTCTTTGCTTTTACACACAATGCAACTAGTGATGCGCAGAACCAGTCGACTGGATAATTAACCAATAAAACTTTGCTGCTTTCACTACTCTGCACCAGGGATAGTTGTTTAAACTAGTCATTCATATTTTTTTGTATAAGCCAGTCAACCCCACTCCCCACCCCCATCTCTGACAGGAAGTTTTAAACAAGTACTGTGGAAAATAACAGATAAGAGACCTGCAAACCAGCAAAGTTCTGCACTATCTTGATCTAGAAAATGAAACAGCTGTGAGCTGAAGAGTAAACTGACATATAACCACTCAACTGGAGCAATGCATAAACCACATTCTGCAGTGTGGACGCTATGGCCTAATTTAGATTTCTGTGGTGAATCTCTGTAGATTCTATGACTTAACCTACGCAAGTGGCCAATATTGATGCTGGTATATATGCTTGTGTGTGGAGTATTATGTGACAGTTACCTGTGGTCATGTCTCGGCTTCTTATATGCGGTGCCAGCCGGCAGAACTAAATAAAATGCTGTGACTTTTTCCCCTCCTCAGTCCTTGCTCTGTGTTGTGTCTGGTTTTTTTTCAAGGGCAAACATATTTAACTTTTTCCACTTCTTTGCACATTCCCATTACGTCTAATCGGATAGTTTCAGCAATCCTCCAGGAATTTGCTGACATTTGTTAGTCCTTTTATCGATCCTATGATTATTATTCCTATTGAGGGGCTCATTGTTATTCTCTCACTGATCAATTTCAAAGCTGCAGTGAAAACATAGCTGTAGATGCACAGGAGTACTGAACAGGTACATCACATCAGGTGACTCTGTAGGCTTTCAGATGGCTTTGCAGATACAACATAACTATAGGATAGATTAACCAGACATACAGAGAAAGAGGCTCCCAGTGCTAAAATTAATATCAGCCCCACTCACCAAACTAAGCGGACAGTGTGTGTGTGTGTGTGTGTGTGTGCGCGCCATCTGTCAGAGGCTCAACACTGACTCACCATCTCCAATTTCATCTTTAAACAGTTCTTCAGTTCCAAACTTGAGGATGTCATCAAGCTCCTGCTTGGACATGGAGCCCATCTTAGATCCGAGGCCGGGTCGCACCACCAGGTGGGTGAGCATCATCTTCTTCTTTGCCACCTGGTGGAAGCAAGAAGGTGGAGGTCAAGCTACCAGTCAATATGTGATCATTGCAATTCAACACATTTGATAAAGTGGTGTTAATTTTCACAGACCTGTGTTATCCTCTCCTCCACAGACGCTTTGGTAACAAAGCGATAAATCATCACTTTCCTGTTCTGGCCAATACGATGAGCTCTGCTGAAGGCCTGTGAAGCACACATGAAACACAGCATAATCACCCCTCAAAATAAACGCTCACACTGGCGCAGATGTGAGGTTAGTCATGTGGTTTGCATACCTGGATGTCATTGTGGGGATTCCAGTCGGAGTCATAGATAATAACAGTATCAGCAGAAGCGAGGTTAATGCCCAAACCACCAGCTCTGGTAGAGAGGAGGAAGGCAAACTGCTGAGCACCAGGAGCTGTTGGAAAGAGGAGCAAAATTAAAATTAGAAAAACAGACATGAACTCTGCTGTCCTGAGAGGCAAAACTGACAAATAGCTAAACACGCCTCACCATTAAAGCGATCAATGGCCTCCTGTCTCAAGTTGCCAGTGACTCCTCCATCAATCCTCTCATATTTGTAACCCTCGTTCTCCAGGAAGTCCTCTAGCAAGTCGAGCATTTTAGTCATCTGGGAGAAAACCAAAACCCTGTGGCCTCCTTCTTTCAGCCGTCTCATCATCTTCTGGAGCAGCATCAGTTTCCCTGAAGACTTGGTCAGGGCAGTGCCTTCATACATGCCATTTGGAAGTTTTGGCGCTTCCTGAAATTAAGGAAGTGATGTCTTAAACAAGTTTAAAAGAAACACGAAAAAACTAAATTAAACTAAATGTATAAAAAAACATACATTGGCAGCTGCTGGAAAGAGGTAGGGGTGGTTACAGCACTTTTTGAGGTCCATCACAACATTGAGCAGAGATACTTGATTTCCTCCTCCACGAGTGTTCAGGGCCTCAAAGTTACGTGTTAAAATGAACTTGTAGTATTTCCTGAAGTACAAAAAGAGAAGTAAAAGAAGCGTGAAAAAATAGACTGCAAAGATAAAACAAAGGAAAACATGAGCAGGATTAAAGCTTCAAGGGTGACATGTTATGCTCATGTTGCTGCAAATGGTTCTATATGAAGTTTGTATTATTCACAGTTGAAAATAATATTCATCTATCTTATACTGGGCATTGCTGCAAGCCCTCATTTTAACCTCTACATGAAACAAACAGTTTAAGCTTCCCTCCGAACCACCTTCTGACTGACTGCCGCTTGCAAACAGAAGACAGTTATGAATGTCGAGTTGAGCTTAGTGCCTAAGAGGAGACCATCTTATGATGTGTTCAAATCAAAAACCAAGCCTGTTGCACAATTCCATACAAGGTTTTATGCAAAGACTATGGATTGTTTCCACATTGCAAAGAATACATGTTACTGTCAATCTAATTGCAGCTATCAGTAGTATTTATTACATTTACTCCTTCTCCTCCAACTCATAGCAAATATTTGTGGGTTTCCAAAACCATCAGACAGAATCTGTGACCAGCACAAGGGGAAACTTTGCTTTGTCTTTTCTTTGACCACAACATTAGGAATATCCCCTTTCACTGTCGACAGCAGAAAAACTGTCTGAGCTGTTTGAAGTCTGAGCTTCAGGCTCACAGGTATAACTCTGCCATACTCTGGGCACATTATTTGAAACTATGGCATGTTTAATTCAATTAATTTTAATTTTATTTATATACTGCCAAATTAACAACTGTCACCTCAAGGTGCTTTATATTGTAAGGTAAAGACCCTACAACAATACAGAGAAAACTCCAACAATCAATGAGCCTTTATGAGCAAGCACTTGGCGACAGTGGGAAAGAAAAACTTCCTTTTTTCATTTTTCCAAACATATATTTGCAGCTACTGCAAAGTTTTTTATTGCTTACTTTTGCATGGAGCTCAGCTCCACTCGAACAATGAGCTCGGTCTTTGAAGGCATGTGTTTAAATACATCAGCCTTCAGCCTCCTGAGCATGTGTGGTCCCAGCATGTCATGGAGCTTCTTGATCTGGTCCTCTTTTGCGATGTCCGCAAACTCTTCCAGAAACCCTTCGAGATTACTGCATGAAAAAAAAAAATTAAAAAGCCACATGAATCACAGTGGATGTCATCACTGTATCTGCAGTACAGCTACATCTGCTGTAGCCCTGCGCTGTGTGCAGGTACTGACTTGAATCTCTCTGGGGTTAAAAAGTTCAGCAAATGGAAGAGCTCCTCCAGGTTGTTCTGAAGTGGAGTGCCTGTAAGCAGCAGCTTGTGTTGCAGCGGGTAGTTGTTCAACACTCTGAAGAACTGAGAGAAAGACAGAAAACATACAGTACAAACCTGGGCACTGGAGCCAAGAAAATTACACCACTAAACTGTTATGTCCAGCATTGTGTGTCCAGTGATGAAGGGTCACCAACATACTTTGGTTTTTGTAAAAGAAAAAGAAAAGAAAAAAAGCCTTTGTTGTTACCTTGGACTGGTTGTTCTTCAGTCTGTGTGCCTCATCTACAACCAGACATGCCCATTCAATGGAGCCCAGCACAGCCTGGTCAATGGTGATCAATTCATAGGATGTCAGCAGAACATGGAACTTGACTGGTGAGTCTTTCTGTAATATGCAGAAAAAAGTGCTTTTTAGTTAAGCTGCAAAACTGGGAAATAAGTGGAAACGATTACAAATATTACAGCTGCAAGTGCTGCAACTAAAGCTGGCTCTGACTGGCTGATCCCAGAATGCCTACAATGCCCACAATGCCTTCCGAATCATTAAAACTCACCTCTTTTCATTGGCTTTTAGAAAGGTTTAATTTATTTGTTTTATATATTTTTATTTTATTTTTATCAGCGAGGTGTTATTACGAAATTGTGTTCTATTGTATTTTTATCTGTATTTACTGTACAGCACTTTGGTCAGCCTTGGTTGTTTTTAAATGTGCTCTATAAATAAACTTGACTTGACTTGACATGTGACAACCCCCTTGGCTTTTGTACTTGCACTTCGCTGTTCCACTTGAACAATGTATTGTTGTTGCAGTTAGCAATTAACCTATCGTTCACTCAAAAGGCGTGATGGGTGCTTCGACTTACGAAAAGTTTCGACTTACGAAAGACCCTCGGGAACGAATTAATTTCATAAGTCGGGGTTCCACTGTACTTCAAAGCCACTACACTCTGAAATAGCAGTTTGTTTGTTTTTACTTACCTTCATCTTGGACGCCTTTTTTCCTCCTCTGATGGCGTTTCCCTCAAAGGAGAACTCATTCTCTCTAATAACAGCCCTGCTGTCTTTGTCCCCTATATAGGTGACCACATACATGTCAGGAGCCCACATCTCAAACTCCCTCTCCCAGTTAATGATGGTGGACAGAGGAGCGCTGACAAGGAAGGGGCCTTTGGAGTGACCCTGTACCAATGGAGAACAGAGTTAGAATACATTAACATGCAAAGATGATTCATAATTTAATATCAGATAAATTACACAACTGCATTTGTCTTGCCCTGCCTTTAGGATCGAGCTCCTTACTTGGAATTCATCCCCTTTAATGGGCAGAGTTACTGTGTGTCACATGTCTGCAACCCCAACCACTAACACTGACTGACAGGGGAGGGCAGACTGGACAAAACAGCGTCAGTTAGCATATACAAGTCTTACTAAAGATAAAACAGTACAGCATTAGCCTTATAAATCAAATATTATCAGGTACTGTGTTGTACTTTTAACTGTTAAAACAAGCTTAATGCATTCATATTTATAAAATAAACAGCCCCTTACCTCCTTGTACAATGAGTAGAGGAAGACAGCTGTCTGAACGGTCTTGCCCAAACCCATCTCGTCAGCCAGGATTGTGTCAGTGGCTTGAGCCCAAGAAAACCTGAGCCAGTTCAAACCTTCCAGCTGGTAAGGATGCAGAGTTCCTCCTGTGCTGTCCAGATAGTCAGGCTGACGGTCAAACTTGATGGTGGGCTGGAAAGGAAAAAATAAAATTGCTGACCCGATCTGAGGAGCGAGCTTTTACACGGTCATCAATAATCCATCAGAATAAAGCAATTTAAGAAAAAGGTTGTATTTTGGTGCACGTACATCTACAACTGGATTAGCAGGCGGTCGCTCTGCCTTCTTCACTTTGACTGTCTTTTTCAGCTTCTTGCCAGGTCTGCCTTCCTCACCCATCATCAACTCTCTGATACACAGAGTAGGAAAAAAAAAAAAAGGTAAGACTGACTAATTTATTCACTGTTTTTTAATGTAAACAGGAAAAAAAAGACATCAAACTGCCACAAATATCTCTATATGGCACCTAATTTACGTCCTAGAAAAGGAGTAGAATTAATTTTACAATTATTTGATCTTACCCTACTTTAAGATATCAACAGTCCTTGCACAACCTGAGCAAACAGCTTCTGACACTTAGTACACTACTGCATACCTGTGATTCCAGTAAGTCTGTTTGTAGGGGTCATACTCTGGAATGTCCATGTCTTCACTCTCCCAGGTGGACTGATCATATGGCAGATCTCTCCACTTGATCAGGTAATGCACATTATTCTTTTTATCAACACTATCAGGATAAAACAGACAGAAGATATTCTGTTGTGATAAAATGGTATACCTAAATGCTTCTGTTAAAGTGTTTCTTTTACAAGGTGACATTATAAGACACTGGCTTCAAGATACTTCAATATGTGGAATCGATCCCTCTCATTCACTCTTCCTCTTATATTTCCTCTTACTACTCCAAACTTGGATACTTTGTCACCCTAACCCTTTATTGACAAAATAACCACAAAGAAACAACCAAACACCTAGTGACAAACATTCAGCATTACTCCTGCACAAGCATAAGCAACTGTGCACTGTGAATCGACACTGTGCACTGTGTTGTCATTGTGGTTTGTTATCACAAGTAGACAAAGGCCGTACACAGCATGAGGAAAAAACAAATGAGAAAGGCATTGTGTTCTACTCTGAGTCCATGTTATGCATGCACATACAGTGGGGCAAAAAAGTATTTAGTCAGCCACCGATTGTGCAAGTTCCCCCACTTAAAATGATGACAGAGGTCAGTAATTTGCACCAGAGGTACACTTCAACTGTGAGAGACAGAATGTGAAAAAAAAATCCATGAATCCACATGGTAGGATTTGTAAAGAATTTATTCGTAAATCAGGGTGGAAAATAAGTATTTGGTCAATAACAAAAATACAACTCAATACTTTGTAACATAACCTTTGTTGGCAATAACAGAGGTCAAACGTTTACTATAGGTCTTTACCAGGTTTGCACACACAGTAGCTGGTATTTTGGCCCATTCCTCCATGCAGATCTTCTCGAGAGCAGTGATGTTTTGGGGCTGTCGCCGAGCAACACGGACTTTCAACTCCCGCCACAGATTTTCTATGGGGTTGAGGTCTGGAGACTGGCTAGGCCACTCCAGGACTTTCAAATGCTTCTTACGGAGCCACTCCTTTGTTGCCCGGGCGGTGTGTTTTGGATCATTGTCATGTTGGAAGACCCAGCCTCGTTTCATCTTCAAAGTTCTCACTGATGGAAGGAGGTTTTGGCTCAAAATCTCACGATACATGGCCCCATTCATTCTGTCCTTAACACGGATCAGTCGTCCTGTCCCCTTGGCAGAAAAACAGCCCCATAGCATGATGTTTCCACCCCCATGCTTCACAGTAGGTATGGTGTTCTTGGGATGCAACTCAGTATTCTTCTTCCTCCAAACATGACGAGTTGAGTTTATACCAAAAAGTTCTACTTTGGTTTCATCTGACCACATGACATTCTCCCAATCCTCTGCTGTATCATCCATGTGCTCTCTGGCAAACTTCAGACGGGCCTGGACATGCACTGGCTTCAGCAGCGGAACACGTCTGGCACTGCGGGATTTGATTCCCTGCCGTTGTAGTGTGTTACTGATGGTGACCTTTGTTACTTTGGTCCCAGCTCTCTGCAGGTCATTCACCAGGTCCCCCCGTGTGGTTCTGGGATCTTTGCTCACCGTTCTCATGATCATTTTGACCCCACGGGATGAGATCTTGCATGGAGCCCCAGATCGAGGGAGATTATCAGTGGCCTTATATGTCTTCCATTTTCTGATGGTTGCTCCCACAGTTGATTTTTTCACACCAAGCTGCTTGCCTATTGTAGCTTCACTCTTCCCAGTCTGGTGCAGGTCTACAATACTTTTCCTGGTGTCCTTCGAAAGCTCTTTGGTCTTGGCCATGGTGGAGTTTGGAGTCTGACTGTTTGAGGCTGTGGACAGGTGTCTTTTATACAGATGATGAATTCAAACAGGTGCCATTCATACAGGTAACGAGTGGGGGACAGAAAAGCTTCTTACAGAAGACGTTACAGTAGAGGTCTGCGCGGGAATGTTTTTTTAGTCCCGCTCCCGCCCGCTCCCGCAAGGTTTTGTACCGCACCCGACCGCTCCCGCTGTATATTCAGTCTTTGTTCACCCGCTGCCCGCTTAGAATAATTTTCTACCCGACCCGACCGTTCCCGCTAAATTTAGATCTGGTTTCCAAAATCTCACATTTAAATGGGGTACCACCAAAAAATAGAGATAACAGATAAAACTGCAGGTTGTGCAATGATTGTATTTATTTTTCTTAAACAAGATGCATTTATCTGTCAACATGCAACATTTATCTTTTAACATGGAAAACGTGTTGCAAAAATAAAATAAATAAAAACGAATACAGCATTGTGGCCTACTGCAAAAAGCACTGATCCATGCGCTCAGTGCGTGTAACAGGCGTGAGCACTGGCTGTACCAGTGCTCAATTAGAATGAGGAAATCACAGATATGCTGTTCCGAAAAAATGTCGGGCACGCTATATTTTCAGACCGCCCGCTCCCGTTCAAATTACACCAGAGTTACCGACCGCTACCGCATTTTATTTGGAAATTTATTCCCGCGCCGCAAGAAATCTGGTCGGGTCCCGCGGCTCCCGCGGGACAGCCGCGGGAATGCAGACCTCTACGTTACAGGTCTGTGAGAGCCAGAGATTTTCCTTGTTTGAGGTGACCAAATACTTATTTTCCACCCGGATTTACGAATAAATTCTTTACAAATCCTACCATGTGGATTCATGGATTTCCTTTTCACATTCTGTCTCTCACAGTTGAAGTGTACCTCTGGTGCAAATTACTGACCTCTGTCATCATTTTAAGTGGGGGAACTTGCACAATCGGTGGCTGACTAAATACTTTTTTGCCCCACTGTATAGCACGAGAGCGGCTGTCGTCTTCACCTTATGTGCACAGTGATGCTGTATTTATAGAATAATGTTCATTAAACATTAATGTTTTACTTTGAACTGAACTCCTTCCTGACACTCCACACACACAAAGCATACAGAATACAAATGATATGCATGCATTAAAACAGCAATGCTAATTCAGTTTGAGGTCTCCACTCAGCAAACTGTATTTACTTTGTTAACTTACTTTTATTGTTTCTTGCTTCGAAACCTGCTTAGTGTTCTTGTTTCATTTGTATCCTACCTGTGGTTAAGGACGCGGTGGATCATCAGCCACTCCATCTTAACTCCATAGCGGCTAAACTCCTCCTCCATGTGGACAAAGAGTGGATCTTTGTTCTTCCTCTTCGTGCTTTTGTCATCGTCACCCTCGCCTCCAAAGTCAGCAGGCGGCGGTTCATCCATGTCAGTCTTCCTTTGGTAGTTGCGGAACATCACTTGGCAGTTCAGCTCCAACTGGGCGAGAGTAAACAAGGGGGTGTCATGTGCTGAGTATGTTACAAAAAGGAAAAAATAAAACCTCATTCTCATCTACAGGTGGATGCAATGGTAGTACCTGTAGCTCCTGCACCCAGGAGCAGTGCCAGTACGACATGTTGCACCACTTGACAAAGAACTCCCTCTCTCTACGGCCTGCCAGAGGTGGTGGGTCAGGAGCATCAGCAGGCAGATCAGCAGGCCGGGGTACGGGCATAGGGGCTGGTGCTTCTCCCCAGCGCCATGTTAAAACCTTCTGCACTTTTCCCTTCATCGGTGGACACTGTGAGAAAGTGTGGATGGCAGAGGAAATTGTTATCTAAAATGCTGCAGGTAAACTTATGCACATCAAGAGAAAAGGCTCTTTATCTCCAGTGCAACTTGGAATTTGTAATCCACATGCACGCCCACGTGAGCACGCGCAGTCTCGTATGCACCAATGCTCAGTGCTCACCTTGCAGCGGGGGCAGATCCATTCTCCATTGGGGATCTCGGGGAGAGGAGGGTTGAGGCAGTGGATGTGGTAGGAGGAGGGGCAGGTGTCACAGCAAAGCAGCTCTCCCCCGTCCTTACACACACGGCAGAACTCAATGTGGTGGTCGTCTTCCTCCTCCATCCCTTCATCCCTCCTGTCGTCATCGTCCTCACCTTCGGCCTCGGACAGATCATCCCTGGCTTCCCACTGGATTCCCTCCTTCTCCTGGTGGCAGAATTACAGACAGAAGGAGGAGGTGTGCACGCGGGGGAAGAGGAAGGGGGGTTGGGGGGTGAGGGCAGACAGGCAGGGAAGGTATGCGGAACGAAGTGAAAGAAAAAAAGGGAGGGGTGTGTGTATGCGTGGGGGGGATTGAAGAGCGCCGAGGGGTGGGGAGGGAGGGTGGTGTGCATTGCGTGCGTGTGGAGCAGTCAGAGGAAGGGAGGGAGGCAGGCAGGGGAGGGCCGAGAAGAGGAAATGGAGGATGGGTGAGATGTGTGGTGGGGAGCAGGAGAGGATTGACGGGAACATGAGCAAAATGGTTGTTGGGGTGGGGGGAGAAAGGGACAAAGAGAAATGGAGAACACTACAGTCAACCCTGCTGCCAGTGCAACTTCCACACAAAATATTTTAACATCCATGTTTCATGCAATTTTTGCCCTCCTGATTCAAACTTTGAAAATCAGGCGCATTTGCTCTAACAGTCTGCCGTGCACATCTCTCAGAGGATTCAGGGTTCCAGTACTCACACAGTGCGGGCAGCTCCACTTGCCCTCAGGTGCCTTCTCCATGTCAGGGTCCAGACAGACCATGTGATAAGCCCTCGGACAGGTGTCACACAAAATGATCTCTCCTCCCTGCTGACACACCTCACAGTAATCCTGGTGGTCTGTCTCATAGCCGTCACCATCTTCTGTCTCGACTGAGAAAAGACAGAAAAGTAGCAGGAAAAAATAGGTATCAGCCTTCACTTCAGCCTTGACTTTGCTCTTGTTAAACAAGCCACCTACATTACACACATTTCTTTTCTTCATGGAAATGCTGATATAATATCACACTTTTATTTCAGTATGTTTCCAACCTTTTTTCTTTTTCTTTGCACTTTTGGGCTTCTTCTTAGGACGACTGCTGCGGCTGGAGCCATCTGACACTGAGAAGCTCCCATCATCAAAGTCGCTGTCAACATCAGGTTCGTCCTCATCGCTCTAATGAAGTCAACAAGCGAAGGGAAAAGATTGATATGAGTACCTTGTTTCATTTCATCACATCATCAGTATTTGGATCCCAGTGATTAAATATGCAGAAATAAAGTCACTGTGTGCCAATTTTAATAACTCACAGAGGAGCGCTTCCTCTTGCTGTTGAGGCCTCCAAGTTTAATTTTGAGTGGAGCCACCTTCTTAGGTTTTGGTTTCGGTGGAGGCTTAGATGTGGGCTTCGACCTCCTACGAGCATTGGGACCTCAAGAGAAGAGAAGATATAAATTTATTTAAAACAGCCAAAATCTTAATTCTGTATACACTTCATAAAGTCATAAACTCTGTCCTATTTTACCTTTGCCCTCTTTGGTCTTGGCCTTGCGGAGAGGAGGTGCTGGGGCTGCTGGGGGTGCAGTAGGTGCTGGAGCAGCAGCAGGAGTTGAAACAGGTGGAGTCAATGTAGCAGGAGCGGTATCTGCCCCGCTCTCTGTCCCTGCCACCACCATGTTCTCCACAGCTGTCGCCACATTGGCAGCTGCCAGGGCTGCATTAGCAGTGGCACAACCCTGCGGGGACACAAAAGCACACAGTGAGAACCTCTGCTCTCTAGAAGTGTATAGTATAACAGAAGAACAAAAGGCCTCAATATTTAATACCTTCAGAGGGTTGTTTGTACTGAATTCACGCCACTTGGCCATCATTAAAGTCATCATCTTGGACACAGCAATTTTGGGGTTCTTAGCTGCAATTAATGGCCTAAAAACACAAAGTGGGCAAAACTTTTATACTGTGACATAAATATTTATGCACAAATCTGTAGTCACAGAGTAGATGCAGACTTTACTGTCAAAGCCTAATAATGATGAGGGTGTCTTCACCTGACAAACTGACTGAAGGCCTTGTAGTTGGTGAGGGAGCTGTAGTCTTCCTGAGTAAAGACGTGGTCAATGTCTTTCATACCCCAGGCTTCCAGCAGCTGGGTGGAGCTTTTCGGCTGAGGTGGGAGGAGAGAGTCGAAAAGGACAACGAGGAAGGTTAATGTCACACGTCAGCCCTGCAGTAAGTAAACAAAGTCTGCATGAGGGCCTGAATTAAACTCTACCTGGCAATCATCGTCATCGTCCTCATCATCTTCTGGCTCTGGTTCTTTACGTTTGCTCTTTGAGCTGGACGAGCCTCCTTTCTCTGCCGCCGCACCTCCCTTCTTCTTGTCTTTGGCGGAGCTGGACCGTTTCTTCTTTTTCCTCCCTGGTGCATAATCACTTCCTTCACTCTCTGACCGCATACCTCCCTCATCAGCATCCCTCTCTGCTGCCTCCACTCCAAGCAGGTGCTCTGGGGAGCTGACTGGCAACTCCTGTAAGATAAAGAACCACACTGCTGGGTTTTATGTATAACACAGAAATTAGACGCTAAAATGACATCTTTCTTTGTCTTGTTTCTTGTAAAGGTCCTGGCACTCTATTAGGCTTGGGGAATGAAAAGACACTGGGCTGTCATTCACAGCGCTGCTATGGTCAACATATGACTCATCACTAATTTCGGAAGAAGCAAAAACAGTCAGTTGCTTCATCTATTGTTCAGTTGACACAGAACGGGTCTTTTTATTTATTTTTCAGCAAAAATGCTAAATATTTCCTGATTTTAATATTTGTTTTCCCCGTTTTATGTGAGTGGTAATTAAATATATATTGTAGACAATGTGTTTTAAATGCACTGACCTGGCCTATGGAAAATTATACATTTGCTAGTAATTGGTTCATTATACATTAATTGATTTGACCTCTTCTTCGTTCAGCTGCTCTCTTTAAGGGCCACTACAGTGGATCACCTGCCTCCATCTCACCCTATCCCTCCCTATTACCCTCCTCTGTCACAACAAACCCTCCTTTACTGCATCCATGAATCTTCTCTGAGGTCTTACTCTTTTTCTCCTGCCTGCCATCTCCATCTTTAACATCCTTTTCCCAATACATTCACTATCCCTCCTCTGCACTTATCCTAACCATTTCAGCCTTGCCTCTCTTACTCTGTCTCCACAACTGCTTAAATTTATAATAAAAGTGCTACACCCTTATTTCAGGGTATTTGGGTCTTGGTTTCCCATCTCATGAAATCACTGTTTGCAACACATCCACCTATAGTTAAGTTGATTTTGTTTAGATTTTTACTTGTTCAGCTCCTGTATGTTAATTAATTTTCCTATTAAAACTTAAATCCTTTCTTTGAGTGCCTTATTTAGCTATTTTGTTTTCCATATTGCATTTTACCAAGCGATTATACTTTACTACTTTATTTAAACCTAGGCTGCACTTTCCTATTGAATCTTGTCAACTTTTTCCAAATAAAATCGACACTATTTTGTATTAAATACACCCTACATCCATGCAGGTTTTTTCACAACTTCGCAGAAAGAATTACTTTTGGTTGTTTTATGCATGTGCAGTAAAATCAAGAGCAGAACAGCATCTGTTGTGCTGACAGAAATGTTTACAGAGACAAATCTGTCACAATCTTTAAAAAAATGAAAAGAAAAGAGGATTCCCTCAGTCACAGGCTTAAACTTTGTGCAACTCACCTCTCGGATCGGTCTCTGCCGCTTGCTGCTCCTATTCTCTCGGCTGCTCTTCTTGGCTTTCTTCTTCTTCTTGGACTTTGGTACCTCTTCTACGTCAGACACAGCATCCTCCGGCTCGTCCTCATCTGCCGGCGACACGCTTTCATTAGAGACACAGTGCATGCACACGCACACACACACACACACACACACACGGACAGGAGCACCACCGCTGCAGGCCGAAGGGAGAAAACAGGAGACCGCGCACTGGCACACGTCCGTGCACGCACGCAGACACACACAAGGCGAAAGCCACAAAAGCGCAGGTTGAAACTTGTCCGTTTTCTGTGTTTGAAACTTTGACAGCTCACGCCCACGCTCGCGGAGGGACCCGCGAAAGAAGAAGGGGGCCGAAGAGGAAAAGGAGAAACTCTAAACACTTGCTTGCCAAGTTAGCTAACTAATCTATCATGGCGAGTGACGGACGGCCCGGGCAGACTACTCACGGCTAGCTGAAGCTAACATTAGCATCGCGTTGAAGGCGAGCTCAAGTTACGGAGATGGACCTTCTTCTTCGGAGGCTAAAAAAAATAAATAAATAACAGGCGAGCTTACCGTGAATTAGTGAGTGCTCGTCCGCGGTCCCAAAGTCTTCCCTCTCATCCTCGCTGCACGACATTTTCCCCTGCGTTTTAATTTTATTTCTTGCTGGTCGAATTAATCCCTCCTAAACCTTGCTCCTCGGTCGGCGAGGGAGGAGGGAAAATGACGTGGGACTGGTGGAGAATGAACCGGGGGTGTCCAGGAAGGGAGGGGGTAGTGGTGGTGGTGGTGGGTGCTGGAGAGAAAAATATATATAATAATAATAGCAATAAATGGCATCGGAGGGTAGCTAAGCCTTGCCCGTTTCCTATTATTTACACAGCATCTAATTGTCCACCTGCCTGCTCAAACAAGTTGGATAACTTCATTATCTGTGACATTTATCGGCTGTTGATTTCCAGGTATATTTTTACAATGAACTTCAGCGTGGCATCCGTGGTCACTTCAAATGCACACCGTGAAATCGGACTGTTGAGTTAAAGCGTTGTATGAGAGCAAAGTTGAAGCATTACGAAGCCAATCTCCTAACATTAGAAACTTACAGTAGTGTGCTTGTAGTCCCGGCTCGAGGTGTGCTCTCCCCCCCTCCCCTCTTCCTCTCTCTCTGTCGGTGCGAGAATTGCCACAAATCAGCCTGTTTGTGTGGCAAGGTTCATTCATTAAGCCCGACTAAACGGGTGATGAGGGAAATTCAAAAAACGAGCCGTCAACGACCCCAAAACACGCTGCTCCGTCCCCCTCTTCGCTCTCTCCCCAGCCCTTACAGGCAGCGCTTAGCTAACATCCTCACAAACACACAAAGGGGGCAGACATCCCATAATAATCTCCCCCCCCCTCCCACACTCACACAGGACTCTGCATAGTTACCTCGCAACGGACAGACCATAATACTCAAGCCTGTCCCCACCCCCCACCCCTCCACCACCACGCGCGCGCCCGCACGCACACTTCCACACGCACCATGCTCACTGCATGCACTCACACTCCTTCCCCTCTCCACTGGCAGTCCCAGCCCCCTTAGCAACCCCGTTGTCATGGTGACACCCCCCCCCCCACTCCCTGACAGACCATAATACTCAAGCAGTAGCAGTATACATCCCATAATATACAACTCCTAAAAAGACAAGAAAGAGAACAAAAAAACACTATTGAGCTGGGTCTCCAGGGGAGCGCAAGTCCAATGGTGACAGACCATAATACTCACAGAGCATCCACCTGGTAGTGAGCAGGACTACAAGAAGTCATTTAGCCTTCACTCTTTCCTTTGGATCCATACAGGTAGGCAGCATGCCGACTGTGTTCGGGTCAAACAGGCCTGCTGAGCAGGAAGTGCTGCAGATCTCTGGGCCCCCTGTTCCTGTGGTATCAACACAGGTGGAGAGTACCCAGGGCCACCCCAGTGACAGAGAAGACTGCCATCAGTTCCTCCAGGATTATCTCCTCCATCCACATCACAAACCAGTAGTTATGTACCAGCACAGCAAGGGTTAGAAAGTAATTCCTTCATTAAAAAAAATAAACAAATATTCCCTCCTTAAGTTGAATTTGTGACTTTTACAAAACTTTTTGAGAAGTTTTGTTAAAGTGTATCAACACCCACCCACTAGATCCTCACCTCCACCCTCTGAATATTTGCAGAAATAATGAAAGCCATGATATCCAAGTTTTATAATCTGTTTGTGTTTAGAGAGTGGATTATAGTGTTAATAGTGCTAGTTACATATGTTGCTAAATGCAACTTATGTAACTACCCCTAAAGTAAATGACTGTACTATAAATATAACAGACATATGTTTTAAATGTACAGAGTCCAAAGTAACATTACTTCACTGTGTGAGACTTTACAGGAGGATTAATATATTTTGTGACGAGCTCAGAAAGACACATGCAGAGATCATTTAAAAGTTGTTTCTACTAAAAGTTGTTTCTACTTGGTTTGTATCCAGAAGAATGTTTAAAAACACCCATAGACCTCCATTATTTAAACATCAGCATTGCTTTAGGGAAAAAAAGGAAACCTTTAAATATCAAATGTTACACATTATTCATCCATCCAACCATGGAGACCTCCCTCTCCTCCCAGAACACATCTACTAGCTGTGGGAGCAGTCACCATGGCATTCCCAAGTCAGCTGACAAACATAATCTCTTCAGTGAGGCCTGGGTTTTCTCAAAGATTATAAATTGGAAAGACTCAAAACACCTCACCCATGACACGTCAAGGCAAATGTTATGCATGATGAGACGAATGACCTGTCACTGGAAAAATTATACAAAATACACAATATTGAAAGACTAGTTGTAAAACAGCTAACTGATAATTTGCAGAGGAATGGTTTGTTTGAATAGTTTCGGTCAAGTTTCAGAGCTCATTACAGCACAGAAACAGCTTTAGTGAACGTTACAAATAGGGATGGGTATCGTTTAGGTTTTATCCGATACCAGTGCCAAACCGGTACTTTTGAAACGGTGCCGGTGCTCAAACGGTGCTCAAACCAGTGCTTAAAGAATGGAGAACACAAAATTGGTCCAAAAACCTCTCATGTTCAGCTGTTTTTTTGTAAAAAGATAACAATGTTAGCCTTTTCTGCAGCTATGGGGCATATATGGTATCACTCTTGGCTGGAAGCAGTGCTTAAACAATGGAAAAAACACAAACTTTGTCCAAAACCTCTCATGTTTAACTGTTTTCCACTTTTTCTTTGGTCATTTTAGCCTTTTTGGCCACGGTGAAGGGAGTATCTGAAGGGAGTATCTGCCATCAAACAAGAAGACAGCCGCATGTAGCTATGATGAGGTTTGCTAGTTCACCTTACATGCATTAATGTAATAACGTGCTTAGCCTACTCAACGTAAATTACACACGAACAACATGAAGCTACTCACGCAGAGAAGAACGGCTGCTGCTGCCATCATCATCCGTCATCATTTCTGCTACACTGGCAGGGCTAGGGGCCAGGACTCTCCTCTTCGGGGGTTTTGGGGGATATTGCTAACTCCGGTCAGATAACAGGCAACCCACGCACAGTAGATGCGCTTGGTGTGAGGTCTCGCAGCAAGCTATCATATGGCGCATTTCTGGGCTTTTAAAAAAACGCTATGCGTCGCCAGGTGTTTCATCGGATTCGAGGTGTTACCTCCTTTGACAGTATCACAGTATCAGCTTAAAGCACTTGTTGCAGTGCCATGACCGGTACCCATCCCTAGTTACAAATGATCTTCTCATAGTCTCTGACACTTATCTCTGTACTTGTCCTGCTTGACCTCAGTGCAATGTTCAATTACAGTGACCATTACAGCAAGTACAGCATGCTGTAGGTATTAGAGGTACTGCGCTGCAGTGGTTTGAGTTATCTATCTATCTAATAGACTTAAATTTGTTCATGTAAATAGAGAGTCCTCTTCACACATTTAGGTTAATTATGGCGTTCCACAGGGTTCTGTGCTAGAACCAGTTCCATTTGCATTACACATGCTTCCCTTAGGCAGTATCATTAGAAGGCATAGCACACGTTTTCACTGCTATGTAGATGACACCCAACTTATCCATCTATGAAGCCAGATAACACACACCAATTAGTTAAACTGCAGGAATGTCTTAAAGACATAAAGACCTGGATGACCTCAATTTTTCAGCTTCTAAATTCTGATGAAACTGATGTTATTGTAGTCGGGCCTAAAAATCCTAGATATGTGGTATTTTACCAGATGCTTACTCTGGATGGTATTACCTTGGCTTCCAATAACACTGTAAGAAATCTTCGTGTCATTTGTGACCAGGATATGTCCTTCAAAGCACGTATTAATAAATAAAACATCCTGTCTCAGAGTGACACTAAAAAACTAGTTCATGCATTTATGACTTTTAGGCTGGACTTTTTCTGATAATTCTTTATTATCAGGATGGCCTAAAAACTCCCTAGAAAGCCTTCGGTTGATTCAAAATGCTGCAGTGAGAGTACTGACAGGGACTAGAAAGAGAGAGCATATTTGTTTACTGGCTTCCCTTCATTGGCTCCTTGTTAAATCCAGAATTCAATTTAAAATCTTGCTCCTCACATACAAGGTATTAAATAATCAGTCCCCATCTTATATTAATGACCTGACAGTACCATATCACCCCATTAGAGCACTTTGCTCTCAGCCCGCAGGCTTACCTGTGGTTCCTGGAGTACAATGGGAGGCAGAGCTTTCAGCATTCAGGCCCCTGTTCTGTGGAGCCAGCTTCCAGCTCGGATTCACCCTCTCTGCTTTTAAGATTAGGTTTAAAACTTTCATTTTTGATAAAGTGTATAGTTAGGGTTGGATCAGGTGACCCTGATTCCCATGATGCACTGAATGTTTCTTCTTCAGTCACTTTTTACACTCACATTTTTGGTTCTTTATATCAGTGTTTATACATCTCACTGCATTTAATTTTTAGTTATTACTCATCTCTGGCTCTCTTCCGGTCGTGGCAGGTCCCTGAACCTGGTCCTGCTAGAGGTTTCTTCCTGTTAAAAGGGAGTTTTTCCTTCCCACTGCTGCCAAAGCGCTTGCTCATTGGGGTCATATGATTGTTGGGTTTTTCTCCAATTTCTCTGTATTATTGTAGCATCTTTACCTTGTAATATAAAGCACCTTGCCACAACCGTTTTAGTGATTTGGCAGTATATAAATAAAACTGGATTGACTTGAATTATTAGAAAAGGGCCTGGGTGTTGAAACAAATAAAAAATTAACAGCACATTTCCACCACAAAAAAAACAATAACTTAAAAGAGAAGTAAAATCAGGGGTGCACAGTGATGCAATGGATATTACTGTCCTGGGTCCTGAGCTTGAATCCATTGATTGGCTGGGGCCTTCTGTGCGGCGCATGCATGTTCTTCCTGTCTGGCCTGTGCGGGTTTCCTCTGTCCCACAGTCCACAAAATATGCATGTTGACTAAATTGTTTCCAGTGCTTCTCTTTCTTTCTGTCTTTGTGTTGGCCTTGTGATAGACTGACCCATCTGGTGTACCCCAACCCTCATCCCACAGCCCTGAATTGGGTAAGAAGAAGAAAACAGATGGATCAAAAAATGAAATCAGGCCTGACTAAAACCTTCTCCCAGCTGGGTTTGCTTGGTTCAGTAATTCTGGAGTAAAATTACCTGAATGTGCAAATAAGAGCTCAGGATGAGCCACATGTGAGTTTGATCGAGTACAGATTTATTGATACACTACAAGAGAGCCACACTCAGCATTTCAATCACAGTGATTCAGTTTTGATTATGTACACAAATGATGGCCATTATCATACGTAGAGTTCCTAAATTAGACTGTTATTAGTGGGTTCATTACAACTCGACTGCAACACATCTGTCTCCCATCTGGTCATCTACTTTCAAGAGCCAACAGATTTGCAAGTACACACATATCTTGTATCTTGTGTAGTAAAGTGTCAGTCGAAAGGAAGTGCTAAAATGACGCAAAAATTTCCTCGTTGTGGGATTAATAAAGACCTATCTTATCTTATCTTATCTTATCTTAAAATTGATTCATAAAAAACATGCACACTGCTGCTGCCTTCAGGTTCTGTCTGGAGTAAATACAACCAGAGCTTCAGCACATCCAAAACCATCGCAGCAATAATCATGATAGATTTTATATATATGGAAGCTGCAGGTACCAAAGATAATATGTAATACAAAAGCAAAAGTACCAAATAAGTTAACTAAAATGTGTCTGCTTCAGCAGCACACTCCTCTGCTAAATTCAGCTCCCTGTTGTGGCTTCACTGATTGATTTCTAAAACTTATTATTTTAAAAAAGAAATAAATGAAAATGGATGCTTTTAGCTGCTCAGTGGGGTCTCTTCATTTCTGAGTGGCTTCCCAAAGTAAAATCCCTTTAATGTTAAGTCCAATTTCAAAAGTTTGAACTCATAAACGAGTTTAGAAGGAGCAATCGAAGGCCACATGGCGTCTAATCAGGCTCCAAAGATTTACTCATTCACCATGAGAAATGCTCATTTCTACTACTCTGAAGAGCACTTTGTAATCACACTGAATCAGATTTGCGTACAGTTTAAGCATCATATTCCTCTGTCACACACAGACATATGCTTGCACACACACACATACTTTGCCTACTAGCTGCAGCAGTTTAGCATTCAGTCAGGTGTTTTGTGCAACGTTCACCTCAGTGTGTTTGATATCTGACAGACATTTTATGTCAATTTTGGCAGCATTTGGCTTGTTATGACTGCTGCTCTGCTCATTATGGCGTAAGACATGTTACTATTTAGACTGTCAGCCATGGATAACTAAACTGTAATTATGCGTTGCATTTTAATTGGATTTCCTGCCCATTAACTTACTGTATTTCTTTACTTTTCACAGAGATCTATGTGTTTCATTTCATTGGGGGAAAAAAATTACATAGTTTACATTAACACTATTATTTTTTTCACTGCTAAATAGGCATGTGATTAATATTTTATTCTGCTTTTTATTTGTGGGTCTTGATTATTGATACCTATGTTGCTTTGATTCATAAAAGAAAGATTCCTATGGTATCAGATTCAGATCTCAATGGGCAGGAGCTGCAAAGATGTGAGGCCTTTCTCTACACTCCAGAGGCCACTTTGCAGTATTCCCCACTGTACAGGACATGCAGATCGCATAGCAACAAAGGCCTACGTCTGGTCATTGTCCGTTACTTTTGCTTGAATGCCCCTTACACATGCATGTGCGGGTGCACATGCACTCAAGTGCAACTCCGTCATCTTCAACGCTTCATCTTGCTCCCTCTATCCTATATGCACAGCTGTCCTTCCACCTAAAGCAGGCTGCTACCCCCCCCCCCCCCCCCCCCCCCCCCCACCACCACCACAAACACACGCGCACACACACACGTACACTCACCGCCATATTTCCATAACATCCATGGGTCGTCCATTCCCTCTGCCCCCTCCCCCCATGTGCACACAGCTCGCCGCCCACTCTGCCACCCCCTCTTCCCTGCCTGACAACACCACCGCCCGCCATCCCATAATATTCATGCACACGCTCCACACACATTCATACACAGCAGTGCGTGCAGTGCTCTTTGTTGGCAGAGATGCCTGAGCAATGTGAGCCTGCTCATGCACAACAGTCATGTTCCTGCCTGATATCTGCATTCAGACTGCTGAGGCAGGTAGCCCTCAACTGCAGGGAAGTAACAAAGCAGATCAAGGAGTGAGAAAAAGGTGATGGGTTACATTTCTGTCTCTTAATGACCTTGGGAGGGGTATGAGGGGAGGGGTATGGGGGGGGGGCATGTTCGTGAAGTCTAGACTCACCCTGAGGCAGCCCTGTCCGAATGAGGCCAATCATCCATCCCAATGGTAAGAATCAGTGGACAAAGTGAGATCAGTTAAGAGTTGTCTCTCAAAGTCTGCTGCTGTCTCCCACTTTAACAGAGGGAAAGCAACTCATCTCCACATATATGTCATGCTGAAGCTTTAACAAGCATCTCTTTAGGCTTTGCAACCTGGCTACAGTCAATCAGTGTGGGACCATTTCGGAATGATAAAATGTCCACAAAATGGGGGAAAGATAAAGATAAAAAAAAGAGGGCAGGTTATTTACGAGAGAGGGGTGAAGGGACGAGCATAACAGAGGCGCCGGACATGACAGTGGCCAGCTCATCTCCATGGTGTTGCTGTGGGAGACAGCAGAAGACGTCACTTGGAGAAACAGGGGACACAAAGGAGTAATACGACATGTGGAAGACTAAAAAAGGAGGGAAGGGAGCCTCGAAGAGACCTGTCTTTGCTGATACACACAGAGGAAAGTGTGCAAGAGAGATGGGTGACCATTTACTCTGGGTGTCAGGTAGATGGGCCACCAAATCTTAGACGAGGACTCCCAACATTTGAGTCTGCAAATGTTTGGCTTCAGTGACGCACTGACTGATTCAACACATGAGCCTCTAAGATGAGCAAATGGGGTTTCATTAAGTGTCACAAGACTGCGGCACATATGTTAATTTATAGTCTTTGAAGTTAAATTTCAACTTTAAAATCAAGAAAAATTACCATCAGACATCAGTGATGTCAGAATATGTGGAAATCAGGACCTAAATTAAACATTTAAACTCTGAATTTTAAAAAACTGCATTTACCACCATCTGGTTATAGTTAGCTGGTGACGTAGCTGCAAGTTTCACCGTGTAGCTAATTTACCTTTAAAAGTCACGTTGATGCTTCTCACTTACTTTGTTGGACATCAGCTGAATCTCATCATAACAGAGGAAACTGTAATACAAAACTACTTTCTATGCTAACTAGCCTAGATTAGCAGAACAACAGAACCAGATTTCTGGTTTAGGATTCTGGTTGAAGTGGAATTTGTGTGATTATGTGCAATTAAGCTGCATTTAAAGGTCATGTTTTATTCATATCATAATCATATACTGATCGTTTAATACATTTATGAGCTATATTAATTTACGAGTTCTGATGCTCAAGAAAGCTGAAACAGCACATTTACTGACATTTTACTGATCTTGTGACAACCTGATTTTTCTTTTCCCGAGGGAAGCGGGCAACTGAGGAAAAAATATAGATCAATAAAACTTTATTTTCTTATATCTTTTATAGTTTGACTTAGTAGGCCTTAAAGACCTTACATTATTCAGTAAAAACCATAAATATGGGGAATGAAATAGTCATAATTTACATGCTTCTTCTGGTTGTTTCAGTGTGTTATAAGACTGGAATAGGTCCCAAAAGTAGCTTAAATCTAAAGGAAACACAAATTTTTAAAACACTGAAGGTACATCTGGATTTCTTCCAGTATTGCTATGACTGGTTTGAAGGAGAGAAAGGGAGGGAATACTACAAAATAAAAAATGAAAATATATGCAGCGATAAATATTCTTTAAAAAAAATGCTGTACAGTTTATTTCATGCGCTTGTTTTTCTGTGCTAAACAGCCAACATGCAGTAATCAATAAAAAATTTTTAGGGTATTTCAAATTCTCCAGAAAATCTATGTTCACGTGGATAATTTGATTGAGAATTTGGTCTTCAGTTCATATACCACCAACCTGGTTTATTATTCTTTATTGCTTTTCCCAATCCCCCGTGTGACACTGATCCGCTCTGTCCTCGTGCCCTCCCTTCTTGTGATTTATTTGCCTTAGTTCCAATATTTGTCGGCAGTCTGTTTTCTTCCCCTTGTCTAAATGTCACCTCTTCTTCTAAGACAATATAGGGAGTGAGAGAGAAGGAGAACGAGAGGGCAAATGTGGGGGACATAGAGGAAAAGTAGGGGGGGAGAGCTGGACTCGTAAAATGAGCAACAAAGTTTGGGAAAATTACACATTAGGTAAGACACTTTCTCACATGCGTGTACATATATGTGGAACTGGAAGTGCTGCGTTTCAGTCACTGACAAGAGGATTTTGCAGAAAAGTTTATTGAAACAAACAGGTTGGAGTTGGAGTTCTCATAAGTTTCTCTGATATAAATCATATATATATGTTCATACATGTGTTCAGGCATGTATGCACACAACCACATTTGTGATTTCAGTCCAGGTACCAGCCCAGGCTCAGACTTTAGTTTTCATGCCAGATTAACACAATAGAGGGCATACTTACGCTTGTAATGCTTGCGTAGTAAAACAATGACCCTTTTCCAAACCCTCCTCCTCCTCCCTCAGCATCACTCCACAGCCTGGATGTCCTCTCTCTCCCAGCCTCACTCTCTACCTCCTTTATAACCCATCACTCCCAGCTCACTGCCCTCACTCATTCTTGCTTTTTCAACTCGCAATGGACACATTTGTTTTCCCGGGAAAGAACTAACCATAAGATGACACCGTGCTACTGTTTTCCTGACTAATAAAAAAGTGACTTTTATTAGTGTTTCTGGATTTTAGGTTCTTGTTTTTGGGGGTGAATTCAGTTAATCTGGGACTGAAATTGGACATATGGACGTCTTTTTGTGCATCAAGGATGAGTTTGTGAAACAGTCATGTAAGTATGCTTTTTTTGGCAACAATAGAGAGCAGCTGAAGAGCAGCTTTGGTGAATAAAATTGTGATTCATTTTGAAATTCTGTCCACTCAGTAACAAAAAGAAGAATAACTGGCTATCACAAAAATATCAACTGGTAAGAATCAATTTTAAAACTCTTGCAACCTGAAGGAAATTTCACGAGTATAACGCAGTAATTTTGTGGTTTTATTTGCTACAAAATGATAAACTGCATATACAGACTTAACTTCGAACACCAGTAACTTGCATAAACCTTATCATTAGAAAACTAATAAGGAATTTATTGTTTACTTGACCAAAATACCATGCAGAGCATCTCTGCATTCATCGTTAACCTGCTAACTTGTGATTTCAACAGATATGTGGGGATCATCCCCAGACTCTGGACTTTAAACTTAAACGGCAACAAACACACAGACGGACGGAGCGATCACTTCAGCTGTGGACCCAAAGACCCAGCCTGACGCACGGAGACGGACAGACAGACAGACAGTCTGATGCCAACTGTCTCCACTGTCAATCTCACGGCACCACTCCTCCTCCTGTTGCTATGGGCAACCCACCCCACCATGGCAACCAATTGGCTGTAAGTCTAGTGTGTGAAGGAGGATGAGAAAGAGGGAGTTTGTTTGTCATGCTATAACTTTTAAAAGGTGGTGACATGTCACTAAATCTCTTTCAGTCGCTCCCCTCTTTTCTTTGTCTCGCTCCTGGTGACCTTTTCTCTTTTCTCTCTCTCCCTGCCTTCACTGTGCCCTCCGTGTCTTCTTTGCCTGTTTGTCTCCTTGTTTTCATCCTCTCTATTTGTTACCTTTTCATCTTTCTGTCACTCTTTTAAAGGCCCCAGCCTTGTACTTAAATATGCATCTTCCCCCACGTACTTGCTGTGAATCACTCCTCCACCTTCCATTTTTATGTCCCAGCTCCCTGGCGAGGCTGCCCCGTTCCCGGCCTGTGTCTGGTGCTGCCCCATGTGCACGGCTGAGGGGGCTGACCCCAGGCCAGGTGGGGGTGTGCAGAGCACGGGGGGAGGTCATGGAGTCTGTACGCAAGGCAGCAGAGATGGTCATAGAAGAGGTATGAAGCATAACTTCTGAGTGATTTAAATAACAATCACCATTATGTGTGGCAGAGATGGAAACTTTTACATACCTGGTGTGTAACTCGCTGTCCAATTCAGTGCCAGCACCAGTTCAGGAATCGCCGCTGGAATTGTTCCATCACCCCACGTGGGATCAATGTATTTGGCAGAGTGATGAACCAAGGTAGACCCATTACTGGCATGAAGTTAGTGAATTTTCTGAAGAAACCTCGATTCACTGAGCAACATTTATAAATATTCTCTAAAAATAAAGTTGTGTCATGTCTCTGCTGTGGTTTCAGGCACTCGTGAGGCAGCCTTTGTGCACGCTCTGTCCTCAGCAGCTGTGGCGGTTGCGGTGACCCGAGCCTGCACCCGTGGGGAGCTGGAGAGGTGTGGCTGTGACAGGAAGGTCAGGGGGGTCAGCCCGGAGGGTGAGCTTTAACTCTATTCCATGAAAATATAGTGAGTAAATCGACTCTGACTCACACAGAGCATAGAAAGGCTGCTACAGTGCTGATTGTGGGTCTAAAGTATGCAGCAGTAATGTCAGCTGGTAGTTTCCCATCTGCTGTCACATGTAACACACCTGTGCTGTGAGACTGTAGCAGCTGCCCCCTGCCTCACATGAACCAGAAGGGATTTTCCATTTAACATCTAACCTTCTTTGACCTTACAAAATCGCAGTAACACAGATCATCTTAATCTAAGCCTCGTTCCACCACAGGTTTCCAGTGGTCAGGGTGCAGTGACAACCTGTCCTATGGTGTGGCTTTCTCTCAGACATTTGTGGATGAACCAGAGCGAGCCAAGGGGCTGTCAGCAGGCCGGCCGCTCATGAACCTCCACAACAACGAGGCGGGTCGAAAGGTTAGCAACATCACCAATGTCCTTACAGATTTCCAAATCCCTGTGTCAATTTACAGAATTTTTTTGTCCTTTATAATTATCTCCTCCTCAGGCCATCCTTCATAACATGCAGGTTGAGTGTAAATGTCACGGTGTGTCTGGGTCCTGTGAGCTGAGGACCTGCTGGAAGGTCATGCCCCCATTCAGGCGTGTGGGCGTTGTGCTCAAGGAACGTTTTGATGGAGCCACAGAGGTAACAGATGATACCTTCTGCTTGTTTTATCTTCCCTAGCTTAATGGGGTGAGCAGACGTCACAACAGCTGAAGTAAATTATTTATCAGAAAAAAACTACAATTTCCGCTGAAACATCTCGAAATGAACATGTTATGCTTTTTCAGCTCCATGTTTGTATTTTTGGACCTTGCTACAGTAGTTTTATATGATTCACATCTCAAAATAAATCTTTATTTATCTTGTTGATTGTTGCAAGCCCTCAGCTCATCATCTCATGAAATATGGGGGTTAAAAGCAATTTAACTTCCCTCCTCTTAAATCAGTTTTTTTCTGATTGGCTGCTCCTTGCAAACAGAAGGTTTAAACATCAAGTTTTGGGGCTACTTTCCTGAAAGCCAGAGCTGTGTGCTCGGGATTACCATATTAACCTTGTAACACCAAGTGCCTCAAATTCTTGAGTTTTAGAGATCTATCGATCATCAGTGTGATTTTTGTCCCCACGGAAACTAAATAATTCGGGCCCAATACATTTTTATGTAGTAAATTGCAAAAAAAAAAAATAATGCCAATGTATCAAATATGATTAATTTTTTAAAAATTGTCAGAATGTTCAATAAGCACTCCATTTTCAGAAAAATTGAATTTCCTGGCAATTATTTCATGGTTCAGGCTTTAAAGGGTTAAGGATATTATCTTTGACATCAGAAGTAGCCAAGAGAAGGAAAACAGTCTAAAATAAGCTGTGAGCTTTTGGATCACTTCTGCATAAGCTGACCACATATTTTAAAAACGTTGACCGTGTTTAGTAGTCAGTATTATTACAGTATACATTACTGTGTTTTAATGTCACAATCCTCCCAGGTCCGCCTGACACGTATAGGCTCCAGGACAGCCTTGCTCCCCCGAGACTCACAGGTCAAACCCCCTGCTGCCAGAGATCTTGTGTATCTTGCACCCTCCCCAGATTTCTGCCGTCTCGACCCTGAAAATGGTATTCCTGGGACTGCAGGTAGAAGATGTAACGGTAAGATCACCAGGACCACGTCACAGGAAAATAATTCACATAATCCAACTTACCACTCATATCAATTTAGAAAGTGATGTTGCAATGTTTTAAACCAACCCCCCTCCCCCCAGGAACGTCTCGGCTGGCACCAGATGGTTGCGAGCTGGTGTGTTGCGGGCCAGGCTACAAAGCAGGCCGGGCTGAGGTGGTGCAGCGCTGCTCCTGCAAGTTTTCCTGGTGCTGCTCGGTGCGTTGCCAGCAGTGCAAGAATACGGTCACCATTCATACCTGTAGAGTGTAAGAAGTCCTAACAAGGCCTGACCAAATGAGCCCAGATCCTAACCAACCACCAGACAGACACCGCTGGACACAGCGCGGGTTAACTTTGACACCAAATTATCGTAATTATTGTCCAAAGCAGCCTTTCTTTGTCCACGTTTTCCCTTAGAGAAGTGAAACTGCAGTTTGGTTTGATTGTTTTCTTGTAAAAACTGCAAAATTAGAACTAATGTAAAGACAAAGCTCCATCGGGAAGTACAAAAAAAAAAAAAAGTCTGCTCAGCTTTTAAACTGCTCAAAATATTAAGACAGACAAACTGACAGGCACAGACATGCATACAGGTGTAGCCATGAACACACACAAACACAGCAGTTAATCACACGCTGAACTGACAAAGCTTTTAAAGCAGAGCTTAACCCAAACTAACTCTCAAACACTGAAGATTTCTTTTATCTTGTATTCTGTTATAGGCTAGCACGTCTTTGGACTTGTACTGTATTTATGTCTTCTTTTTGATTCTGGTTTATTTATTTGTATATCAGAGTCTTTGCTGCACTTACTTCCATGTCTTGTGTTTTTGTCCCTCGTCCTTGTATGAAACTGTTCTGTTTCCTGCACAATGAGTGCGTTTAGATCTTTTTGAGTTTCTAATAAATAGAGTAGTTTATTAAAAAAAAAAATACCAAAGTGCTTCTTTATTGAATGGTACCCTGTGAGACTGTTTGGAACAGAAGTTGTAGTTGCAGGTCCCTGTACATGTTTAGTTTTGCATGACTATACCATTGATTGATTTATTATTTAAAACCTACAGTGAAACTCAGTAACTGTCAGACTGTCATTGCTAGTAGACTTTATATAAAAAAAGAGATCTCACTCATTGATTTGTGGAGTCCTCTTACATCATGTGACTCTCAAACCCTGCCCACTTAAAGCAACTTTTCAATCACAAAGCCTCGCCCTAAAACATGCGCAGCTTAATCATGTTTTTAATCTAATAGGAGCCATAATTTACACAATAAGCATCATGTTGTTTTCTGTAAGACTTGAAACCAGCGACCGAGCTCATAAACTCATCAGGAAAGTGGTTATTGACGTCATAGATCAAGGGCGCTGTTTTCCTATTGACTTGTAAACAACTGAACTTCTTTTTGCAGTCAGAGAAATCACCACCTACCTGGCGTCATGTTAACAATCCTTTAATCCTTATCTGGATTGGCTGCATGGCTCAAGTCCTCCAAATCCATTTAAGATGCTTTGTCATTTCGACCTGAAACAGGCCGTTCATACTCGAAAATCCTCCAATGTGGCTGAATTCAAACAATTCTGCTGTGAAGATTGGGACAATATTCCTCCTCATCAATGTGAAAGACTGATTGCCATATATCAAAAACGCTTGATTGCAATTCTAGCTGCCGAGGGTGACACAACCAGTTACTAGGTTTAGGGGGCAGTTTTTTCAAATAAGACCAGGTAGGTTTGGAGGGATTTTTTTTCCCCACTTCACTGGATACCTTACGCTTCCTCAACTGATCATGCTGCAGCTTTTAAGAAGATCTAAAAATAAACAACAAAATGCATAAAATTACGAAGCTCATTGTGCTCTGGTAGAGCAAGTGTTTGTGACAGTGGGAGCATGTGAGAGAAGCATACTCAGGCCCAGATCATTAACACAGTGCAAGTGCAGAGGCAAGTGTGACTTGTGTGATCACGCCCTTAAACTTTATAATACTTTCGAATTCAGTCTTTTGCCTTCAAACACACAAAACAACGATTACATTTCATTTGAGCTCAACCATTTTATTAAAAATATCCTGTGATTACAAACACCCAGAAATTGACTAGAAAAAGTTCATCTTCTCAAGAGCCATTAAAAATATTACAACTTGAATCTTCTCATCATTCGCTCAAATGTTGGAGGTCTTGCAATTAAAAAAACAAAACGAAAAACAACAACTCAAGTTTCAAAATGGGAAAAAAATAATTAAAAAATACTAACATTTTCCCAAAACAGCATTGTGAAATTACAATATACACAAAAAAGAAAACAGAAACTCATAAGTAACCTGGATAAGGGAACTTGGTGAAAACACTTTTCATCCCTGCAAGTCACCACTAGTTAGAAGAAAGTAACCGTTACAGACAACTGCTTTTGTTTGGAGTGACAGCAAATGTTTAGTTTTTTGACATTATTCAACTGAGGAAGGTCGGAAAAGAAAGCAAGTAGAGTACCACTTAACATCAAGTTGCCCCCTTAAACGTACTAATGTTAAATGTAACTGAAGTATTTCCCCTTTTATACTTCCCTATACTGAGTTTAAAGGACCCAGTAGGCCACAGTAAGTAAAACACAGGAAGAGGCCAATGTCAAGTTTATAAATGAACATTTCTTTGGGGGGAAAAAAAAAAAAACAGTGACAGGCAAGGGGGGGCCTGCCCCACCTGAATATTTATAGAGAGAACACTGCGATTTCTAAAGGTTTCAGAGAAGGACACAGTTGGTGCTTAAACTGCATTCACTGCACATCTGATACTTTGAATCCTCAGCCTGTTTCAGCTTTTATTTTGAAGGCACAATCAGTGTACGTGTGTACCGAAATACATTTCGATGCCACGGTACCGTCCCTTCCCCTTTGGTTTTGTCCTTTGTTTTTTGGGATTTTTTTTTTTTGTCAAAATGGCCACTAATCTTTATGATGTTTTCAATCATCCCACCTATTTTTTCTATATGCACCGTTTTGCATCTCGCGGTCAGCACTGTTCTATAGCAGAGCACACCTCTTCTTTGTTTTGGTCTCGGGGGGCTCCAAAGCTGCCAGTATGGCCTCGTCAAACACGTTTTTAAGTCCTCGCTGGTTAAAGAAGAAGAAGAGGAAAAGATGACGGAAGCATAACAGAAGGAAGCATAACTTTCTATTTCAAACAAATCTGTCACTTTTTAAATACGTTTTAAAAGTGTAGTGAGATTTTACATACCTGTGTGAGGGCAGAGCACTCCACGTACTTAACAGCCTTGAGCTCACGAGACAGCTTCTCGCCGCTCTCGGGTAATAAAGGGCGCTGTTTGTTCTTTGCCAGCTTCTCCACCGTGTTGCTGTCTTCCCGCAAGTCTACCTGTGTCCCCACTAACAGGAAAGGGGTGCTTGGGCAGTGGTGTGAAATCTCAGGGACCCACTGGATACAGACAAAAAGACAAAGTTTATCTTAGATACCCAATGAAATTTGCGACTATCAAAAGCTGGTATGCTTTTCCCTTAATCCAAATAGTTTCTGATTCATATTTTTCATTTCATAGAAAATAATGTGTAATAAAATGTCTGGCATGTAAAACGGTGAGATTGTAGAGAAACTGAGGAAGCAGGAGGCTTTTTCTTCCATGTGACATTTATTGAGAATAAGGACGACAATTAAAACAATTATTAAAATTCCAAGCAGTCCAAGCAGAAAGGACATCGCGACTCCTGATGTGGAGGTGTGTTACACCTCCACATCAGGATGATCATAAGAACACAGTGAAAACTTCACTATTTTGAGCAAGTGGCTCTTGAACGTGTGTCAAATTTAGAAAACTACAGCACTTTCTTCACTCTATTACATACAAAATTATTTAAATATAAGCATTAGGCTAGCTAGAGAAAATGAACAGGAGATCTTTAAAAATAATCATTATTTTTAGATCTATACGCTTACTGGCCACTTTATCAGATTCCCCTTGCGAGTACCTGGTTGGACCCCCTTTTGCATTTGGAACTGCCTCAACTCCACATGCATCAAACATTCCTCAGAGATTTTAGTTCATATTGATATAACAGCATCACAGAGTTGCTGCAGTTTTAATGGCTGCACATCCATGATGTGAATCTCCCATTCCACCTCATCCCATAGGTGCTCTATTTGAGACCTAGTGACTGTGGAGCCCATTTGAGTACAGTCTACTCACTCTAGTGTTCAAGAAACCAGTTTGAGATGATTACAGCTTTGTGACACGGCACGTTATCCTGGTGGAGCAGCCATCAGAAGATGGGGACACTGCTTATATAAAGGGATGGAGACTGTGGTGTTTAACGATGCTTGGTTAGTTGGTACTAAAGGCCCCAAAATGTGCCTCACTCTGTTACACCAACAGCCTGAACGACTGATACAAGGCAGGATGGATCCATGTTTCCATGCTGTTTATGCCAAATTCTGACCCTACCATCTGAATATTGTTGCAGAAATTGAAACTCGTCCAACCAGGCGACGTTTTTCCAACCTTCTGTTGTCCAATTTTGGTGAGCAGATGCAATCTGTAACCTCGGTTTCCTGTTCTTAGCTGACAGGGGTAGCACCCGGTGTGGTTTTCTGCTGCTGCTGCTGCTGCAGCCTATCTGCTTCAAGGTTCAACATGTTGTGCATTCAGAGATGCTCTTCTGTATACCTTTGTTGCAACAAGAGGTTATTTGCATTCCCGTTGCCTTCCTGTCAGTGTGGTCATTCTCCTGTGACCTCTCGCATCAACACGGCATTTCCCCCCAGAGAACTGCTGCCAACTGAATATTTTCTCTTTTTCAGTCCATTCTCTATAAACTCTATAGATGGTTGTGTGTGGAAAATCTCAGTAGATCGTCAGTTTCTGAAATGCTCAGACCATGTTTGAAGCCATTTAAATCCTTAACCTTTTTCCCCCCCAAGTCTGATGCTCAGTTTCAACTTCAGCCAGTTATCTTGACCATGTCTAAATGCCTAAAGGTACTAAGTTGCAACATGATTGGCTGATTATAGATTATGAATAAAACAAAGTGACCAGTGTAAGTCTGCCAACACATTTAACAAAAAATAGTCAACATCTCTGTTCCCAAAACAGTGAAAAGAGATTTCAAAACTGACCTTCTCTTTGACATTTTCATATGACGAGGGTGAGACAACAGAGAAACATACAAGGAACACATCTGTCTGTGGGTAACTGAGAGGACGCAGCCTGTCATAATCTTCCTGACCTGAGAGCAGCAATCAAAAGAGAAGCAGAACAAGGACATTTTTTTTCCAAAGGTTTTAGACTGACAGAAATGAGAGAGAAAAAGTGAAACTGAGAGACTTTCGAAGACCAGCTTACCAGCTGTGTCAAAAAGACCGAGCGTATACGGCTCTCCGCCGATCATCACTGTCACGGCATAATTGTCAAAAACCTTTGAAAACACAAAAAAGAAGTAAGCAAAAAAGGGCAGTTAATGGTAGTGCAGCATTATAACCATGAATAATATAAGAAAACAGAAATTTTATAGGTGAGCATGTTTACAACAATATGGCTCAGTCTTTCTTAATTCCTCCTCCTACCGTAGGCACATATTCTGAGGGGAACTTGTTGGTTGTATAGGAGATCAGTAAGCACGTCTTTCCTACAGCCCCATCTCCTACTACTACACATTTTATCGTCTGCATCTACAAAGAAAAACAGAAAGTAGGAAAACATGACAAGATGTTTGCCAGAAACAGCACACCAGACAGCTAGCTAGACTCTTAGAGAGGAAGTAATACACAAGCACTCTTAGTACTGTCTCTAGAATCATGCATGGGTTCACATACAGGCAGTGAAACAACATGGAAACAAACACACAAGCACTAACTGTGACAGACTCACAGAGACATGTGATGCATCTAACCAGCACATCTAAGCCTGGAATTAATATTTATATTCACTACTGAATAATCTGCACATTATTTTGAAGATTAATCAATTATTGGTCAGTACAATATGAAAGGTCAAACAATTATAAACTTACAGACTGCATCCTCAGCGGAGGCCAATGGCCTACTTTGCATTTTTAAAGAAAACGATTAAACCTTTATGTTTTTCTGTCAATATTTTCCTGGAATTTGGCCTGGTGGAATTTGCACCCTCTTGCTGTCTGACAGAAAAGCAGAATGCAGCAATCACAAACCCTTCCTCCACCTTGGGTGGGGGTGCAAAACTGAAACCAGCAAACGCCTGACATGCCTTTCTGAGACGAAAGGCATGTCTGATCATTCATGAATTTGTCTCTAATCTTGTAACATGCAATGATTTATAGTGTAGATGTGGGAATGGACTGCATATAAAGATTACATAACTTTATATATGAAGTAATTATTCGTATGCAGCATCACAGGATTTTAGACATCAAACATGCAAATACTCGAAAATAAAGTATTAAGTATTATGTATTAAGTGTTAAAGTATTACTTTACCAAATAAAAACTGAAAGTTTTAAATAGCTCAACCTCTGTAACTCTGATAGTAAAATGCTTACACATTACATATTGCAACAGCAGCATTTCAATGGCCATTTTCATAGTTTTGATCCATTAAGCTCACACTGCTAACATATTTTGTCCTAAGATAAGCGATAACATTACAGTTGGGGCAGGGTATGTCTTTTTAGGACTAGTGGACAAAAAAGTATCCATTATAGAATTTCAGCATCTTAATTCAAATGGCCTGAGCCAGAACTAGACCCTTACGCCGATGCTGGGCTTTGTGTTCAGGCTTTTGAAAATCCAATCATAGGTCTATTTGGACAGGCTGGGGTGAGTCATATAAAGTAGCATAAAGGGTGAAAAAGTCCACACAGGTACTAAGCTGTAGTGTTGCAATGGATTAAACATAAAACGTTCACATCAAAGGGAACAAAGTTTGAATCCCATGTGAAGGTAATACTTAGTATTAACTTATTTTTTTTAGGTCAAATAAACTATTTGCATATTTAAACAGTGCCTGCTCAGATTTCTTGGTGCCACACCTTCCTACAGTACATGTTAACTATTAAATTCATCCCACTTATTTAAAAGTCAAATTTACTAAACATTTCTGTTGCTACTTTAATGTGCAGCACCTAAAACGACTGCAACCCGATCCACCCTTCATGACAAATATAATATTCAGTAAAAGTCGAATCAGTTTGAGACAAATGAATTAAACTTTTGTGGTGCTGATGAATTATACCAAGGCGTTTTTATGTGACTTAGACCTCTAGTAATACGACTTTTATTCGAAGAACAAACCAATTAAGTTATTAGGCATAAAAGCATACAGAGAGAGCATTAGTTAGAGCATGACAGCTTTATCAGTGATATACGCCACTCATCTATTGGTCCACATCTGTCATTACTGGCATTTATAACAGCTGATAAATGAGACTGAATAGAGCTTCACCTATCCACATAATGCACATAACCACACAACATGTGTACAAATATGGATGGATTGTTTCTCTTTTACAATTGTTTTCTTTCTTGTTTCTGTCAGTGCTTTGTTACCACACTCCACATCCTGTTGCATCTTCCACAATAAAAGAAAAAACAGTAAAGAAGAGACAGCGAAAACATTGTTCAGTGGTTTTATCAGTGTTGACGCACAGTTTGTCCACCATCGGGCCCTCTCCAACTTCCCTCTTTTTTTAAATTGCACTTCTATTATGTTAATAAGAACTCTACGCATGTAACTAAACTAAATAACTACACATAAGAAATGTTGGTCAAATTTGGTTGATATATTGGATTCTAAAATTGCCAAATATCAGTGTCAATCTTTAAAATCCTATATCAGTTGGGCCCTAGTCTTACTTGTAAAAACAAAAAGAAACATTTGCAGTATGATGAACAATGCTAAAAAAAATACAAAAAAAATTTATTCCATCAAATAGTCTCTGATCAGATGAGACAAGATAAACTATTTATCCCCAAAACTGAGAAAATTGTTTGGCACAATCAAAACAGCCCAAATAAATAAGTAGAATAAACAAATGGAAAACGATTTTGCAAAGTTAAAAACTACTTTGAAATAAAAATTAATGCAAAATTAGTCTAAATGAAACAAAAACATGAAGGATACGGCTGTATATAGATAGGTGTGAGTTCAAGCAGCGTGCATACCGTTTGGAGGTATTCCTATTTGGCTTGTTATTACATGTGCAAGCGAAAAATTAATGACAGTGAATAACTTCCGCATAAGCTGCACAGCGAGGATGTTAAAGGAAAATGCCGCCTATTAGCAAAATGACATTTAGAAACGGATACTGCAAACACTTCCGCTAAATAAGAGCTCCATCTGTTAATCTGTTATCTGAAAGTTCAACACCTGCAAATGAGATGTTTTAGCCAACATATAAAAAAATAATCATTTAAGACTGAGTCTGACTGAATAAATTAAATCAGATTTGTGAACAGTGGACAGGCAGCGTGAAAATACTGTCACTGGTAGATTTCTTATTTAATTACAATGTACAGCGGGATCTAAATCGATCAAAATGAAAGTAATCACACTACCAAAGCTGACAAACAATCATGACAGCTTCATTAAAGAAATGTTTGTCCGCTCTGAATTAACCCTGATCGGTAGAAAACTTTAACCACCCCGCAGATTTAAAACATCTAGAAACAAATGTTTCATTTCTGTTAGACTGAACATTGTTAGAGGGCCTCTCCTGCATGTGTCGCCTACTCTAATTAGCCACAAATAGTAGTTTTAAGCAGTTTTTGTAACTCTACTCACCGTTTTTCTTCCCACAGGTTAGGCGTTGGTTACATCCGGGTTTGAGGGTCGAATTACTTTGTGCGCAGGCGCATAGCAAACCGGGACCCAGTCCCGATTGTAGAATCGATACAAAAGAAAGAGCGTCGCCTGCTGCCCAAACTGCAACACATTTCTGTTTTTTTTTCACATGGCAAAACAGCACATAAGGCATAAACAGTGTTTATACAAATCACATGAGCTTGACAGTGAATATTTTGTTTGACCATCTTTATTATCCAACAAAGCCTGAACTGTCTATTGAAGCTTTCTTGTAAGATCTTTAAATAGTCTTCAGAAATAGCTCTTCAGGCTTTTTGAAGGTCAGTCGAAGCTCTTCTTCAGATGTTGACTGCCTTTTGTTTTGGATCTTTGTTTCTCTTCCTATTAAGATCTATTAAGTTTTAACTAAGGACATAAAGTCTGTCAGTAAAGACTGATAGATTGATTGTAGATTCAGCTAAAGAAATGCGAGCAAACCATATGTGTTAAGTCTAATTGTTGAATGTTGCCCTTGTGTTTCCCCAACAATATGTTTTTCTAACATGGGGCTAGTAACAAAGTACCTAAACATACAATTTTAAAATGGTTCTTTGCTAAGTTGTGTGTTGTTCCTTCCTTGAGTTAGTTGATAAATGTTTAGGTACAAGAAATCGACTGCGAATTAGTAGGAAACCGATGTTTAAAGAAAAACTTCAGAAAGACTGGAAAGCTAAAAAGATAAGATAAGACTTTATTTATCCCAGAGTTGGAAAATTCCTTTAAATTGTAAGTTAAACACAACAAACGTATAACAAGTAGTCTAAGTAAGTACTATGGTACAGCTCAATAAAATATAAAACAACAAAAATAAAGTATAAAACTAAAATAAAATAATACTATATTTAAATGCATGTGTATCAGTTACCTGTAAACACCCCTAATCTGCAGAAAAAGTGCCAAAAATTGTCCTAGAAGCCTCTCCGGAAATGTGTTATTGTGAAAATATGCTAACCGGAAGTTAGCTTTGTTAGCTTTGATGCTAACTTGATAGCAGCGTTGCTTCCCTTTGTCAGAGGACTGACTTCCGTTTTTGTGTTTTCTCCAGGTTTCTGGAAATCGCTGTTTATTGAGACGCTACGATTTCTGCCTCCTTGTTAAGCAGTAGTAATTGTGCGTGGTTTTCGAGAGGGAGCTGGTAAAAGATCCCCCACTTCAGCTTAAATCGAGTTTGAGTTCATTTTCTATCAGCCTTTAAAAACTGTTTACCTTGCTAGCTGGCTCGAATCAGCCAGCTGAGAAATCACCTAGCATGTTTCGGTTCTTGAGTGACGTTGATGAAGATCCCTATATGATGTAAGTACTGACATTTCACACTTTTTTTCTTTTGACACTGGTGTCTTTGTGTTCTATAAGTGATTGGTAGCTATATTGCGGATTGCTAAGTTTAAAAAATTTCCACTGTCCCTTGTAGCAGGTACCCTCCGTTACTCCTGCCAGCTGTGGGGGCCTACACTGGTCCACCATATTGGATAGACAATAACAAAAAGGTGTTAGCGTTCAACAGTATTTAGTTATAACCAGCCGGTCACTACATTTAGCAGTCAATTGCTCTCATTGGATTTCCACTGTTTCTTTAAATCGCTTGTTTTTTAGGTTTAAAAGTGCTTACTTTTGTAGTCTGGCAGGTTTACATTAGCGCATTTCCCGCTGGCAAATGGATGAAAAAAATCCGTAATCTCGCAGCCCTCAGTAAATACAGCATATATGCATTTTTGGTTTTTTATTTCAGACAAAAAAATCGAAATAACAGGTGCAAGTAAATCTTCTACTTCGGCTAATCTCTCACAAACAAACTATTTATTTTTAGAAAAGGCGCACTGCTTGATCAATTATGGAATATAACCGCGATTTTATTCTGATATTTAAACACACATAAAAAAACTTAAAAAAAACATCACAATGCAAAAGACTACTAGTGAAAATTTCTGAATGGCATATATTTGTACTTTACAATAATGCAAAATAAATCAAAATATTATTTGCAAATGAAAAATAGCTATTTTTTTTCATCTAACTTTTCATACAGGTTTTATCAAAATGAAGGTGTACCACAAAAACAAAAGTATCAGTATAGTCTAACCCAAATAGTACATAATTCTAGATTTTCCAGATGGTGCTCTAATTATAGCCGAGAACTCATTTTGAATAAATGTGTATGCATATTCTCTTTGCATTCATATCATTCTCAAGACCTACTGTCTTGCCAGTCTTGCATTCTTTACATTAGTGCATTTCCCCCTCAGGCAAATGGATGGAAATGGAAAATGCATAATATTTTGCTCTTTTAATAAATGCAGTGTAAAAGCATTTTTATAATGGAAATTAAAAACAAAAAACAAAAACACCTTTTGTAGGTGGAAATAAACTTTCTGTGTTGACTCATTTCCAATAGGCCTTTTATTAATAAAGATGCAATGATTGCATCTCAGCTCTTCATCACACTTATTTTCCATTTAACAGATAAACATCAGCTTTCTGTTAAAACCACAGCACAATCTAACGACACAGATGCACAAAATGCAAATTTCAGTATTTGATTTGGGTCTTGATGTTATACAAGTCCATGTTTGGTGTGCCTCCAGGCTTACTGGCTGGTTATTAAACTAATTCATTGGCAGTTGTTTTTGTCCTTTAATATCTTTTTTCTTCTTTTTTTAATCATTTGGCCTATTACATTTTAAATTGGCAAACACACTTTAAAGGAGCAACCAGACAGACACCAATTTTCAGCAACAATGCAGCCAGAGTCATAGAAAAATAACTAAATTGAGGGGCTTAAAGCAAGAACGGACAACATGAAGTGGGGACTAATTTTCGACAACTATTCGTTAACAACCAAACATCAAGGTGTGTCCTCACTTTAAAGCTGGTTGCTAGTGGGTATTCCAGGCTCTGGTTGTCGAGGTAACCCACTAAAGTATTTACTAACCTGCGATAATATCAATCATTGATATCCTGTGCTCTCATTGGAAGTCTCTCAAATCGCTCACCTGAAAGTTGAGAAAAGTTTGTGTCTTCCCACTTTATGCTGCCAAAGTTGTTGCTCGAAGAATTAAGTTTAATTTTTAAAAAATAATGAAAGAAAAAGAAAAAACAGTAGCAAAATTTCATTGATATTCACTGGTCACTGGTTGGAAAATCACTTTAGCTACAAAACGATGTGTCAGTTGATTGACTTGCTTGTTGAAACAATATTCAGATTATGAAAATAATGAAAACAAAGGTGGCTGATAGCCTGGTTAATAAAGCAGGGTGCATGAGAGAAGAGTTCGCTGCGTGAATTTATTAATTTTTTTATATGTATACAAAATACACTATAATAGATTTTCTTATATTACTGGCTTTTCTTGTATTAAACCCCCAAACTGAAGAAAATAATAAAGCAAAATAATGGTTGGCTAAACTGGGCTCACAAACCCAGTGGAACTTGAAACACTTTGCTGGAGTATTTGCCTTGTGCTTGAAAGTTTACAGTTTTCCTCCTTGTGTCGTTTTCAGTTTACCTTCACCTATGTGAGTACAGTTCACACAGCTACACTCAGTTGATTCATACATGTGAAATCGAACACAAAAGTCTGATAAATGCTTTTGATTTCTTCCAGGGATCCGTTTGCAGCTCACAGGCAGCAGATGAGGAGTCTGTTTGGACCATTTGGGATGGAGCCTTTCCCTCTTGCTCCTCAGATGCAGCCACATCGTGCATCACGCAGACAGGTAACAGACTCTGTGCTGATAGATACTTTGTATGAGTTTTGTATGTCCAGATTGGCTTTTTGTTTACTGCCTTTTTTAAAATCTTAAGGTGTATATTTGTCTTTTAGGCTGGCCCTCTGGCTCCTTTTGGCATGATGGGAATGGTTAGTAACACCTTCTATGACCTCTTTTAACAACTGCAAACACGGTGCATGGTGACTTAATTTTCATTAAAGGAATTACAGAACTCTTAATTCTGTCACCAGCCACATGATGATATTCTGACTGATGATTGATAGGTTCCAGTGTAATTATATTAGACTTCTTAATAGGTTAGATTGAGGTTTACATCCCCAAAACTCTGTAGCCCTGAACATTTCAAGGTATTGCACAACGTAGGTGGTGCAAAGTTTAAGTTTATTGATTTGCTCGGATAAGAAAAAATAGCAGCAGTAATAATAGTTAATAATAGCTAATGAGTTGGCATCGAGTGTCCTGCTTCCTGTACCCTCTCATCAGGCAGCTCCTTCGCCAAGTATGTTCTCTCTAGAGAGAACCCACCGCAAGTCATCTCCTGCTGTGTCTGAACTTGCTTTTTCTGACTTTTTACAGAGTGTCAGTGTGAAACCAGCTCAATACAATATGGCAAAGCAAAATCTCTCAATAAAGTAAAAAAAATATGCAAGGAAGGAGCTCGGTTAAATATAGAAAAGTAAAAAAAGTAAACCTGAATAAAAATGCAACAAAATAAATAAAGGCACATTACCCAGATCTGTTATTACCTTAAACGAATCTTAAAAGAATGACTGCTGATTTAAAATAATAAAATAAGTTTTGTCATTTATTATATGGATTTTATGATTATGGTGGTTCAGCAGTTATCGCTGCTGCCATATAGCAATAAGCCACAAAGTTTAATCCTGCTGACCATCTTTCTGTGTTGAGTTTGCATGTTCTCCTTAGCCTGGGTGCCCCAGCTTCTTCACACAATCTACAGACATTCGTGTCAGTTATTTGTTTATCTTTGTTTGGCCTGTGCAGGGTGTATTTCATCTCCTCCCTGATGTCATCTGGGATCCTGGATTAAATAAAGGGTTAAAAAATTTAAGGGGATTGCTCAAAGAATGTTTTCTCCTACATAACGTAACACTTTTGGGCGTTTTCCAACAACGGGAACTGCCGTCATAGAACATCTTTCAGTCTGTTTTTAGCATAGAAGTGCATACTCTAGGTTAGATATCTGAGTGGCCCAGTTAATTGGTTAATCTTGAAAACAAAAAAAACATCTACTAGTCAGAAACAGGAAGAAGAGTAGCTATCAACACTGAAATTCTCCAGTATTGGTGGACGCAACAGTGTCCACTGTTGTTATTATCAAAGGGTTCTAGACCACAGTGGGAAACAGAGAGGCTGAAAGGGCTGTTTATGGCGCTGTGTAGCACCTCATGGCTGCCACGAGCTCCTGCACTGGAAAAGTGGTTATTGACAACTGTGCACTCAACACACAATGTATGCTGCTTTTCTGCCTGTGGTTGGGGACTACTCAAATGAGAAATGTAAAGATCCTCTTATTGCTTGCAGGGTGGAGGGTTCATGGATATGTTTGGCATGATGGGAGAAATGATGGGAAACGTGGTGAGTTGTTTTTTTCTTTCCAAATAAACAGAAAGGAATTATTGTCGTAAATGAAATGTGTGTCTCACTAGTTCTCCATCATTTCTATTTACTTTCCATTATTTTTCTTCTTCCAGGACAGAATGTCTGGTTCACCAAACTGTCAGACGTTTTCCTCCTCAACAGTGATCTCATATTCGTCAACAGACCCAGGGGCTCCTAAAGTTTATCAGCAGACCAGTGAAACAAGGACGGGCCCAGGGGGGGTAGGAATAACTCATATTAGTTCAAATATATATACGAAGTTGTGGTCAGAGCCATGTAAGTAGACCTGCTCAGTGGCTGGGGCCTAATTAGTCTGCTGGCCTCATTAACACCAGTAAGTGTAGTGACTGTAAATAGATTATGTACAGTATAAATATCAGAGATGAACTTAAGTTCATCCCTTCCTGCCTGATTTTGTAATCTGAGGTATTTTTTGATTTGTTTTTGGGTTTTTTTTCTTCCCCCAGATCCGTGAGACGCGGCAGTCGGTGAGGGACAGCGAGAGCGGCCTGGAGGGTCTTGCCATTGGCCACCACATTGGAGACCGTGCACACATAATGGCGCGTTCACGAAATCGCCGCACTGGAGACTGTGAAGAACGGCAAGACTACATTAACCTGGATGAGAGTGAGTCGACCCTGATTACAACACTAATCTTAGCTCAGGCTTCACCTACTATTCAAGCTAATTGGAATTGAATTTAAAAAGGGGGCAAAGGAGATGAATGAGGAGTTGTGACTTTGATGGTCTCACTTCACACACGTGTGATTTCTTTTTTTTCTTTTTGGCTCTTAACCCGGTGTTTGTTCCTGCTAGGTGAGGGTCCAGCATTTGACGAGGAGTGGAGAAGAGAAGCAGGAAGATACGCTCCCCCGAATGCTCGTGGGTTGGACTACGGCCGCGATCGACGAGGAGGCGGCCAGCAGCTCGCTCTTACCGCTCCTCCCAGTTCAACGTCCCCACCAGGTCATCGGCACGAGTCCCCCAGACACCGTCAGCCCCAAACCCGCCCACGTTACGACTGGTGAGAAGGTAAGAGAGATGTCAGAGATCATTGTGCCACTATTATTATAATTGCTGTAATCTGTTGTGAGCTTATTAATTTCTGAATGTTATCAGACATAAAATTAAATGGCCATATTTTACTCTTATAAATACTTTTTCGCAGTATATTGGTTTGCACAGTAAGAAATTATAAATGCTAAACGTTGTCACTGCTTTTTGATTTGCTTTTGTTCATTTGCACCTTGAATGCTAGGAGATTAAACAATGCCAGCTATTTTCCCTACGTAGTTCTACAGAATGGTTTACTGCCCTTGTTTTAACACTTTTCTGAGACTGCTCTTCACACATGAGTACCTGCTGCAGTATCCTCCTGAACAATAGGTGCCATTACTCAGAGAAAACCTCCACATTACTCTTAGTATAGGAAGTGAAGAAGTTAGAGGTTTTTTTCCAAAGTCTTCCAAACTCTATTTTTCCAGAAAGTCTCCCTCTGTATAACCTTTGAATCTCGGAGCTTCCGTATTCATATATCATTAAAATGGCAGGGGCACCAGTTTAGCTCACTGGGATGAGCAGGCGACCATATGCCGCATCGCAGAGAGCGGTGGGCCTCACTGGCTTCCAGTGAAGTTCAGAGTTAATTTTGAAATATTAATTATAACATATAAAACCTTATATGGCCAGGCTCCTGTATATATAGAAGAGCTTCTGAAACCTTATAACAGCACATGGCCTGTCCAATCTATCTGATCATGTCTCATAATTTCATCGACTTAATTTCAGCAATACCCAAATAAACTTTCTTACCGTTAAAAAATAATTTAAAAATAAGGTTGTTTTCTTCTCTGTTTACTGTTTGCACCGCCACCGTAGCCTGATCATTTTCTTCTAGGAATCTTAAGTCCTTTAGGCTAATGCACAGCAGCCACAAAATCCCAGCACTGTGTTGGGGTCTCAGTGCTGTGCAAAGGTGTGAGCAAGCCTATTAGTAGTCGTGGGCCATAGATCACGCCTCAGTGATCTATGGCCCACAATATAGCTACCAATCACTCAGTTTAGTTTATCTAATGCACTTTTTTGGCATTGTGTGTTTGTCCCTCCAGGTGTTCCGTATAACAATGCGACCAGATTGAAGGAGTTGAGGATTTCCCCGATGCTGTGAACCACGATGAGGACGGGAAGTTGATGCCCGCCATAAATGTTTGATATGACTGGACTGTCTTTACATGAACAACATATTACACACACACACACACACACACACACACACACACACACACACACACACACACACACACACAATGGTTAGAGTTTAAATTCTTTACTCTTACACACACAGACACACTTACAAACGCCCCTGTGTAAACATGGGTATAACTACACTCACTTAATGTATAAATATATATAAACACTCATTCTCTAAACTTGACATGTGTCTTTGCCCACTGCACTAAAGTGCTACAGTATACAGTACATCTGCTGTACAATCCATTTTATGTTTGTGAAGACACTCGTGTGTCGGTGAATTGAATTGTATACTGATAACTAATTAATGTAATAAATAAAAAGTTCATTAAACATTGTTAGATAATTGCAAAGTGTGCCTCTGTTTTGATGTTTTGGGGTTGCATGTCTTAAATTATGGAGTGTTGTTTAAAGAGTTTTCCGATTCTGTATTTTTCCTTTTGTTTTTTTTAAAACCCTTGCTTATTCATAAAATGTATTGACAGCTAAATAACGTGTTCATTTGTGTCAATGCAAGTCTACATACACATGCATGCACGCATTCATAGGTGTGCGCCCTCTTCATCTTCCCTGTGCCACCGTGTCTGCAGGTCATGTGATGTCCAGATGGCACGTTCAAGCGGGGCAGCCAATGAAAAACTTTCCTTTTCTCCAAACGCCCCATAGCTTCCCGTCTGCATTTCGCTCGTGCTGGCTGTATCTTTAATTACATCTAAGACTATTTTTAAATGCACATCCTCCCTCCGGCAGCGGCTGCTCCCGTCTACCTGTCTTCTTGTTTCCTTTAATCCCTATCATTAGATATCTAACGTTCCCCAACAAGGCGCCTTCTTTTCTGCTGTCTTTGCTAAGATGCATCCTCCTTGTGGTTGCTTTGTTGTCACATCTCCTGCCTGTCATCCACATGCACTTACTTCAGCTGTATCGCAGCGCTGCTTGGACCTGACAGGAAGCGCAAATGAACGTTTCATGTATCAGTTTGCTGGGACAATATTTTCATGTCACGAGTGCCTCTGTAGTTATCAGCAGTGAGCAGATGTGTACGCAGCACGTATGACAGGACTGCGTGGGTGTAAAGTAGCGGTGTATGTTAAATGCTCAGATGGTTACATTGTTTCCTGCACCCCTATTAATACACAAATCCACATTGCTCCAGCTCTTCTACTCAATTCCTCCTTCCTATCTCTTTTTCCTCTCTCCTTGCTTTGTTCCCTCCCCTCCTCTGCATCTTCCAATGACTCACATGCTCACCCTCCCCCCGTGTGTCATACGTTTTCACCCCTTCTCCTCCCACCTCCCCTTCCCGCTATTGCTCCTCATTCGCCTACATTCGCTCACTTTCTCCACCAGGCTTCAAACAAGCTGCAGGTAACGTTTAAAAAGATTGATCTGTTTCTTCAGTCCCTCCATCCCTCTCATCCCGCTCCCCTCCCCCATCTCCTCGTCGCTACCTGCGCTGTCTTTTGCGTCTCATCTCTGTTGGTCCGTGCTCTCTGTCACTGACTGAAACGGGCGAGAAATTGAGCTGGTTTGTGGTCTGGAACAGTTTGACAGATTTTTAAGTAGGTGCGCATCACTGGTTTCTGATTCATGTCTTTCTCTGTGTGAGTGTGAGCATTTTCCTTGAGAACCTCTTTTTCCACTGCTTTCCATCCTCAAGGCTGCGTCACTATCACCACAGTGTGTGTTCAAGTGGAAAAGAGGAAGAGAGTGTGAAGTCCTTGTTTTTCATATGAGTGCTTTTGGTATTTCACAGGCTATTTTCATACCGAGCTTCATCTTCACGCGCAGCTTTGCTTGCTCATGTGTTTCCTTCTCTAATTAAAATAACAGACTGAGTGTATGAGCACTGGATAAAATCTGCATTTGAAATGAGGCCAATGTTCCCTTGTTTTTATTTATTTATTTATTTTAACAGGATGTCTATAGTGAATATTGTTGCCAGGGAGATCTTGGACTCCAGGGGAAACCCCACTGTGGAAGTAGATCTGCATACAGACAAAGGTTTAGAAAAAATAAAATCTCTTGTTTAATGTCTCAAATTAATGTTTAGATTATTTCATTAAGGTTAACTACATCCTTCTCCATCCTCTTTCCTCTCCCTCAACCTTTCACCCCATTACGTCTGCCTCCTCTATCCACCCACCAATCATATGCTTCGATTCCAGGTCTTTTCAGGGCTGCTGTTCCCAGTGGTGCCTCCACAGGCATCTACGAGGCTCTGGAGCTCCGAGATGGCGACAAGACTCGCTACAAGGGCAAAGGTGTGAACACTTACAAAGATGTCTCCCCTGCACTAAGCGCTCTTGTTTTTCTGCCTGTATCTGATTTTGCATGATGGTTCTTTTCCTTATTGTAACAAAATGGGGACTAACTGGCTTCACGTTTTGCACTAAAGGTGTGACAAAGGCTGTTGCTCACATTAATGACACCCTTGGACCCGCCCTCATCCAGTCTGTGAGTACTTCACTTTGGCTCAGTTCAGTTTTGTTTACTGTACACAGCACAAGTTCACAACCAACAGTAACCTCAAGGTGCTTTCTGTTGTAAGTGAAATGTTATAGTATTACAGAGAGAACCAAAAACATCACATGCGCCTCTATCACCAATCAGTGTGGGGGGAAGAAGACTCCATAGACTGTATATAGAAGATGGGTGAAGCCAGCATGACATTGATTTCTAGGTTGGCTCCACATTATGAAGCCTAGCTGTATTTGTTTTGTTTTTGTTATACAGGCACACCTGCTAAGTGACATACTTCTTAAAATACGAGAGGTTTACTCATCCTTTTGGATGGGCCATGCTTCATTGCAAGTCATATTATTAGTACTGTTGGTGCCAAAAGGCAGAGGTCCTGTTCATTAAGTGGAGTTTAGTGCTTGAGGCCTAGCAAACAACAACTGGCTCCAGCTCGTTGTGTTGGAATATATGCAGGTCAGAGTGTCCACACTCCTGTAATGTTAATTAGCCATAGAGACTACAGTCCCGTGTAAATATGTTATTTACCAGGCTAAGGTTTTGACTTTAAACTTGTGAGTCACTGTTGGACAGAACCCCAAGTCGCCATACAAGGAACTGCAGATTTAGCATTTTGGCATTGGCTTCGTTTTGCTCAGAAGAAATCTTCAGCAGCATTTGGCTCAGGGAGGGGCAGCCATCTGTTGCAGCCAGTTAGGCTGAGGGTAAAGAGAAACAATGGGCAAAAACAAAGGGAGAAGATACACAGTTAATGTAGTGCAATAGTGACATAAAAATGCATAGGAAGAGAAGACGATGGGAGTGGAGAAGAAGTGATCAGTGCATCAGCTTAAGGCTACATCAGTGTAACTAAGGCAGGGGGTGGCCAACTCGAGAGCCGGTGTCCTGCAGGTTTTAGATATCACCCTGGATCAACAAACCTGATTCAAATGATTAGTTCATTACTAGGCCTCTGGAGAACTTCAAGAAATGTTGAGGAGATAATTTAGCCATTTAAATCAGCTGTGATGGATCAAGGACACATCTAAAACCTGCAGGACACTGGCTCTCAAGGCCTGGAGTTGGCCACCCCTGAACTAAGGGATACCTCAGTGTCATCTAATCCAATACTAACTATAAGATGTATCAAAAAAAAGGGAGAGCTTGAACCCAAACCAGGAGAGATGGGCGCGATAGCTGAAGCACTGCCCCCCTTTAAATCTGAAGGAACCACAAGTAAGCCTGTATTGTGAGAGCAAAATGCTCTATTAAAATAGTACATGATGGGGATTCATCCAGCAAAGTGATGGGATAAACAAAAGAATATTCAGTTTATGCTGCAGAACCTGATGAGCAGCCGAGCGGGACTGAAATGAAAAAATCTGTTTACTGTATGAGGAATATTGTGTTTTTCTTCCAGGGAATCAGTGTGCTGGAGCAGGAGAAGCTGGACAATGTGATGATTGAAATGGACGGCACTGACAACAAATGTAAGCCTCGCTCACATCTCGTGTGGGGTGATGGTATATATGTGTACTGACATGTTTCCGCACCAGTGAGTACCGACTGCATATGTGCGTTATGTTTGTGACTGCCTCTATTTCGCCTCCAGCTAAGTTTGGTGCCAACTCTATTCTGGGAGTATCGCTGGCCATATGCAAAGCTGGCGCAGCAGAGAAAGGTGTCCCCCTGTACCGTCACATTGCTGACCTGGCAGGAAACAGAGAGCTGGTCCTCCCTGTTCCTGTGAGTTTTATAGTTTTTAAAAAAATTAATTTTTCTCCAAACATAAATGACCAACCATAAAAAAACCCACATCCATCTGACATTCTTTTAGGCTTTTAATGTGATTAATGGAGGCTCTCACGCTGGGAACAGGCTGGCCATGCAGGAATTCATGGTTCTTCCAGTGGGTGCCGAGTCTTTCCGTGATGCTCTGCGTGTGGGGGCGGAGCTCTACCAGACACTGAGAAGTGTCATAAAGGAGAAATATGGTCAGGATGCTACAAATGTGGGTGATGAAGGGGGGTTTGCCCCTAACATACAAGAGAACAGTGAAGGTAAGCACGGCGACCACCTGAAAACAATTTCCTTCAGCCTAATCTAACATATCGCTCCTGTTTCTTCCTGTCAGCTCTGGAGCTGATAAAGACAGCCATAGAGAAGGCGGGCTTCACAGATAAGGTGGTGATAGGAATGGATGTTGCTGCTTCAGAGTTCTTCAGTGAGGGCAAATATGACCTGGACTTTAAGTCGCCACCAAATGCTGCCCGCAACATCACCGCTGATGAGCTGGCCGCCATCTACCAGGGATTCATTAATAACTACCCAGGTGTGTAATGTGGTGTGTGAGTACACATGTTCTCCAGAGAGCACAATGTGGGCACCTCTTAGTCATTAAAAAAAAAAAAAGGGGGGGGGGGTGTTATTGATTTCTCTAAGCCTCCGTCAGCTTGAATCAAAGCATCAGGGCTATCGCAGTCGACTCCATATGTTTTTTTTCCTCCCACCATATTTCTTTTGTCACATTTTAGAAAGAAATAGTCAAAGAAAAAGAGAAAAGGGGCGGCAGAAAGAGCCTGGTCTCGCCTCCTGACACATGAAGCTGTTAAGGAAGATTTAATTATGTGCTACATTGCAAATTTGGCAAGCGGGGTACTGCTCTGATGTGGGTCTTTACCCTGTAAATGGTGTGCATACTATTTGTGGGCTGTGTGCATGTTTGCATCTGTAATTAATAGCAGTAGATCTAAAGGCATTAGAACAGCTACTAGTGATTTCAGCTAGCCTTGTGTTTCTCCTACAGTGTTGTAATATTTGAGTCATGGAGGAAAATGATCTTACCCATGTGTCCTTCCCTCTAGTGGTGTCTATTGAAGATCCTTTTGACCAGGATGACTGGCCCGCTTGGTCTCAGTTCACAGCCTCAGTGGGTATCCAGGTAAGATATTACAAATTATGCCATTATTATGTGGAAGTAGATCAGCGCAGCTCTTCTTCAACAGGTAATCTCGTATTCCTCCTCCTTCCATTAAACAAAGAACAGTCAAAATTAATGGTGCAGAAGTAAAGTCATCCTGTTTTTATTTAGCAGAATGAGCCAAGCCGTAAAAAGCAAGTTTCTATCAATATCCATACACATTAAAGCACGTACCCCTCCTCTCCCCTCCAATACTGCTGTCTTATTTATTCTATGTGGACCAGAACTTCATTTACACACTTAGAGATACAACAAAGGTTAATGCCCCCTGAATAAGTACACGTGATACTAATCCCCGTGCCCTTCACTTCACTCGCTGTGCAGGTTGTTGGAGATGATCTGACAGTCACCAACCCACGAAGAATACAACGAGCTGTGGAGGAAAAAGCCTGCAACTGTCTGCTCCTCAAAGTCAACCAGATTGGGTCTGTTACAGAGGCCATCAAAGCGTGAGTTGACTTTATGTGTTTCAAGCCAAAATCTGTGGGCACGCACACGGATTGCAGTTATACTAATTTCCTCTCTGGTTTTCCAGGTGCAAGCTGGCACAGGAGAACGGCTGGGGCGTGATGGTGAGCCACCGCTCAGGAGAGACAGAGGACACTTTTATAGCTGACCTGGTGGTTGGTCTCTGCACTGGACAGGTAACACATGCAACAGTCTGACAGCTCATATCCCTCTGCTAGCTTAACTGCTTATTACTGATCACGTTTCATGCTCTAAGTTTTCCTTGGGTCCCGGTGCATAAGCAACATAACAGCAACATAACAGTGCAGCATCACACTTTGGGACCATACAAAGCAGCAATAATCAGAATCAGCATCAGCATACTTTATTAATCCCTAAGGAAATTATGTATGATTATTGTAATTATGTATAATAATATGTATTATACATGATAAAGCAGTGCAAATAAGAGCATGAGCTAATAAACAGATGTGGAAATGAAGCAGCTCAATATTCATTAACTTTTTACTGTACTTCTAAAAACAAAACAACTGAAGTCCTGAAATTAATAAGTTAACTAATCAGTGCATTGATAACAACAGTGAAATATCAATACAGTCAATTCAGTTTAGTTCAAGGTGCTTTATATTGGAAGGTAAAGACCCTAAATTGTTAGAAAGAAACCTTAACAGTCAGCCAGCCCACTTGGCAACAGTGGGAAGAAAGAACTCCCTGGCAGAACCAGGCTCAGGGTAGAGGCAGCCAACCACCGTTCCCAGTTGGGTGTGAGAGGGAAAAGAAGAGAGCAGAGACGGGACGAAACGCAAACTTTAGGAGATAAACATACAAAACATTTGGTCATAAGATCTTCATAATGCTAATAATTTGCAGCTTGTTTTTCTCAACACTTTTGTCTAAAAATATAATTTTAAGAATAGTAGTCAGAATTTGTAACATTATACACAGAATAATATATCGTTAGCTTCATAGCATAAGTGCCTAAGTCATTGACTTAGTCAAATGACTTAGGCAATTATGCTATGAAGCTAACGATATGTATTAAATATCAAAATGCCAGTTAGTTATTGCCTCGGTACAGAGTATTAGTACTAAATGTGCAGAACCTGCTTGAGGGGAGTGTAACCCGGTTACGTTGTTCCCTAAATGCTTCATATGCAGGCAGTCTAAAGCTGAAAACAAGTAATAATCAAATTGTGAGGACTGCAGATCGAAACAACTTTATCCTCAGCACTGCACTTACTGGAGACTCCAGCAGTCCACCTCCCAAGTAGGAAGAGATCAGCTAAACGTTGACAGGCGATCAGACATGTGGAGATTTGTTGAATTAATGATAAAAGTTCAGCCACGTCTGTAGCTGTTAGTGTTTTTTTTCTTCATTCAGATCAAAACTGGAGCTCCCTGTCGATCTGAACGCCTGGCCAAATACAATCAGCTCATGAGGTGGGTATCTGTAGCTTACATTGCATAAATGTATGTACATGGTATGCAAATGGATTCCTGTATAGCGCTTGCACTATTTTGATATTTCTCCTCTTGTCTTCATTCTTTTATCTGTTGTCATCTTCTTTCACATTCACCTTCCTGCTCTGCATTTCACCTCCTCTTCCTCTCAGGATTGAGGAAGAGCTGGGCGATCAGGCTCGCTTTGCTGGACACAACTTCCGCAACCCCAGCGCCATTTAGGGAGTGGGGTGCCAGTGTTCTCAGCAGACAAAATGAGAGAGAACAAAAAAAAAACCCACGCATACATATAAATAGTGTCATATTTCCCTGATTAGTTCTATGTGGTGAGAAGTTTACGTGTATCAGCAAAGCACTAAACACACAAAGATGAACTTAAAAGCATCAAAACGAATTAGTTTTCACATTATAGCTACAATATATCGATCTAACACTTCAGTGAGTGATAGAGATGATTGCCTACAGCCAGCCTCCACGAATCCTAACAAAGCCTGGTGGAGGAAAAAAAAATCTACTGAACTACTGAGTCACACTCCCCTTCACGGGCTTGTTAGTTTCTCTCATTTTCCTGAGCCCCCTGACTCTCTCCTTTTCACTTGCTGCAGAAGTGTTTTGATCTTTTTTGTGCCCTGTTGTTTCCTCCTCTTCCTCCTCCTCCTGTTTAACAGCTTGCTGCAAAGTTGTGTCTGCTACTTTGTCTGTTCAAAGTGAAGCTTAATAAAGAGATGGATATATGTTAACTCTAACCAAAGATCTGGGTGTGTTTGTTTTGAAGAGAAGCCTCACTGTGCTTCTTTTTGAGAGGTAAATATAATCGGTTATGGAGCAAAACTAGAAACCCATGTAGCTCTGAAATATTATCTTATAGGGTTTATGATTATAATTTCAAACCTGTGGTGAAATAAGGGAATCTTTTAGCACAAATGTTTTTTTTCTATAGGGGTTTGTTTGTTTGTTTCGTGGTCTTTGTGACTGAAACAACTTCTGGATAAGAAGAATGAGTTGTTCATACGTAAAGACTTCCTATAATGGTTTGAATATTTCAAGCCTGTTCCGTGCCTCTTTCATGCAGGTAAAAACACTTTTGCAGGGAAACACCTGTGCATCCTCGACTTTAGCTCCTCCTGCTGCCTCCTCTGTCCTATAGATGCAATTTGGGAATGGATTTCTGGGTCACAGTCAGGAGGACACAGAAGACAAGGAGGCACAAAGTAGTAATGAGAAAAGCCCTGTGCCTTTGTCAGGTCATAGTTGCTGTAATGTTTCCTTTTAGTGACCCTGTGTGTTTTAAGACTTATCTTGTTAGTCTCTTTTTTTCATGCTCTATCCTGCCGTCATTGCGCAGCGTTTGTCTTTTAAGTTAAAGCAACTTTAATTACTTTAATTTAATCTGTGTGTGTTTGGGTCAAAGAGTCTCTCCAGTTTGACAGTTTGGTTTCACAGTTCATGCACAACAACAAAAAATGTTAAAGTTGTGTAGCTGTCTTGACTTCTTTACACATTGCGACTTAAACAGACTTCTGTGATGCACAGAAATTCATTAGAATCGCATCGTTAAATATAACCAGCTGTCAGAGGCAAACACCTGCTGTTTTCGTCAACAGTCTGTGTCATAGCAGATCATTTTGATACTACAGGAAAAGCACAGGTATTATTGGGAATATTTAAAAAGACCTGTTGCCGAGTGAAAAGTGGCTCAAATGTTACATCCACAGGCAGCAGTGCAGCAGCTTTTTTTCATTTTAATATTATTAATCTTTTATACTGCATAAAAAATAGTCTTTAGAAACTGTTTTAAACAATGTTATTGCAGCAAGTATCACAGAAGGTAATGACTTTATATAATCTAATACAAAGAAGTTTATATTAGGAGAAGAGACAGTACACACACAAAGACAGCTATACATATAGTGGATAGATTAATGTAAAGTGGATGTAGGAGTGGAGACAGTTGAAGCGTGGGCTAATAAACGTGTAAATTATGTAAAGTAGTCTATTAATATACCAATCTTTTGATAAAGGTATAATAAATGTGCAGACCACTTAGAAAAAAACATCGTAATAGGAAAACTAAACAACCCCTCCAACACACGGCCCGTAATACCCTAAGATATACATTAGATGTACCAGCTTAACACTTTAATACAGTAGAATTAATATATTTCTCAATGACATATGAAGGAACAATCTCAATAAGCTCTTTTTTTTCTTTTAAGTATACTCAAAAGAAATAAACCAAATAAAATAAAATAAATTGAAATAAATGAGGTTAATAATGAAGTGTGTGGAATTTGAGTTCAACAGGATAAAATGTAAATGAAATACAATAAAACATCATGTAAGCTATTTTAATTATGTTTTAGTTTGTTTACTGAATTTGAGATATTTCACTGAATGAAGCCATTTTATTGTTATATACTCAGCTTTTATTTAATAACAATAATTGTAGTATTACTATGTAACACTTGTTTACATTGTACTATTTTAATTTTTGTTGGATTTTATTTGGATTTTAAATGATTACAATTGGAACTGTATTACAATTAAACTTGTCTACTCCTTTTAGTTTTTACCGTGTTTTGTCGTTTTGTATTTTTTTTTATTGATTTATCAATTTATACATTGCTTTATAAATTTAGCCTGCCTATTTCAGTTTTGTTGCAGGTTAGGGAGAAATAAAGCATGTCTTGTCTTAAAAGCGGAATATAATGCAGTAAAGTGGCTTTACAAAGTAAAATAGCAAAAATAAAGCAGAATATTGTAAAATAATCTGCCACATTCATGCAGTTTGAGTGTGTGCACCTTCACTTTATCTAAGTCAATGTGGGTCTTCTATAAGGAACAAAAATAAATTGAAATACAGAACATGTAATTATTAAATTAGTTTAAATTGGTTACATAGCTTCACACCTGGCTCTGACAGCTGCACAGGTGTGACTGCAGGTCAGGTATCAGCTGCACGCGCCGGGCAGCAGAGGGAGCGCGAGCGGGGCTCGGTTCCTGTCTCGCCCCGGTTGCTAGTGATGATGATGAAGGAACGCTGGAGCTGCGCAGGCGCACCGCGCACAGTCTCCGGCCGGGTTTCCATAGTTACCACACAATAGGAGACGGGACAGGGGGCTGAGTGAAGGGGAGAGAGAGGGACGGGAGCGGAGAGGGGAAGAGGAGGAGGAGGTCTGCAGAGCCGCTTGACTGGACACACCGCTGCAAGCTTTCCCCAGACAGACAGGAGCTGCTGGACAGCCTGGCGGACACACAACACGACAGAGATGTAATTGATCGTTTATTAATTGCCTAATTAATTCGCACGAGCCTTCTTTGTTAACTCGCACACACTGACATTAAAATGCCCAGTTTCCTGTTTTCTCTTTAGTCCACCTTCAGCAGAACCTCTGAGAACAAACAGTATTTGTTCTCGTTGTTTTTCTTCTCCTCCTCTTTCTGTTTCACTGCCAGATAAAACCACAGTTATTCACTGCGAGCCTTTCCATACAGTAAAGGTGACTCTGGAGGGACTAGGCAACAGAGACATAGAGACCCTCCCTCTTGATCCCCTCCCTCTTCAGAGTTTTGGCCCTCTGCGCCTCTCTTCCTCCTTCTCCCTGCCTCACTACTCCCTCCTTCTCCCTCCTCCTTCTCCTTCGCCAGCCTCCCCCTCCCCTCTTCTCTCTCTCTCTCTCTCTCCTTATGCAAATCACGCCCTCTCCTCTCTCCCTTTCTCTCACCCAACGTGCATCCCTCTCTCTGGCTCACCCCTCCGCTGAAAAAATTTGTGACTGTAAGAACAGAAGAGAGGGGCATTAAAAAAAAAGTGCAAGTCGTCTTAGAGGAAGAGGGGGGAGTAGGTAGGGTGGGAGAGGGGTGGGGGGCAAAAGAGAAAAGGGGGCGAAAGGGGGTGGGGAAGAGGCGAGGGTACGCATCAATTTGTACAGTCTTCAGTTGGCACCCCTGTATTTTTCCTACAACGAATAGCAAGAGATTTCCTCTGCATTATTGTTATGATCGGAGCCCGTTGCAATATGAGCCAGCACGAGTCTCTGTTGACAGACGACCGGGCTCTGAGGTGTACGTGTCAGCGTGCAACATAAAACGACAAAACAGGGAGAGAAAGGAAAAGAGAGAGTGAGAGGAGTGGGAGCACGCATCGCTGGATATTATAGGTAAGGAGAAGGAAAATGGATGCTTATACTTGTGTGTTTGGAGCTATTCCTGCTGGCCACGCTTGTGCTCTCCCTCCCATTTTTTCTCCCCTTCTTTGTGCATTAATGATCATCCTGCGTTATGGCTAAATTATGTCCCGGTGAATTAATGTGAACTGAGCGCACGACGCGCACCCACATTCCAGCGAGGAAAAGGGAGAGCCGGTGCGAAATGCCATGATTCGCCATTCCATATCATCTTTCCTTTTTTTTTTTTTTTTTTTTTTTTTTAAAAAGGAAGATATGTGGAGCGTCTGGAAACAGCACTGCACAGGCATCCATTCTGACTGGGGAACATGTATGTGCTGCTGAACACGTCTCTTCCCCCCGTCGTGGATGGTCTGTGAAGGCAGACCATAGAGCAGCTTTGGCCGGTCTCCTCTGCATGTGTATCAATAACATTAGCAGCAAGAAAGAAGAAAGAGTCGTTGCAGTGCCCCGCTCGCTGGTGATGTAAGCAGAGCAACTGCATGCTGCTGCTTTGCATCACATGCAGTGGCCAATTTGTTGATAATATACGTGCTGTGTGCATGCATGTGTGTGCATGTGCGTTAGGAGGGGAACTTGTGGTGTAAATGCAGTTGTTTTCCGACCACAACTGAGGACTTGCCAGTGGACCACAGACAGGCCAGTAGCTGCCACCTGTAACTGAGATGCATTGTGTGTGTGTGTGTGTGTGTGTGTGTGTGTGTGTGTGTGTGTGTGTGTGTGTGTGTGTGTGTGTGTGTACAGAAACCCACCAGGCAGGCTCTGAATGCTTCTACTTCAGTGTCATGAACTTCGTTGTGTGTGTATGAATAAGGGGACTGTACATGCACACAGCACGCACTGCATCGCCTCTAAATATGTGTGGAGAGTGTGTACAGTGATGAAGATTTTACTCATAAAACTGAATCAGTCACTGCAGCATGCACTAATTAATGCATAGCCATGTGTAGTGAGGCTGCTACGGGCTTTACTTGCTTTAAATAAACACACATACAAGCGTATTTACAGACTCCACGCCACAGCTCTGCTAACTACTCTTTTTTTCTTTCTTTTCATCCAGCGGTGTGCACTATTTATATCCTCATTCAATATACATGAGCCATTTTTTCATCATAGTGGTACATGAATGGATGGATTAGTCGGGCCCCTGCGAAGTAGTCTGGCTATGTTGTCGATCAAATGGATAAAAGATCTTGATAGTGTGTGTTTTCCCTAATGGTTGGCTTGGCTGGATAAATAAGCATGTGATTCTGCTGGCCATAACCAGGTCATGTGGGTTAACCACAAGTGTCTGTGGGTTCGGGCTGTTGTTGTGAAGGTGGAAGGAGGGAGGAGGGGGGGTGTGGCCGCATATTCCCAAGATGTTTTGCTGGAGTTCTTCTGCAGACTGCGATCCGAAGTGAAGTCTACCAATCAGCACCTTTTCTGCTCTGCATGTATTATCAGTCAGGGTGGGTTAACCTATTGTGCTGTTAAGGTTTTGGGCTGCTGTGGTGAAAACAAGGGTGCAGAGGCTGTTTTGAGTCCAGTGGAAAGCAGTTGTGCTGATACAGTGTGAAGCATGCTGGGAATTTAAATGTGGTAACTGGGCTTTTGCAGTTGTAAACTCAGATGTTTTCAACAATGTCACAAATTCCTGAACCCTGCGCTCAATGATGATACCAAATCTTGCCATCATTTCATGAACTCATGTTACTCAAAGCCTTGTGTTCTCATTAGGTTTTCCATGTTTTTGTTTATGCTTCTTCACAGGTTTTGGTAGCTCTCCTCGTGTAGTACAGCCCAGTCAGTAAGCAGCTGGAACCAGTTCAGTCCCTGCAATGGCTTGTGTTGTAAAATGGACGTTCTAAAGAAGAAATAATGAAAACAAGGACACACAAAGAATCGGTATGCATAAGGCCTATGTCTGCTTTCCATGATGATGTCAGCGATTGTGTACCTGCCTAACTCTTGATTACTGCTTCCACATTATAATTAGTTCAATATGTGATCAAATTTCAAAATGGCCAGTGTAACTGAGATATAAATTATTTATTTGGTTGCGAAAGGCCGTCTAAAAAACAGATTCCACATGTAAATTTGATTTTTTTCTTTTACCTCCCTCCCTTCTTCCCTGTATCCTCCTGTTCCTCCTCTCTATTTCCTCCTCTTTTATTCACTACATCTTGTCGTCCTTGTTAAATTCCACCTTGGATTGAACGAGGTTGACTTCCCTTCAGCCTGATTTAACTCTGTGTTTGCTACAATCACTTCTTTATTTCTCCGTGCATACTGCGATGTTCCTGTATAATTGTCCAGTTTTAACACTTTCCCCACATGCCACATTTCCTTCTTTCGCTGCACTTTGCTTCGCAGATGCCCATGCGCAGTGGGCGACGGCGGGGGGCAAGTGAGGAAAGAAGGGGCAGACGCCCGCACCCCAGCCCCTCTCGCCCTGAACGCAACGACAGACAGACGGTTAGACCCCGCCTATCTTATTATCTCCTTTCTCCTGTCACTGTTTGGGCCATATATTAACGTGTACGTGTACATAATGAACAATAAAGGCCTTCCTGTGTTTCTTGAATTTTTGTGTGTGAATGTGTTGTCAGTGAATGAGTCATCCCTGTGATTGCCATAGATGTACCCCTAGCAGTGTCAGAATTGTTAGAGTCTGTGTTTTACACCGTAGCACTTTGAAATCTTTGATGTTTCATGTTTGACACTCTTGTGTGTGTATGTGTGTGTGTGTGTGTGTGTGTGTGTGCGCGTGTGTGTGTGTGTGTGTATGTGTGAGAGAGCGTGAGTGCATGCAAGCGAAGCTTTGTTCTAAAAACAGACCTAGGCCTATTAGGGATTCAAAAGCGTCACTACAGAATTAAAAGTCTTGTGTTGTTTTAGCAAAGAGGTGCTGGTGAGGAATTGGCTGGAAATCGCTTCAGTCGCAGATCACAAGGGCATGATTCATCAGAGAGTGAGGGGGAGGAACTTGTGTCTCCTCCAAAGAGGCAGAAAGTTCAGGTTTGTGTTACATTTCATCAACTTGTTATATAAAGACCTAATACAAAGCTTTGATTTAAATGAATCACCTAAAAGGGGACGCCTCAAATAGATATATATTATTATTTTCTGCCATCATGTAGATAGCAGATATTACAGTTTAACTTTTTACCTCACCCTCAAATCATCTTTTCTTGTTAGGATTCAGCCCCTACTCCAATTCCTCCAACATCAACACACTCGACTGACAGCTCAGCTCCTTCCACTGTCCCACCTCCAACCTCAGTTGCCAGCCAATCCCGTGAGAGTGACAATGAAGATGGCCAATCTCAGGGCAGCAGGAGTTCAGTTGTAGGGAGCCTGGCCAATAGCAGTAGCAGTCTGAGCAGCGGGAGAGATATAGACCAGGACAATCGTTCCTCATCCCCAAGTCTTTCCGCTTCCCCTTTGGGCAGCCTGGACTCTGACTCTGATGGCCCCGATTCACCAAAGCAAGGAGACCGGGAGAAAGGTAAAGAGGGGGGCGCAGGGAAGGTGACAGGAGAGGATAGGAGAGTGCTGCGGGAGGGGAGGGGTGAGGAGCCCTGTGGAGATGGAGAAAAGCGAGATGTGGATGCAAGAATTGAGGACTGTCCATCTCTTAAGCCCCCCTCCACTCCCTGCTCTTCCTCTGGACTGACTCCCTCTCTCCGTGGAGCAGGAGATTCATCAAATGACAGCAATAGTGGGAGAAAGTCATATTTCTCCCTGGACTCTAAGCTGATGTGTAAAGTTGAGTACAGTGGACCGACCAGCGTTGATGCTGCGCTAAGCAGCAGAATGACTTGCAAAGCCAGCACACAGTGCGTGACCAAGACAACTATCTCCGGAGGAGATTATTCCCATAACAGCCCCAACATTCCCCATTCCCTGCCCCCTCCACTTCCTCCTCCACCTGCCCTGAAGCCTTTGGAGCTTGGGGCACAAAACATGCCTACTGAGGTTAAGGCAGAAAGAGACAAAATGGAAAAAGGAGACAAACTTCTGGACAAGTCTCAGTCCACTCCACCTTCTCTGTTGCCACAGACTGGTCCCCAGCCTCAGTCCCAGTCTCAGCCTCAGACCCAACCCTCCTCCCACCCTCACCACTACAGCTCCACCGGCTGGCAGGGTGGCACGGCAACTGGTTGCCAGGCTAGCTGGGGCTACACCCGTTACCCTGGCAACCACCACCCACACCAACCACAGCACCAGCCCCCAGTTCAGCAGCAGCAACTTCCCTCCGTTTACAACCCTCCATCCTCTCGCCACTCCTCTTCCCACCCCTCTTACCTCCCCCACCCTCACCCCCACCCTCACAGGGAGTACCTTCCCAGGTATGCTGGAGGGGGAGGAGACAGAGAGAGGGGGGGTGCAGGAGAGAGGGAGAGGGGAGTGAGGGGGGAGTGTGGGGGGAGGGAGATCAACCGGGAGTTCTCCGCTCCGATTGGCAACAGTAGTAACAATAGCAGCGGGGCAAATAGTAACAGTCCTTGTGGTGGGATGGGTGGGCCCAATAGCATCCAAGGCAGAGACTTTGGAGCGCTGTCAGTCAGTCAGAACAGGGAATTCCAAGGTTCTGGGAGAGATGGACCTAACTTGGGGCCAGAAAGAAGAGACTTTGCTCCGGCTTTCAGAGACAGGGAGCGTGAAAGGGAGCGTGAAGGAGGAAGGGAGTTTAATCTGCCAAACCAAAACCAGAGTAGAGACTTTGGCCCCAGTGGAGCCAGTGGGGGGCATCCCAGAGACAAAGATGGGAGCAGATGGGGTGAGTTTGGGGGCCAGACGAGAGACGTTGTGGGGAGCAGTAACCCTAACAACAACTCCATCCCACAGGGAAACCCCCCAAGTTCAACCAGCGGGCTACCTGTCACCCCCATGCTGAACCGTGACCCACCTGCATCTCCCCAAAACAATCCCAGTCACACTACTCATCCTTCCCTGCCGCCACACCCCCACCCACATCCCCCAAACTCATCGAACCGGGACTTACCTCCTCCCATCGACCAGGCACAAACGCCCTCCTCTGGGGCGGATCACTTTCACAGGGAGTATCCACCCACCGGAGGAAAAGACTTCCCTGCTGGTGCACCTCCTTCCACTGGTACAAATCGGGAGTACCTAAACTCCCCTGGAGTAACTCCTAACCTGGGACGAGAGTATTCAGGGCCCGGGGGAACGCAGCACCCCCACCCACCTCATCCCCACTACCAATCTGGGCCTAGAGACAGAGAGAGAGACTCAAATCTGCGAGACACTTCTCTATACCAAAACCGTGGAGGCCCAAGTCAACCCCCTGCACTCTCTCCTTCCTCCTCTTCTAGCCATCACGGACACCCTTTGAATGCTCCTTATCCCCCTCCACCCCCTCAGCCCCCTCTACCCCCACCTCAAGCCTCCCACACCCAACCACCCCCCTCAGGAATGGCACCCAATGTACGTCCTCCACACTACCAGTCTTCTGCCCAGACTCCTCCGACACCCCTTTCTCCTTTACCCAGCCCATCTACCAATCAGATGGGAGCTTTCTCATCTTTTCCCCCTGGCTCCTCCTCTGCAGCCAGCATGCCGCTTCCAGCGACAGGTGTGTCATCTAGCTGTTCGCCTGGATGCCGCCCTTCCTCTTATCATAGCACTTTGAACAACCACCCTCCTTTCAGTGGATCTTACCACTCTAACGGAAACAACAGCAGTACTATGGCCAGCAGCAGCAGCAGCAGCAACAGTAGCGCACCCAACAGCAGCAATACCAATCCACAGTCACTCTCACCTCAGAATGTCTCAAAGGGACCTCCACCCCTTAGTAACTCCGCCAGCAGCAACAACAATGGCATCTCCACACCTGCCTCCAGTTCTTCGCTCCCTGGTGGAGACGGACATTCGGATTCAGGCCCGCCTCCTACACCGGTCATTAAGGAAGAACCAATAGAAGACAGGGAAGAAAGTGAAAGCCCACAACCTGTGATGAGAAGCCCCTCGCCTGAACCAAAACCTGTAGACATTCCTATCCACGCCAGCCAGTCAGCACGGTAAAGTCAGCCTAATTGAGATTGTAAATGTGTACACTCCCTGTAATTAACAGCAGCGATAATTGTTACGATGGTGCTGCTGACTCCTGATGATTGTAATAATGATGTACTACATCGGTGTCTCTCGTGACTCTAGGTTTCACAAGGTCCTCGACCGCGGCAGTGGGAACTCCTGCGCCCGCAGCGATGTCCTCTTTGTCCCCCTGGATGGCTCCAAACTGTGGAAGAAGAGGAATGAGATGATTGAAAGGGCCCGCAGGGAGGTGGAGCAGAGAGCCCGAGACCTGCGAGAGAAAGAAAGGGAACGAGAGAGGGAGCGCGAGCGTGAGAGAGAGCTCGATCGGCATCTACAGGTGTGCACATTTCAGGGTGATAATCATGTCAGATGTAATGGATTTGATGTCGTTTAAATTGGTCAGTTTAATGGGAGGGGAGTAAAGCAGACCAAAGCACATGTGATTTACTGTCTTCTCCTATTTCCTCTTCAGCAGCAAAAGGATGCCAGCGCTGCTGGAGGAGGTCGCCAGGGCTCCTCACTCTTCTTTCCTTCCTCAACCTCGATCATCCTCGACCCTTCGTCTTCTTCCGCTTGTTCCTCGGGCAACCCCCATCCTCCTCCTCATCCACAACATCATCACTCACATCCTCATGCTCACCTTCCTCCGACACACCATCTCCACCCTACTCTCTCCCACTCTATCCCCCACTCCCTCCTCTTACCATCCATGGGTGGGTCACCAGCAGTGGTTGGCGGCCCTCAGGGGGCCTTGGGAATAGGTTTAGGAGGACCATATTTAGGCCCTGACACCCCAGCGCTGAGAACTCTGAGTGAATATGCTCGCCCCCACGCTATGTCTCCACTTGGGGTGGCAAGTCGTGCCCCGGCACACCACCCACAAGTTCATCATGGTCATCCCCACGTCCACCCCTCATTCTTTCTTCCTCAGTTTCAGAATCATGCTTTAGCTCACCCACACCACTTGCCCACTGATGCAGCTACTGCAGCAGCCATCTTGGGATTTTTGTATGGTGGCAGCCTGGAAGGTGGTCCAGGTGTTGGTGGTCACCCGGGAATGGCAGGGGGCCCAGTACCTGGAGGGATTGGGGGTGCAGGATTGGGAGGTGTCGGCTTTCCTCATGCAATGGCTGCACACCGAGATCGGATAAAGCCAGGATTTGAGTTTAAGAGTGATGAGCGGGTTTACCCACCAGGGTCTATACCTGATCCTGCAGTTCTTGCTCATTCACATTCACATGCTCACGCCAGTGCCCATGCGCATGCACACTCTCTGCTCCTTGGAGGCAGTGCAGCGGGCAGTAATGAGGTATCAATCTATGGCACTCCGCCTCCACCAGCTCCACTTGGCCCACCTCACCTCCAGAACCCAACTCTGGCCCCTGTAACTCGACCTCCCAACCCTCCTGCTCCACAGTCCCTGTCGAATCCACCCCCTTCATCTCTGCTCCCACCCACACTCCCCTCTCACCCTTCATCTGCTCCCCCGGCTCCCCCAGCTGCCTCTGCCGCTCCTCCCCCGGCTCCTCCTCAACCTGCCCCACCGACCTCCAACGCTACCTCACTTCACCACCCTGTCCCCCATTCTTCCTTTCTCGGCTCCCTGTCCTCTCATCAGCCACCAGCCCCTGCCCCGGCCGCTGCCCCTGAGACCTACCCCACTCCCACTCGCTCTCCTGCCTCTTACGAGCGAGAACGGAGTGGAGAAAGAGAGCGGGAGAGGGAGAGGGACAGAGCAGCTCTGCCGGCCTTTGGGGACAGAGAGCGAGAAAGAGAGAGGGAGAGAGAAAGGGGAGGAAGTGTTGGAGGCGGAGGAGGAGGAAGCGGAGGAGGGGGAGGGGGAAGTGGAGCCAGTACAGGTGGAGGAGGTGGAGGAGAGAATCTGGGGCGTCTTCAGATGCTAAATGTGACGCCTCATCATCACCAGCATTCACACATCCACTCACATCTTCACCTGCACCAGCAAGACACAGGTACCCACTGCTACTAACTATGCAATTGTCTATACCAACTCATCAATCTTCAGATTTCACAGACGTGTAGCTCAGAAAATTCCTGGAGTCAAAAGTTTATCTTACAGAACTTGTTACAGGAAAGGATAAAGCTGGTGATGTTCTGTAAAGCACAGACACCAATAAAGAAGAAAGCCAGAGGTTTTCCGGTGGTAGTTTTTTGGGGTTTTTTCCCTTGCAGTAAATGTGTCTAGCCCAGAACAAATGCGCGTTTTTAAGAAAAACTAAAAATTATATTTGTGACCTATTTTAAAAGATTTCCCTCTTTATTGTACGAGTACATCTAAAATGGGCACGGCGCTGAAAAGTGTTGACCGAACACACTGATGGTTCTGCTCATTGGATAAACAAAAGCCTTATCCTTTAACTCCAGTATAATTACTTTTTGTATTAGTTTAGCTCAGCGCTGAACACAGCTTTTCTGTGATTGCATAGTTTCAGGACTTTTCTCATAAAAAGAAATCAAAATATATAACCAAGTTTGGCTATTCTCCTCTTTAAGGTCGTCTCTGTGTGAACTGCCTCTAGCACTGCTTCTATAGTTGGAAAGTTCCTAGGAAGTCTTGATTTGACCGTTTGCACTGTGTGCTCTGTGAACTCGAACCTTTGCAAGGAGCAAACATCTACTTTTGTGTCAAACCGACCCGACTTTCATGTCGAGGATCGCCCCTAGTGATTAAAAGCCGAGTTTGTGGCTAAAACGTGAAGACCTAGCAGCTGTTTTCAGTGGGAAAACCTGCTATGTCGAAGCTCAAAGGTGCGCAACCAGGAGCATGCTGATCATTTGAATTAATTACTGTGGGTGAATTCTGTTGTAACATCCTGAGGCATCTGAGGGAAAACATTTGGCTGAAACAGCCTCGATTATGCGTAACATCGTATGCAGGTACACAGCTTAATGAAAACATATTGTTTTCTTGGCAACACCACCACCAGCCCACCACCAGATCTAGCCAGATTTGGCTCCTTGTGAACTTGCCCAATTCTATAAAAAGAGATCCAGAGCTTATCACAGACACATGGAGTAGTGCTTTTGAATATAGATGACCTTAAAGGGGGGATTTAAATCAATATTAATGAGTCTTTATGGGCGGTGCCAGAATGTCATACGACAGATTATATTATTACTAAAGTACGAACTCTAAAGAAAATCAAACTTTATTTGTACTTGTCAATGTTTGTAAGGCTCTTAAGTTCACGTTTTTACCCCTTTATTGAATAAATGAGCCTAATGTCACAGTATCAGTAGTGACAGCTGCTCTGACTTAATCTAAAGCTTTTAAGTGTTAACAAACAGCGCTATAATGCAGCAACAATAATCTCCTGTATTTCCTATTACATCACTGGCATCCAGCGGCGGGCGGGGTTCACCCCCTGATGGACCCGTTGGCATCGGGGTCTCCATTGGCACGCCTCCCTTACCCAGGAGCCACACTAGGCACCCCTATCCTGGCACACCCCCTCACTGACAGCGAGGTGCTCCGCCAACAGCTGTTCGGTGAGGAGAAGGCTCCTCGTCCATGTACTAGTTCAGTTTTCTTCTCTAAAAACACCGTGTTGTAAGCTAAAGAAGAAACATTTTGACACTGGCGGCGATGAATGATCCCTGTTTTTCTTTCTCCCTTTCCCACTTGCTGCTGCGGCTGCTCTTTCCTCTCTGTTTTGGTGACAGGTGCTCCTTTCCGTGACTTGCCCCAGCCTTCCTCCCTCACCGGCCCTATGTCTGCAGCCCATCAGCTCCAGGCCATGCAGCAGGCCCAGAGCGCAGAGCTGCAGATCCAGAGACTGGCCCTGGAACAGCAGTGGATCCATCATCATCACCACCACTCCCTCACCCAGGATGAGTATTACAGGTACAGAGGCTGTGCATCCACTGCAGCTGCCAGTGTTTGACTCTAACTATTCAATTTTTTCAGATGATTTGTAACACAATAACCACTTAACAGTATAAACTTTAGGCTCTATCCTAATTACGACAAATATTAATACAAACCATCCTTAAATGCACTTCACAGGAAAATGTTGAGGTCACAGTGATTCAGCTGTAGAATCAGGTACGACAGCAATGCTACAGGCCTGGCTGCCCTTCTCTGTTTTCATTTCCTCATGAAGGTCAGGCTGCTTGGTTTGGGGTCAGCATACACTCTATTTTACCAACATTGTGGGTTTTGAGTTCTTGGCTGCTAGCTTTTTGTAGCCTGGTCTCTTTGATAGATGCTGGTGAAGTGATGTTGTGTTAGCTGGAGTTTATAGTTGTTCCTGGCCCGGGTGCATTTTGCACTTTACCGTCATGTTCATGTTCTTTAAGTAAAATTAAAGTAGCTCATTATCTCCAGTCCTCATAGACCACATACTGTTTTCTCCTTCCACACGAACTGTGTAGCACAACTGAGCAGGAAAAGCAAATGTTGATTAACTTTTTTTTAAATCGGAAAAAATGATGCAGAAAATTGAAAAACAGATGGAACATAATTGTTCGATGAGTATCGGGTTGATTAGGGAAAGTGTGATTACTGACTTTAATACAATAATGTGCTACTTTTCTTCACTGCGGGTAAATATAATTTAATTACAGTGCTGTGTGACACCCAGCACTGCCTTGGGTGGTGGTATCCTTTTTTGGCTTGACCAACAGTCAGACCCTGAACACAGCTGGGTGGCTGTCATATAAGACAAATGGAAACCGAGTCTTTGAACATATAGGAAGCCAGAAGCTTTTTATTCATCCAAATATGCGCTGATAAATATGTTCTGATATAATGACCACTACTGTTACTGAGGCACTGTTTTACAGACTAATCCATCTGAACGCATTGCTGAGCCTTTAAGCTTTATCTTCTGTATATTTAAAATTAACAGAAAAAAATACTACAGAGTACTATCTTTTAAGAAATGATTAAAATTCCTTTACATTTTTTTTTTTGGATTTAGAAAGGACCTTTGGGTGGTAACAAAATGCTGCAAAGTCTGTGTTACCTTATTTTAATTTTACAGGTTTTCTTGGTATTTCTGATTTACTGAACACAAACCGGGTTAAAAACTGTTACAATGCTGATAATTTTCCGTGGAGCCACCAGCCCTTATTAGTCTGTTCCACTGGTAGGAATCTTTAAATCTACGACTAGGCTTTGTCAAAGTACTGTTCAAGCTTTGAAGACTCCTATGGGTGGAAAACAATTAGAATTAACTCCATATGTCAGTTTGCAATAAAAATAAAGCTGTTTCTTTTATCCTTCATTTTTTAAGAGACTGTCTTGCATTTTATCACCTTAAACAAATAAATTCTGAATGCAGGAAGCAATCTTCCTGAATATACTAGCATTTCTCTCTTTATATTTATATTTAGTTTTTTATCTGTTGTTCCCTGGTCGCATTCATTAATACACAGTCCTGGTAAAAAGAAACTGCATCCTCAATTTAAAGGATACATCAGGACGTAATAAAATTCACCAGAAGCTTTCTTATGGCTTCCATAGCAAAAGCGGTTAAGTAGCAGCTTGGAACTGCTAATCAAATTCACTTGATTAATTGACGATCAATGAGTGTGGCTGTCAATAAAAGCAGAAGTTTTAGCAGATTGCTGGTTTGAAGCATTCAGGTTTGTGTTAACACAAAGCCAAGAAGGAAAGAATGAGCAGTGATCTTAGTCTGTTAGTCTGGGAAGGGTTATAAGGCCAATTTTGAAGTGCAACAAATTCACCCCAGAGTCAGAGAAACGTAAAAAAAAACCCAAGCGCTACATCTCAGACTTTATAGGCCAAAGTGAGCAAGTTAAATGTTAAAGTTCACAACAGCACAATTAGAAAAAGAACAAGTATGGCTTGTTTGGAAGAGTTGGCTGCAAAGCTGCACCTGGATAAACTGCAAGATTTCTGGAACAATATATGGCCTAATATGCCATGTTGTTTTCCTACTCAAATTTAGTAATGTCTTGATATGTAAAGTCTTAGAAGTTAAAGAGGGTGTACTTTCTTTTGATCATCACTGTAGTTGGTTGTGTGTTGGGGCATAGGAAGACCAAAATCAGTAAAAATGTCCCTAAATCTGACGTTTGGCCTCACACGTTGTTTGGATGTGTTCAGTAGCAGAAATCTGCATGCTACATTTTGATCTGCCTCTAAACAAGACTTGATCAGGCTGACTCTACAAACATCACTGATGTTATTTTTGTAGATGAAGATCGAAGGGAAGTTTTAATCACGGGGACGAGTCTTTGAAGCGTTTTCCGACACACTTGTGCCGAGATGAAATCAAACCTCCGTCCAATACCTTAGGTTAATGCACTCATTCGATTCCTCCTCTCACTTTTTAGTCACCTGAAGAAAGAGAGCGACAAGACCCTGTGAGGGAGGGGCACCAACAAACAGCAGCATGGAGAAAAACCAAGGGAGAGTGTGCGCAAGAAGAGAACACATACAGCGAAACAAAAAAAAGCACTGAAGACTCCGAACAGAGGTCGGACTCGTGGACAGGGAAATCGCAGAAGGAAACGAGAAGATTTTGAAGGATTAACAAAAGAGGGAGGAGGGCGTGAAAACCTTGCACAGAGTCCCCGCGAACGGCACCAGACTCCAGCGCTTTCCTGCATAATGTTGTTTTGTATTGTGCTCTGTACAGTATATTAGATGGGGGCAGCAATAGTGAAGTACAGTATATGTAAAATACTTGATGCCAGAAGGAATGTGTACATGAGTCCCTTTTATGTCATTGCATGTAGCTATAGGCGCTTATTCTGAACTGGTGGAACTTTTGGTTCTATTTTTAGTAATTACCCCCTCCTTTGTATCTGAGGGGCGTTCAATATGCATGAGACCAGCATTTTAGTGTTCTGTTATGTTTACGATCAATAGCATTGTTATAATGATTAATGTTGTCCGTTTGTTGATAATGATATAATTATATATACAGCACATATTATTTGTATTATTTTTTTACATTTTCATGGTATGGCAGTCAGTTTTTATTTTTACGTTCAATTTAACTTGTGAAACAAGATGCAAAGGAAGGCAAAAAAATCTGGAAATAAATTATAATCTTTTTTTTTTGCTAGTTTCTCGAGTGCTCGTGTGTGTGTGCACTGTGCCCCCCCTCAAACCCCACCTCTGCTCCAGCTCTTACATTCAGAGTATTTCCCCTGTCTTTGTTTTATACAAGTCACTCATGCACAAAGCATATCAAATTCTTGATATGCCCCCCCCTCTCTCTTTCTTGCTCCCCTTCTTTCTCTTCATCGCTCACTCCCTCCCTCTCTTGGTGAGTGTGGCTAATAGGAGACACATGGGATGAGTGTGAGACATGGGAGTTGAGTCGCTCCAGTGAACACCAGCCACCCTGTAGAGTGAGCATTCCTTACTGCACTGTAAAAATGAAGAGTAGGGAGAAAAAAAAAGATATAAAGACAGAAATGAAAAGAAAGGAGGAGCTGTGAGAGTGTGATTTACGGACACTGCTGAAGGCTGGGGGCTGTGTGTGTTCTCACCGCGTCCTGCCAGAGGAATCTCCTTCAAAACGGATACGGATCAGTGAATACGTCCTTTTTACGTCAGGCAGACTCTCTGCTGGCGCACGGAGCTGCTCAAACAAACTTCACGTTATCGCAGCCTTTAATATTTTTACTGATGTGCTCTGTCTAACGTGGATCCTCAGAGGCCTCAAATCTGCCTCCCTTTTGTGCAATAAAAGCTCCTCGTACTGTTGTGGCACTGACTGATGGCCTTATGATGAAATATATATATTGTACAGGCCATTCTGTTGAGTTGGTATGTAGGTTGTGGGCCATTTAAAGTCACCTTGAATAAGTGTGTCAGTGTAATGTAAAGTGATTTCTAGCAGGACAAACCTGATTTCCCCCCCGGTGACATCGCATCTGGGGGTTATTATTAGCACTTCATCAGTCCTTTCCCAAGATGGATGAGGACGTAGGGAAAGGTATAGATGAAAGACATATGAGGTTGTTTGAGGGATTCTATGTGGCTGGCATTTGCCTCTTTTTATAAGTGGACAGAAAACAAAGAAATATTATTTTACTGCTTGTTACTGCAAATATCTAATCAGCTGATCATGTGGCAGCAGCTCAGAGGATTTGGGCTTCTAAACATGGTCAAGACAACCTGCTGAAGTTCAAACTGAGCATCAGAATGAGGAAGAAAGGTGATTTCAATGACTTTGTGCGTGGTGTGGCTGCTGGTGCATGAGAATTTCAGAAAATGCAAATCTATTGAGATTTTCTAACACAATGAGAAAATTGTAGCCGCTCTTTGGCATCAACAGGGCATTTTCACCCAGAGGTCAGAGGAGGGCAGCCAGACCGCTGGCAAGAAGTCAGGTGAGTAAAGTTTTCTTAGTGTATTTAGATACCTGCTAATAAGTAATTAGTAGGTATCTGCATCTGATACAGTTTGATAAACAACTGACAGCTTAGCACTCAAACGTTTTGTCCACATACTGGCCCCCAAGAAGCAACATGGCGTCAGCTAAATGGCTAAGGTTGATGTTTCAAACCAATGGGTAATGTCCTTAGACAGTATAAAACATAGATGTAGTCACCGTGACTACATCTATGTAGTGACTTTGAATCCAGAAGTGACAGATGAAAGGGAGACGTGCTAAGTTATTCACCTAACCCTATTTAGCTTGGTTAGCAAGCTATGTTCATAAAGTGAATGGGTGCTAGGAAACAGTTAGCTAAAATGCTAGAATTTCACTCACCAAAACTGACCCGCAAACCTCTCAGGTGATCTGCATCACACAACAAGACATAATGTCAGTAAGATAATCCAGTAAAGATTCAACAGTTCACACATTATGAAAAAGTCCAGTGTATTGACTCAAACTCATGCGTGAGGTCTAACAGGCTCAGATGGGAACACCTGTCAATCAAAACGGTCACGCCCCTGGATCCAGGTGAATGAGTTATGAAAAAATTTCCCCACTCATAGATTTTTTTTTTTAAGAAAAGGGAAAATGGAAGTTTATTCTCACCACTAAAAATAAAACATTCTTGGAGCTTCCTGACTGAAAAATCTAAACTAAAATGTAAAGTTATCTCAAAACTTGGCTTAATAACTCAAGATTTCTAGTTATTTTTTTACATTTTTAGTTCTTTTCTCAGATGTTTGAGTTAGTAAGTAGAAATTTAGAGATACCCAACTAGAAAATTTGACTTATAGATGGCAATTTATGTATTGATTAATTTTTGCCTTTAAGTGGTGGAAGCTTCCATAGAGAAACTACCCATGAACACAAAACCTTTTTTGTACCAGGCTGTAAAGATGCTTTTTAATACTATAAAGTTGGACATTTTAACAAAGGAGTCTGTAGGGATTGATTCCCATCTGTAGCCAGCCAAAAGTTGCCCCAAAAATAATTTTGGTTTTTGCTACTTTCATCTCAGAAGTAGGAAAGAATTCCCAGGAGTTTGCCTCAGGTGACTGTCATGTTTTCCAGCCTCAGCAGATGGACTCAGAAACCAGTACCTTTCCTGCTTAAATAAATCCAGTTAACCCGGAGAACTTTCAGGTCACCATTTGTTAAACCGTCTTTATTAGATTAGTGTTTCAACCATTCATAACCTTGCAGTTACACTCTACTCAATGTAACTGCCATTCATTTCATTATGTTTAATGACCAGTTTCACCGATTTATCCATTTCGTTTGGCTATCAGTTTAATAATTTTTAGCTCTCTATATCATCTCACATCTTGCTGTAATTGCATAAGTACAGCAATACATGACATGATACTAATTTGCTTTAATTTTGTTTACAGTAAATTACTGTATAAGGTCACAGATCAACACACTTAACACACAAAAATAACAGGGCCAGATTTAACACTCAAAGAAGTTTATGCATGTTCTACGTGCTATAATCATTTATGAGCCCTTGGAAGCTCTTTCCATGTATTTAAGTGGATGGGCACAATGTCAGGGTTGCTGCATACTATTTCAGATTTATTCAAAATAAAGTTCATAATAGTAGAAACACATGTTTTAAAATATAAGCTCTTCATCAGTATTCAAGAATCTGAGAAGCGAGACCTGGAACAGACGAAGAGCCAAATATGATGCACTAACGTTCAAATGGTGCCACAGACTATGTGACGTTTCAGTGTCATATGTTTGGGTTTGAACTCGCAGTGACTAATTTGGTTTAGTTCCTGTTCCAAATTTTCCTCCAGCAAAAATATCTTCTTCTCCACATGTTCCGTTTTCATTCAGCTGTTTTGCCTAAGAGAGAGTTTTATAACACGCTTTGCTTCTTCCTCTAAAATATCTGCACCACAGTCATCTTTCTTGTCCCTTTGGAGCTGTCGTGTTTTTCCCCGCTGCTGATCACATGATCACACCTGCTAACTCTCCCTTTCATTGTCCACTTTTACTGTTTCAGTCTCGTACTGTGGCTCCTCTGTTAGTCGTACCTTTCATAGCCCTGAAGCGTCAACACTCTCATAGTGATTCTGAAATCTACTGGGAGAGACACTCACCCTGGTCAGTGAAACTTCTACTTGAACAAATCCCCCAACATCTCATTCATCTATTGGAGTGTCGTCCCAGCCTGCGGCAATGACAGGCAAACTGCAAAGTGGCACAATTGCTGGCGGAGAACTGAGTCTGTGGCTTTTTCACCTTCTCTCACCCAGACAATCAATCTCCCCTGACCTCTTGCTCACTGCAGCCCAGAGAAGATGATCCCAGTGGATGATCTTGAGGCGTTGCTGAGCATCTTTAAGCAGTTGTAGACAACAGGCGGGTGATCAGAGTGAGAATTGGACCAGAGAGGCCTCTGCCTCCTTCCACTGCACATCGGTTTGACAACATCTTCACCATTTCAGCATCGAAACAGAAATATGATTTTCTTTAGTAAAAGTTAAACTAGCATTTTATGAAGAGGGTTGATAAAACGTTTTGCTTTAGTGATCCTAGCCACATATTTTGCCTCTTGGAGTTGTACTCGGGTGAGGCTCTTCTGTGTTTTCAGTTTGCATAGTTTTCCGATGTTGTGCAAGATTTCTCTGAGAGCTTAGGTTTCTCCTGCGGTCAAAATATCCATGAAAAGTTAATGTTAATAGTTGGATATGGGACACACTTCCAAATGAGATTTGCAATCCAGTTCGATTAAAAACTTCTACATCAGACACAGGGAACTACAGCTGGACAAGCAATGATGTTATCAGAATCTGATCCAGTGAAGATTTTCATTAGATTTCCCTGAACCCTGGTAAGGGCAACAGTCCTGGGTGTACGTCACCTCTCTCCCTTTGATAGCTGGGGCACCAGTGCAGGTGCTTCTTTAGAATGTGAAACAGATAACAGACAAGTATGGCACAAATAATGCACTGCAAATGCTTCCACAGTATAACAACCATCCTCCGTGCCACCTCGCTCTCTGACATCGACATGTGCACTGACACAAATGATGGCAAACCTACGAGCTAGCTTAGGCAAGCAGTCCAAGCTGAAAAACACCCTCTCGGTTTGTCATTCTATTTAAGCTGCAGAATTTCCCTGCATCACTGCCTGCTGTTTCAACCATTCCACCACCCCGACATCCACCTGTGTCCTTCAAAGGGATGTTTAGCTCATCGCTCCAACATTTCTATGTGTATCATATTTGCAGGGAGTGATGAGCCAGACCCCAAAACACAGACTGTAATTGGCTGGTGTTATAAGTCATTTCAAATGTGAGATGTCTGGCTGAAATGTAGGATTGGGTGCGGCTGCACGCAAAGGATGTGAAGAGAAACAGCAAAAGAAAAAAAAAAGGAAGGGGCACCGATTTCTCATTTGAAAAAGCAGCATGATTACTTGAAACTCAGATTGTATTTCATTGAATATTTACACACGCTGCATTATGTTATCTCCAAGCCAGCAATGCAGACATGTGTGAAACTTACAAGAATGTGTACATATGGTCTGCAATGATTCTTTGAAGACAGATCATCCAAAGCAGGGGGATTGAACATTTATTACACCTTTTATTTTACTACTAGCCATAGCTGAACACAAACCATAGCAACCAGCTCAAGAAGGCAGGGGTGACTACATATGTCTGGGTGCCATCACCGCCATGCGAGTCTTTTAAAGTCAGGTTTAAAACAAATAAAAAGAATGGCAAAGGTGACTGGACAAATGAGAGAGCTGAGTTTTAGAGTGCCTATTCGAATAGAAATGGAAGCAGTGGTGCGTTGGTGAGTCAAAGGCGCAGAAAGGGATAAAAAAAAAAACTCAGTCACTGTGAGGATCAGCATGTGGTAGTGCGTGTGTTGGAGCAAATGCAGCGCTGGGTTTGAACATGATGTGAAGGGCACATTGTTATTAAAGACAGAGTAGTCTGATTTGAAATATTTATGAAATTCAACACATTTTAAAAGCACGGGTTTACCAAATGCATTTGTAGATGAATAAGAGGCCAGCACAGAGCAAGAAGTGGACAGAAAGCTTTTGATGGTGATAAATTATTTCACAGTGGGTCCAAATGAGCACACGTTCGTTCATGTTTGTAGGTTTCAGGAGCGGCTGAAGGACTGCAGTGGTCACGCTCAAAAAACAAAAAGGAATGCAGGAAAAACATCTGAAGAAAGAAAGTAATGATGTTCAGCAGAGATCTGTCAAGTGAAATTATAAAACAAAGCACACATAAAAGCCATCTTTTCTTTTGTCAAATAGTGGTTGGATAGTCTTCAGATGAATATGTGTGATACACATACAGGGGGATTTGGGTTTGTTTCGCAGCCACAGGACCTGGGGGTACCTTGCAGTCGTTAAGTCGACCATGAGCTCCTCTGTATACCAAAGTGTTCTTGAGTCAAATATATCTGTGTTCGACAGCTAAAGCTTGGTTGAAATTGGGTTGTGCAACAGGATGATGATCCCATGCAAAAGCAGCAAATGTACAACACAATGACTGAAAAAGAAAAGAATAGAGGCGACTGAAATGCTGTGAATAAACAAATGAACCCACACTGAACTGAAGACTGAGCCAAAATTTCCCCACAGCGACGTGAGAGACTGATAAATTCATAAAGAAAGCTTTAACTTCACGTTATTGCTGCTAAAGGTGATTATTATTTTCAATTACATCTTAACACATAACATTTAAAAATTGAAATTGGGAGTACTTTCTTTTTCATGACTGTACCTGAAACATTTAATATGAGCACAGAGTTTAAGGTAAGTACTTTCTGAGAGGTTCTACCAAACACCAGAGGTGCGATGTCACAAAACAAGGTCATCTGCGCTGTTGAGACATTTTTGTATTCACACTTCATGAAAATTGTCCCATAGCATCTTTCCCTAAATCCAAGTCCTTTATAAAAATGATTTGTAGTAGAAACTCCAGAAGTCGTTATTGTGTCATTATTTTAATTGTCTCCTCGTTGTTGTAAGTGGTTTACTGAAAGGAGCACCTGTGTGTGCATGAGAGCTCTCAGCGGGTCTCTCTCCAATAAGTGAGAGTACGATAAAATAATGTTGTTCGACATTATTATGAGACGTGAAGTGTGCCTGCTGAGCTTTTTCCACATTTACAATCTGGAAGCATTTTAAATCAACCTAAATCTGAACTTAGAAACGCAGCATTTAGATTAATTTACTGACTTATTAAACCTGTCTATATATTGAAGTCTGTCAGCCAAATTCCCAGACTTGAATAGAGCCTAGTCCAAAACTAACCCAGTGAAGAACTCCACTGGAGAGACTGACTTACTGACTCTGGAAACTGAGGCTGGAACTTCTAAACTGGTCTAGAATTGAAGTTTCTTTTTATTTCACCTAAAAAATTGGGGGTAATATAAAATTTTCACTGATTTTCACATTTGATATGACATTGACCCAATTTCCACTCATGTTAAATCAGCTCGAGCTGTCATTGGTACCTACAATCACACAAAATTTCAAACGATATACTTGAGACTGTGGACACTAGACTGCTAACAAACAAACAAACGGACAAACACACTAACAAAACCAATTACATGCAAAACTCCCAAAGTAACTTGGTGGAAATGTCTGATTTAAAGATTAAACGTGCTGCCTGCTGTAACCCCTAATTTCCCTCGGGATGAATAAAGTATTCTGATTCTGATTCTGATTCTGATAAACTCTGAGGGCTATATCTCGGTTAAAGTAAGCCCCTGACAGTAATTTACTTATAGCAGAGCTTTTATTCCAAGGCAACTGCAGTAAGTTAAAAGTAGGAAGACAAATCAAGTCATATTAAGAAACCAATCCTGACCTCAAACTGCGTACAATTAACACATCTACCAAACCAAACTTGGCACATTCCTGTCCAAAAAGGCCTGGTCTGGCTTTGCACTTGCTGGGTCCAAACCAGGTCTGGATGAGAGGCAAGAAATAAAAATAAACTAAACACAAACACATCTTCAAACACAGCTCGCTTGCAAGCACTGCATGTTTCATGTTTAGAGGTCACAGGGCAGTTACTGCTGCACACCTGAACTTAGCTTTATTACCTACACCGTGAAATGGGCTGATTAACACGTATATCAGCTTCACATAACACAAAATACTCGACCCTGCTGCTGCTGCATGTGTACGCTGACAAACAGGCCAAGATGCTGTCTTGATGCATGCTCAGTCATCCAGGACGTAGCATTTCCAGTGTGAGAAACGACTGAAGAAGTGACTAAATGTATCTCCCACTGAAAACTTTTTAGGAGGCGAAAATGCTGCGTCACAGCTGCTCGCAACAACAAGTCCCAATGTAACCCCTGAGTATAGATAATGGCCACATGATGCCAAAAAATGGAGTGAGGAGCTGGTGAAAAACGTCTTTGTGTTTCCTGGTGAATCAAACCGTTATTTCAAACTATTTTTTTAAAGATCAAAAATAGCAAAAAGTTCTGTGGTCTCCTAAATGTTACACCCCTGTCCAGACCCTGAAATACTAATTAGAGTTGAACACCCTGTGTGCTGCGCTCTGTGCCTGCACGCCACACTGAGGAAACCGTTTCCCTTATTTTGAGTAAAAATTCAAAGCATGTTGTTCCAGTTTCTCAGAAATTTAAATTTGTTGTAGCTGTCCTTTTTATGCAGCTTATATTTTGGTTTATTATGTTTTTAAAAAAATCACAGGTGATGCTTTTCACTGAGCTACATTTTTGCCATATTAACTGTTTAAAGCCTGAACTATCAAATAATTCTTTTTTTTTTAAATTCAACATTTATTGAACCTCCTGACTTAAAAAAAAGATATATAGATTAACATATAAATGAATTTGTTACATATTTGTTACATCTGGCCTTTTATTTTTTTTTCTTTTGCAATTTATTGCCTAAAAATGTGGTGAGATATTTATTCCCGTTTTTCAATGTATCAAATATGATACACTATGAGTTAAGGAGTTAAAGGTATCCTCTCTTTGGCATCACACAGATCAATCAGTGACTTAAATCAGTCTGATGCTTGAGCTTCTGGCTCACAGAAACTACTTGTATACATGCCCCCACCAAAGAGGTGACAGTGTTCAGTGTCCTTATAACAGGTTTTGGCGACTGGGGATCAGACTGCCCCTCCTGTACATGGTGGGCTTATGAGGGACTGGGTGCATGTTACTCTTTCTGGCTACAGGGTGGGACCAAGGCAACTCTACCCTGGGGAGGATTAACAGATCCCTTGTTCTTCCCTTTATAGGGGTTTTCTGAATAGCTCTTGTCTGACCCCTCACTCAGAAGCAGTTTTGCTTGGGAGACCCTTCCAGCGGTAAATTGGCCCTCACAATATATCTCCTGGCATTACACAGGCGCACAGACCCCTTCATCATGACAAGGTGGAGGGATATCTGGATCCTAGTTATCCATCTGACTAGGATGCCTACTGGGTGCCTCCCAGGCGAGGTTTTTCAGGCCTTTCCTACTGGGAGAGGACCTTGGGGAAAAACCAGAATACATCAGAGAGATTAGATCCTTCAGCAGGCTTGGGAAGCCTTGTTGTCTCCTTGGAAGAATTGAGTTGGCTGCCCCCACTATTCAGACCCAGACCTAAGAAAGTGGCTATGGATGGATGGATGGATGATAGGACGACAATAATTTGGTATAACTTTGAGTACTTGAATGTCCAAATGTGCCTTTAAACCAAAGCGATAAAGTCAACGTGAGCCATAATCTCTTTTTAAAACCTGGTAGGAGCTCAGAGTTGTATAACTTTGAGCATGAGGTGCAAAATACAGTCAAGATCTACAAACTTTTAGTCAGCAGGAGAAAACATATCATTTTACAGTCAGAGGCATATCTGCCAAGTCTGCCCATGAGTTTGGAGATTACTACACACACCATCAGCCAGGACAGTGTGCTACCAACCCACCTCCCAGCAGCCAAGTTTTAATTAGTTCATACCACTTCTCATTTTAGTCTCTCACCAGGAGCCAAGTACACGAAGTACAAATGACACAAAGTTGTCCTCCAGACAGAAGGAGGGTGTAAATGTACAAGTCACAGTACTGTCATGACTTACTGGGCTGTCTTCAGCTTAACTAGCATCACATGTATGACAGGAAACAGGCCTAATTCAGTTATTTGTGAGGCATAAATCAAGCCTCCATGAAGAATAAATAATGTGACCTTAATACTGCTTTCAGTAGAATTTAATCTGATTCTTTTTAGCAGATTGTTTCATATATGCAGTCAGGTGAAGAGTAAAGTGTGTTATTAATGTTTCCATGGGAATTTAGAGGGTATGCAAAAGCCAGGTGCTGCTCATCAAAAGCAGTTTTAGACCAGTTTGCTAGTCTGGAGTATTCAGTTGTGTGTTAAGACAATGCCGCAGTCGTCCCAGGACTAGACACTTCAAATTCACCCCAAGTTACGCCGTGCAATATTCAGAGAAACTACAACTATGTTGATGTTACAGTGAACGATGGCTAACACGTCTGGAGTAGCAAGATTTACTGCTGTGGAAACACTGAATCCCAAAGTGATGATGGAGATGAGTGGGATTAACTTGTTTTTGCATCAAAATGATTCAAACATATAAATGAAATACATTAAATCACGTAAAATATCTGTTATTGATGATAAACACAAAGAGAAACATTAAAGAAACCATAAACATCCCTGTTTAAACCATAATGGGCTCATAGATAATCCCTCTTGGTCCCTAAAATAACTCAGTGAATACATGAATTCAATAATGTATAATTATGGCTCATTCTTTACAACAAATACTTTTGGTATTTGTAGTTTAAAAATCAGAAGAGTTTCCTCAGCACTGCTTCTTGTGCATGCATTTATGGTGCAGAGGCCTATATTATGTGGTGACTAGACTACCTTCATATTTTTAATATGCGAGTTCACCAGCTCACAGAAAATAAATCCACATGGAGTATATTGGACAGGAGGCGATATGAACCCTGCCAAATACTTAAGATTGATGGGAAACTATGAAGGAAAAGCTCCACCTAGTGGAGTGAAGTGTAACTTTTTTCCTTCTGCTTTTTATATTCCTGCAGCAAAAAGACTCACACATCCCATTCAGCTAAAAGGAAGAATATGTCAGGATTTTTCCCATATAGAAAACAGGTTTTGGGCATTTCCCCTTTAGGAGTTTCAGAAGAACTGTGGTAAAAATATTTTAAGCATTTTAAAGTAAAAATTATTTTAGTTAAGGTAACACACATGTGGACTAATTGTCCCCCAAAGTCCTGTTTTGAGCCAGACCTTCACGTGAACTGACCGTGGAAAGCAGAGAACACAAGACATAAAAACAAAACAGGTTTTTAATCAATATTTTATTCTGAAAGGATCGATCTAAGGTTATAAGCAGTTTATAAAAGTTTATTTTCACATCATCTACTGCTGCTACAGTTTATGCACACAAGGCATAATGAAATCCATGCACATTTGCCAACATAATCCACAACTAACATTTCACACTTTACATTCCCTGTTCGAGCTCATCGTGTGTTTTTCTTTAGAGGTAAATACTACGTGATTATAATTTTACACATTCATGGATCCTGAACCACATTCTCCCTCTTGTGCACACTTCTAACGTGTCTGCCGAGAGACTCCATCCATTTGAAGGATTTGCCACAGCAGTTACACACAAAGCGTTTCCCCTCGGTGTGGATCGTCTGGTGTCTGTTCAGAGCGCTCGTCGTGATGAAGGTCTTGCTGCATATTTCACACCTGTACGGCCTCTCTCCCGTGTGAGTCCTGATGTGAGCTGCCAGGTGGGAGCAGTTACTGAAGCGTTTTTCACAGACGGAGCAGCTGTAGGGTTTGTCTTTGCCCTCCTCGTTGCCGTGGAGGTGGTGGTGATGGTGGTAATGGTGGAAATGTAAGGCTTGGTCCTGCAGACTGGCTTTCAGACTGGAAGGAGAGGATATGAAGTCTTTGATGTCTGACTCGAGGGCTTCGAGCTGGTCAGCATCGTGACCCATCCAGAAGTCCCTGTGGCTCTTCTGCTGCTCCTCCTTTTTGACCTCTGAAGTCTCTGGATGCTCCTCATCCATCTGCCCCAGGCTGCTGCCTCCATCCTCCTCCTCTTCCTCGCACTGCTCAGGCTCGGCCTCAGGCTCAGAAGCATCCACTGCAGGGTCTGACTGAAGAGGAGGAGGAGGAGAAGGACGGTGGCGGTGATAGGTTTGCTGCAGCAGCTGGGCTGCAAGACATTTGTCTGATGGAGGCTCTGAGCAAAAGACAAAAGACGCCGGAGTTATTCATTTTTAACTCAATATACAGACATTATAAGGAAAAGCTGCACGGGTTTGGCTATAAAGCGGGTTTAATTCAAACCTACCTGCCTTGAGAAGCTTCAGCTCCAATCTGAGACGGCTGATTTCCAGATCTTTTGAACGACAGAGCTCCTCTTTGTATTCGGCTATTGTCTTTTCAACCGCTCCAAATATCTCCTCCGCGGCCACCATCAGCCTCTCGCTCAGAAAAGCTTTCAGTGAATGCATCCTGGACATTTAGACGGGAGGCTGCCAGCTCTCGGTGGCTCCTGAACACGTATTTGTGCGGGTCCGTGAACGTCACGCTTGGATTGTAAACACGGACATGAAACTAGTGAGGTGAGAAATGTGCAACACGAGAAAACAGCGCCACCTTCTGGCGTGGAGGACAAGAATAAACGTTACGCCTTGATGATAAAATAAAAAAATATTCTTTACTATGATTTCTGTTCTATTTAAATATTATAAACAGTGCTGTTAAAAAGAATTTTCCTCTTTTTTGAATATTTGTGACACTTACATTTTTTAATATCAATGCTAATAAAAAATATGTCCTTCTTCAGAACACCAGTGTGCTTGAACTTCAGCACAGAAAAGAAAGCCTGATATTCTGGTAGAGAGCAGAATTCACGGTTCCCTCAATTACAGCAAATCATCCAGGTCCCGAAGCAGCAAAGCAGCCCCACTAAAACCATCATGTTTGAGTGTCGGTGTGATGTTCTTTTTATGAAATGCTGTTTTAATTTTATGTCAGATGTAACAGGACTCAAACCCTCTACAAAGCTCAGCTTTTGTCTCATCAGTCCACAGAACAGTTTCCCAAAAGTCTTGGAGATCATCAAGATGTTTTTTTGGCAAATGTGTGATCTTTTTGGTTAGCGCTCTCCCATGTGCGCCATTTTTGCCCAGCCTCTTTCTTGTTGTTAAATCATGAACTCTGATCCTTTGACTGAGGCAAGTGAAGCCTGCAGTTCTTTAGATGTTCTGGGTTCTTTTGTGACCTCCTGGATGAGTCATTGATGTACTCTTGGAGTAATTTTGATAGATTGATCACTCCTGGGAAGCTTCACTGCTGTTCCAGGTTTTCTTAATTTGTAGATAAGTCTTATAAAAGGTTTTATAACCCTTTAGAGACTGACAGATATCAGTGAGTTTGTTTCTCAGCTGTTATATCAGGGTATGCCGTGTAGCTTTTTAGATTTATGTATTTTTAGCCTACTTCATTTTTTCAGACAAGTTCTATTTAAAATATTGTATATGATCCTGTATGGGGTTTTTTCTTGGCTGTTTATTCTTGTCTGCTGACAAAACACACACACACTCTCACATACATTCACTTCATCATCCCAGCTTCAAAGCCCTTCCTGTTCAGGCCTGGCCCCGATATTGCTCACAGCAGGATATCAGCTGTAAGCCTGTTCAGTTGATTTCTCCTGTTCATTCCAGCAACTTTTTCAACTCAGTTTTTGAAGTTTTCAGTTAGGAAATAACAATCATTGCCTCCATATAAGGACCCATATGTCAACAAACCCCTGAACTCATTGCCCCAACTCTGGGAAAAGCTTGTGAGGGAAGAAGTGTAAAGAGCTTGGGTACATACATGTCAACAAAACAGCAACCACAACAAAGAGAGGAGGCAGGAGGGAAAGGAGTCCCAGGATTAAAGGAGAAATTGTGGAAATTATAGTTATTATAAGGGCAGCATGGTGGCACAGTGGTTAGCACTGTTGCCTCACAGCAAGAATGTCCTGACTTCAATTGCACCATCAGGCCAGGGTCTTTCTGTGTGTTGTGCCCGTGTCTGTGTAGGTTCTCTGCAGGTACTCCAGCTTCCTCCCACAGTCCAAAGACATGCAGTTAGTGGGGTTTGGTTAACTGGATACACTAAATTGCCCATAGGTGTGAATAGTCTATGTGTTAGCCCTGCGACAGACTAGTGGCCTGTCCAGGGTGTACCCTGCCTCTCGCCCTAAGAAATCATCAATGGCAGCCATTCCTTTCGGTATGCTTGATGACCTATTTCTTTGCTTTATCCATACTTTTTTCTTCACATCGTTCTGCCAAAAGCTGGTTTCATCTATGCATTTTTCAGGCTTGTGCAGGCTCTTTTAAAGTCAAATCTGACCTTCTTGTTCTTGAGTGTAACAAGTGTTTTTCACCTTCTTGTAAACCTTTTGCATTTCCTTTCATGAGGGCATCTCTTGATTGTTGACAATCACACATCTACTTTGTCCAACCACTGGTAGGACCTGGATGTCAGCCACTTCCTCTATCTGCCGGTGGTACATACCGTGCAGGAGCTTACTTATCCTTCCATGATGGTTCCTCCTATTTATTGGGTTTCTGCTGCCTGAGGCATTCACTGAGCACATGGTCAGTTGGGGCTGTCTTCCTGATGTATTCATGGATGTTTTTTGTCTCATCCTGGACTGTGGTACTGACACTCCCCCAGCCGCCTTCCTTCTGCTTAGCATACAGCCTCAGAATGCTGGACTTGGGGTGAAACCCTCCATGCATGGTAAGGTGGTCTTCCTGGTCTCGATGTCAGTGGCTTCCATCTCCTCCTTTGGCCAACTTATTATCCCAGCAGGGTACCTGATCATGGGGAGGGCGTAGGTTTTGATAGCCCAGAACTTGTTCTTACTGAATAGGATAAGAGACCTATGATTGTGTTGAAAGCAATCACATGTTGATTGTACACCACCCTTTTATAATCAGAGACAGAAGTACTTTGTATGTATATATATATAAAAAAAAACACCCAGCACGCCCCTGCGGGCGGTTTATCCTTCAAGCTCGGGTCCTCTACCAGAGGCCTGGGAGCTTGAGGGTCCTGCGCAGTATCTTAGCTGTTCCCAGGACTGCGCTCTTCTGGACAGAGATCTCCGATGTTATTCCCGGGATCTGCTGGAGCCACTCGCCTAGCTTGGGAGTCACCGCACCTAGTGCTCCGATTACCACGGGGACCACCGTTACCTTCACCCTCCACATCCTCTCGAGCTCTTCTCTGAGCCCTTGGTATTTCTCCAGCTTCTCGTGTTCCTTCTTCCTGATATTGCTGTCATTCGGAACCGCTACATCGATCACTACGGCCGTCTTCTTCTGTTTGTCTACCACCACTATGTCCGGTTGGTTAGCCACCACCATTTTGTCCGTCTGTATCTGGAAGTCCCACAGGATCTTAGCTCGGTCATTCTCCACCACCCTTGGGGGCATCTCCCATTTTGACCTCGGGACTTCCAGGTTATACTCGGCACAGATGTTCCTGTACACTATGCCGGCCACTTGGTTATGGCGTTCCATGTATGCCTTGCCTGCTAGCATCTTGCACCCTGCTGTTATGTGCTGGATTGTCTCTGGGGCATCTTTACACAGCCTGCACCTGGGGTCTTGCCTGGTGTGATAGACCCCAGCCTCTATGGATCTTGTGCTCAGAGCTTGTTCTTGTGCTGCCATGATTAGTGCCTCTGTGCTGTCTTTCAGTCCAGCTTTGTCCAGCCACTGGTAGGATTTCTGGATATCAGCCACCTCCTCTATCTGCCGGTGGTACATACCGTGCAGGGGCCTGTCCTTCCATGATGGTTCCTCGTCTCCCTCCTCTTTCTTGGGTTTTTGCTGCCTGAGGTATTCACTGAGCACTCGGTCAGTTGGGGCCATCTTCCCAATGTATTCTTGGATGTTCGTTGTCTCATCCTGGACTGTGGTGCTGACACTCACCAGTCCCCGGCCCCCTTCCTTCCGCTTAGCGTACAGCCTCAGGGTGCTGGACTTGGGGTGAAACCCTCCATGCATGGTAAGCAGCTTTCTTGTCTTTATGTCAGTGGCTTCTATCTCCTCCTTTGGCCAGCCTATTACCCCAGCAGGGTACCTGATCACGGGCAGGGCGTACGTGTTGATGGCCCAGATCTTGTTCTTACCATTCAGCTGACTCCTCAGGACTTGCCTGACCCTCTGCAGGTACTTGGTGGTTGCAGCTTTTCTAGTGGCCTCTTCATGGTTCCCATTCGCCTGCGGGATCCCCAAGTACTTGTAACTGTCCTCTATGTCTGCAATGTTGCCTTCTGGTAGTTCAATCCCCTCAGTTCTGACTACCTTCCCTCTCTTTGTTACCATCCGACTACACTTCTCCAGTCCGAACGACATTCCAATGTCATTGCTGTATAGCCTGGTAGTGTGGATTAGTGAATCGATGTCTCGTTCACTCTTGGCATACAGCTTGATGTCATCCATGTACAGGAGGTGGCTGATAACTGCTCCGTTCCGTAGTCGGTATCCGTAGCCAGTCTTGTTAATGATCTCACTGAGGGGGTTCAGGCCTATGCAGAACAGCAGTGGGGACAGAGCATCTCCTTGGTAGATCCCGCACTTGATGGTGACTTGTGCTATGGGCTTGGAGTTGGCCTCTAGTGTTGTACGCCACATCCCCATTGAGTTCCTGATGAAGGCTCTTAGGGTCCCATTGATCTTGTACAATTCTAGGCATTCCAGTATCCAGCTGTGGGGCATTGAGTCATAGGCCTTCTTGTAATCAATCCAGGCAGTGCACAGGTTGGTCAGTCTGGTCTTGCAGTCTCGGCTGACTGTTCTGTCTACCAGTAGCTGGTGTTATGCGCCTCTGGTATTCTTGCCAATTCCTTTCTGTGTCCCGCTCATGTATTGACCCACCTTTGCTGGTTCTGTGGAGAACAGCTGGTTTATTCTCCTGCCTTCTATCTCTCTGGTGTACCTCCTCAAGCGGCTGGCCAAAGCTGTGAGTCTTTGCTTGGCAGTATGGACAGCTTGCTGTATTTCTTAGGCACCTTATTTGTCGCACCTTTCTGCAACTCCGTTAGTTGGCTAACCTCCCTCTGTGCTACTTTGATCTTGCCCTCTAGCCTCCTTCTCCATGGAGGGTACTGCCCCTTGTGGCTGTTCAACTTGTAGCCAAGCATCTCACTGATCACTGCTGCCGTATTGTAGATCAGCTTGTTAGTGTCGGTAATCGTGGTTGTAGTGCTGCATTAACATCATCTAGCAGACCTTCTGAGGGTACTTCACGTAATCTTGGTAACCGGCTACGGGGGATCCAGGTTTCAAGCTTGGCCATGATCCTATTTTTCAGGTCAGTTCCTCTCGCACTCAACGATCCTTCTCCTATCGCACTTGGGGCTATGTACCCAATCTCGGGTGGGGGTGATATCGCCCCCCTGACCTGGCGTCCTGACTCCTCCTTGCCGTAGCATTTGTGTTGTACCTCGTCAATCTCTAGCTGTGAGAGCAGTCCCTTCTTTCGAATGTTGGAACACTGAGCTACTAATTGTTTCGCCGTCATTGTGGATGTTGGGTATCGAAGAATCCATAGGTCCCTCATCCTATTCATGTAGCCCCTTCCGCCGGGGTTACTTGCGTAGTAGCATTCCAACAACGCCCTGTTTTCGTCTCTTGCCCACCGATGCCTTCTTGTTCCAGTAGCCCACTTTTCGTCAGGGTGCCCTGGTTCCTCAACACCTGACGCGGACCTTGTTGATCCGGGCGACGTCCGAGCCGGCATGCCTTCATATTTATCTGTCTCGCTCATGTCTGCGGTAGGCTTGCTTAGCATAGGGGGTCTAGCCTTAGGACCCTTACTGGATACAGACGCCCCAGGCAGGAATCGAACTTGCGATCCTCTGTTCCAAAGGTGTGTAGTCTAACCACTACGCTATCCAGCTGCCCTGGCCACATATGTATCGAGTCTTGCACAGAGTATAAGTGTTGAGTATTTTAGAGTAGCATAAAAACTGGGACCAAAAATGACCTCATGAAGGCCTCCTGAGAGCGATTAGTGGTTTTATTGAAGCCTTCTTACAGTAAACAAGTTGTCATGACTGAAGTGGTCCATGTGCTTTTGCTTTTATTAATTGTAAACAGTCTAAAAACAATAATTTCTCTACACAAACTTGTAACTGGCTTTAATTTCCCCGATTCATAAACCTTTCACTGCCATGTCTGTTTTAGCTCAGCGCTGGGATTAAAAATAGCACTGCACTTCTTCTCTGCATGGCATTGTGCTAACAGGACCTCACTCCTGTAACATGATACTCCCTCTCCATTTTGAGAATACCACTGGGATTACCACTGTGTATATGGACACACAGCAGCCTCAAGTGCATGTGATGAAAGAGACGAGGCACTGGAAGAGTCTCTAAACCATTTATTATGTTTCCTTACAGCTTTCCTACCCTTATTCCCATCAGCTGTGACACACAATGTGATGAACATAACTGACACTTTACTTTTGGCAGGACAACCAATGAGAGAATGGGTCACGCACAACTAGAGGGAGGTAAAAGCCACAGAAAAAAAAAACAAAAACAAAAGAAAACCCCAATCATAATTACACAAGAGACGCCAGTAAAAAGACAGAGTTGATCGACATGAGCTGTGACACAGTTTTACACAGAAAAAAAGTTCATGAACTTTTACTTAAAGTGTGGACTGCCCGTCCACCTCAAGGTGTAATCGTCAGCCTTTACAGCTTGAGCACTGAGTTGCTTCTAGTTTGCACAGACTGTTCTCAGTGGACTTGACTGTTATCAGTGCAGTACAGTGTGTGTCAGCCTGTCCCTTTTCTTTGTGACAGAATACAACCCCCCGCCCCCCCAAAAAAAGGAAAATGAGGGAATGACATCATCACAAATGCTTTGAATGAAAAAAAAAAAAAAGGGGGAAAGGACTAAGTGCTGAGAACGAGGGATGAAGAACTGGACCGTCTGGAGTTGGACTCTAATCCAGTCGCATTGCAACTGCCCGCATTTTATGCCTTAGCGTTGATGATGTCGATGAACTCTGGCTTCAGGGAGGCTCCGCCTACAAGGAAACCATCAACATCCTTCTGGGAGGCAAGTTCTTTGCAGGTAGCACCGGTGACAGAACCTGAGGAGAAGAAATGACGCTTGAGAAGAGATCGATGTGGGACTCAAAGGAAAACAGCTACCCAGCACAGCACTGACCTCCGTAGATGATCCTCACAGAGTTGGCAACGGCCTCAGAGACGTTGGTCTTCAGCCACTCCCTCAGTTTCTCATGAACTTCCTGTGCCTGAGATATTACACAGGTGACATTGTGTTGCAGGCTGTAAGCACAGCAAGTTAAATATTCAGTGATTTCTAATATTTACCTGCTGTGGGGAGGCGGTTTTCCCAGTGCCAATGGCCCACACAGGCTCGTAGGCGAGCACGACCTTGCTCCAGTCCTTTACATTGTCTGTGAAAGAGACGTGTGATAAGATTTATATTTCACAAGAGTTCGGATATCCACCACACTCTTGCTTGCACAAGCATGTACAAGAATGTCTGTTACAACATTTGAACTCATGTTGGCATAAAACCTGTGAGCTGCTTACCTGCGATGACCTTGGTCTGAGCAAAGACGACCTTCTCAGTGATGCCTCCCTCCCTCTCATCCAGCTTCTCGCCGATGCAGGCGATCACGCCAAGGCCGTTCTCCAGAGCATGAGCAGTCTTCTGACCAATCAGCTAACAACAAAGGAGACAATGATGAATATTTAACGTTTTTTAAAAATCTAAATGACTGCCATTAAAAAGAAATAATAATAATAATAAAATAAAAAAATAAAAAAATCTATCCATGTTACCTCATCATTCTCTCCAAAGACGTGGCGCCTCTCGGAGTGTCCCAAGATCACCCAGTTCACACCGCAGTCCTTGATCATCGCAGGGCTGGAAGACGAGATTATCACACAGTGAACATAAATCAGAATTCCACAAATTCCATTGTAATGAACGTTTTCTCCCTCCCTGCCTGAGTGTGACACAGTTTGTATATACAAGAGATGGAAACAGCCACCTTGATGTCACATTCAGAAGACTCAACTTTAGCATTTTTGGCTGTAGCCATCTTGGACTTTGTGGTTCTGAAATCAGGGAGAGGCCACACGCTCCTATTGTAGTCACTTGTCAATTTCAAAGTAGGCCCGTCCTAAACTGCACCCTGTTTCATCATCCAATTCCATGTCAATGTGGCTATAATTTACAAAAGTGAGATAAGACTTAAAATTAGTGAACAAGACCAATAATTCATTAGGAAAATGTTTGAGGTCCCAAAGGAAGCATCACTTTCTCAGACTTCAGGAAGAGTCGCCCTCTGCTGCCCATTAGAAAAACTGCAATCTGTCTTGTTTGGCTTTACCAGTCTAGGCCCCACCCACTCCTTGTAAAGAAACATTGTGATTGGTAAAACTGCACTTATTCAACCAAAGTATAACCATCAAGTGCTTTTAGTCGGCATTTTGACTGTATAAGTATATACACATATATATGTATACACTCATACACATAAGCAGTTTATTTTTATATGTTTTGTTTATTTCTGACGTCATGTTTGGAACTACAGGAGCACACCGTTACAACAGTGTCTGTGCCTGGTGTCCTAGTGCTGAGAGGCTTGTGTCATCAGGCAGGACTCTTTGCTCTTAGATATTTCTCTCGTAGGTTTCTCATAAAGAGAAGCCCCCATGTACTTGTTAAATATAAAACAACTGATAGGGGCAGGATGTAAAGTTAGTTTTGATGAATGGACAAATATTAGACTTAATGAAAATATTGTCTGACAGCAACCCTGTAGGAAGTGTGGATAAGAAACTTTGATGTTAATTTGTAGGAGGTAACTCTCAGAACATTATTCTAGATTGATTTGATTGTCCTCACCTTGACACGTGCTCTACTGTTAAATGAATCAACCCAGTTAAGAGTGAAAAAGAGGTGGGGGGGGGGGGGGTCACTTTGGCAACACTCTGGGATTCCCCTAAAATCACCCCTGGATTAATTTATTTATATAGCAACAAAGCACAGCAACAGTTGGCTTAAAGTGCTTTAAATTTTAAGGTAGGGACACTAGAACTCCTTGTAAGATTCCTAACTGTATTTTGAGAGTGTGAAATCAGGAATTAGGAAAAATAACCTGAATTAAATACCTGATCTCCCCAGTGAAGGCACCCTTGGGAACTTTGTAGCAGTTCTGAGCAGCCACACCGAACTTGGAGTCCAGTTTGGACCTGACAAAGTCCAAGTAGATCGATGGAGCGCCGCACACCACCTCTGTTAAAGGAGGAAAAAGTAAAACACTTAGGTTACAGTTAGTTAATCCAGTTACTCTTAAAACCCAATATTAGAATATTTATGACCACCTGACATCCATCAAGCAGAGTTTGAAACCTCCTTATGGTACCTCAGAGAGGCAGTGGCTATTAATGGGCCTTTTGTGATGAGGAAAAGGCACAGAAAAAAGCAACAGTGGTAATTAGACTATCAAAGCATCCTCAGTGATTAGTTTGACGTGTTTTTATATATGCGCGTCTACAGTTCAGCTAATCTGAGCCATGCCAAACACAAGAACATTTTTTTCCACACAGCACTACTGCAACTAAGAGGCTGAACTGAATCCATCTTTAAAAATCAATAATCTGAGAGCTTAATGGGCCAGTGAGCAAAATTCAAAGTGAATGACTGGGAACTAAAAAAACAAATAAAATAAAAACCACAGGAAGCACTGGTTCAATATGAGGTACAGTCTGCAGCAGTCAAGAAGAGTACAGTAAAGTTAAGACACTGACATTCACATTGTAACTATATCTTTGGGGTTATGGAGTCTATATTAAACACTGCCCGTTATTATTAGTTTGGCAAAGGTCAGTCAGGTCTCCCTGCAGTAAAGGTCTGAGTTCAGCCTCCAAAAGGTCACCTGCCATGGCTGCATTCAGCAGAGGTCAGAGACAACCCATGCACCCCAGTTCAAAGGGTCAAACAGAAGATCCAGAGTTTATCCAATATATCCAATATCCAACAGGTCGGTCTGAGGATGAAACAGGTGAACTCTGACTTTAGAGGCAAAAGCACGGGGGAAAAAAACTCGTCTTCATTTTCACTTCAGCTCTAAAAATGGGGTGGATTCATTAAAGGGAGCAAGGTCCAAGGATAGTCTGAGCAGACTTCAGTCCTGAGCACTCAGGCCTGTGAGTGCACACAGCATTGCAGTTGCATAACAAACACACAGGAGGAGATAAACGGGCCTGTGACAGCAGACACAGGCTGTCTTCAGAGTGTCATACACTTAAATAAGGGAAATATAAGCAGAGCTCAGTGTCTTAATGAAACAGCAGCTGCTGCCTCTGTCTGGTTCATCTGCAGGAAGCAGACAGCAACAGGGCAATGTCTTCTGCTGCATTCAGGGCAAGTTGGGAAAAAACTGACTACACACTCACACGAGTGAAGAGCTGAAATAAAATGAGTGCATCCGTTTTTTTACTTGTTTTTGACTTTTGCGCTGTTTAAAGCTTAAGCTGCTGAATAACTCGGCTCAATATGCTGACGAAAGAGCAACCCCATTAACGACCAGCCTGACTTGAATGCACCCCGCACATCCACAGCAGAGGCAGATCTGCTCTGATGGTCTACGTGCCGCTGCAAACGCACACCCACCACGACATGAATGGAAAAAGCCATCCGAGCTTCCCTCGCCTGAGCTCCGGCACGTCTGCCAGCCGCTGGTCACGATTTAGCTCGGTTTAAAACGACCTCACGCTAATCCCGACTTTATTAAACACGGCCTGAAACAGACAGAACCTCCGGCGCCAACGCTGTCATTGATTTTTTTTATATTTTGAATGAAACTGACATTTTGACCGCGGAGGATCATTCAGCTGTGATACGAATACACAGAGATAGGCTTAAAATAACTGAAAATATGGAGACAAGTGGCCAAAAATACTGAACCCCATTCAAGAAGGGTGATGGTGTCAGAAGAAGCCACATACCGACATTTGAGTCCACCTTGCCTCCGTTCATGGTCTGGATGAGCTCCCCGAGGCTTTTCTTGTCGCCGTTCATCTTCCAGTTTCCACCAACGAAGAATTTTCTGGTCATGTTTGCGATTTTGGGGGGACGTTAGCCAAAGAGTGAAACGGTACTGAAAGTCCACTGGGGGTCCTTCTAGTCTGGGGTAAGAGAGCGGACGTTAATGAGCAGCTCGGGGTATTTATTAGCGTGAAGGTCTAACCCCTCCTCCCCCTCAGCGCCATTGGTTCACGCTGGTACGCCCGTAAAACGCGTTTCTGCCTCATTTTGAGGAAGAGGAAGAGGAGAATGTCATGCTGCGTTCAAGTGCCGTGCGGGAAAAGTAGCTTTTCCCTGGATGAACCCGTTAGTGAGGACAACAGATATGAAGTGAAGCAATCGACAGCCTTGTGTTATTTTCACTCCTTCTAATTAAAGAAAAGATGTTATTTTTTCTTATTTATTTTTTCATGTTTTTCTGAGTTAGTTTCCAGAGTGTGTTCGTTTTTATTCCTTAAATAGTTTTAATGTTAGCTCTTCTTAAGTATATGTATTTAGGGCTGTGCAGGAATATCGGGAAACGATGCACCTTACCAATATGTAACACAACTACAGCTAACAAAAATATAAATAAACAGTTGCAAAAAAACATGTAGGGATTTTCTGTTTATCTACTCGTTTAAGATACTCGTTAACAACAGAGGAAGTTCATGGATGTAGTGTAATGAGGACATGCACAAGGTTAGTGTGATGTAGGGTGGGTGGTCGAAATACGGTGAGATGAATGCAGATGGTACGCTTTAGCGACATCTAAAGGGAGCATCCGAAAGAGGCAGTTATTACATTTAAGTAGTCTTGTTTCGATCAAATTTCAGCATTGATATGAATAGTATTAGCCTTTATTTCACCTGAATCCTCTAAATGATCAGACCTACGGTACCTTATTTTTTCCAATCATAAGTATCTCGCTTCTGTTACTCAGTCATGACGGTCAACCATTTGATTGGCTGTGACGACACCAATCCCGCCCACCCACTCATTGACGGCTTGTTCAAAAAACGTTGTGATTGGTGAACACTCGGGCCAGTTTTAAAGTATTTGCATATCCGGCATGCACTGCGCTAAAAATGCACTTTTTATACTTTTAAAGTATAACTTTCAAAGGGTTTCAGTTGATACATTGGCTGTACATGTATTTAAATATATTATAAATGAATATTTTTAAATATTTCCATTATTTCTGACATCGTATTTTGCACCTACAGAATCACACCGTAACAACAGTGTCTGTGCCTGGTGTTCTAGTACCGATAGGTCTCGATGTCGTATCAGGAATCTTTGCTCTTAGATATTTGTCTAGTAGGTTTCTCATAAAGAGAAGCCCTCACTCACGTGTGTAAAGGAAGCTCTGTAAGTCTATTCATGGGTAAGTAGAAGAACTCGTACCTCATCTAGAGCCTATTTTACTCTCATACTTCAATTTGTGTTACACTTATAAGATACAGACGGGCTCAAGCAGCGTTGTCCAGCAAATAGTATTAATAAAATAACACACAAAAATATGCAACATAAGGTAAACATATGCGTTCTTCGGTAGCTCTGGTGGAATAAAATCTATATTGTGAGCCTCTTAGCTCTTGAACTCTTATCTGACTTCTCTTGTAAAACTACGTGATTTTTAAGACTGTTTAATGTCACTGTTTAAAATCTCCTTTGTGTACGAGTGATCTGTGCCTGTGAGTAGTAACCGCCCGCCTTTTGATTGGCCATAGTGACACAAGTCCCACCCACTTCGAGAAGACTTCGTGATTGGTGAAAGTCACTGGCGCTTTATACCACCATAACAACAGTGTCTGTGCCTGGCGTCCTAGTACCAATAGATTTCAACTCAACGACAGGAATCTTTGCTCTTTGATATTTGTCTAGCAGGTTTCTCATAAAGAGAGGCCCTCTTACGTGTTTAAAGAAAGCTAAATTGACATCTGATCTTTCATAAAAAGCAGCTTAAAGTTGTCTGTAGAGTTATTATTACTGAGTCCCATAACTAGTTTCTCTTTCACTTTAATTTCATTTCGGATTACACTTATTTACTTATTTACGCTCAAACAGCGTTGTCCAGCAAAAAATATCGATAAAATAACACGCTTCACTGAAAACTTAAAGTGAACATGCGTATTCTTCAGTAGCCCTGCAGGAATAAAATCTATAGCTAATGTGAGCCTAACTCTTATCTGACTGCTCTCGTAAAACTACGTGATCTGTTTAATGTCACTGTTTAATGTTGTAGGCCAGTGTTAAAGAGGCTTCAAAAACCAAAAAGAATTCCTCTGAAAATGATCAGGTCCAAGGTCCTGAAGCAACTATTCTAGTTACATTTTAGTGTGAGACTAAAATTACAGTAGTAATGAAATTACAACTCTTATAAAAGGTTATAAAAATGAGACAAGACACAGAAATAGTCTCTAAACCATTTTAAATTTATTTTGTTTCCTTACAGCTTTCCACTCCTGTCCCTTTTCTTTGGGACAAAATATAACCAAGTAAAAAAAATAAAATAAAAATAATAATAAAGGAGAAGAAGGGAATGACATCTTCACACAAATATTTTGAATGAAAAAGGGGAAGAGGACTAAGTGTTGAGAGCTGGGGATGAAGAACTGGACCATCTGAATGGACTCGAACTCTAAACCGCTCGCATTGGCCTTGGCGTTGATTATGCTGATAAACACTGGCTTCGGGGAGCCTTTGCCCACAATGAAACCATCAATGTCCTTCTGGCCAGCAAGTTGAAAATCACTTTTGTGTACAAGTGATCTGTGCCTGTCGTTTGATTGGCCATAGTGATACAAGTCCCACCCCCTGCGTGACTACTTCTTGATTGGTGGAAGTCAGTGGCGCTTTATACCACCATAACAACAGTGTCTGTGCCTGGTGTTGTAGTGATTACAATGGGTAGGTTGAGAACAGGATTCTTAGCTCTTAGAAAGTTGTCTAGAAGGTTTCTCATAAAGAGAAGCCCCCCCCCCTCTTCGTAAAGCAAAGCTGTTCCTGTATGTCCTCCCTCTTTACATCCGTGAATCTTCTTTGTGGTCTTTTTCTTTTCTGGCTGCTTGGCAGCTTTAATTAAACTTATATCAAGAAAATCGAATCAAGAAACAGGAAGACTGTTACACAATAATATGATTTTGTCACTGTGTCAGTTAGTGATGGCCAAATGAAGCTTTCCGAAGCACTGGAGCTTGTATTGAAAAACGGTTCATTACTCGAAGCTTTTCAACACAGTCCTCTCCGGTGACATCTGGTGGTGAAAATTTTGAAGAGCAGCTTGAATCTGCAAAATAAAACGGACTGCTCAATTATCAGTGCTCACTCAAGAGTGGAGTTCTCTCTGATATTGGGCCACCGTTCCGTTGCTTTGAACATGTAATTGGTTTTGTTTTCTCGATTGGGGGGGCTGAAAAAAATGTAATGCGTATTTGCGTAATACATTTTGATCAATAAACTTTCCCTATTTAAACATGCACTATGGTGTGGCCTTTCTTTGCTCATAACTCCTTGATGTTGGTAAATACAATAAGTGAGCAATATATATAATATACATATGAGAATGCACAGCACATTATGGAGTATGCCCCTGCTGTGAAGTCCTGCCTCCATCTACTTGTCGTTTAATCACTGGACAGCTGGACAGGTTCATACAAAATATTAGATTAGGCCAATTGTCCTATACATATTTTTGACTTAGGGGTGGGATTGATTGTGAACTGGAAAGGGAAAATGCTTAGGAAGCTGAGTACGGCTGCATCGTCACTGATTTGTAGAATCATTTTGATTCGATACAGGATCCGATTCAATTTGATTGGAATCTGGAAAGTTTTGCCTCAGTCAGAAATATTACAATTCTGGTCATGTATCAGTATATATCCATAATTTCGTATCTATTAAAAGAAAGCTGACACATGTGAGACTTAATTAGAGATGTAAACAGAGAGTTATGAAACCTGCAGCTGCAGAAGCCAGCGAAAAAAAAAAAGAGGCAAACACAGCGCGGACCCGACGACGCACCAAAATCTGACTCTGACGCGTCGGGTCCGCGCTCTGTGTTTACGTTTGTATGCAGAATCCGTAAACCTGCTCCCAGTTACTGTTTTAGCTGCATGGTGTTTGACGACATGTTGTGAGGTTTAACCTGAGATGCTGGCGTTTCAGGCATAATAACGTTAATTTACAAATCGACACGGGATTTTAATGAATCAATATCACTTTATTCAATTTAGCATGGATTGTAATCAGAAAGGCGATAATCAAACCCCACCCCTAATCAAGAACTTGCAAAGTAAAAACATGATCAATGTAAGGTAGCCCTTTTGTTATTTACATTTAAAAAGAGGATTAGTGTTACTGTGCGCTGGCTGAGTCTGTTTCTTTTCTTAGAAATAGTTTCTCCTGCCCTGGAGAAAATCCACTTGCATGGAACAGAAGAGGCTGTGGAGTGCAGGAACTACACTGCAAGTTGGTAGATATGCAGGTATTCCTGGGTCCTGCAGACTATCACCTAAAATCAATAAACAAAATGATTTTCTAAACTGTGTAGCAATGTAATGTACGTATAGTGTCAAATACATTTTTGTAGTCTTCATTAGCTTTAATTCACATGGAAGTGTTCCTAAAGTCATATGCTGTAATGATATTTACATTATGAAGGAGGACGTAGTAGAGAACACCATGAGAACGCTAAAGGGTGAAGTGTGGGCGTTGATCGTATATACCGGACAATCGCACATACCTGTATAAAAGGTCAGGTTTGTGCGATTATGTGGAACATCGTTGTTTTAACAACCCTGAAAATGGCAAAGAGACACGCTTATGAAGCATAGTTTAAACTGAAGGCCATCAGCTACGCGGAGGAACATGGAAATCGAGCAGCCGCGAGAGAATTTAAGATTAATGAATCGATGGTTCGCAAGTGGAGGAAGCTGGAAAACAAGCTCCGACAGGTCAAGAAGACGCAGCTGAGTTTCCGCGGACATAAGGCGAGGTGGCCCGAGTTGGAGGAAAGACTCGAGCGGTGGATCATCGAGCAAAGAACGAGCGGGAGAAGCGTTTCGACGGTCACCATTCGGCTAAAAGCAGTTTCGCTAGCAGAAGAAATGAAAATTGAACATTTCCGAGGAGGTCCGTCTTGGTGCTTTCGTTTTATGAAACGGTGCCATTTTTCCATCCGGACCAGGACTACGGTAGCGCAGCAACTTCCAGCGGATTATACCGGTAATGAAAAGCTGGCCATCTTCCGCTCCTACTGCAGCAAACACATCGGCGACAAAAACATCCAGCCCAGCCACATCACAAACATGGACGAGGTCCCGCTCACTTTTGACATCCCGGTGAGTCACACTGTGGAGAAGAAGGGGACCAGCACGCTAGCGATACGCACAACGGGGCACGAAAAGTCTTCTTTTACTGTTGTGCTTGGCTGCCATGCTAATGGACAGAAACTGCCGCCTATGGTGATTTTTAAGAGAAAGACTTTGCCTAAAGAGAAGTTTCCAGCAGGAATCATCATTAAGGCAAATGAAAAGGGCTGGATGGATGAGGAAATGATGAAAGACTGGCTGAGGGAGGTGTATGTAAGGAGACCAGGTGGTTTTTTCCACGCATCACCATCGCTGTTGATCTGTGACTCTATGCGTGCCCATCTCACAGCCAATGTGAAAAAGCTAGTGAAACAAATGAACTGTGAGCTTGCTGTCATTCCGGGAGGCCTGACAAAGGAACTCCAGCCGCTGGACATCGGTGTGAACCGCCCGTTCAAAGTAAGGCTGCGAGCGGCGTGGGAGCGATGGATGACCGATGGAGACCACAGTTTCACCAAGAGTGGAAGGCAGCGCCGGGCGAGTTACGCCACAATTTGCGAATGGATTGTAGATGCTTGGGCTAACATGTCTGCTGGCACTGTTGTTCGAGCTTTCGCAAAAGCCGGCATCATTTCCGAGGAGCCGCACGGCACGGAAAGTGACTCTGACGGTGAAGAAAGTGAACCTGGAATGTTTGATGGAGATTTAGCACAGCTGTTCAATTCAGACACAGAGGATGAGGACTTCGATGGGTTTGATTGATGACAATTACCGGTAATAAAAATGTGAGTACCAAACTCAGTTTTGCTCCCGCTTTATTTTTAAACACGCATACTTGTATGCGCCCTATAATCAGGTGCGCCTTATGTGTGTGTTAAATACAGTAATGGCACACATAACTGAGACTGCGCCTTTTAGTACGGTGAGTCTTATGGTCGTGAAAATACGGTAGTCTGATTTCCTGTTCACCGATAAACTGCACTCATTTCCTTCCACACCTACATGTTTTGTACACTGTAAAATCTTTGCAAACTGTGCTATAGTTCCCATTTAACATCTAATCTGCATGTTTACCTTATCTAACACTCATGAGTGCTGATAAACTATGATTAGCCTTATTCCTTTTGTTGCATTTCACATGTACAAGTCATTGGATTATATGATAAACACCTAAGGAGATGGAGATAGATAGATAGATAGATAGATAGATATAGAGATCTATCTATCGGGAGTCCTGAGAGCACAGCTAATAATGAGCGACTCATTTTATGAGCTTTGGGTGGGTTTCAAATATAAATGTGAAACATCTAGGGTTGCATAATATACAGTATTATCAATTGTACCTCATATATATCTCTGTAGTGTTTATTGACAATGTGACTGCTGATAAAATTAGCAGTAACACTGGTTCCTTCCTTGACTTAGCTGCTGTTTTTATATCTGAGCTTCAACTTCAAAAATAAAAAAAGCATTCCTCTGAAAATGGTCAGGTACAAGGCAACTAGTCTGAACCAGTCTGAGACTAAAATGAATACTGTTATGAAAGGATTTAAAAATGAGACAAGACACTGAAATAGTATTTAAATCATTTATATTTATTATGTTTCCTTACAGCTTTCCACCCCTATCCCATGTCTTTGTGACAAAATATATAATCAAATAAAAAATGTTTTTAAATAATAAAGGAAAAGGAGGGAATGTCATCATCACAAATACTTTAAATGAAAAAGGGAAAGAGGACTAAGTGCTGAGAGAGAGGGATGCAGAACTGAACCGTCTGAATGGAGTTGGACTCTAATCCAATCACACTGCAGTTGTCCACATTTTATGCCTTAGCGTTGATGATGTCAATGAACTCTGGCTTCAGGGAGCCTTTGCCCACAATGAAACCATCAATGTCCTTCTGGGCGGCAAGTTCTCTGCAGGTATCACCTCTCACTGAACCTGAGAAGAAGAAGCGATGTGTGAGAAGAGATCAACGTGGGACTCGAAGCAAAACAGCTACCCAGCACAGCACTGACCTCCGTAGATGATCCTTACAGAGTTGGCTACCGCCTCAGACACGTTGTTCTTCAGCCACTCCCTCACTTTGGCATGAATCTGCTGCACCTGATATATCACACAGGAGACATTATGTTAGAAACGGTAAACACAATATGTTAAATATTCAGTGATTTGTAATATTTACGTGTTGAGGAGAGGCAGCGTTCCCAGTGCCAATGGCCCACCCAGCCTCATAGGCCAGCACGACCTTGTTCCAGTCCTTTACGTTGTCTGTTAAAGAGACATGCGATCTTTATATTATTGTAGGGTCTTGACATTACAGTATAAAGTGCCTTTAGGCAACCGTTGTTGTGATTTGGTGGCAATAAAAATACATTTTATTTTGAATTTTATTGTGAACCAAATTGATAAAACTTGCCTATAACAATTCAACATTCCAGCTCTCATGTGCACATAAAAACCCAGTGACAGTGTGAGGAGCTGCATACCTGCGATGGCTTTCATCTGAGCAAAGATGACCTGATCTGTGATGCCTTTCTCCTTCTCTTCCCGCGTCTCTCCGATGCAGACGATCACACCAAGATCGTTCTCCTGAGCGTGAGCTACCTTCTGGCCAATGAACTAACAGCACAGGAGGCAATGAAACATGTTTTGTGTGTTTTACTTGTTTTGAGGAATTCAGTTCTTTACATTTGCAGGTGAAAAACTAAATGAACAGGATAAATTTATCTGTAGTTACCTCATTACTCTCTCCAAAGATGTGGCGCCTTGTAGAGTGTCCCAGGACCACCCAGTCCATACCACAGTCCTTGATCATTGCAGGGCTGGAAGACCAGAAGCATTCCCATGAAGATAAACTGATTATTTTCTTTTTTTCATTGATAAACAGTATTATGACCCAGTCATTAGTTGTATTTGACTGTGATGGATGGTTGTCCTAACTGTGTGAGGATAGTGATTTTCACAAGGTTGAGTTTCAAGGATAAGAGATTGAGCAAAACATGATAAAGTCCCACTTGGAAGTGGATTTGAACATGTTAGCCGTCACCATCGTGGTCATATATAAATGCATACAGTGTTGAATTGTGAGTCACAAGGTATTTAAGTCCTAACCCATACCTTGGTTGGCTGTAGGTAGAGCAGGTCATCTACTAATTGAAAGGTTGGTGTTTCAATCTGCTAATACCCCTGATATTAAGCCCAAGTTTCTCTCTGATGAATCAGAATGTGTGTGAATGTTCGATAGAAAGCACTCACATAGAAAAAGTGCTGCATGAGTGGGTGAATAAAGTGCTTTTAGTGCTCAGGTAGCGTAGAAGAGCACTATATAAGAACCAGTTTATTTACCGTTATTATATTTGTGTAAATGGAGCTAAAATGTATAAAAGGAAACATCATGCTGTGATGCTCTGCTTTTCCTAAGAGCCAGAATTTGGATACAGACTTTTAGCACCCATAGCTAGCACCATGATACCAAATAACCCTTAAGCAGAATAAAGTGCACTGTGTACCTGATCTCTCCAGTGAAGCCACCACTGGGAACTATGTAGCAGTTCTGAGCAGCCACGCTGAACTTGGGATCCAGTTTGGACCTTGTTAGTTCCAGATAGATGGCTGGAGCAGCACACACCACCTCTATTTAAAGAGAGAGAGAGAGAAAACACAATACTTGGGTTACAGATATGTAGTCCATTTATTTATCAGGGCACAAACACAGTAAATATTAAAACTAAATATTACAATATTTACGACCGTGAACTAGCTGGAGTTTGACACTTCCTTTTGGTTCTTCAGAGAAACAGTGGTCATTAGTAATGTGGTTGTGATGGCTCAACATAAAGCTGCATCTCTTGACATCTGATTAGGAAAAGGCAGCCGAAGAAAAACTAAACTAAACTACGTCACTCTTGACGTTGGTCTGCAATAACTGTTTGTGTGCAGTTCGTCCCACAGTGTTGCTAAACGACCAGCTGCTGTATTTCACAGGGAGAGAAAAGAGAGAGAGCTAACTTCACTCAGAGATGGAGAAAGATTTAGGAAGACGGATGAATAGGAGAGGAAGAAGGTAAGGATTGTTCAGTTGCACTTGATAAAGTGCAGAATTAAAGCTTTCATGCGATGTCGTAATTTTAATCACATAGTTGATATTCCTGCAAAACAAACTAAGCTATGCTCACTCTGTTATTCAAATGTTGCGTGAAAATGCTGGGTAGTTTGTATGCTTACATCTTGTTGAATTCAGTTGTGTAAATCCACAAAGACCTGTAGGTCAGCTGATCACTGCGTGCATACTAAGAAAATCTACTGAATCTACTTGAGTACATTTCAGAGCCTGTACCTTTTCACTTTTACTTGACTAAAAAAGTTGCTTCTGTACTTCAACTTTTATTGGAGTATTTTTTAACATGGGTATACTGCTTCAGTTAAATCATTTAAGTCTTTAAATACTGACCAGTCAGTATATACCATGCATCCCTGTGACATGGAAGTGCCTTCTCCATACCAGACCTTGACTTCTCTTCTTATCAGTTTCCCTCCATTAGTATAGGCTTGTACACAGTGAAGAGGGACTGAAGCCTGTGCATTTGCTTTGGGATGTATTGTTGTTTTTTAATGGCTTATAACATTGGAATATAATGAAAGTGCTTTTATAAGTAAAGTGGGAATTGTTATGTTAAGCATTTGACCTATAGACCCATTTGTGTTGACCTATGTATACAGGTTAAGTTTTATTTTGGCAGTGAAACATGTTTTTATGTCATATATGTCAAGTAATTGCTTCTTACTGCAACACTGGCATAATAGCCATTATTTCTGACCCTATGGTTGACCTTGATCATAAACCTGTCAACAAGGGCATGAATAATGAATATGGATGATAATGTCTGGGAAGATTTTTTTCATGCGCTACTGTCATATCTTAGATTTCATTCAAGTCAGTTAATAGTCGAATTTAAGTGAGTTTGTGAGTGTGAGAAGTTTCAGTAAAGGCTGTGATACAGGGATCCCATTTGCATTTCATTGGAGCAACTAAACACTGACGATGATCACAGACAGGTTTCAATCTCACATAGAAAAAAATCAGATATGTTATTTTAGATGTTACGTGATAACACCATAACAAAACTGTCAGCGGCTGGTTTCATACTGGATCAGGAGTCTTTGCTTTTAGATGTTTGTTTAGAAGTTTGCTGTTCCATCATTATCATTATAAATTGTTATTAGTTTCCACCTTTGATGTGGTATTATTGAAAAAGTTCATTTCTGGTCTTCGGCTTTTCACACGACAATATTAAAAGTGAGTGCTTTTCCTTTTCTGCTTTTACACAAACACTTTTTCATTTAAAGCAAAGCTTTTAAATTCAGGCTACACAAAATGTCTCGTGTAGATGACTTAGTGACATCGAACCACAGAACTGGTTTTAATAAACAGGGATTTTTTTCTTATTTTTAGCACATAAACACAACTTGTTATAGGTATGTAGCAGCTAAAGTATGTATTTCTGGTTATTGTTTTGACTCACATTTGTCACTATGGGCAACTTCAACAAACAGTAATTGCTTCACCTTAATTACCTGGTCACGCCTCAGGTGGCATGGAAAGAGAGAGGATGAGTAGTCCTCAGATATTTTCTGTTGATCCTGTTCTCATCACTCATGCATCACTGACTGATTGGAATGAAATGTTTGGTTTCTTTCCTGTTTGTTTGAATAAAATCATCATCCATCTAAGGAAGAATCCACTTTGTTGAATGAGTCACAGTAAAAAGCCCAACTTAGCCTCTCAGCGGCTTTTCTTAAAGGAAGTTTTCCTACAAGATGCTGCAGAAAACTGTATGTACAGATTGAAAACTTCCGAATATACACTCACTGGGAAGAGCTGGCCACAATTGTGCAAGGTGAAACAGCTGACAATGGATTGATGAAATATCGACCGTTACATGTTTGTGGAGGTGTGTTGTGCCATTGACTCAAGTTGCAGCTAATGATATTTCACAAGAATGCATAGTGAGAAACGCCCATGGACTAACGCTTAATAAATCATTTCCACGTAAAGCCTTGTAGCCTTTGATATCAATTGTTTCAAATATCTGATAAATAACCATAAGTAGTTTATCTTTGTTTCCTTGTATTGTGTTAATGATAAGATAGTACACACTTTTCTTTGAAAAAATAACCCAGTTTTAAAAGGTGAGTATATTTATAGCACAAAAACTTTTAGTGAACTCTGAAGAGCAAAACGAATGAATCAGTTGTTGGTTTCAATAACTGATTCATTCATTGTTGTTTAAAAACTTGTGGTCTGCTCATGAAAGAGCAACACCTTAACAACCAGCCTGACTTCAGTGTACTTTGCGTTTCCTCAGCAGACAGCTGCTGGCTGGACTGATGAAAAATTCTCCAGAGCTTTCCTCATCTTTCCTCACATTTTTAATGAGGTTTAAAATGACCTCAAAGTACTCCTGAACTTTTGCAGATGCTCCTGGCATTAAATGTGTCTGTGATTTTTTCCCCGTTGAACTAAAGAGTAATTTTGACCATGGAGTTGTGACATGAATACAAGGAGAAAAGCTTAAATTAACTGAAAATAGTGCAACAAGTGTCTAAATGGTGAACCTTCAAATGGAGAAATAATATCAGAAGACAAATACGTTTTCTGTGATTTTCATTTAAAAATGAAATAAAGGGTTGAATGGAAAAAAAAAAAGAAAAAAAAAGAAGACACATACCGACATTGGGGTCCAGCTTTGCAGTGTTCAGGGTCTGGATGAGCTCCCCGATGCTTTTCTTGCTGCCGTTCATCTTCCAGTTTCCACAAACAAAGAATTTTCTGGTCATGTTTGCAGGTCTTTGTGGATTTTTTTCTGAGGATTAAAACACTACAAAGCCAACAGGGGTCCTTCTCTTCTAGGGTAAGAGAGCAGCTCGGGGTATTTATTAATGCGAGAGATTTAACCCCTCCTCTTTCTCAGTGCCATTGGTTCATCCTGGCATGCCCATAAATGTAGTTGTACCTTATTTAGAGGAAGAGATGAGTTGTGTTATGATGTGCTCATGTGTCGTGTGGTAAATGGTCTTTTATAGCAAATGAGAGAGCATTTTCCATTTATTTTCACTTTTATTTCTAATAAATTCAGAGTTTCATTGTGAGACGGCATACGAATGGGTACCATGAGAGGAAGTGTGGCACTCTTTGAGGAAGTCAGGAGAGGTGAGGCAAGAGTGACAGATGGCTTCAAGGTGAGGGTGGGCTTACATCACTGACCTTGCTCTGAGCCCCTTCTTGTTCGCACTGTTAATGGGTTGGTTGACACATGAGGTCAGGCAGGAGTCTCTGTGGACTGGCACATGTTCAATAATTGGTCAACAACCGTCTGAAGGGACAACTCCCTCTAGGTCTTGATGCATGCTGAATCATCCAGGTAAGGAAATCCCAAAGAGCTGATTCTGTTCACCTGGATTTAGTGTTTTCATAACATAACATAACATTTGCATAACGACTAAAACCAACATGACTAATATTGGGCCGAGAGGTCATGGTTAGTCAACCTCGCTGAAAACACTACGTTTAGATGAACAGAATAAACTTTTTGGGAACTTGAGTTTAAATACCTGGGAATCTCCAGCATTTGGTTTTAGAATTGAAGAAGCTTCCCGAATGCTAGGTGAAACATCTTCAAGACACTTAAAGAAGTCCACTCGGTTTTCTTTCCAAGCTCCTTAGATTCCCACGACCTGGATGACTGAGAACCTACACACACAAATTCTTTTTTATTGTTTTCTTCATCTTTCTTGATGATAATCCTCTTTGTTTTCTTTCAGCTGCTTTTTTTAGGGGTCACCAAAGTGAATCATCTGCCTCCATCTCTCCCTGCCTCCATCATCCTCTTCTGCCTGACCAACCCTCCTTCACTACTTCCATGGATCTTCTCCGTGGTCTTATTCTTTTTCTCCTGCACAGCAGCTCAGCGTCCAGTGTCCAATAAGATTGTCATCCAGCAGCTTTTGTCTTATTAATATGTTTCAGCCACTGAAAACCATACAAACACATCTACATGACATAATGCTCTGACTTTTCTTTAAAAGTTACATAGATTATATCAGTGCTTTGTCATGAAATGAGTGAATCTGTGCATTTGGTAGAGCTGGGCGACATGACCTCAGATCACTTTGATGATTTGTTGAACATTTTAACTTGATCGTTAATGGGGTTTTTTTTTCTTGCCCTTCTTACCCTGGTTTCAGAGTATTAGGACCATGTTAAAAAAGAAACATTGAAGTGTTTTATTCATTTTGAGAATAAAGTGTTGAGAAAAGGGTGAACTGTCTCAGTCCTCGGGGGTTTCTCGGTATGTGTTTCTCTGTACATTCTTGTAAAATACCATTAGCTGCAACCTCATTTTTTTATACAACACACCTCCATTTTTACTACACAGTAATGTAACCATCAACATTGCATCCATTCACTGCCGGCAATTTCACGTTGCACCATTGCAGCCAACTCTTCTGGGATTGAGTGTGTTTTTTCTTTCTTTCTTAATAGATCCTTCACAGGCCTCGTATTTCTCACACAGCAGTTTATGTACAGAAAGAGAAAAATGAATCCCTTGGTACTAAAAACGATTCTGAAGCAAAATGTCTCAGACTCATCTACACAAGGTATTTTGTAGAGGGTGCAGCAGGTCGTGCACTAATTGGCAGTAGTTATTTCAACGTTATAGTCAAAATGAGAAATAAAAAACAATTTTTATCACTCAGCTGTTAAAGGCTAACGAGGCATTGTTGTTACCCTGCCAGGCAGGCGGGCAGACAGCATGGACACCAAAGTTCGTGACTTCAATAACTTGAGAATGAGGTGATTTTCAAACTGAAACCAAATCTCGGATGAGTTTGACCCCTGACCTTGGTCAAATTTTCTGAAAATCTTGTGAATACAGTAAATTGAGAAAGATTTCAGCTAGGATTTTCTAATTCATATCATAAGTGCATTTACTAAAAGTACTGGAAGAATTTGAATCTCAGTCACCTAAACCTCAAGATCAAGGTAAGAGATCAGGTTTTCTGAAAATCTCTTGAACATGATAACTTGAGAGATGTGGAACTTCAAATTCATACTGTAGGTACATTTACTAAAAAACCTCAAACAAATCTGATGCCAGTGACTTTGACCTCAAAGTCCGATTTTTTGGGGAAAAAAGTCAGAAATGTTGAAAAGATCAACTTCATTAGTTCAAGGGCGTCTCTCAGTATGCATTCTTGTGTTTTCTTGTGAAATATCATCAGTTGCAACCTGTTCTTCTGAAAAACACACCTCCTTTTTGCACAAATGTGCAACCAGTGATATTGCATCTGTCACCTTGCACAATTATGGTAAATTGTCCAAGTTTGTGTGTGTTCTTAATTTTTTCTTTCTTCTGAGCAGACACAATCATTTCAAAGTCCTCATATTTATCACCCACCATGTTTATGTGCTGAAAGTGGTTCAGCTTTAATTCAAGGCATTTAACAAAATTTTTTAAAAGGCTCACATGTAATCGGACAAATTATCGCTATCATCAGCAAAAAGCAAAGTTGGGTTTCCTCCTTTAAGATGCTCTGCCAGGCTGTTTTTTGTGGATCCAGTTTTGTCTTCAGCACTCTCTGCTGAGTTAAGTTCAGGTGATTCATTTGATTGCTGCAGAATAATCCTCTGCCCTTCAGAAATCACTGAGTTGCTTTGTGTGTTTTGCATCATTGTCTGTGCTTGAAGTCTGTATTGTGAAGCCTTACCTGCTGCACGTGCATGAAGGTGAGCTAAAAATAATTTTTCATTGTTTTCTTCATTTTGTTTCAGCTGCTTCCTTTAGATGTCGACACAACAAATCATCCAACTCTATCTCACCCTATCCCTCTGTCCCACCAGACATCTGCATGTACGTACACGTAGAGCTTTGGATTGAGGATTTTAACTTTGTTAAATTTTAATCATACATTTTTCTGGTTTTCACCCATCAAAGTTCATTGAAGAGTTTGTCTTTTAAAATCATTGATGAAAACACATTTTAGTTTTTCGAAATTTGACAATCACCTGAAAATCTTAGTATCTTAGTATTCGTTCTTATGTATTCTTGTGAAATATCATCAGTTGCAACCTGATTTTTCTGATACAGCATACCTCCACTGTAATGTGCACATGTGTAATAATCGACATTGCATCTGTTCATTGCCAACTTTGCACAACTGTGGCCTTTTCTTCCCAGTTTGTTGGGGTTTTTTTGACCTCCTGAACAGACAGAAGTTCTCATACATATAAAACTATGTTTATGTGCAGGAAGAGAAAAAAAAATCCCTCGCCACCAAAACCAATTCTGAAGTCCCATGACACTGACTCATCTATACAAATATTTTGTGGAGGGTGGGGCAGCTGTGTACTAATTGGCAGTAATCTAACTTGAAACAACAACTTTAATCTTAACATTTCCAATTTTTCTCAACATATTGGATCCTGGTTGATGTTATTTGGACTCAACATCCAAAAATTAATTTAGACTTTATTCTCAAATCAACAAAAAACCCCAACTTCATTCTTTAGGTTTAGGTTAGGAAAAGCATCCGGTTTAAAACTCAAATCAAACATCTGCAGCTTGTGGAAAGAAATCTGCTGATACTAGCCATCCTTCGGTGATTATTATACTCCAAGTGTTGAAACAGATTGCTGGTATTCCCTTTGCTTATTGAAACCATTTGTATACAACTTCTTTCTGTTTGATGACAATATGAAAACACACACGCCAGCAATGAAGCCAGTTAAATATAAAAGTAATGAACAAACTCCTGATGCTATAATATGGAACTCTTTTTAACTCTTGCCTATAATTAACAAAATTATACATGAATATTACCTACTACTCTAAGATAAGGATAAGCAGAAGTGAAGGGATGGATGGATGGATGGATATTATATTTTATGTGAAAAGGGACCGTCTACGATATTAACATAAATGTAGCCATTCAATGCATTGTACCAGAGTTGGCTTAAGCTAATTTGCATCTGTAGTCCCTTGGCAGGTCATGAAATAATATATCTCTTATATAAAAGACAAAAGATGTTTCGGTAATTGCATGGTGGAAATGATTTTTTGTTCCATGTGTTCTTGTGACATTGTTTTGCAATGATTTCCAGTTAGTATCATGTAGTGCTGTGTGACAGTCAGGTTGCTGACCCAAATGCAGAACTCAGGATGCAGAAGTGCAACGAAAGTAGCTTTAATGTCTGTTTAACAATTTCAAGTAATTCACTAGTAATTCACTAAAAAAAGGCTAAGTAGGAAGAAATACACTTTTAGGGACTGAGACATAAAGGCCAACAGTGGACACTCGGTAGTACTGCAGGATGAGTGTTGTTTGTTTCACCTGTCTTGAGCCAAGATCATCCATGGAGGAAAAATGGAGCTATAAAGAGAAAGTACGAATTTTGGGGTCTTGTGATCCCGGCAGCTTTATTTAAATCCCTGAAAGTGATTACGTCTTTCCCAGAGCTCCTGTTCAGTGGCATATCTACATGTGTCCTCTAGAGAATCCCTCAACGTATACTGCTGCCAGGATGAAACCTTTAAAAGTATGGACAGTATGGACAATAATACCACCGTGTGGGAGGTTCGTCATGAAAGCAAAGATGAGTGCAACATAGCAAGCGTAAGCAAACTACCAAGTATAAATCTTCTGTTTTCTCAACCTGTAAGTTTACAGCGTAGGCCCAGAAAAGTTCCTATACTGTTAATTTGTCACATTATTGTTGTGTCATAGTAGTAGCTGACAGAGTTTTTTTTTTTACGATGTCAGGTAAATCATCCCTACAGTTTAAATGAGCTGCCACTGACAGCATTGCTATGGAGAAGCAGGGATTGGTAGCAACTGGTTTGTAAGGCAGGGTTAGGAGAGGTGTGCTCACATGTTGGTGCCATACTCTACACATTTTCTGGCAGTTGTAAATAAATGTAGATTCGTGCATCCAATAGAACGGCAACTATCTGGCATTTTGGTTAAGTATAACTCGAAGATGTTGAAATGATGGCTGGATGGCAAAGGACTGCAGTACTGTTTTTGACCTCCGAGAAGGCGTGTCCCAGTAGCTTAGATGTCACGTGAAAACTATGGATAAGCTGGGCCCTGGCCACCTTCACCCTACTGGGACCGATGCAGCGTGCTTAGCCATCTCCACTATTACCAACTTGGGCCATGGAGGGAGCTAGAAGATCAAACTAGTCAACTGCAAAGGAACAGCCTCCAGACTGTTGCTTCGAGCGGTCTTTGAAGAGGTTAGTTTAGGGAAGCTAACCAGTCTCTAGCACAGCTATTTTGGAAGGAGTTTCACTCTGAGGGACACAGTGAGCCATTTCAGTTTGAGGCACATAATGAGGAGTTTCACTTTGAGGCACATAAGGAGCAGATTCAGATTCACATTGTGAAGAAGTTGAGACTGTGGTACACTATGAGCAGGTTCAGAGTGAGGCACTAAATCAGCCTCACTTTATGTTAAAGGAGCAACAAAACAACTCTGATTTCATAAGTTAAAAACAAGGATCAGTGTCTGAATCGGCAAGTTGGAAAACACAAAATTCAAATTCATTTGGGCCAACTTGGCAACATGAAACACAGTCTCTGACTTCATAGCAGGCTCATCAACATGAAACACACTCTGTCTGGCTCGGAAACAAAAAATCCAGCCTTCATTTTTTCCAGGCTTATATAAATAAAACATGGATTTCAAACTGGCCTGGAACAAAAGGTTCAGTCTTACTCACTTATTTGGCTGTAATGATTGATTTATCGATGCGTATATATTTTGTTAATGCTGAAACTTGCTTTAGCAACAATGCAATAAATGGAAAATAAATGACGTGGCAGTGCGTAAAATCTGAGCAAATGGTCCTATTTGTCCTCTCATCCACTGGTGTTAACAGCACTCTAGTCCAGTGTTGGCTGAAGCCCCCTCGTGGTCCATAGTGGGACTGCAGGTGGGCCCCAGTAATAACAGAAATTCAGTTTGAAATTACTCACAATTATGTACAGCTACATATCTAAGAAAATGTATTAAGTTATATAAAAAGAGACTTAAAACTATATTAGGAGGTGGTTAGCTTGTGATATTACTCATTAAGCTCAACTAAATTTACTGCTTTTGTATTAAAGTTTGGCAGGTGGGTCACATGTTGGCCTTAACTTTTAACATGTGACTTGTTAGCATATTTATTTTGTTTATGTTTTTCCATGATAATTTTGTTCAAATTACTGTCAATATTTATGGAGCATGTAAGGAGAGAGGTGCAACAGTAAGCCATCGGTAGAACACAGTGGGGGCTGTGTCATGGTTTGGGACTCAAAATTTATGGAATTACACACACACACACACACACACACACACACACACACACACACACACACACACACACACACACACACACACACACACACACACACAAATACAGTCAGATTTTGAGCCACCATAAAATACTAGTGAAAAGCATCCATCCTCTCTCTGTCGCTCCCAGGTCCCTGACGAGTTTCTGTGTTCCTCCCATGCTTGCGTGGGTTTTCTCTGGGTAATCCAGTTTCCTTCACCAACATAATTAATTAACTAATTATGTTGGTAGAGAATAAATTTTAATTAATAATGATTAAAATAATTCTGCTCAGCGTATATCGTGGGATTCTGCACAGATTCGAGTGCAGAAATCGGTTGTTTATTCATGTTTTTCTACCTGAATTTGTTCCCTCTAGGCATGCGTACAGACAAATGAGGTTCTGGTTGTCTTAGGAGCTTTAATCTACCGATTACAGCCCCAACGGATGGCTTTAAGAGATTTGTGTGAATATCTCTGGATGTATATGAAGACATATTATACTGCTGTGTATTTTACATGTATGTTTATTATTCTGACATCGGTTTTGAAAGTTACAGGATGACACCATGACAAAAGTGCCTGTGCCTAGTGTGCTAGTACCGATGGGGTCCGGGTTCATGTCAGAAATCTTTGCGCTTAGATATTTTCTAGAAGGTGTCTCATAAAGAGAAACCCCCCAATAACTGTAGAAAACCAGGGGCTTTAAAGCTGATATTACAAATTTCGATTCTAGAGTACTGCTTTCAATTTGCGTTACAGGCAAAGGTAAAACAGAAAATATCACATTTTCTGGATGAATAGCCAATCTGCCAAGCCCCACCTCCTAATAACGGCTTAGTATAGAAGCGTTGTGATTGGTGGGTAGTCAAGTCCCCTTCAAACTCATTTGTATTATACTTACATAGTTTATTTTTCATGGATTTCTAATGTTATTTATGGAGTACATTTTAATGTTGTTGTTGTTGTTGTTTTTTAAATGACTCCAATGCTCCAATAAGCAGAATAAATATGAAGCTCGATCCAGCAAAATAAAATGTTCCCCCCAAAAAGAAAAAAAAAACACAAAATAAGAATTGAAAGAATGAGCTCAGTAAATAGTCAAAGTAGTTTAAAATAAAGGAGTAAAGTAAAGTAAAGAAAATACAATACAACATTATATTGTTCTTTCAGTTGGCCACATCCACTTCTGCCTCCTGTATTTTTTTTGTTAGTGGTACTATACAAAAAACACACACCATAGCAGGTCTCACCACCAACACGTAAACTTTCCCTTTCAATCTTGCTGCTGTTACAAATCACTCCTGACATTCATCTCTGTGTTGAAAAACTGAATGAAAGGCTCCATGGTATCATGTTTTTGTCTAAATATAATTCTCTATTACAAGATACACTCATCTGTACAAGTTATCTTTTGCATGTTATGTCCTGATTGTATTCTGTGACCGTGGTGGGGAGATAACGTATTCCTATAAATTATTCCATGCTTGTTATTACTTTTTGTCAAATGCCACGTGAACATCTCCTGCACTCGGTATAGTTGTTTGACTTAAAATCTCAGAAAGACAGCTTGTTTTTGTAGATTGATTTATTTCAGATTTCCGTAACACTTGTCTGCACTTGAGACTGTTGAAATAAACAAAAAGGGGCATTTTTAATGTTTAACTAAGTAAACTCCAATATAAATTATAAGGCTAGTTAAAATGACTTTTTGATGTTCTTGTTCAGGGAGCATCTCTAAATGTTGTTTCTTTATTTGGCCACATGGGGGCACACTTACACCACCGTGTATCATCTGTTTTCTACAGTCAGGGCTTTTACCCACAGAGATTTAAAAAATGGGGCTGATACTGACCTACCAAGTTGTCACCAAACGTAATATGTTAAAAAAAAGAAAGAAGTTAAATAAATTCTGTTTTAATAATAAAAATATAAACATTAGAGTACAGAGGCAGAGTACAGAGAGGAAGTCCTGAAGCTGGCAGCATGGTGTTCAGAAAACAACCTGGCACTGAACACTAAGAAAACCAAAGAGCTCATTGTTGACTTCAGGAGACACAGCACCGACTTGGCCCCCTCTACATCAACGGGGAGTGTGTGGAGAGGGTCCACACTTTCCGGTTCCTTGGTGTCCTTATCTCTGCTGACATCTCCTGGACAGGAAACATCTCAGTGGTCATCAAGAAGGCCCAACAGCGGCTGCACTTCCTGAGAGTCCTCAGGAAGTACAAGCTGAACTCCAACCTGCTGCTGACCTTCTACTGCTCGTCCATTGAGAGCCTGCTAACCTACTGCATCACGGTATGGTACGGCAGCTGCACCAAAGCAGATAGAGTGAGGCTTCAGAGTGTGGTCAAGACAGCACAAAAGATCATCGGCTGCCCTCTCCCCTCCCTGATGGACATTTATTCCTCCCGCTGCCTCACCAAAGCAGCAAACATTATCAAGGACAGCTCCCACCCTGGCTTCAACATGTTCAGCCTGCTTCCCTCAGGGAAGCGCTACAGGTGCATCAGCACCAAAACCCACAGACTCAAAAACAGTTTCTTCCCCAAAGCGATAACCACCCTGAACTCACACATGCACAGATTGTGTTATCTGTGCATGTGTGAGTTCAGCCCCCACTTCCCACTTCCTCTAAGGACCACCACTGTGCAATACCAATTCTATGTGCAATAACTCAACTGTATATACAAAACACTATTTATTACATATTACTTACGTCTTGTATATTGTACATTATATATATATATATATATATATATATATATATATATATATATATATATATATATATATATATATATATATATATATATATATATATATATATATATGTATGTATGTATTTCCCTATGTTAATACTGCCCATATGTACATAGCGCTGCAGAACTGTACCCCCCCCCCCCCCCAAGCATGTTTACACTGAGTAGGAGATGCTCTGTATCTCATTGTACAACTGTATAGTGACAATAAAGACATTCTATTCTATTCTATTATCATAAATGTTTGTGCAGTTGTTCTTTTTGTTTATATTTTGTTTATACATCCACACTATATACATTAAACTAAAACAAATCCTTGCAGTAATAAAGCTAATAACATATGGAAATCTTAAAAAACATAAACAAAAACATAATTAAATGTATATTTATCTTACTTTACTATATTTTTCGTCTGATATTTTAGCTTTATTTTCTTATTTTTCGCAAATGCCCACCTTTTTTGATAAATTAAGTATATCTTCATTTAACAAACTCAGAAAGCAAACGAAAAAAAAAAAAGTTGACATCATAAAGGGGAGGTGAAGAGAGGAGGCGTTGAGGGATCCTTTAAAAAGTTGAGGTTTGCGTCCACACAGCTCTCCGAACTGTGGCGAAAAGACGTTTCCGCCCACAAGAAAGATGGCGGCCCCCTTGCTGGAGCAACTGTCGGAGTCTTTAGGTTCCCCGGAACCAGCGATTCGACTCATTTTATCTATTTTAATCGGTGAGTTTCTACCCACGATTCACTTACAGGTTGTTGTCGCGGTCAGAGGTCATCACACCAACCTGTACGTTAGGTGTGAGCTGCTCCTGTGGTGGTGTAACTGTTAAATAGTTTCAGCTAACATAACGCTCACTCAGCTGTGACACTATCCAGTTATCTGTCGGGCTGCTGGTGTTGGTAGCGAAAACATTAGCTTTATATTTAAATTTCAGGCTGCCCCTCAAACAGTAGCTTTATTTCCAGGAAGCACACACCCTCAGAATAGTTTCCTGCACAGCCTCACCACAAACGGCTAACATGTGGCTTTCAGCTGAACTACATTCATTTTCTACCTGTTGGGACTGCCTAACGGGAAGCTAGGATTGTGCAGCAAAATGCATTCTTCTGCCCTTTTTTTGGAGCTATGTGTGGCCTGCTCGTTGTTGTATGGGATTGGGGTTTTGGGGGCACCGAGGTCGACAATAATAGCTGCAGTGTTGTTGGGAGGGAGAAGCACAGGCTGCCAAAATATGCCCCCTTACTCCCCTTTTTCCACACAAAGCTGTGCAGAGAGGAGACACACTCTGAGGAGGGAGCTGAACACTGGAACAAGTGCTCAATTTCATTTGACAAGTCTAGCTTTACATTTGTTGGTTTAGTGCTTTGGGATTAACACATAGCACTACTTTAGAGCTGTCAGAGGTGTGTGTGTGTGCGCGCGTTCACGTGTAGTTGTCCTTGTGAGGACCAGTTGCAAACCTTGGAATTGTAAGGACATTTTAGCTGGTCTTCTTTTTTCCAACCTTTTACCTGTTTTGGGTTCAAACTTAAGACTATGTTGCTGAAGCTGTGCAGGGGAACGTGTGGGTCCTCACCAAAATAAGCCCTATGTGGGTGTGTGAATGGTGTGGGGGAGGATGCTCCACACTGTCCTTGCTGAACTTTGCTCCAACACATGGACACGTCTGTTTTTCCTCGCCTGACTCCAGCCCTGCTATAGACTGAAAGAAAGGGGCTATTCAGACGAGTCTTTGTTTGGAAACTTGTCACCTAACCTGTTGCACGATCCCCGGTCCTGAAGTTGCTTCATGTGCGTTGCTTCAACAGCTGCACACTACAACGAAAGTTGCCTCATCTGTTCCATTCTTGTGCATCCTTTTGTGTGTAGGTCAAGTAACTTATAATAAACTGCTGTGTAGGACATCACAAAAGTTAAAACTTTTCCTTAATGGGGCTTTTGGTTTCTACTTGAAGCATGTAGGATTTTACATTCAAGGGATTCAACGGCTTTTCACCCGATTCTTCAGATTGCAAAAGTTTAAAAGGATAAAGCTGGTGCTATTACTTACTTTTCTACAAATACCCCTGGAAAAAACAATGTGTTAATCTGTCTTTCAGTGCTTTCTGACTTCCTTACCCCATCTGTGGCACTCGGCCCAAAGTTCTTTTTGGTCCTCCTGGAGTCTTTGGATTAAACAGATCAGTGGTGTGCAGTTTAATTTTTAAACTCTTAAGCCACCAGACACTGGAAGCCAATGTTTCTCTCACAGAGGTGTATAAAGTACAGCTTAGTATTAAACTGCTGCTGTTATCAGATGGTAGTAAACGTGTATGGCAGCAAGATGTTGCGTGTTCGGCTTAATAAAAGTATAACCAGAATGTAGGCTTGATATAAAAGAGCAACATTGTCACTGCTACGTTAAATTCCTGAAGCTTTGAGCTGAGCTAGCCAGGTCCTAAAACATACCCTGTTTGTCCTCCATGTTTGCCTTTAATAAGCACCATAAACACAAAGTGAATGCCGTGTTGTAGGGCAGAACAGGAACAAGGTTTGCATGTTCTCCTTGTACGTGTGTGCTTTTTCCTCGGGGTACTCTGGTTTCTCATAGGTGATTCTAAATTGATCATGTTGACCATACGTGTGTTTCTGAGAATGTGTGGTTGTCTGTCTCTTTGTTAGCTTTGCGATGGGCAAGTGATTGGTTTCATGTGCATCTCACCTTTTTGGCCTTTAACACCTGGGATAGGTTCCAGCTCCCACAGCCCTAAATTAGCCTGAGCAAATAGATGGATACAAATGATGCTTTAAAAAGAATCTGAGGTTAATTTTACCCCAGAGTTCTACAGTCGGACCGCTTCTTGCAGCCAGCAGTTGCCCCTTGGTAGCCAATTTAAGGCACTTTTGCCTTGGCTTCACTCTTCAGACACTGTTTACTGGAATATTTCTTTTTAATTGCTTGAGATTACATTTTGCAATAGTTGCCACAGCACCACAGAAGGACCAGCCAAAACAAATAGATGACCTCGTTCCTAAACGAGGGGCTTCCTCTGTAGCTTAGACATGGTTCGATTATGAAAAGTCAGACACAGAGCAGAAAACCGTACTTGAGTTGCTGCAACTTCTGCAGAAAATTGGTCCCCACCACAGACACTGACACAACAAACCTCTTCTACCACCTTAACAAAAACTGTGTATCGAGTACAAATAAGAAGCAAGAAGAGCCGTCAGGTCGTCTGGTGACCTGCCCGGGATATTCCCTGTGACAGGTGGGATAGGTTCCACGACCCAGAATTAGACTAGTAATTAGTGAAATGAATATGTGGATATCCTGACTCGGTCTGAATAAGAACTTTGAGTTTATTTGTTTTTGTGGGTTTTATTTTCTGTTATTTTTTTTGCTATGAAAGTGGATGGATGGACTTGATCTTTGCGTCTCACAGATTACAGCTGACACAGATGGTGGTTTGCTGTTATTCATTATCCTTCAAATGCAGAGAAAAAGTTAACATGCAGAAATTTTTCAGTTTGTAGCCTTTTACATTTCAGATTTATATCATATAAATATCTTTACGTTTTTGTTACCTCACCTCAAAAGGGTTCACGCTATATAAAAGAATTGGTCTTTCGCCGTGGAGGTAATCTCTCTCCTTGAGATGCCTGACTTCTCACAACGTGGCACACAAACCCACCAGTGTTAGTTATGCGCTACCTCACGTCATGTGTTTAACCTAGAAGGTCGGTGCTAGCGCCAGGAGAGATTAAAAGTAGCCCACTCGGCTGATATGAAGAACCACGCTCTAATTCCCATTAACATATTTTCCTGTTTCTCCTTGTGTGTTCTGCAGGGTATCCCTTTGCTGTGGTGTACCGGTCGTTCTTGTTCAACCAGACTCCCACAGTTATCCATTTATTCCACACGTTCTCTGGATTGGCTCTAGCAGCATTCAACTTTGGTGAGATGAAGTGGCATGTCTCCAAAGACCTGATTTATCTTTTATGATTTGAAGTGAATTGCTCTCATGTATGTTTATCGTAAATGCATAAAAGGATCTATACATTTGCTGTTATTAACCAAAACGTGGTATCTGTGTCTCTTACATCTAACAGTCTGTTGATTGTGCTCTTTTTAGAGATTTGTTTTTAACCTGATTTTGAATTCTGTATTGTTAACATTCCTGTTGAATCGCTGACAGTGATCTTGTTCCTTTATTTTGGTTAAGCTTTTCTGTGTTTCTTTTTTGTGTAATTGTAACAAATAGCAGTCTGAGGATGAATCGAGCCAGAATTTCTAAGGTTAAGGCTCTCAACATGTTTTCAGGATGTTCAGAGTCAAGTTGTTTTATCTGTTAAGTCAATCATTGCTTTTTTTTAAATTTTTCCAACAAGAAAAAGGGCGAAATTATTCAGTTTTCTATCATCTAACACTAGAAAAAGTTTGGCACTGTGCCTGGGACGGGACTGGCGTGGGATAAAACAATGAACAAATTATAAAAGTAGTTGCAGAGTAATCTGAATGTGAATTGAGTAGGAATATTATAACATTAAAAAATGTTTCTAATTTCGAAATTGAATGTTTGGAGTGATGCTACCCTTTTTAATTCATTTTACCGGTATTAGAGTTGTTACATTTACTTATGATTATTTTGATGGTATTATCATTTTCTCCATTACTTGCAAATCATAATTTGCAGCTGTCAGGTTTACTCTGAAATTGAACACATTTATTATTTCACACTGAGGAAAAAATCGGAGGTGTGGACATGTTGAAGTACGCCTTAAAATTGCAGCTGTCCAAATTTATGACTAAGAACGGAGACACTTTGACTTAAAAAAGAAAAAAGGAGAAGCTGGACTTGAACAGAAAGCACTTTTGCCTCATTTTCTTTTAAATGCAGTGCGGTTTGAATGCCTCTTTTAAAACCACACTGACGCTTTTATGGATTAGTCATCAAGTTTTGTCAAGTCACAGGGAAGTAAAACATCCCCCCCTTCAGCTATGACAGTAGATTGATTTCCTGTATGTAACCAGCTTTGTTACCCGTGTGTAGCATATGATGCAGCGAGCTGCCACTTATTATTAAAACATACCTGGCAGTTGTTTTCTTGCTCCAATCAGTAGCAATAAAAAGCTTCTCAGAGCCCAAGGTGATCCACCAATTATTGGACAAGTAAAAATGCCAAAGCATCTCAAATGCTCGACGCAGTTATTTGATGTTCTTCTTTGCCTTCATAAAATAGTAAACTGAGTTAACATTTTTTAATATTTCAATATTTTTGGAATAAAACAAAAGATATTAATTTTTTTTAGGCTATCACATAATATACTACTTTTTATTCTGCATTTCTTTCTTTTAGAAAGGGTTACATTTTCTTGTTTGTGTTTTTCAAAAATAAAAAATACAAAACTGAAAATAATCATTAGTTGCAGCCATTACATTATTATTAAAAGAAAACCAGCTCGTATTCAGTCTGATAACTAATAAACAACACGTTATTTCAGGCAAACAGAAAGCTCATCAGGACAAATGTCAAACTCATAACACTCAGTGTACCTTTTGTAGACCAGTTTTTTTGGCACATCCACTTTAAAAAGCATAAAGTTTATACCTCAACTACCACAATATTTATAAATAATTAATACTAAGAAATAATCCAGGCTGTAATTTCCTGTGGCAGCAGCAAGGTCTTCTGCACCCCCTCCTGTCCACCACAGTAGGCTGTTTGTACCCCCAGTGGGGCCTGCCCCTCAGTTTGAGGTCTGTTGCTGGTAGACCAAGAAACTGAGTGGCTTGTGCTTGCTGTTGGGAGAGTGGTCTGCTGGAGTAGTAAACAAACTGCCAACATTGATTTCTTTCTCTTTTCTTTATTTTGTTGTTGCTGCACTTGGATTTTACAGCAGGTCTGTTGCTTTACCTTTCTCCTCGAGTTCGTTTCAAGTCAGATGTTGTCATGTCATCGTCTTGTTGTCCTCTCTCTGTCTCTGCCAATTCTCAACTGTAGAAGAAGAACACTGTTGTCATGTCACACTTGACTACACTCTCCATTTCCCCCCCACTCACCGTGTCCGTCTCTTTTTCTTTTTCCAGGCTCTCAGCTCTATCACTCCGTAGTATGCGTCCTTGTCCAATTTCTGATGCTGAGGCTCATGGGAAGGACGGTAACAGCCATCCTGTGCAGCTTTACCTTTCAAATGGTGAGGTTTTATTGGGTTTATCTCTGCACTGCTAGTTTTCTCGCAGGTACTAAATTGTGATTCAGGCTTACTTTGTAGCACCAGCCCCCTCCTTTATCCACAGGACGCTTTTAATGCAGTTTGTTCCACAAGTTTAAAATCTGATTTCTTTATCTGCATTTTCTGGTCTACTCTTTGTCTTGTTGATGTCTAACTACTGTTTGTTCCATTTATTGAAGTAGGTCTGTAATCTTACAACACATTCACACGCTTCCTGTAAGGAAGTGGCACTTTTTACATGCTTTATGATGCCCATAGTCTGACAAACTACGAGTACGTTCATAAAAAGAAATGTGCCAACTCTATTTTCAAACTTTAAGCAGCTTCCTGTGAGTCCTTTCTTTCCTCAGGTTTTCTGTAAATCTAAAAAAATAAAACCGCTGCTCACCCTATATCTGATACCTGAATGCCATCTTCCTACAGTTATACCTACTAGCGGGGTATTATTACACAGCCACAGAGGAGTATGACATCAAGTGGACTATGCCACACTGTGTCCTCACACTTAAACTTATCGGTGAGTTGATGTAGCCCAGTAATCGTTTTCCTTTTTTCCTGCTGATGTCATTACAACCTCCTGAAAGGCTGCACGCGGGGCCTTTACATGCTTTAAGCTGTTTTTAATCAAGTGCTGCTGACAGTAACGGTGCCTTTACCATAGTCTCATAGACAAATTTGTGTTTTTCTGATTGCAGGTTTGGCGTTTGATTACTATGATGGCGGGAAGGAACCAGTGAGTTATTGCTCTGTCTTGCTTTAGCTTAGAGGCTTTCTTAACATTTATCTTTGTTAGACCATGTAACAGTCATTTCTGTATTGGGTTTTTTGTGGGGGAGGGTTTAATCTCTGCATCAGCAGAGTCACGTCTCTAAGTTCGTTTTTTTTGTTTTGTTTACACGAGCAGGGCTGTTTGCGTAAAAAGTTAATTATAGAAAATATTTAGTCATGTGAAAAAGACTTTTCATTGTATGCTGTGCAGTCCTGTGGAAAAAGTTCACCCCGTGATTCAGCAGCTTGTAGAACCACCTGTGGCAAAAATAATTTGAAATGATTGTTTTCTGTGTAACTTTATCAGACTCTCACATCGCTGTGGAGGAGCTTTTTGCTGCGCTCTCTTTTTGCAACATTATTATAGTTCATTGAGGTTTGCATGCATTTGTTTATGCTTCTGTAAAGTCCCACCACAGCATTTCACCACCACCACCCTAGCACGCGGTTGAGGTCTGGACTTTGGGCCATTGCAACACCTTGATTATTTTCTTTTTCAGTGTAGATTTGCTTTGCCTGGAAACATCGTCCTTGGGCTTCAGCCAAGCTTTAGCTGTCAGACACATGGCCTCACATTTGACTCTTTTTTTTTTTTTTTAAATCTGAAAAACACAGACGAGTTCATGGCCGACTCACGGACTTAAAAGTGCCCATGTCACGTGGCTGCAAAAAAGCCCAAATCGTTACACCTCCATTACTGTGTTTAGTAGTTGGCATGAGGCTGACGTTCTGCTTGTTTTACCTGTGCGTCTTGTGGTTTGTTCAGCTCTGACTTTGCAAGCCTAACCTGTGCCATCATGTTCTTTTTAGAGAGAAGAGGCTTTCTCCTGGCTTTCTCTTTCCAGATAAGCCATACTTGTTCAGTCTCTTCATAACCGTAGTGATACGACCTTTACGTTTAAGTTTCCCTGAGCATCTCGCAGTCTGACTTTGGGGTGAATTTAGTGAGCTGTCCACCTCTGGGAAGACTATGTTCTCCAGAATACCAGCCTACCCAAAGTCTCACTTACTGATGGTCTGTTAAATAAAGTACATTTGATTATCACCACGTGGCAGCTACTTGCCCTCTTAATTCACTTACACGTAAGGGTGTACTTAGTTAAATAATTATAGTAAAATAGGAAGTAATCAGAAATGCCTTTTGGTGCCTACAGGTTTCATACAGATGTGTAGCGAAGTAACCGAAGTAGACGGCAAACAATACGCCAGTGTTACAGTTTCCACGAGGGATATAGAGTTTATGATCAGAGGCGGAGCTGCATGCCTCTCCATGCCATTTTTATGACACTACACTACAGTGCGCTCATGTGCTTTAGGCTTAATCCAGTGGGACTTGAGGCATAATGGGTACCAAGCGCCCAGTGTCCTCAGCAACATGAGGACTAATTGCAAAACAAACAATTGTTGCAATTGTAAGAAGTTGGTATATAGTAGTAGGACTGCCTCAGGCGCTGCAAAGCATTGGGCAGTTGGAAGCAGATATTCCTGTTACACTACTAAAACGACGTGAAACTAAAGGACTGAAAGCAGGTCTACCAGCAGCTCAAAGCGACATAATAAGAAATCTTTATAGTGGGGAGGATCTGCGCTGATCTTCTTCTCAGCCTTCTCTGCTTTATGTCTCACTTAGCTCAGGCTCTCTGTTAGCTCTGTACTGTGGTAGGCACTGTAGTGCTATCACTACAGTGGTTTTCTTCATGTTACTCCAGACTCATTAATGCGTCTCCCCATTTCCCTGACTTCACCTAACAGTCCATTAATAATCACGTTACAACAATAGGTGTTACTGTTTCCTCATTCCTTCGCTTAGTTTGAATTCTCTCTTTTGCTGTTGGCACATCTGTGATGGCTGTTAATTACCCACACTGCTCTCTCTTTCTAATCTGAGGATTTTTGCTTTTAACTCAGTTTTTATCTCTTATCTGCATCGATGTCATTACTCAGTACTGCAGCTGAATGCTAAGGGTCATACTCAAGTACACTGTTTACAGCCGTCAGCTGAATGTCAGTTAATGAGTATTTAGTGAAGCCCTATTTGTCTTTTATTCAATTTAATGTCTGCTAACCTGCCTTTATTCTGAGCCTTTTAATGTCCATTTTGTTTTTCCCTCTTGCTTACTTGCCACATCTTTAAATTCCAGTCCAAGCTGAGCGCAGAGCAGAAGGAGTCAGCTCTGCGGTCCGTGCCCTCGCTGCTCGAGGTGTGCGGCTTCTCCTACTTCTATGGCGGTTTCCTTGTGGGTCCCCAGTTTACACTGCGCAGCTACCAAAGACTTGTGGCGAGGGAGCTCACCGACTGCCCTGGAAAAGTTCCCAACAGGTTAAAGAAAAATGAATTGAACAATAATCCTTTATTAGATCTCTTTTAAAGGGGGGAAAGCAACTTCCCAGTATCAAAGCCCTTCAGTTAACATTATTAAAGTCTCTTTATCTCTCCTTATTTCTCTCAGTGTTGTACCAGCTATGAAGAGGTTTGCTCTTGGTTTCCTCTGCCTGGTGATATATGCGATATTTAGTCCTCATTATCCAGACAGCTACTATTTAACAGATGAGTATGAGGTGAGAACAGCAATGGCATTCCCAATAATCACGATATAAACAAAGAAAAGATTTCTTTTTTTGTTTGTTTTTTTTAATGTCTTACTTGCAAAACGATTTGCTTTCCACAGGCGCAGCCATTCTGGTATCGCTGTGTGTTCATTCTCCTGTGGGGCAAAATCATTTTGTATAAATATGTCAGCTGTTGGGTTATAGCGGTAAGTAGACTCTTGATCTTGAGCAAGTACCTCATTGCAAACAACTAAAAGCTAATAAAGCTTCAATAATGTGAAACTGCAGAAGGTGTCGGCAGTATCGCCAGTTTTGCATGCATTCATACATTTCTTTAAGGCACACCTCATTTAGCGTGAAGTCCCAGTTAATCAGGTTTGTGTGCTTCATGGTGTGATCTTACATGAGCCAGTAAAGTGCACGCTTTATGTGTTACAGGAAGGTGTATGCATATTAACTGGACTGGGATACAATGGAGTAGTGGATGGTAAGCACCAGTGGAACGCGTGCGCCAATATGAAGGTGTGGCTCTTTGAGACGACGCCACTCTTTGGAGGAACCATTTCTTCTTTCAACATCAACACAAACGCCTGGGCTGCCAGGTCAGTGTGCAGTCTGAAATCTGAGACGTTCTCTAGCTGGTATGCAAAGTCATGCTATAAAAGTTAAATATTTGCTTGGATGATAATGGGAAGAGGGAGGAATAACAGCCCAATCCAATATGCATACTTGCCAGTCTGTCAGTAAATGAATAAATAAATTACCAAAGCCTCTGCCTTTCTGCTGTTTAACAATAAAAGAATCCTCACACAGGTGGGTGAAGGCATGCTGGGAGGATTTTAAAACTTTGCAATTAAAGACAATTATTGACAGTTTTGGTGCTGAAGATTCATGCGTGAAATTCTTTGAAAGCGTGTCAGTTTTACGACAACCGCCGCAGTGCGCAAAGCAATTTACTGAACATACAGTTTATTTCATGCTCTGTTTTAACAACATTAACCAACCCACGCTTACTTTCTCTTTCTACTCCACGACACTCCTTCAGATGTAGAGTGGCAGTAGAAACGGGCTCAAATGGAAATTAAAGTGGCTGGGATGTAGAAATGCAACCTATAAAGTCAATTAGGACTTAAGGGGGTATTATATTGGAACTAGTTGATGGAGCGTTTTCAGGCATTTGGTAGATGTATCACAGGCTTGACATTTGCTGGGCTCATTGTGTAACCTATAAAGGAAGTCGTATTTTTAGCCTAAAATGCACCACTTCTGAGTTACTCCTGGCGCACACATGAGAAGTTTTAATAATGAAAGGCTTCAGATGCACTGGTTAATGTGAGGCTGTGTTATGCTGATCTTTTTGAGGGGTGTGCAATTAAATTCATGAAAGATGCAAGAAGTCACAAACCTTAGGGAAACGAAGGCGAAAGGTTCAGCGTTCTCATACGCGTGTAAAATATTTATACAGAAGGGTCGTCTGAACATATGTTAAGTGTTCAGATTCAGAAGTGCCACACTGCTAGGCAGAAAATGTCAGGCTTTAGGTTTTAATTTAGAACAAATAACGGGCGACCGTGGCTCAAGAGTTGGGAGTTTGCCTTGTAATCGGAAGGTTGCCGGTTCAAGCCCCAGTCTCTTCACCTACCGCCTACTGGTGTTGGCCAGAAGGGCCGATGGCGCAATATGGCAGCCTCGCTTCTGTCAGTCTGCCCCAGGGCAGCTGTGGCTACAACTGTAGCTTGCCTCCACTAGTGTGTGAATGGGTGTGTAAAGCGCTTTGGGGTCCCTAGGCGGGACTAGTAAAAGCGCTATACAAATACAGGCCATTTACCAAATAAAGAAAAAAAAAAAACCTCCAGAAAAATCCTCAAAATAAAATGCTAATTGGAGTTTCAGTCCACTACTGTGGTTTGAATATATACACATGCAGCAAGGTCATGTGCTTATGAAATGAAGCCAGTCTGACCTGAAATGATTTGAAAAAACACCGTGCATTATACTACAATCATTGGTGTCTTCATTGCGCCACACAGATCTGGGGTTTAGTCTTTGTGGTGTTTGTTTTTTCTTTTTTCTTTTTTTTCTTTTTTTTTTCCCCCCAATTGCTACAAGTGTATATCTGTCCCATAGACCCTATATGTGAGATCTACATAGCCACTGTGACATCACCTTTTGGTTTGTGGTTCACAAGTTCAAGTCTTAAAGATAACAATTTGCCCTTTGCTATCTTTAATGTTCTGCTGCCAGAGGTGACTGTATCTGGATCACATGGTGGATTCCTGCCTTAGCCAACAGTAGCAGGTTTAGCTAGTAAACTTTATGAGTGTCTGACACAGACTAATAGTAAGCTAGTAAAATGTAATTTCAGTGACTTAACTGAAGCACAGACTTCTTGGAAAGTGTTGCGTTTCTTGGGGGGGGGGGGGTTGTGTGTGTTTTTAAGAACACACAGGAAAGCCTGTTACACCTGCTTGTGTCAGGACTTGTGCTTGTGTAACTACTCTTTTAAGACTGTTTCACCCTCTGTACGGGTGTCACAAAGGAAGAAGTAGCAAAAGAATTGACTGTTTGTTGTCACGAACCTTCATGTGTTTGGATTTTTGTTCATTAAGGAAGTGTTGAGTTTTCAGCTTTGGTATCATTTTTGTCACTCCCAGTTGTGACCATCGTTCCTTCAGTTAACATCATTGTTGCTAACCTAGTTAGCTTTAGTAAAGTTTCAAAGACTTTTTAGATACTTCTTAGTTCGGCAGGCTGAAGGACCAGCATATGCCATGGTAAGATGTCCGTTGTCGGTCGGTCAGTCTGTCAGTCAGTCGTTTGTCCACAGTTACTGCTCCTCTACAGCACTGGTCAGAATTTAAACAATTAACTTTTGGAAACTGGGACTGTTGTCGAGGTCTTCACCAATAAACTAAACTCTCCTATAAGCTTATTTGTGTGGCCCTCCACAACAGTCCCAGTTTCTCGTGTGGCCCCTTGGGGAAATTAATTTTCCAACCCTGATTTAAGTCTTTACCCATATTGTGGTCAAGGTTGCATTTACAATAAACTGAACTGTGAATGATTGTGAACTGGATGGGCTGCTGCATCACTGATGTTCTGATTTCTTGTTACTCTGTGCGTCTACAGTCTATAGACATTACTGGCTGTCATGCAAGTTCTTGCTTATTTCACTGAGTGGCACATCACTGCCAACTTCCCAACCATCATTTTTACCACTTCTAGCTTTCTCTGAGTGACCTTTGGAAATGTCAGTCTATTCAAAATCACAGCATGGCCCTTATTTTAACATTAGATAGGGTCCTTAGTATAAAATCAGACACCTGTGTCCCTCCAGCTAGCCAAAGCTTTGAATATTCAGTTACTATTGGATCCAAACAGTATTCAATCAATCAATCAATCAATTTTTATTTATAAAGCACTTTTCATACAGAGAAAATGTAGCACAAAGTGCTTTACATAGTTAAAAGCAGCCCACCCCACCCTCCAACTCACTCCCCACACTCTCAATACACATATATCCCCCCCACCCACACACACATACACACGCGCGCACACACACACACACACACACACACACACACACACACACACACACACACACACACACACATACACATACACATACACACGCGCGCACACTTAAAGAGTAAAAATTGGGCTGGGTTCGCATGAGCCAAGTGAGGAAACACTATAACAGGGAGCCGTCTGCACCGGGAGCCGGTCACAGACCGCAGCCTCCAGGCTGGGCACACAGCAGGAGGGAGGCAAAGGAGCCCCCCAGCCAGGCTGAGAGGACCCCAGAGACCCAGCAGCCACGGTCAATAACAGCCCCGGTGCAGAGAGCGCCCTCCGAGGAAACACTGGAGATATGACGCAATACAATATATATAGGGTAAAATGATAAAATAAATAAGAACAGGATACAATATAAATATAAATAGAATAAGAAGATTAAAAAATGAATAAGAATAAAATCAAACAAATATTAGGTAAATCCTAAATTAATAATAGAATAACAGGATAGAATAAATAAGCATAAAATAAATAAACGCTAAGTAAAAGCTAAATTAAAAAGGTGGGTCTTGAGCCTGTTCTTAAAAACATGTACGTTCTCTGCGGCCCTGAGCTCCTCCGGCAGGCTGTTCCACAGACGAGGACCATACCACTGAAAAGCTGCCTCTCCGTGAGTATGTGTCCTGACTTTAGGGACAATCAAAAGGCCAGTACCAGAGGACCTCAGGGTCCGCGGGGGTTCGTATGGTAAAAGCAGATCTGAGAGATAAGAAGGCCCAAGACCATTAAGACATTTAAAAACCAATAAAAGAACTTTAAAATCGATCCTGAAACACACGGGGAGCCAGTGCAGCGATTCTAAAACCGGTGTAATGTGGGCCCGCCCTCTGGTCTTCGTCAGCACACGAGCTGCCGAGTTTTGCAAGAGTTGTAAAGTTGAAATATTCTTCTTAGGAAGACCAGAGAGCAGGGCATTACAGTAATCAATGCGACTGGTTATAAAAGCATGCATCAGCATCTCCGTGTTGGCCCGAGAGAGAATAGGGCGGACTCTGGCTATATTTTTTTTTTTTTTTTTTTTTTTTTTTTTTTGTCCTGGTATTCACGATCACTCAGTTCGTGTTTGTGCGATTGACAGTGGGGAGGATGGATGCTGTTAAATATCTGATTATTATCAGCTTTTACACAGCACCACCTCATGTACCCCCTGGTCTGGTCCTGTTCCATTCAGCTAACACTGCAGCTTCTCACCTGTATGCAGTATAGAAGAAGAAACTCTGGTTTGAGGTTTGATTTTTAAGTTGTTATAATGTTCCAGTTTGGGTCACAGTTAGTCCTTTTAGTACAGGACATAAAGTTGTTGGGTTTTAATATAACTCAGTTGCTATGCAACCACAAATTCAAGGTGAATGAGTGCTCGCCAGCGTGACAGCTGATGCATTAAGCATGTTTGGCAGCCTGGATTTCCGGTTAAAGAGATAATCTATAACTCTAACTTCTTTATAAGAGACTAAATGAAAGACGCGCACAGTTAAAGGTTTATTTAACCTGAAAATGTCACACTGACTAAATCTAAAAATCTCAGAAGGATCAAACTAAGCTCCATCAGTTTCTTTTCACACTTCTTATTCCAGGTGCCTGGGTGGTGGAGCCCATCTCAGCTGTGATAGGTGGGGATAGAACCCGGACACTATTATAAGAAATGGGTTGTCCCCTAAAGAGGTCAATCAAAGAAAACACCGCTAAAAATGATGTTTTGTTATTAAAACAGGAACTTGAATTTTAAAGAAAAAAGGGAGAGCTCAACCAGCAGTCATTATTAGGTACACCTCTACTCTACTACCATGGTGTCATCCCCTTTTAGACTTTGGTATAGATTCAAGAGGGTGCTGGAAACATTTCTCAGAGATTTTTGGTCCATTTTGACATGTTAGCATCATAGTTGCTGCAGAACCAGTACCGCTCTGTGGCCCAGAGTTTGGGAACTGCCATCATAGAGGATTTTTGTGGTAAAATCCCAGTAGATCAGCAGGTGGTTTTATCCACCTGTATAGATCTATTTTAACCAGCACACCCTCAGACTCCTCTTTCGTCTAACGGGGAATGACTGGAGCAGCAGATATGTAACTCAAAGACAGAAAAAAGTAATTAAGAGAGAGAGAGAGAGAGTGTGTGTGTCTGTCATCTTTTGAAAATAAAGTGCTGTGTCATAAAATGAGTCGAAATGAATTAACTAAAGTGAGCGAAGTAGTTGGTAATGTGGTAGAAACCATGAACCTGTGTGTCCAATTTGTGGAAAGTGGATGAATATTCACAAATTATTGTTTAATTTGTGGTTGTGGATACAGCCAGCTCATTTTATTATTGTTTTTTTCCTCTTCCTTCCTCTTTACAAAGACATGTGTTCAAGCGGTTGAAGTTCCTGGGCAATAAGACTTTATCTCATGTGGCCACGCTCTTCTTTTTATCGATTTGGCACGGCCTTCACTCCGGGTACATCCTGTGCTTCTCCATGGAGTTCTTCATCATCACCGTGGAGCGACAGGTCAGTTACCCAGTCCCAGCTCTGCACCCTGTAACTCGAGCTGCACGTTTTACTCAGAAAGTAGTGATTGTGCTCTGTATAAACTAAGGGTGTTGCATTTAATGTCTATTGATTACAACTGTGGCATTAGCTCTGTTATAAACGGAGTGGTGATGCTCTTATTGAATCTACAATAGTCTGCTACTATTGATTAAATGCACATTACTAATGAGAATAATTGTGACTTAAGGTTATAGATTCATTCTTCTATCTTGATGTAACCTGTGTGTGTTTGTGTGACAGGCCCAGGCACTAGTAAGGGACAGTCCTGTGCTGACAAAGCTGGCCAACAGTGCACTCTACCCACTCATCTATGTAGTCCAGCAGTTTATCCACTGGCTCTTCATGGGGTATCCTCTAGTGGCATTCTCCATCTTCAGTTATGACAAATGGCTCAAGGTAAATCCAGAAGTCACAGTTCTCTTGGTTCCTTCTTTCACTTCTCTTTGACTTACCATTGACTTAGGGCAGCATTTCATGCATTTTAGCCGCACGCTGAACAGGAAGTTTCAACTATAACATGTTATTTTTCAAGTCAATTCTCTTTAAATACAATTTGGAATTTAACTGTGCTGAATAGGTGAAAATTCCCTGTAAAGGTGTAGATGTGAACCCAACCCTACCTTCGGTCTTTCAATCCTACTTCAGTGGATTTGTGGTGCCACATTTGTGTCCGTGGATCAGTGATTCTCAAACTCTTTTTATCAAGCCCTCAGTTAAGAATATTCTCCATTCAAACCCACAGATATTTGTGACAGAACCACAGTTTTATGAATCCTATCAATAAAAAATAATAGCATATGAGTATAATGATCATAATAGCACGAGTTAACTTTTGTTTCCTTTCCCTTAGGCACAAAAAATCATTTATTCAAATTAGTTCCACTCATTATTTTTCATATTTGTCCACACCCCACCTGCAGCGATTCTGCGTCCCACCTGTGGTGGCTGTGCTACGAGTGTTTGTATTTGGCTATGCAAAGTCAAGCTATCAAATATAGATGTGCTCACATGCTGTCCTCAAAAAAATAACAAACAAAAAACCCTCGATGGTAGAATGCTGATTTAGAGAGCATAGTTGTCCACAAAGGAAAGGGAGTGGCAAAAATGATCAAAGATCAGAAAAGCAGGATGAGCAGCTGCAGGGAGCGGTGTTCATTATCTGAAACACTGTTTCACTTCACTGTGTTTGTGCTGTTGTGGGTCCCTTAGCTTAGCTCCTGATCAGAGGACAATAGTCTCAACAGACAGTCCATGTGTGTTTGACACTGCCCCCTGGTGACGGTACACAGCTACAACATTTAGATGCGGGTATTCAAAGTTCTGTGTAGGACTAAAGTTCAACCACATCAGTCCCTTAAAGCATGCCGTGTATGAACATGTGCAATATTATCTTAATATTAAATGCTTAATACACACTTTGAGCCACAAAGGCTGCTATTTTTTAGTGTGCAGTGATCTTTGGATTTATGATATTAACTAGTTGCTGTGTTTACAAAGTTGCTGTTTGTGACATACCGCTGTGCTGCCCCGATGGCGGAAAACCTGACCACGTCTGTGTCTGTTTAATTTTTCTGCAGCGTTTCAGCAGCAGCCAATAACAAAACCTTAAGTACTGCACTGAAAGCTCTTTTATGAACTCGACCCCGGGAAGGTCATTTGTGAGGAACACAAACACGATTTTTGTTTGTGCCATTTCACATCTTTTGTTGTGCAACATACAAAGCACCTCAGACTAGAGGAGAACCGGAGGCGGTGAAGTTTAAACTTGAAGGCTTATCGGGTGCTAAAAAACTGCAGCTATTCATGATGCAACGATTGGCACTTTTTCGGTGTGTTGTCACATTGTGTTACAGCAAAAAGTTTCAAGTTACTATTCTTGCCAGACAACCGTGTGTGTGTGGTGCTGGTGGGTGTTTGTTGTGTGTTGTTTTTTGTTTTGTTTTGTTTTTTCTTCCCCCCCCCCCCAAGAGGCCTCCGTGTCAGAACTCCCGCTGCGTCGATGAAAAGAAAAGCCACTGAAAAGACTGATGGGATTGAATTTTCGTCTTTCTTTTCTGTACTGCCTTAAAGGAGATTTATAAGGAACAGTCAGCAACAAAGCACAAAAAAAGCATTTATTTAGGAAATGGAGTGGCTAAGTGGGTTACACAGATGGTCTGAGAGCTGGAAAGCAGCCAGGCAGGTTTCAGCAGAGAGAAACTGAGAGTTGCACGTGCAGGTTGTGATTTGACTGTTCCATCTTCTTTCTCTTTCCCCCCTCAGGTGTATTCTTCTGTTTATTTCTGTGGTCACCTATTCTTCCTAGTAGCATATTTAATAATGCCATACCTCCGTAAGGCGCTGGTGCCTAAAAACGAGGGGAGAGAGAAGAAGCAGGAATAAGACTTGATACTAAAACTTGGCGTGGTAAGCAAACTTGAACAGCTTTGCTAAGCAAATAAAGACATTTCAGTTGTGCGTGGATTGGTTTTTAACATGTCTGTTTCCTTCAGGTCCATCCATCGTTGAGACTGAATACTCACTTAAGGGAACTGCGACTTCCAAGGAGCAGAACGGAAAATATTTTAAGGCCTTTTAGTAATATATGTCCATGTTTGAAAAGAAAAAAATAAATAAATTTCTATATATTTTTGTGTTTCAGGCGGGGAGGGTGTTTTTATAAACATTTGGAGAGATGTTTACAGGAAATTACCATTGTGCCACAGGGGTTTAATTGTGAGCCAGTCAGGAGCAATTTCCTGTTTTTTGTCTTTTCTTTTTAAAATTTCACCACGTGGGACTCGTTTGCTGTCGACACAGAACTGCACACGCTCACAAGTCATGGGTTCAGAGTCTGTTTTTGGCTCTTTTTTTTTTTTTTTTTTTTTTTTTTATAAATGCGTTCTTTATTTCACGTCCACATTGAGCAGGAAGTGTGAGCACACATGTGGCACTTTCTGATGTTGTGCTACGACATGTATAAGAAGATGGATGGTAATCATCATCATCAGGGCTTCTTCTTTCTAAATGGCTGCCAGTGGTTATACAAGCACTCTAAATCACACACTGTACACTAACACCCAACTCTAAATGGCCTTGTATTAATGAATGTTTTTACAGTACATTTGTTCTGGATTTAATTTGATTTGTTATTGGGGGCGGGGGTAAAAAATTGAATTTTATAAAGTTAACATGTTTTCTGAAAATGAACTTTTTTGTAGCTTTGGATAAGATTTAATGAAACGATTTGCATTGTTCTCCAGCCTTTCCTCAGTGATGGTTTTCTTCTCGCCACATCTCCTCTTCTCCCTCTGTTCTGTTTACGCCAATCTGTCTTTCTGTCTGCCTCGATTCAAGCCCCTCGACTCTGAAAATGCACAGTTGTGAAAGTGAACAGCCCAACAGTCACTACAGTTAATTGTTTTGCTTCTTTTGGTGTTCTGATTTTATATGAAAAGGGGGAGAAACAGGCTTTTTTTTTTTTTTTTTTTTTTTTTTAAGAGGGGGGTGCAATTTTCTTTTTTTGAACTGGAAGCAAACTAATAAAATGGTGGGGTTTTTTGGGGGGCGGGGAGGGGACAGTCCTGGCTACTAAGCCTCCTTTATTCTAAGGGGTGGGGGGGCTGTTATGTCTGATCCATGCATTGCTGGAGAAAGGCCTCTGCCTCTGAGGCCGGTGCACACACACACGCACACCCATGGAGAGGACGAACCTCGCTGTAACGACAGCCCAGATTTTTGGTAATATTTATACATGACACAGTGATTATTAATTGATGTGAACTGCTATTCCAAGAGACTTCTTCATGCCTTACTCCTAAAAGATGTAGAAAGGAACAAAAAAAATGTATGTGGCAAAGGAGATGGGGAGGGTAATTATTATTATTTTTTTGTAATGTTAAATAAAATGCTGCTTTCAACCTCTGGCTGTAGTTCATATGTTTGTGCTTTCATGTGCCTTACAGGGGCAAAAGGGGGGTGACATGACGTCATTTTGCAGTGTGGACATGGGAGGTTTGTGTGGCAAAACTAATGATCCGAAAATAAATCTTAACAGAAAAAAAAAAAACCTATGGGGCAGCTCGTGTGTTACTCATCTAACCATGATGCTACTGCTGGAGTTTATTTTTATTTGTTGGAGGGGGGGGATAAACGTGATGAGATGGATTGCTGTGTTGAGGTCTGAGTCACTCTCAATGTGCGTTCAACAGCAAAAAACAGCCAGAGCAGCAGTCTGGTACGGAGCTGGTGGGGGCCGGAGAGAGAGAGATGGAGAGGGAGAAGGACGCAGTGTGGGCGGGTTAAGAAACGCCGAGAGGGAGGGGACGTCAGCGTAATATTCCTGCCGTCTTTTTTTTGGTCCCGTTCCTCCTCCGTAGAGCCGAAAAAAGAAAAAAAAACAAGGGCATCCATCGGTGTCTTCATCCTCCTCGCATCTCATCACACAGCCTTGGAGATTAACCCTCCTGTCCGGGTCTTGGGTTGTTGAGAACATCCGCCTGTGTGCGTCTCCACCTGGAGGACTGGGTCGTTTGCAGCCTGCGGGGGGATTGCCGTGCTGTGCCGAGCGGCAGGGGCGTGAGAGGCGGATGCTGCGAGCGTAGAGGCAGGGTACCAACCAGGAGCATCACCGCACTCAGCACGGTAATGTCAGACCTGCAAGTTTCTGCTCAAGCAGACCTTCATTTCTGCGACATTCAGCCTGCTCGGGTTCCCGATGCGATGTCTGAACACGGCTATCGGCAGCCATGTACCCGGAGCTGTGTAGTAATGTGTGTCAGTGCAGGCAGGCTGTGATATAAATCGGCTGCAAATTGTCGCATAGTCGCATGTTTCTGCTCCTGAATGTGTGTGTTTGTGTGTCTAGCCTTGAACAACCTGTGACCAGATGGACTCTTCTGTGATATATTTCCGCCTCCTTCTTTTTTTTTTTTTGGTTTAATCTGTGCTGTCCTGTAGCTTTTCGAGGACTGCAGCAGTGAAGGTGAAAACATAATAGAGGTTTCTTATATCAGGTTAGGTTAGGGGGGGGAAATGCAGCTGCAGCCACATCTGAAGAATGAGTCCTTGAGGGGTTTTCAGCTCCAACAATCCACAATGAAAACCTGGGAAAACACCCACACTGCCACACACACACATGCCACCTTTTCTCCTGACACACACTCCTGAGCAGGTATGCATGTGATCCACAGGCTATCCTGGGCTCTCGAGCTGAAACCACGCCACTCTCGTGATGGTGAACAGCTTCTCGATCGTTCATGTTCCTCCTTGTGTAGCCTCTTTTTTTTTTTTTTTTGCTGTGTAGGTCTTACATACGTGACTCTTGCACAGTGATGTTTTTGCACACACAGGCAGCACCAGTTGATAGGCCTGATCTGTCTCTGTCTTGTTACTGTTCCTGTCTCCTCTCACTGCTGATCAGTTGTTGATGCATGTACTGTATTCCTCCCCCTCTCTCCTCACCCCCACCCTGTTGCCCCTCTCCCCCCTCCTTTTTTTTCCTTTGCTCCCTCAGATGGACAGAATGAATTTTCTCTCCTTCCTCCTCCTTTGCTTGACTTCGGTTGCCATTGGCAACAAAGGTCAGTTCCTCATCCTTTTGACTGTTAATTGTGAAGTATTGAGATGATGGTTTTGAGGCAGGACCGTGGCTGTTTTGGCCCGAACTGTTCCTTTATTTACAGCTTCGACGCCTCGCTCGTTCAGCAGCACGTCTGAGCCCTCATACATGTTCATGACCCGGTGTGTCTGTGTCGCCTGTGGTGTGACTCTGAGAAAATTATAAATCTGTTCCCCCGCCTATAGCAGATTTATCATTCTGGAGAAGCATGACTCTGCTTCAGCATCATTGTTCCTGTGATTATCGTGTTGAAGGAAAGGCGGATGAAACGGGCGGAGGGAGAATGTCAGAGGAGAAGAAGGTAGAGGAGTGGAAACGCAGGGAAGATGAGGAGATTGAAGGAGATGGAGTGTCAGAGAGATGGGGAGGTGTGGTGGGAGGGGGGTGTTAGGAGAGAAAGAGGAGAAGGAGCTGTGACAGGAGAGGACGTGCCGAAAAGATCCATGCTGATAAGTGGGGGGTGGGGGGTATAGAGAGGTGGTACGTGAGATCAGGTGACACGAGGGAAAAGAGAAGAGGAAAAGTGTGAGAGACTGGGCTATTTCTGTGTGTGGGTGAGGAGGGGTGGGTAAATGTTGTGGAGCGATAGAGTGACAGAGAGGGGAGGAGTGCCAGGGGACACAGAGAAGGAAGAGAGATGGAGTGAGCTGCCTCTCAATCTGTAATCCGGGATGTAATCCACAGGCCTGATGCTCAGATTAATGCTATAGCAGGGCAGGGCAGGGCAGGGGAGGAAGGGGGGATCAGCAGAGGGGACAGAGGGCAGGAGATAAATGACCAAAAAAGAGACACACCAGAGGACCATGGAAACAGAGGAGGAGGAGAGGATGAATGTCTTTGATTAGGGCTGGGTATTAAACCTCAGTATGTGTTTGGTGCCAGCTAAAATTGGTTTGAACCAGTTGGTGTTACAAACTGTCTGGCACGCTCACATTTGTGCTCCTTACTTCTTTTTTGCTCAGTAATTTTTCTTTTATGTCATATTAAATAATGAAAGGATGCATATATAATTTGGACATTTGTGAAAATGTAAAAATAAATAAATAAATAAAAACCTTCTATTAAAGTATATGTAGCTATCGCTGCAATTAATAATACTTTCATTGTCACATAATCTGCCTAATTTCTTGATTAATTTCTTGATATGTGGATTAATTATTAACCACTTAACTGCAAAAACACTCAAGACAAAGCAGCATAATGTCACACCCGAAGATGAAGGGGTTTGACAGAAACGGGCATATCTTTTTAAAAATAGTCTGTTTTTAGTCACGTCTTTGCATGCAGTTTCATTAAAGCACAACAAAACCTCATAAGCAAATTCAGTTTTAACAGAAAGCCCATTATAGCTGGTGAGTCCGAGCCCATTTTCAGATACAGCGACGGAGCGTGACAGGCTTAAATGAAAAATACATTACGGCGTGCTTTTTTAAAAAAGTGTAATAGCAAGTAAAATGGAAATACCTCCTCCAATGTTCTTAAGCTAGTTCGACAATAAAAAGCGTCTTGTGTTGTGAAGAATCAGAAAACTTTCACACGACACCCCGGCGCCGTCTCTGAAGGGAGAGCGGTGCGATCAGATTCAGAACCAGGAGCATTTTTCCTCTGTTCCCTCTCCTCTCTCAGACGAGACAGCAAAATTAGTTCTAGTCAGACTTTACGGAGAAAACTCACTGTGAAGACAACAAAGTGATTGCCAACAAAAGTCTGCCTGTGTCTGATTTCAGACTCTGTGTTAAGAGATTGAGGACAACAGAGGGAGGGCACTCCGGCTTTTGTTTTTGCTCTTTGCTGGAGTGTAAAATCATCATCCTTCTGGCTCATTAACTCGCCCTTTGATCACTCAGCACAGAACATTCAGCACCAGGATGAATAATTAATTTGCAATTAAAGGTTAAATTCAGAGTAAACCTGAGGCATTTGATTCTGACTCTGTTTTTTTTTTTTTGTGAGGCGCCTGTGGCAGGTCAGTTTAGGTGATTGATATGAGAAGTATATTTCTGTGTGTGTGTGATAGGGAGAAATCTGACTGGCTTTAATTACACTGTCAGACAGGAAGGTGTGCAGAGTGGTGCTTGACATGAACAAGGGCAGGTGGTCCATGATGGAGAAGAAAAAAGGGGGTTGGGGGGCGAACTGTGAGATTGTGAACGTGCTCAGACTGTCTCACATCCATCGTGTATTTTTCCCACTCGTGCACACTCTCACCATGTCCTCACCCATAATGAAGAGTTAAAAATAGATGCATTGGTTCCTTCTAATTGCTCCATTTAACCCAAAGCCTCCTCTCTGTGCCGTTTAGCCAATAAGCACAAGCCATGGATCGAGACAGAGTACCAGGGGATTGTCATGGAGAACGACAACACCGTGCTGCTCAATCCCCCTCTCTTTGCCCTCGACAAAGATGCTCCACTTCACTACGCTGGTAACACCAACTGCAATAAGAAGCATGGAAGAGCATTAAGTTGATGCGAACATTTTTGATGTGAAGCCTGCGGTAAAATAGGTCAAATCATCTGCTCGAGTAGCCGGACCGAAATCATCTCACTGGGTCAAATTGGAAATGATGTGACTTTAATTTTATGAACAGATTGATGCTGCAGCTCTGAGGCCAGTTTGAGGTTTATTTATGTCAGTTTACGTACTTGAACTTTTACTAGTAAACACGAGTGCTCATTTTTCACTTCGAGATGTCAGACTGCTGCCATTTCCAGCCATATTTCCCAACAGACGGTCCCTATATTAAAAGCAATGCATTCAGTCACAGATTCCACTATTTTTAGACCATCATAGTGTAATTCAACCCTTCGTTGCAGGAGCAGTCAGCGGCGCTCTGCAGCCTGATGAAATGAGGTTATCGTGTTTGCACTTGCAGACCTGGAAATAACTATGTTCAGTCAAATTATAAAAGATCAACTTAAATTACTCAGGGGCTCCCTGAAATTTATTGGACCCGTGTCAAGAATGAAGAGGAAATTAGCTGTTTGCGCATGAACCTTCGACTTATGTCAGCCAGGGAAGATCCGCTTCATTTTGAGTCGCAGCTGCAATCTGTTTCATTCTATTCTGATCATGACTCCCAGCATGAGATAAAGTGCCACTTAAAGCAATATCTAGATAGTTATCGGCACATTTCTGGTGTAAGGATGGATGATGTGACCTACAATCTGCTGAATATTACAATAAATTGTCACAGTTGGTTCAATAATGTAGCACTGTGGGACATTTCCCTTCCCACTGTGGATCACGTGTGATCTGTTTGTCCTAATTTATGCAGTATAACTTATTTAAACTTGACAGTGGGTTGATTAAATTGAATTTTTGCTGCTGAAAACATTAAAATAACTGTTTGATTGAAGGAGATGTGCACAGTTTTTAGCAGAGATTCAAAGCTGGGAAGATACATTTGAACGGTGAAGCTTTTTTTCAGAGAACAGAGACGCCACGATCGCCTTCATTTTTAGTCTAGACTGGACCAGGGGATTTGCAGCAGAGCTGTGCTGCAGGATCTCAGGTGTACTGTGGAGGAATATAGTTCACAAACACTTAGAAACGTATGATGGAGTCACAGCGTGGAGTGCTTTAAAGATAACGAGTAAAGCTTAACCAATCAATGCTCATCAATCAAAGCTAAGCCAATGCAAAGCCGCTCTGTTTAGTTATGTAACCTCGCATTAGTGTAGAGTTCCCAATTCAGACAATGCTTTTTTCTTTTTAATAAAGAATTTAATAAATAAATCATTGATTCTACTATCTGTCGCCGCCCCCCTTTCCCTCACCCAGGTGAAATTTGTGGCTTCCGGGTCCATAATGGCCCCTCGGGATCCGGTTCGGTCCAGTTTGAAGCTGTGGTCCTAGACCGCTCCACCGGTGAGGGTCTGGTTCGGTCCAAGGAGCCGCTGGACTGTGAGAGCCAGCGGGAGCACAGCTTCACCATCCAGGCCTACGACTGCGGAGAGGGACCTGATGGAGTCAACAGCAAGAAATCCCACAAGTTAGACCCCCACCCCTAATTTAGACAGATTTTTAATCCTTTCAGCAATAATCAAAGTCAGTGTTTGAGGCTCTTCTAGCTATGCATTGTAAAAACTGTGCATCCAGTACTGCTTTCTGTTGTTCCAGTAATCTCCCTACTTGTTTGTCTTCCCGCTCCTGCTTTCCTCAGGGCCACCGTGCACGTTCGCGTGAACGACGTCAACGAGTTCTCCCCCGTGTTTGTTGAGCGTCGCTACGAGGCCTCTGTCCCAGAAGGGCGTCTGTTTGACCGAATCGTACGCGTGGAGGCTCTGGATGCCGACTGCTCCCCGCAGTACAGCCAGATTTGCTTCTATGACATCATCACTCCCAATGTGCCCTTTGCTATTGACAACGATGGTGAGATGAATCTCATTTTGCAAATTAGAGCCTCATAGACTAATCCATATTTCCCCTTTGATTCCAAGAAAAATACAATATGCCTGCCAGTCACCATATTATTTCCTTATTTTCTCTCTTTCTTGGGTGGCCGTGGTTTCAAATAGAATAACAAAATTCAATATTCGGATCAGTATTCAACTGCTAAACTCCGGATGTCCTCAATACATGAAGAACATACACACCAGACGCTGCTGCATAGCGACAGAGTGAAAAGATTTGCAGGCACTTATGATTCTTCTCCTCTCAGGTAGAAACCGAAAGATGTTAAAATAGACTTTGTGTGGGCGGACGATTGTTCTGTCTCTGCATCAACATCGCAACAGCTGTTCGGCTTAAAGGGGGCTTATTGTGCAAAATCCACCTATTTATTTAATTGTATTTTTGAGTATATTTGGGTTTGTATAACCCCAAAACTGTGAAGAAAGACCGCTTGCTTGCTTCTTTTCTTTCTGCAGAGATCAGGAACTGAGCCTCAAAATTTACTGCCCTGTTTGATGTCAAAAAGAGATAAGCACAGTGCTCAGCAGTCAAAAGACCTTTCCCCTTAAATTATGAATAAGCGCAACTATTATTCCCTCGCTCAAGCAACTTTTCCTAACCAACGTGTAATGTACTCCAGACACCTGAGGACTCAGTGTCCCAGTGGATTACATATGTTTTGATGACAAAATCCTCAGAGGTGATCCCATACAAGAGCGATTCAGTAATCACAGGTACTCTTTATATCAACTATTTTTGCCTAATTATCGAGTTGTTTCCACAACATCCATTCATTAGCTTAAGTGCTAATGATTTGGGAAATATTTAAATGGAAATAAACATTGAGATCATTATTTTATGCGATAGATTTAAAAAACTGAGTTTGAATGTTCTCAAATCTGTCACCTGGGAGTTTGGAGGTTTTCTGTTAAACTGATTTGAAAATGTGAAGTTTGAGTTTTATAGTGGATTTCCTGTGCATGATACCATCAGGGATACATATGTTTTCAACATAAATCCACATTACACTGAATTTACAGCTATTCAACAGATGTAAGATTGTAAGATTTTCCTCCCTAGAAATGTACCCCAACATTTTTATTGTCGTTCAGCCAGCATTTAAAAGATTTATGACACAAAAAGCACACATTACACAGCTGACAAAGTAACACATTTAACAGGACGCATTAGGAGAAAGAGAGAAACCCTTATTTCAGATAGAAGACATTTTATTTTCCTTTCTGTGTTTCTATAAATATGAAGCCCTTATCTAATGCTGCTTCTCAGCAGAACATAACTTCATCTCCCTGAAACATAAAACACTTTGTTTAATAGTTTATGCAACACTGCAGTGTGATCACAATGATTTAAAGGAGCAGTTTGCAGTTTTCCAACCTTACTGAACCTTTCAAACCACTGAATTATATCAAGTATCATGAAATCATTGCTTTGTTGATCTGAGTATTGCTGAAAATGATACTGAGTCCAGTTTATTTACTCGGTGTACCATATCCTGTACTCAGACAATAACAGTGTTCAGATCAGTTATATTAATCTGTTCTAAAAGTAATGTTTACTATATAATTGCACTTTTTTTATATTTCACATGTAATTTCTGTATAATTGCATCACTAATAAAAAGAACTCATATTTAATGATTTTATAAAAATCAGAAACACTCAGTAAAAGCATAAGCTATGATGGTGGGCCCAAATCCTGATACGATCTCAAATGGAAAACGTTAGCCATTTCTTTCATTTTAGGCCCCTGTGCTAAGTGCTAAGTGCTAACATGTCATCTCAGGAGCTGTTTAAATAAACTTTCTCTGCATTTTTGTTAAAATAACATCTTAAGCAAATATACAATACAAGCAATTAACCGTCTCTATACAGATGACAATACTGTAGAGGAGAAGAAGCATTTAAATTCCCTCCGCCATCATTTGTTTGGCTGTTGTGCCACTTTGGGGCAAACTGCTGCTGTATAATGAGGGTTTGTCAGTGAGTTTTAAAATACCTTTCTCATGTTTTAATTATTGTCTTAAAAATATGATGAAACTAATAAACAGACGTGTATCCTAATGTTAATTTGAATAGTAAAACTTGATAGTTAGTAAACCAGACAGCACCAAAAACAAGCAAATTGTGGCACAGCGGGCACATGTTCTGTAAAATAAATAATAAAACCCATGGACCTTTTGGATTAATTAAAAAGAAATTTGCTGCCGTACAAAACCGATCATCGCTTAAACTGAATATTTAATAATTTGATAAATTCGACCTGTGGATATTTGATGTTGCGCTAATTATCCATAAACTCAAATAAATCACTGCTAGAACGTGAGGCTGTTTTCAAACTGCAGATTAAAAGGAGTCCTGGTTTTGACCAGAATTCACTTCAAAAACATGGAGGGTACCAGTGCTTATTGGTCTCTGTCATAGACATTAAATTGGTGTTAAATTGGTTAAATTTTGCTTTTCGAACTATGACATGAAACTGATGCCTAAATATGGCTGAACAAAAACAAGTTTTTGTCTTCTTGAACTGGGTGTAAAACTGATTTGGTTTAGTGAAGCTTAAAGGCTCCAAGGATGTCATGTGACCACCTCCTGCACGTTTTTAAGTAAATAAAGCTGGAAACAATAACAATTTCAACCCTGTCATATGTGCTCTGAGAGCCTGAAAGTTAAAAAGTAATCAGAATATAATGGTCAAATTTCAGGTGACGTTATTAAATAAACTAAAACTCTTATACAAAAAAGAAAGAGCTGATTTTTAGGGAGTTGGGTTGGAGGCACTGATTTGTTTTCCTTGGTAGGCGGAGCAGTAAATATGGCTGATGTTACCTTTAGCTTTGATTCATAAGAACGCAGAGCACAAACCATACTCACTAACTGGAGGTTTGAATCCTGACAAAGTGCCTTTCTGTAGCTGGAAATTATAGTTATATTAGGATTATTTGACTACCCTGTGAAGGTTATTTATATGTTAACAAGCTGCTGTGTTGTTGCTGGTGTAGGCATTTTGAGTAACAGAGTCCCAAAGCTTTCTCATTCTTGGTGTTGATGCCCCATGTATTATTGCCAGCGTTATGAACTTTGGTCTCCACAGAGCAAGGCTCGTGTTTTTGGTTTGACAGCTTATTAAAAATATATTTTTTATCTTGTTGGTAGACCGTCCCGCTGCACAGAAGCATTTACACATTTATCAGTTTTTGCCAGCAGACAGAATCGACGAGGAGGCACCTTCACGCAAAACAAACCTAAGAGAGCCATTAGATGTTTTTCCTCCTCAGGCGTGGGACCTAATTATGCTCCATCACTATGTCCAAGCTGTAATGCGGAGGGATGACGTGAGAAGGCGTGCAAACTTTAGCACAGATTTGGCCAAAAAGCGAGAGCTGGGTTTGGGTTGTTGTGCTTCATTGCCATCGGTCACATCTGTTTGTTTCTTCTGTGCTCACATATAGTGTGTTTTAATACAGATTAATTCACATTAAGCTGATCTCATCCACATACTTTTCCTGTTTCTGCTGTTAGTTTGTGAAAAGACTGTGAAAAGTGACACAAATGTGGCCTATTAAGACTACATTGTTAACAAGCCATATGTTGCCACTCTGCACTGCTAAAATCTTGATTTTATAACTATGAGGTCCTCCGATAAAATCACTATACACATAAATTTAAAAAAATAAGATGAAAACAACAGCTGTCTTGTGATTTTGGTCACATTTACATGTAAAATGATCCCACAAAGAGCACGTTCTCCTTCACATCTATATCTTCTGCCCTGCGGTTGAATGCGTGTTGTGTGCTGTCTCTCGTCTCTGTTTGATTTAAAGCTCCAAACAATCTGTTTAGAACAACAATGAAAACCTTGAAAATGAATGAATATTGGAGCTTTAGGCTGAATCCTTTGACTGGTTGGTTTGGGATCAAGTGCAGCTGTTTAACAGAGTGTCACAGCAACTGAGAAGGACCCTGTTTTGGTATGACTGTGCAGAAATGTCCCAGACTTGGAGGGCTTTGCCGAGGATGAGCGGTTCCTTTCTTTAGGGGTCAGACTGATACAACAGCACAGCAACCTTTTGTTCCAGATTTGCTCAAACGCTGTGGGCTGTTTATTGTCTATTTTCTGTTTCAATTTGTCTATTCTGCTCCTGTTTCTACCTCTGTCTCTTTCATCCCTCTGTTTTTCCCTCTCACCATGTCACACCATCTTCTTTCCTTAGCATTGTTTGTCAGCTGGCATGCTGAGTGCTGTCAGCCTATCACGGATACTCGCTGTTTATTCATCTTTATCTCTAAAAACAGGAAAACCCTTCAGTTTTTTATCCTGTTGTGTGCAATCTGTCCTCGCTTTCATATCACCGAGCATGACGCGTTTAACAGGGCAGTGGCTCTGCTGTTGGGAATGTGCCGGTTTTATCAATGGGTCTTTATTTGACCCGAGCTTCAGTTATGCAACAACCTTGTGGTTGGGTGACTAATGTTCTATTTTTTTCCCCGGTTTATTTTTTGTTTCATTATTTTTCTGTGTCTCCTAGGAAACATTAAGAACACAGAGCCGTTGGATTCAAAGCGGCAGCGCGTTCACACCTTCTGGGTGACAGCCTTCGACTGTGGAAAGAACCGCGCTCAGGCTGACGCTCAGGTTGTTGTCACGGTCAAGCCGTCCTGCAAACCCGGCTGGATCGGTAATTTTTCACACGCACTTCTCTTTTTCTGATCCCAGAACAAGGCCGATGAGACTTTACACATACGTGCGCTTTAGTTGTTTAATATTTTCCTTTTTTTGTGGTGATGGGGGAGATGAAACTTTCACTTTGATTTAGAAAGTGTGTGGGCTGCCACTTGGATGAATCACCTTTGCATGTTTAGATCAAAAGAACTGTGTTTTAAAGAGGCGGTGTTGAATCTTAGTAATATCAAGGGAAGGTAACTGCATAGTTAAACTGTGACAGTATATTTTTAGATCACACATACGACTACAGCAATGTTACGTGCTTTTTCAGACAGTAGATTTCCTGTTTAAAAGGGGAAGTCCACAGAGGAGGTTCATGGATGTAGTGAAGGAGGACGTTAGGGATAGATGGGCTGTATAAATTTAACACACTTTCCCCTTTTTAGCATGCTGGAGTCAGTCGGCTTTGACATTTTTTTAAAGATAAGGGTAGTTAACTCCAAAGCAGTTTTCAGACATGAACTCTGGGAAAAACTGGAGAATCAAGTTGGGATATTGTCTGAGGTTGCCTTCTCTCACATGGATCACACAGCAGGGGAATGTTTGCGTCATATTTATTCTCACTATCGTGGTTTAGCCGAGACATGACGCCCACTCCCTCGCTGGGAAATCACTCCACAAATTACCCGTGGTAATTCTCACATGGCCGCAATCAGACACCAGGCATACCTTGTGCTAGGGGAAGTCGATGGTTCGAGACATTTAATGTCTGAGTCGTCTGCGTTTGATGCTAAAGGAGTGTAGAAAAGGTCAGAAGGGCTCAGATGTTAAAGGTGAAGCGGGTATTGATACTTTTTTTTCAGGATGGACCAAGCGTGTAGAGTACACCCCTGGGTCAGGCAGCATCCCTCTGTTCCCCAGCCTGCATTTGGAGACCTGTGAAGAGACCGTGTGGAACATCCAGGCCACCGTAGAGCTCCAGACCGGCCACATCGGGAAAGGCTGTGACAGAGACAGCTACTCCGACAGATCTGTGCGACGTCTGTGTGGTGGGTTCAGGCTTATGACTGAAAACATGTTAACCTTTTGACATCAGATCCGTTATTTCTATCACCTCTCTTTTTTGTATCAGGTGCTGTCAGGGGCGAAGTCGACCTGCTCCCACCTCCATCTCCTGCCGCTAACTGGACTTCAGCGCTGCCCACTCTCCCGTCTTCCGACTCATCTCTGATCTTCTCCTTCAACGGCTCCAACCACGTCGCTGTCGTGCCCGATTCGGTTGTGTCCGCACTATCCGGCGACCACTTCACCCTCCAGCTGTGGATGCGCAGAGGTGGTGCCAACATCCAGCCTGCGACCACGCAAACCAGAGGAAATCGCAAGGAGGAGGAGACTATTGTCTGCAGCACCGTCAGGAATGGTAAGCGCTGTCCCTTGCACATTAATTTAGCCTTTGGGACTGCGAGTGATGTTGTGGTTAGAAATGGTTTTGCTTCTTCACTTTTATATCCACTCCTCAGTCATCTAAACCCTTAGAGGGCACCATTTTACCACGTGAGCTTCGGGGAAAATCATGCCCTGAAAAAAAACTGTTTAAAGCTACTATCAAGGTGCTCTTGAGAGAGACACTTAACCTCCAGCTGCTCTGCTTGTGAAGCCAAGTGGAAAACAGAAGAAGAGTAAAATACTGTAATTGTGCCAGGAACAATATTATGGGTAATGTGAATATTTTCAGCTGTGTGACTTTGTATGGGTGCAGTTTTCAGCAAGCTTTCCTTTTTGATAAAATTCACAGGTGAGAAAAACATGGTGGAGTTTCAGATTGAATGTAAACTCACGTCGTGCCTCTGCACCAGCAGCAGAAGCTGGCTGGTCCTTTTTCTTTTCACCTCGTCCGCCTGTCCGTGTGTCCCATTCTCGTGAGCGTGATGTCTTAGCAGTGTTTGAGGGAATTTGGCACAAAGATTCACTTTGACTCAAAGATGAAATTATACATTTTTTTGTCTGTTCTTAAACAAGTTCAATAAATGTGTTTGTGTTTTACTCAAGAATTAATATGCTAATTATTCCATACACTTAGAGCCATAATAGATTGGACAAAGACTCTATGTACATATATGACAAATAAAGTGAAGACTTTCAGCTTAAATTCAAGGGGTTTAACAAAAGTATTACATTAACTCTTTACAGCCATGTTTACACACAGTGCCCTGTTTTCAGAGGCTCTAAAATCATTGGATAATTGACCGATGAGCTTTTTCACGGCTAGGTGAGGCCTGTTCACCTGTTATTTCATAATAAATGAAGCAGACATAATATCTGAAGTTGATTCAAAGCATTTACCTTGTATTTTATGGCTTTTTACTGTATTTTTTTAAAATATGAGACCCAAAGACATATCAGTACGAGGGAGGGAGGCCATCACTGGGCTGAAAAGCCAAAATAAATCAGAGAGATTAAATAAGCCGTAGGAGTGTTTAAATCGACAATTTGACACGTTATGAAACACCACAGAAGCCAATGAAAGTGGATGATGACAGTATTTTTTTTTCATGGTTAAGGAGAACAACCAAGCCATGAAAACTCTCAAAGAGGTATCTGTATCAGTGTCAAGGTCCACAACCAAGAGAAACCTTCATTAATGTAAATACAAGCTGCAAACCACTGGTAAAAGAACGCGAAGGCCAGGTGAGACTTTCCCAGAAAACATGTAAAAGAGCCTGAAAAGAAAATTTGGCCAGATTACACCAAGATGAACTTGTAGTAGAATGACGGTAAAACAGAAGCATCATCTGTTAAACATGGTGGAGGCGATGTTACGGCCTGGGCATCCATGGCAGCTAGTGTTTATTGATGATGTGGCCACAGATAGAAGTAGCAGGATGAATTATCAAGTGTACACGTTTAGATTCAGACTGCAAAACTAATCAGACAGCACTTCACAGTGCAAATGGATAATGAGTCAAAGCAAATAAAGAGTTTCTCAAAGCAAAGAAATGTTATGTTCATCAATGACCAATTCATTGAAGAATATCAATGAGTTGATATTTGTCATCAGAGTATGTTTTTGATTTGCTGATGTCACCTAATACTGTGCAGGAGGCAGGTTTTGGACCCAGTATGAAGGACTCGAGAGGCAAACGTGAACTCTAAATGCTTTTCAGAATCACAAAATGGGATATCACAAAAGGATGTGACAAAGGACCAGGAGGAAGACACGGACAATTTAAACACAAGGCATTTAGGTGAGGGGTAAACAGGTGGGAGACACAACAGGAACAAATCATGGATAACGAGACACGGGAAGTAAAGCTAGACACAGGGCACAGGAGACCAAGGACTAACAAAATAAAACGGGAAAATACTACACACTGAATCGCAGAGGAAAACTCGACAAAGCACAGGGAACACAGACGAGGCCGATAAAACATGACAGGACAGAAAACAACAAACTTTAAATCAGAACAGAAACCAAGAACAAAGGGATAAACACTGAGGAATTATAACTAACTCGACACAAAGGGATACAAGACAAAACACAGAGGCTGGATTAGACCAGACACAGAAACATAAGGGAGGCAAGAAAACAAACTGAAACCAAGAACAGAATTAAATGCGAAACCTAAACCTGGGAACATAAATACGGAGAAACAAATCAGGAAATGATCTAAAAAAAAGACACAAAACTCAAAAGTTTGATTCTTAGACCCAGAGACTGTAACAACTGAAGGCAAAAGGCAGAAAGACCCACAAACAGCAACAACCAAATCTGGCCGAACATCTCAAGGGAGGAAATGCAGCATTTGGTGATGTCCATGGGTTCTAGACTGCAAAGGATTTTCATCCAACAACACTTAATGCAAATTCTTGCAAAATCCCTTTAATTAAAGCTGGAAGTTTGCACTTTAATCACATCTTGATTGATTTATAATCCACTGTGCAGAGGGAAAACTACAGAAACTGGGTATTTGACCAACAAATGATTGCCCCAACTGTAAATCTTCTGTGCTACCATGTTGAGGATGTGCATACAGATTCCATGTATTAGAATACAGCTTATTTGCCACCACATCCATATTATGAAGCACCGTCTACTGTCAGAATCACTGGCCGCTCCACTGGCTGGTGAATCCACACCACAGCAAACCAGTAATTCTTCCCATTTCTTCTTTATTCTCCCAAAGAAACGCTGGATGATTTTAAGAAGTTCTGACAGGCCTGCGCCAATTATCTTCTGTTTTTCTGCTCTCCTGCTCCACAGATGACTCCTTCTCCCATTACTCCCTCTCCGTCCACGGCTGCCGCCTCTCCCTCTTCTACTGGCCCGACGTCTCAGCCGCTCGCCCCGTCAAGTTCTTGTGGAAACTGGAGCAGGTAACTGAAGGGAAGTGCAATGCTCAGCTTCGATGCTGTCGGTTGCACAGTTTCTTCTGTTTCTCAAGCTCGAAATTAAGCTGAAATAGAAGAAAATTCAGTCGTTACTTTTTATGTCTGTGCCATGTCAAACATCAGAACCGTCCCTCGTTGGAAATTTAGCTATTTTACAGATGAGGATATATGCAGAGCGAGTGAAATGACAACCCTATTGTTTATTTAGATAAAAGGCTTTTTCTTTCATCTCCCGGGCTTTCTCTAACGAGATCATTTAAATGTTTCATGCATGAAGAGGATCTGTGCGTCATCCGTATTTACAAAATCAATTTCTGTTCGGACTATTTTGTGCAGTCCGTTCCCAGTAAAAAGGAAATGGAACAAAATGGAACTCATTTTCTGTTCTGATCACACCGCATCTTCAGCACCGTGGTGAAACGCGCAGTCTCAGCCGAGTACATGAAGATGTTTGTGTCGCTGCACGAACCTTTTATGTATCACAACATACTTCTCGGCTCTAAATCTATATCTTTCATCATAAAGCTACCTGTGAGGTTAAAAGTCCAGCATGCATCAGAATACATGAATACAAGTAGCGAGGTCTTTCGGCACACCTGTATACCTGGATGCATGCGAGGCTGTGGTTTGGTGTACGTGGTGGAGGGTGATCGGGGTTTGTTTTGACGGAAGCCACCAGTCTCAGACAGATTGAAGTCACATGGATTAAAGGATGCTGAGCTGATACAGAGAAGATTTGTTAAATCCCCCTGTCTGGACCTCAATATCTTATTACCCTGTCTTTCTTTCCTACTCCCTCTGCCTTTGTAATTCCCCTGTCATTTGTGTGCTGTATTCCTTCAGGTTACACATCACTGATAAAGAAAGTTTATCACAGCAAATGTCTGCAGGAATTCACCCGTGGTGGAAAGTATATTTATAAATATATATAAATACTCAAGTAGTAGAATCATTTGGATTATAATTTTGACTTGCAGCTTACAAAAGGAAATGTCTTGTCAGGGGAACTTGTCACTTGATTGGACTTTCAGAAGTTCCAAAAGCAAATTTCACCTCAAAACTTTGATTTGAATTTTAACAAGTATTCAATAAGTGGCAAAACAGCCACAAAGGCAAAGAAAATTTCATTTATCTCATTTCCTACCAACGTGGCAACCTTCAAGGCTTAAAAATATAGGAAAACCAACCCAAACCCCCCCAGAAGAAACTGCACGAAACACGAGTCACACCACACACACATGTTAGCATGCCCAACTTCACCTTACAGCTTTACCTTCATAGCATGTACAGGGGTGAATTTCTTTATAACTTTTGTACTAAATCATGACTTAAAATGAGGGTTGAGGTTGCTGCAGCTGTAGCTGGTAGCAGCTAAGCTACAACAATAATAGGAGACATTTTCGTCTTCAGAGTGTGGTTTCACATACATTTTAATGCTAATACCTGAGTCAAGCTGTTTGATGAGAGGAGAAGTCATGCAAACTCTGCAGGGTTGTAGGGCTTCACAGTATTTTTCCATGGCTGTAGTGGTACTTTTATTTAAATATAGAGTCTGAGTAATCATTCCACCCAGATAATGCACTCATGCTGACTCCATGTTATCTCCCTCCAACAGGTGTGTGACAGCGAGTGGCATCATCTTTCACTCAGCGTCCAGTTCCCATCAGTGACCCTTTACGTGGATGGAGTGACCTTTGACCCCGCCCTCATCCACGACAACGGAGCCATCCCGAACCCCGCCCCGCGTCAGCGCATGTTCATCGGTGCCTGCTGGGGTGAGACTAACATGCTGCGCGTTTCATCTCAGCTCAAAGAAAAGCTTTGCTTCCTGTCTGAAAGCTGCTAGCAGCAGTTTGAATCCTCGTTTCCGTTTCTCCATCCCTGAAATGTCGTTTAAACCCAACATCAGCAGAGATAGCAGGATGCAATTTCTGGCAAGTTACGAGTCCTCGTGAGGCATCTCGAGACAGGCCTCTGAGACGTTTCACACCGCGCCGTTTCTCCCTTTCATTTCACTCAGTTATAATTCACTTGATGCATCTTGTCTTTGAGGGCTAATAATATAACTGACTTATCAATTATTCAGGGCAGCAGAACAACACGAAGGCCAGACAGCCATCAGCCACTTACACCCGAGCCGCTGGTTAAAATGGGAAGCTCTGGCTGCCAATTAGCAGTGAAAAACACACACACAGTCACTCCGTTTCCTGCGTGGCAGCAGCTGCTGCCGGATAATGAGGAGATGCTGCAATTTTTGAAGATTGTCAACAGTTTTCTTGCTGCCTGTGTTTTTTATTCTCCCTGTCAATCTTTGGTACCCTCAGATTTCCTCTCACTTGCTCTTCAAGCCCCTCTCGACTGAAAAGTATTTCTTGGAGCGCCTCATTGTTTTCTGTTTTTCTCTTCCCCCTCTCTCTCCCCGCTGCGCCGCTTTCCCTGCAGAGCCTGAGGAGAAGCAGAAGGAGATACTAAACAACACCATCCCAGAGGGTAAAGACTCAGGTGACCTTCTTGTTTCACACTGTTGTCAGCGTGATGGTGTGCGGTCTGCCATTTTGCTGTGTCATTGCTGGTGTAGTTGAAGTTTCATGGGATGATGTTATGTGTGTTCACACCTTAGTGAAGTATGTTGGCAGTTACCATGGCCTGTTGTCTGGGGTGACGGTGCGTCCTGGCAGCGTGGAGCCTCACAGCGTGGTCGAGTGCCTGTACGCATGCAGGGAGGGGCTGGACTTTGGCGACCTGGAGACTTTGGGCTCTGGCATGAAGGTAACAGCTAAGGGAGCTCTAGGCTGCCAGATCACACACCTCCAGTTATTCCCGTCTGGGAAAGTCACTTAATATCCACATTTCAAACACATCTCTTCTCCAAATCTTTTTTGGCTGATGCCGTGATGGCTGAGGTTGTTTGTGGTTCATGGTTACTTTATATGCAGTGCAGCTGGGATATGACAGAGACACTGCATGGAAATAAACAACATTATCCTTGAAAGTACAAATCGTATAACAGTACAGTAAACTGTAAAAAATAAAAAATTCCTTAAATGTGGAAGATGAATCTTAATTTTTCTATAAAAGACAAATACTGTAGTTTTTAGACCTGCATTTAAATAAAATCAAAATAACGATACAGTATAATTCAGCTCTTTTTCGGCTTCTGAAGTCCCGAAATCCTTGCAAACTTAAAGTGTCTCATATAAAAATCCCAAATGTTCACTTATTGAGGAAAACATCTGGATATCGACCATTTACAGAAAAATCACATCAGTTTATCCATCTTTACAACATTCCCTGTGTTTGGGACAGCGTGGCATTGGAGTGGTTAGCAATGTCGCCTCATCGTGAGAAGGTTTCTGGTTCAACCCTCAGTTGGAGCCTCACTGTTTGACACTTGGTTTTGTCCAACCTTCTCCCACAGTCCAAAGACATGTTAATTAGTGATTCTAAATGAATATATGTTTAGGCTGTGCTTTAAGTGCTCAGTAAGTCCAGAAAAATACTGTATAAATTCAAGCGTGTTACGTCATGTTTTATAATTCACACTTGTGTGTTTAGTTTGTTAAGCAGGTTGCATCTTCGGTGCAGAAAAAAAGGTTGCAAACGAGGTCATCCCACACTTAATGTGCACACACTTAAGTCTTTTTTTTTTTTGCTTGGTTGAAGACACAGGTGTAGCATCTTCACAGCTCACCTGAGCAATGCTCCTAAACTTTTTTGCTGTTTAACGACAAAATGAAACAAAACAATAAGAATTGAAACCATGTATTTGCTGGTTGGATAATCCATATTGATTTTTAAGCTTTAGTAGCTCCATTCACCACCAAACATTTGTAATGCGCGAGCAGATAAATGTTCAATAACTGCCCAAAGTTATGATTTTGACCTAAAGTAGGGGTGGGCAAATAATTTCCCTAAGAGGCCACGTGAGAAACTACGAATATTATGAAGAAAAAATCCACCTTAAATGCTATGGTCTTTGCTTTTAAAGCAGAATTGGTAATTCAGTCATTTTCTCCTCTATTCTGTAGCTTTTAAGACTAAAAAGCAGCAACATATGCTTTAAATAATTAGGAGGATGCTAGGGATAAGGTAAGATGGAGGTAGATGATGTGCTGTGGCGACACCGAAGGGAGCAGCTGAAAGATGTGGGAAAAAAAACATACTTTGCACCAGGTCCATTGATATTTGTGTAGTATGTCAACCAAAGGAACAATAGCTACTTAACTCTACAAACAAGCCACTGCTCAACCATACACATGTGCATGTTGTTTGCTTTGATGCTGAAAGCAGAGCTTGCAGACACCTAAGCAAAGAGCTGAGTGTGATTTTTGTCCTCTACAACAGCGGTCCCCAACCTTTTTTGCGCCACGGACCGGTTTATGCTCGACAATATTTTCACGGACCGGCCTTTAAGGTGTCGCGGATAAATACAACAAAATAAAACTAGTACTGGTACCGAAAAAGAAGATTTATTCATAACACACGTGAAAAGACCCAGGAAAACCGAGTTAACAATAAAAACAATAACAAAATAACGCTGAAAACCGATAAAAACCCTCAAAACCATACATTTCACACCTGAGCCTCTACCCTCGTGGCCCGGCACCAAACGACTCACGGACCGGTACCGGTCCGAGGCCCCGGGGGTTGGGGACCGCTGATCTACAATATATTTGCACTTAGTTGCATAAGTAATTGGACAATGACACTTTTCCTTTGTAATTTTGCCTCTGCACACCACTACATTGTGTTTAAATCAAACAATCAGCATGTGATTGAAGTGCAGACTTTCACTTTTAAATCAAGTGGTTTGACAAAAGAACTGCATTCATTTAGGAATTACAGCCATTATTGTCTAAAGTCTAAAGGGATGCTGATGCAAGTGAAGGAGGCTCCAGATACTTATGGACATGACTCTCTGCGTGCCATTGTGACTTTTTTTTTTCAGCATATTAATTCCAACCATGAATTTTTCTATTTCTCCTGCAACCTTTCATATTATTTACAGGAACCTGACCACTGATGTTGCAAGGATAATGGAAAGTGTAGTACCATTTCTGACCCCTGAAAATGCTTTTCTTTTGTTTTTTGTTACATTATACATTTTGACTTCATTGTAATTTTCCACTTGACATCCCTACATTGTTTTACAGTGAATATTTACTGCTGCAAAAGCACTGAGGCAGATACTTAATGCCCAAAATGATGACGAAAACAGCTCAACTGCTGGACACGAGTCGGGCTCACTCCTTTTTGTATGAAAACTGCTGAAAACAATTAATGACATTATGATGAAAAAGTGTTCTTTTATCAAATCAATGGTCGGATAATGGTCATAAATGTGCCCACTCTGTCGTTCTAGTGAGTAAAATAGACTTGTTGTTTAAGGGTTAACATGAACGGTCCATACCTGCCGGGAGCTTTGATGTAAATTAATATGAGCGTCCTTCTCTTTTGACCCTCCAGGTTCACGTGAATCCCAGCCAGTCTGTGTTAGTGCTGGAAGGAGACGACATCGAGAGCTTTAACCGTGCAGTGCAGCAGGTCACGTACAGAAACTCTCTACGCTTCGCCACCCCTGGCGTTCGTCCGCTCAAGCTTACCACCTCCCTCAGGTACAAAAACACAAAGATGAGTGTGCATGAACCTCAGTAATATTACATGTAAGACTGAGTTATAAAGACGTGCTGGTTTCACACTCCTAGGCCAGAATGTAATTTAAATGCAAGGATGCAATCAGGAACCTCTTGCAAGACAAATTTGCTATCTGACTACATTCAGATTGTCCTTTGAGTGGAAACAAAACATTCGTGCTATTTAAACAGAATTGGAGAAAAGCAGGAAACAAAGAGGGGCAGTGAAAGATGACAAAGGCAGAGAGGAATGTAAATCAGCACACTGGAAATCTCCCAACAGCAGAAATTGAGTTTGAGCAGCTGAACTTGTCAGATGAAGTGTCACTCACTGCTGCCTTCTCCTCTGACATTGAACTCATCAAACGTGGACCACGCCTCGGCGGTGATAAGGACTGACGTGTGATTAAAAAGGCGATTACGTAATGAACAAGGTGTCTCAAAACAAGCGATAACAGGGAATATCTTATCTCTCTTATCCATTCAGCCACCCAGTAACTGCTTTGGTAAACGAAATCTTTGGGGGGGGTTTTAATCGTTGTTCTTTATTGTAAAGCAGCCATTAAATAATTACCCAAATGGAAACGTTATCTTTACTATTTGCTGTAGATGTTGTCGTTGATATGCACAACACACCGCTGCTCAGCTCCTGCATAGTCCGCCTGAAAAATAACCCACATCGGTTCAGTGTTAATCATACTGAGTCACCTGGCTTGGAGATGAAAAGCACACAAACTCTGTTTCCGGGTCAGTGCTCCGCTGTGCTTAACAACTGTGAACCAGCTCCCAGGCTTTAGCAGCCACTTTTAGCTGATGAAAATTTAATTCAGTCAGGCAGAGCGGCACATATACTTCGTGGTATATTGTGAATTTATACTCAAAATAGCGTCCTTCCTCACAAATCCCATCTGATCAAACTCTAGTGCAGATATCCCTGTTGCCGTCTTTATCGGCTGCTGTTTTAGACACTTGTTTATAAGATTATCATCGTTATCAGACCAAGAGTCACACTGGAGATTATTTTCCCCAACTAACTGCTTTTAAGTTCCCAAGGATTCAAGGTCATGCACAGATTTTTTTTCCCTCTTAGTTTCTGCTTTAGTGTGCTGGAGTTGTTTATATTTTTTCTTTACTTGAGCATGTTTTATTGCGTGTGTGAAGATTAGACTGATTTGAGGCCAGGAGTTACCCAGATGGCTGAACAGCAGGCCCTTCTGGAGAGGCTGATAGAAGCAGCTGCTCCCTCTGATAGCGGAAATATAACACACAGACACACACACACACACACACTTACGTGCAGCTTAATTCCCTTTCAAATACGATGCCGAATTTTAGTGCAGATGAATAAATATGTGTTATCAGTCTGCCATACATCTGATTTGCTCTTCTTTTCTGGCAGGAAAATTAAATTTGTAAGAGCGGAGCCGCTGAAGTTTGACATTTGCTCTTTTTTTAGTGTCACAAACAGACAGAAGTTAACACGGCTGTGGTGGAAATAGCAAAAGGAGATAGCTGTAGATTTAGATGTTTTTGACACAATCATTGTGACTCAACACCAGGCGATCAAAATGTCAGGACAAGAGAACAAATTCAGTCGTGCAGCAGCAGAGCACACCAAGGGTTGTAGAAAGGTGGTGATCACTAACAGTAGATCTAAGAGTAGGAAAAAAGTGTGGCACAGTCTGTTTTATTTTATTCCCATGGTGCTTCACTCTTTATTGATGTCGAGGAAAGCCCAAGCCCAATGTTCACCCAAGACATCAGTTCACACCGTGCACATGGAAATGTTGCAAAGTTGAAACAGTAAAAAAAAAAAAGATCTTGGTGTTATAGTGACACTTTATGCAAAGGAAAAAAAAATACTTATTTTAGTTAAATTTGTGTAATTATAAAGCTAATTCTTAGCTACAATTATCGCAGGGCGCAAAGAGCTTGTTGTTTATTTCTCTAGAGGTGTGTGAGAGAACTACTGCATGAGTGAAGTGAAAGAATACTCTGTACAATGTCTGATAAATTGTCTTAACTCCTGCTACTAGAGTCTGCATCAGTAGTGTCCCAAACCCTTGGGACCTCGACTATTTTTTGTGAATTTCACTTTTAAAAAAACATCCCCTGATCAGTAAGAAGTCCACAACTGTATGGTCAAAAGAAACAACTATGGCCTGAAAAAAAAAAAACAGGACACAGTGACATATTTAAAAATGACAGCAAAACTCAGACTTCTTACTTCTGCCCCATTAAACTGTACTGAATGGCTCAGTCGCACGGCTCAGTTGCAACTAGGAAACGTTAGTAGTTTCTTACTGCATTGAATGTTTTTGCTAGAAACCAACTGGTTGCCCATAGAGTGAACATGCAGTCTCCTTTAGTCAGAGGGAAATGGTACAGGTTGCCTTCATGGAGGCAACCTGAGTCAGAAGGTTTGCAGTCTAATTTATAAAAGCAGATGAGCAAAACTTGTTAATGACACTTTTCTTTTCAACAGAGGATTCGATTGAACTGGTTGTATTCTAATAACATTTGTCTAAAAATAAGGAGAAATTTCTGACTTTTTGTTTCAAATCTGAGGTTCCTGCTGGACTCTGAATAAAAGGCGTTACTTTGAGTTTCTGTGTATTTCAATTGCAGATTTCCTATTAAAAGAGAGTTTGTCCTTCCCCCTGTCACCAAGTGCTTCCTCATTGTTGGTGTTTTCTGTGTATTACTGTAAGGCCTTTATCTTGAGGCAACTGTTATGATTTGGCAAGATATGAATATTATATTACAAAAAGATTACATTTCAGATCACATCCAGTTGAGAATTCATGGCAGACTCACTCTGTCTTATTGCTGGTTTGTTGCAATTTGGACACACCAAAGTTTCTTTGAATACAGCAACTGACTGCACGTGGTCACAGATCTGTTCCCCATCTTCAAAGAAACTATTTCAGTGCCAGCGATAGTTCAATGTACACATTCACAATAGTTTTGGCCATGCTGCAGTCTCCAGTCACTGTTTCTCCTACAGTGACTGCAACATTAGGGAATAAACTACATCATTTTGACATGAGGTAGGCCTCAGTCGCACAGGTCTAGAGGGATGGTCGTTTACCCTCTGGCAACCATAGATCATAGGCAAAAGTCTGTATTTCCCAGCTGGTTTATGGTTGTTTCTACTTCAAAGAGGGTGATGAGCTAAAAACCTCCTTTTGAGGTCTTTGGTCACTAGCAGATAGTCCCAATCGTGTGAACAATGCCAACTTGTCTGTAAAAACTCACAAGCACCACTGAAACTTGACAGTGTGACACAAACCAAGAACAGAGCATGTTCAGCTTCAAAGTAAAAGTTGTTGTGCCATCAGTGCACATTTTTCCCCTGCAAATGGTGGTTTCGAGGGGTTGCCAACCGGCCTCTCAGCCTTTGTGACTGAGACCTTTGTAATTACTGATGTTAGTGGACTGAAAAATCTCAGCTGCATCTCTGCATGATTTAATTTAACTAAAAAGAAGCAAAGTCATGTTACACACAAATTTGAATCACAGCCTCTTCACTGAATGTTCAACAGCCTGAAGACTTCTAAAAAAAAACGAGGCACACTTAATAACTGATGGAGGTTTAATGTCAGTAAAGGAACCTTGACTCTCCACCTGAACTATTGGCAGTCAAGGTGCCTTGTGGGTAATGTAGGCATTGTGTTATGTAGCGCTGAAAGAAATTGTGGAATAAAAAAACAAAAATATATCTGGATCTGATGCATCTGTTTAGATATTTTTTTAAAAAGTGTTGATTGTCAGTCTGACAGTGTTATCCAGGGAGTACTCCATAACCAGTGACCTGTGAGGATGATGGGCAGGAATGTGTGAATCAAATCTCACTGAAATACAAAATATCTGCCACATGGTGACACAAAATGTGAGAAGATATCATCAAACTTAAGATTCATCCTCTGTAAACCAGGCCACTACCTGCAGAGATATTTGAGTCTGGACCAAAGCAGTGGAAGTTTATTTAGCATACACCAACGACATTACCTCCCTCTTACCCTTCTGACTTCCTGACAGATGTTTCAACGAGGAGAGCTGCCTGTCCCTGAAGCAGCTCGAAGGATACTTGGTGGTTCTTCAGCCTGACGCTCCTCAGATCTCTCTGTCTGGGGTTGGGCCGCATCTGGCCCGTCCAGCTCCTGAGTTCGAAGGTCCCCGCGGCGTCCCTCTCTTCCCCGAACTCCGGATCGTCTGTTCCCTGTCTCATGCTGTCAACACAGCTGCACAAGGGATGGAAGGTGGAGGTGAGTCACCCGTCGTCTCTAGTCTGATTTAAGGAGATTTAACAGCAGATTCTGTAGTCTGCACACATTTCTGTCTGAAAAGCGTTAATTGTGTCATTATTTGAGTTTGACCTCCAACATTGTCTGCTAGCTCTGATGTCCGATGCTGTCGCTCACACTTTGGATGGCTGTGAGGTCCAACCACTGGGGGAGGAGCTAAATCCAGAGAGAGAGGAGCTTCTGGTAGACATGGATGTTGTGCGAGAGAGAGGACTAGAAATCATCAATACTACTGCTTATATTGCCATCACAGGTACAGCTGTGCATACACCTCTGTTTTTAACCAGACCTGCTTTGATTAGGTATGAAAAGTTAGGCAGACTTAGGGCCATAAAACCATAATTTATTAGATAATTTGAATTTAGTTGTTCCCATGTCTCTGTTTTAATGTTCCTCATATTAGCATTTCACAGTTCAAACTTAACCTTCTTATTGGTATAACTTGGTTTATGTCACAGGAAAGGAAAACACGTCATAGCATTGTGATTCAAATATTGCTAAGTCTTGATTGGTGCCAATCCTTATAATAAAAAACCCTCATTATAATTAATATATTAGGTTGCCATGAAGTTTAAAACAAAAGCTAACCATCTGATAAGAGAGAGCGACTAATCAGTCACTCCTTTTTAATCTCCTCCTGTTATTTCTCCTTTGTCTCTGCATTGACTTCTTGTCTTTATTTCTGTGCTGTCCTTTTTCCTTTGTTTGTGTTTTGCACCTCCACAGGTGCTGAATCTATCTCTGTGTATGAGGACGTCCTTCGCTCTGTCCGCTACCGACTGGCTAAAGGCTCAGCTCGCTTTGAGAGACGATTCCGCCTGTCCTGTTCTGAGATGAATGGCAGATACACCAGCAACGAGCTGACTCTGGAGGTGAAGATAACCATCAGCCAGTCACATTAGTCTTTGTAGCTGTCAGAGATGACAATGCCAAAGACTGATGGTCACGTAACATCTGAAATGACATAAAAAGCTTGTCTGTATCATTACATGCACACACCGTTGTAATTCAGGTTAGACCTACATTCTTACAGTTTAAATGAGCCACCACCAACAGCCATATTTGCTGTGGAGAAGCAGGGACTTGCATGATTTTGCCTGTAAGGCAGCATTAGGAGACGTGTGCTCACAATTTGGTGCCAGATGGCTGGATGGCAAAGGACAACATTACTGTTTTTTCCTTCCGGGTGGACGTGTACCAGTAGCTCTGATATCAAATGAAAACTGTGGATAAGGAGTTACTGCTGACCATTCTCCACTGACTTCTAGTATCAACGAGGCATTTTCTCCCAGAGAACTGACACTTATGGTTGTGTAGGAAAACTCCAGCAGATCAACAGTTTTTGTAATACTCGTCTGTTGGGCACCAACATCCATGACAAATTCAAAATCACTTCATCTTTCTTCCCCATTTTGATGCTCGGTTTGAACTTCAGCAGGTCGTCTTGAGCATGTTTGCGTACCCAAATGAGTTGCTGCCACGTGATTGGCTGAATATGTATTTTATTTAACAAGCAGTTTATCAGGTGTAGCTAACAACACCCGAGTGTATGTTCCAATGATAACTGCAATTGGAGATGTTGTGAGGGAGCAACGCAGTTTAACCACACAGCCAGTGAAGTCATTCTTTCTTCTTCTCTGTTTTTAATTCTCTGTAGGTGAACTTCCTCCACTCTTTGGACAGTCTGTACCACCCATCCCACCTGCTCGCTTCCCAGCAGCAGTTCCTCCATCCGTCCCACCATGCTGGAGAGTTGAGTGGACACACCCTACCTAATCCACATCGCAACTCAGGTGACATTTCTGGGGTTTTTTTTTAATAGCACCTTTTTCAGATGTCTTAAAATCTTTCAGCATGAAAGATAAAATAATGTTGAATACCAAAACATATAAGTAATTAAAACTAAAGTAAATATAAATTGGACTTAAAAACAGCCCAGTGGGTACTTTTTCCAATATTTCTTTTAAAGGTGACTAAGATCTACAAAGATGTTACAATTTAATAAAAAACAATGGCAAAAACACTTCCTACCTTAATTAAAGTCACAGACACTAAATCACACTGGTGATAAAATACTGCAGTAGTTTTTGAAAGTCTGTCCAAACACGCAGACCTCTGAATGTAATCACCAGGATTTAATCTATATGATGAAAGAGCCTTTGGATTTGGTTACAGATATAATGTGTAACCTAATCCGGTGTCAAACATCTGGCCTGGGTGCAAATTTGGCACCGTTTCACGTATTTTGCACCAGGAGCATTTTGTTCCAAGTTGTTAAGGATTGAGCAAGTCATGAGAGTGGGTTAAAGTGCTGTTTTATCCATTCAAAGGTCTGAATCATCATGGCTTTTGTAGACGTCTTACTGACACAAAGGCTTTTATGTGATTTGCCACAGCAGGATTTCTTTCTACAATGACAGTAGACTGAACGTGAAAAAAATTGAGACATCTTTGACTTTTTCTTTTTTTTTTTAAAACACCTCGGGCTATTCGTCATCTATTTTGTAAATGAATGTTTCGTTGTAGGGTGTTATGTAATGGTTTTACTGCTCCAGCCCTCTTGAGATCAAATTAGCCTGTGTTTGAACCATAATCTAAAATGACTGTACGGCACCTGTATAGTTTTAACGTTTAGCAAACAAACTTAATTTTATGACTATGAACAAAATTAGGTTGTACATATGGAAGTGAGCATTTAAGGCAGGAGGACAGCACACATACACATGACTCAGAATTGAACTACAGTGCTCCCCATGTACCCCATCCATCGCATGTTTTAATAATTCTGAAGAACAACAGCCACACGAGGCATTGGGTGCCCAGGTAGTTGTGATCAGTTAATTGCTGTGGGACTTTGTTGTTTCAAAGGGTGATAATTGGAAAATTGTGGTGTGATTCTTTAATCTGATTGCTCTATTTTATTCCAGTGGTCCCAGGAGCAGCCACCGTCATCATAATGGTGTGCGTAGGTTTCCTGGTTGTGATGGTGATCCTGGGAGTTTTCCGAATCCGCTCAATCCATCGCCGTGGTGAAGGAGCCAGAGGCGGGGCTAAGGAGGGCAGCAGTCAATGGGACGACTCTGCGCTCACCATCATCGTAAACCCAATGGAGGTAATAAAGATGTTTGATTTTCATTCTTTGTCTTATGTTGCCAAAAGTGTTTGCTCGTCTGCCTTCACACGCGTGAACTTTTCAGAGTATTCCCTCCAAAAAAAACAATAATTATTGATGTGATCACACTTCTTCATCCACTTCTTTTTTCCCCCAGTCCTACGAGTCTCGTATGGGCATCTCTGCCGACACGGAGGGCGAGGGGGAGGAGGATGAGGAGGTAGCAGAGTCGCCTGACGACGCGAGCGATGACCAGCGAATCATCATCAAGAAGGAGGGCAGAGACGGCAACGCCCGTCGCTACTGAGCCACATGTATCTCTGCACCCGTTCTCATGGAAACCACAACCCAGCTCACCAGTCACACACTCCAACACTTTTAATATCAACGAACGACTAGTATAAGGAATGTAAGCTTACAAACACGACGCACAATGCAGTCACCGTAATACTCCTGACACCCAACGCCATATGTGACCTACAGCCGACAACAGGCTGCCTCCACCTAAATGTTCAGTGGCACAATGTATACAGCTAATGTAATTTAACCACCTGATTAAACCCCACCAAATTTGTATGTGGTGCACCAGTGCTAAATCACAAAATGGTCATGTGTCTGTATAGTGTAATACTGGTTGAATAAGACTGTTTTGTTTAAAAAAAAAAAGAAAAGAAAAAGTAATAATAAGATTGTATTCTATCTTTTGTCTTCGAACACAGAATGAAATCTTTACAAAATGGAAACAGGGACAATTTGTTGCAACATGTAGGCCTCGAGTAGATCTGTAGACACAAGCCTCGATCCTGACACATCTGTTCATTAGACTAACCCGAGAAGTCTGCACAAGCTCTTTTCTCGCTCTTTGCATCCTCTCCTGACGCATTCCTCGGCCAAGTCCAAACACAGAGTAAAGACAGTGGGGTCAGACATCACGGGGTCACGTATTCATGATAAGCTTGCAGGTGTTTTGCTTTTGTTTCTGTGAGAACACTTTATGTTTTATTAGGAACTTATTTAGCGTCCACTTCATCCTTAACCCAAGCTGGCACTTCTGCAGCGCTCCAAGAAGGCAGACTGAGAGCCGCTCGGTGTGGTTTCTACTTCAAAATCGAGTCTTCGTAAAGTTTCAGCTCGTGACACAAAATGACAAAACATCACCTCGTACAATAAAGCTGGTGTAACCTGACCTCTGAGCCCCCCCTCCCACACACACACAGTGACCGCTGCAATGCCTCTAAATGACTCTGACTGCACTGTTTGACTCACTGCACACTGCTCTTACAGTAACTGCAAGACGCCACATGCACACACAAACAGAAACACGCAGACACACTCCATAACGCTACCCGTGCTGTTTCCAGAATGTCCGCTCAGCTTGGGCAGTTTTGATTGTATTGATTGTAATGAATTTCCTGTACATACGATGATGACTATTATGATATTATTGTTATTACTATTATTATTGCAGCCACTCTTCTCTTTATCTGCACATTTGGAGAGAAAGCTGATCATCATTTACTTTTCCCCATTTGAGTAATCACCCTTAACAGCATCGAAAAACAGTATAATAATAATAATAATAATAGTAGTAGTGATAAGGATGATAATCCCTGGCTTGATGAGTGTCTATTAATTTGTGTGTAATATTGTTGTAATTTAAGAACTTGTCGATATCACAGAAAAAGGAGGGCACATTGTTGTGATACCAAGAAGCGTCTCACTCATTTCATCTCGCGCACTTCTTGCCGATTATTTTTCACATTTCAAAATATTTCTTTATTATTTCTTTTTGAATTTGATTTCCACCACATCCGGTATTTTCGGTTTAATGAATGTACAACCGTGTGCTACTCCTCACCTTTCCCTACCCCACCGCCTTTTCCCTTCACCTCTCCCTCACTGTCCCTCTGTGTCTCTTGCTGTCCGTCTGTGTAGCCTATCAATGTGCAGTGCTAACGCTGTCAGTAAATAAAAGCCTGTTGTTTTTGAGTGTGATGTTAAGAAGGAATAAACATTGCATTGATTAAGAAATTATATTATTACTATGTTACTATTCAAACATTACCTGTAATTATTGATACAATGACAACATGGAATATCCTGACTAATTGTTATTGAGAACTGTCGGAAAACATTGCGAAATTCATAATAAAAACACTATATGACGTCTCCATGAGAGGGTTTTCTTGGAAATAACAATATTGTAAGTATGACTTTGCACATGAAATTTAACCCTGAAGATTGAATCTTATATTACAGATTATGATATGATTATAAAATCTATTGTAGAACATCAGCATAACTTCGTGCTGAAAATTGGGGGGATCAAGATCTCTGTCTAAATAAATAAATAAATAAATCTGGGTAAATTCCCATATGATTAAACATGCAACTATTTTGCTGGTATTAACCGAATTGAGTAAAGAAAATCAACAGCCTATTTATGCAAGATAATTTATAATTTTATTGGGGGTTTTTTTTGGTTGGGTCTGATTATCGGGGGGGGGGGGTCATAACCCCCCTAACCCAACCGCCCCCAACATGTCTGGCTGGATAACCACAAGGTTGTGTGATGAGCCCTTTCCTCTACTCCCTCTTCACCCATGACTGCAGACCTGCCGATGGTTCTAACACCATCATTAAGTTTGCAGATGACACCACGGTGATTGGCCTCATCAATGACAACGATGAGGCCGCCTACAGTGAGGAGGTGGATCGTCTGGCTGAGTGGTACAACACAAACAACCTGCTGCTTAACACTGAGAAGACCAAGGAGCTCATTGTGGACTACAGGAGGAATGCTGACCCACATCCACCCATCCACATTAAGGGGACGGCTGTGGAGCGTGTGAGCAGCTTCAAGTTCCTGGGAGTCCACATCTCCGAGGATCTCACCTGGACGACCAACTGCTCCAAGCTGGTTAAGAAGGCTCACCAGCGCCTCTTCTTCTTGAGGACTCTGAGGAAGAACCACCTGTCCTCAGACATCCTGGTGAACTTCTATCACTGCACCATCGAGAGCATCCTGACCAACTGTATAACAGTCTGGTACGGGAACTGCTCTGCCTCGGACCGGAAGGCGTTGCAGAGGGTCGTGAAAACTGCCCAGCGCATCGCCGGAGCACCACTTCCTGCCATAAAAGACATCTACAGGAAGCGGTGTCTGAAAAGGGCTGGGAAAATCATCAAAGACCCCAGTCACCCATCACATGGACTCTTCACCCTCCTGCCCTCTGGGAGGCGCCACAGGAGCCTCCGGACTAAGACCACCAGGTACCGGAACAGCTTCTTCCCCACAGCTGTCAGACTCCTGAACTCTGCCTCCTGACATCTGACCCACGTTAAACTCATGGACTGGACATACACACACCCACAACCACCTACACACACCCACAACCACCTACACACAACTGTACCCTCAAACACACAATAATATGGACTGAACCACCACTCACAACCACTAGCACTTTATATAGCCTCTGTAGAAATTATCCACATATCTCACTTATCTTAACTGCACTACTGTATAGCTCTGTGTAAATAATCATTCTGTTCAATACGATAATTTTTAATTCTACAGCTGTTTATAACCTGCATAGTTCACATTTCTGTATAACTATATATCTCATATTTCTGTATAGTTTTTCATATTTATATCCTGTACATAGTTTATACTCACTACAGCCTGTACATTCTTATAGTTATAGCATATTCATAACATACCTCGATACCATGTACATTATAACATACCATAATAGACCCATTTCTGTAATATACTTACATGTCTATATTATTGCTAATATATATTTGTAATATATCTGTATCGTGGCTAAAGCACTTCTGGATGGATGCAAACTGCATTTCGTTGCCTTGTACCTGTGACATGTGCAATGACAATAAAGTTGAATTCTATTCTATTCTAACCCCCCTGGAAATTACGCCCCTGGCAGAGAAACACTGGGGAACTAGAACTAATATTACTAATAATAAAGACAAGACTACAAATCTGACAGTCAACACCAGAAAAACCATTAAGTCATAACAAGGACCAAACAGTCAATACTAGAATATCTTATGAAGTATCCAGATGTTTGAAGAAGAAAGCAAAAGCTATAACCATAAAACAAACAAACAACAACAAAAGTAGCTCACGCAATAATTTACCGATTACAAAAAAGAATCAAAATGAAACAGGAAGGTCAGTAGAAAGTTTCATCAGTGGAATAACAAAAGATTTTAGTGCTGGAAAAATATAGAAAATCATTCATGCAGCAATTCTAGACAACAGCTAACAAATAAATAGACATACTTTAAAAAGGTAACTCGAGTAGAGAACTACTCAGAGAAATAACAATTTTGGAAGTTTAGTTAAAGGTTTACATGAAAAATTCAAATACATGATAAAATAGTCAAAAATTCTAAAAATCTGAGCACGTTTTGGATATTTAAAAACATTGGTTATGGTTAAAAGAAAGAACACCCTCTTTCAGTTCTAAGGCGTTATATCAGAACATAAAAAATAATGTAGTCCTTAGCAGTTGTTAAAACGAGGTAAAAACAAACTCAGATGAATAAAAACCCGCCACGTGTCATTATTTAACAAAAACTAAACAGTTGAGGCTTGTAGGCATTCATTTATGCACAGCTCTCTTAAGGTCTCAGCACAGTATTTCAATCAGGTTGAGCTCTGGACTTTGACTGGACCATTGCAACACAGTGACTCTTTGCTTTTTTAAGCCACAGTGTTGTAGATTCCCTGCTGTTCTTTGGACAATTGTCCTGTTACGTGACTCAGTTTATAAAAAGCTCTAGCTGTCAAGAACATGACCTCACATTGGATTCTCTTTTATATCTAAAAGAGTTCATGGTCAGCTCAAAGACCTAAAGGTGCCCCGGTCCTGTGCCGGCAAAACAAGCCCCAATCATCACCGCTTCACTGCTGTGTTTGGTAGTTGATATGCGGTGTTTGTGCTGATAATGCTGTATTTGTTCTCCACTTTGGTGTTGTCTCTCCAAAGCACAATGTTCCAAAAGCTTTGTGGTTTGTTCAGATGTGGCTTTGCAAACAATAGCCATGCTGCCATATTCTTTTTAGAGAAAATAAATGTTCTCCTGGCAACCCTTCTGAACAAACCATACTTGTTCTGTCTTTTTCTAACTATACTGTCATGAACTTTAACATTCAACATGCTAAAAGAGGCCTGCAGAGTCTGAGGTGTAGATTTTGGGCACTTTGCAGTTTATCTGAGCATTTTCTGAGTTTTCCACTTGTAAATAATCATTCGATGGGCAACAACAACTGCTTCTCTAAGAGCACTGCTAAAATCTTTCCTTCTTGACACCGTGTTAACGCACACAGACCAGCACACTGCCATAACTTTTATAGAGGTCCTTTTGGGCCTTTTGTTTGATTAATTGATCATCAGCAGACATCAAACTGAATAATTGGCTGCTCCTGGCTGCTACTTACCCTCTTAATTACCATGTACTCAGTGGGTGTGCTTATTTTTTCACACATTGCTTCTTCTTTTTAGCTTAACATGTGTTAAATAAAAAATAAAAGAATTCAGGAACTGTAATAAGCATGATAAGCCAAGGATTATCATAATTATTCTGAACCCAAATGAAAATTTTTTCACTTTGAAACATGTGGAAGACCTGAACTTGGCTGTTTGTGTTAGTACCATGTGGTAAACCTGCCACAGCGTGATGTGAGGATTATTTTCCTTATTAGCTTGGCACAAGCATCAGTTACATATCAACCTTTGTTACAGTACGGCAGCAGATTTCTGTCCTCTGTGGCTGCTTCTACTTAAATAAATGACAGTAAAATGAAAGAGAAAGCATTCCGATCCTTTTTTAAGCAAAATGATCAGTTCAGCAACACTAAATTTACATTAAATGTCCTATAATTCAAAATTATCTGATCATGTAAAACTAACATGTACTTAAAGTGTGACACACAATCTATAGCTCAAAGATTTATATAACTAGGCATTACATTGTGTGTTTTTCTATATAGGTATGCTTTTACACTATTGGCGACGTGTTTGGGATCAGTGCTGAAAAATGAACATATTGCAATTCATGTTTTCCAGATGGCCCCTATGCCTTTCTATGTTCATAATTCCATAAATTTGGACAAGATCCCCAACACCACTGGCTAAAATGCAGCCCTAATGCAGCCCTTTGCTGGATTTTTTCCCTAATTTGTAAGGACATTAATTTCAGATACTCTTCATCTACTGAACTATACTTTTTTTATTTGTTTTTTAAGGACACACTGCACACCATGCTGAGATATACCAGGTTTCGACTCCCAGTGCATTTTCACAGTAATGCATACACAAATCCAGAGTATTTGTGCTAGCATTTAGCAAAATAAGCATTTCTCAACTGATTAGAAGATTTTCTTTAAAAAGTATTATATGTAGTCGCAAATGCTGTTAAAAGCACTTTTTTGATTCTGTAAAAATACAGATTTATAGAATAGAATAGAATAGAATAGAATAGAATAGAATAGAATAGAATTCAACTTTATTGTCATTGCACATGCACAGGTACAGGGCAACGAAATGCAGTTTGCATCCATCCAGAAGTGCTTAGTGATATAGATATATTACAATATATATTAGCAATAATATAGATATGTAAGTATATTACAGAAATGGGTCTATTATGTTATAATGTACACGGTATGAAGTATGTTGTGAATATTCTATAACTATAAGTATGTACAGGCTGTAGTGAGTACAAGCTATGTACAGGATATGGACAGGATATAAATATGAAAAACTATACAGAATATGAAATAAATAACTTTATGTCTGTCAAATTGTGTTATCTTTGGCATTATTCAGATTCAAGTAAAGAAATAAGAATAAATGATGTGGTTTTATGATAAACTGCTAGTAACAAACTCTATAAAGATAAAACACCTTTAGGTTTTTTGGCTAAATTGTCTTTTATATGCAGACACAACCTTGTTAGGTGTCGTTTTTATGCTTACATTATTCATATGTCAGTGTTTAGTGGCTAAAACGTAGAAACGTTCCTCTGAAAGGGTTTGGTATAAGAACAGGGCTGAAAATGACCTTTTTTTTAAAGAGAAAAAGTGAAAATCTCTAAAAGCGTGGAGAACTATTTCTCAAAACTACTATCAAAGACAGAAATCAGGTTCTTTGGAAGTAAAATATAAAGAAATGATGGTTGGCTGAAGACTTCTGCACAGCACTGCGCGTTACTTTCGTGTTTTTTTTGTTTTTTTTAACAAATACATGTTTCATCCGGGAAGCGGACTTTGTTCTCAGGCATGTTACATTTTAACGTTAGGCTCTTTACGCCTTTTTTCCCAGGCGCTGACGCTTCCTTACGCATGCGTAAAACCAGTTGAAGAATACGTAACTGGCGTAACGTTCACGAGCCAGGCTAGCGGTGAAGGGTTTTGTGGGTCATGGGGGAGGAAGGTAAATAAAAGCGGGGAGCTAATAGCACTCAGCGACTGGTTTCGGACGGTTACTGGAAAATTTATTCGGACGGAGGTGTGAGAGCGGGACAAGAGGGGACATACCGCCGGAGTGAGGGACTGTCGCTCGGATACAGCAGCAGCTGTCGGCGGTGAGGTGAACAGTATGCTTCCCTTCTATTCATGCTTCTTCGCTGGGTGCACACTACGGGAGTGATCTCTGCACTGGCCCTACTGCAGCTAGCCAGCTAGCCACAGCTGATATTTTTTGAGTTCCGGACGGTCGTGAGCGTCCTCCGTTTCCCTTTAGGTTTCATGAACCGCACGCTGGTTACATAAATAACACAGAGTATCGCTTATCGAGCTAATGTTGCTGTTTGTAGCTGAAGCTGCAGTTAGCTCCGATCAGCTCTATTTTATTACACAGTGCTCCCAGAAGGTAACAATGCAGGCAGGTGTGTTTAGTTGATATCTATAACTAGTGGACTATGTGTGACAAAGGCAACCTTCGCCTATTCCTATCGTCTCCGTGGATTTGTAGTCAATAAACAGGTGTCATAATGGCCCGTCTTTGGTAATGTGTGTATTAATATCTCTGTCTGATCCTCTTACTTTGACCCTAATCATAATACAGCAGCCATTTGAAGCGGTGGGACTAAAGTAGCCTTTAAATCTTCAGCCTAGACAGCAAGAACAACAGTCCACCTGTAAGGTGTTGTGTAATAGTCACTGAAGAGTTTTTAGGTAGACGCTCACATGCGAGATTAGGAAGGGAATTCATTTTTATGTTCCTCCTCTCCAGGGAGGTCAGCATGTGTAATTGATAGGGGTCATTGAAGTACAGCAGCAGAGTTTCATACATCTGGGACTACATTTCAGAGTGAAACAGTGTCACGGTATTGTTTATTATTTTGCTTTTAAATGTTTAGGTGAGTAATCATCAGATGGAGCAGGATCAGTTGAAATGTTTGCAGTTTATATAGCTGTTATTTTAGACCTGATATGGAGTGTTGTGCAAACATGCTGCTCTTCATTTCGTTATATTTTGCTTCACAGAGGAGCCAAACATTCTTGTAATATATCAAAGTGGTCTTGAACACTTCTCAAGTTCTCAAGGCTTTCTGAAGGTATTTTTATTTAGATATCGGTTGTTTTGTTTCTTTTCTCATTCATTTTTAGCTCAGTAATTGTACCTGACCAATTTTTTTATTTTAGTCTCTTAACACTGACCCACTATCCATCATTCAAGCATATAAAAGGCACTTAACACAAGCAATGTACCAGTCTTGTGTCAACTATAGTACAAGCAGCTGGAAGAATCAGGAAAAAATCCATGAAGAACCTGGTGTCAGTGGAAAAGGCTGTGGTATGCCAAATTATGCAAGAACTTGATTGAAAATCAGTGGCAGCAAATCTTAGAATGATGAATCCAAATTGAAATTTTTGATTCAAACTGTCGTCAGTGTGGTACAACGGTGAGTATGAACCTTTTCCTCCCTTTCAGGCAGTGGTGCTGGGATCTTGTTAGAATTGATGGAATTTTAAACACAGAATATCCATCAGATTTTGCCATTTGGAAAGCATCTGATTGACAGCAGCTTAATTCACTGCCTGGATAGCAAAACACTTATCAGTCATGGATTGTCCTCCCCAGAGCATCTACCTCAAAATGATTGAAGCAGTTTGGGATCGTCTTGACAGAGAACAGAACAAAAGGCAGCCAACGTCCAAAGAGGAGAACTTATCCTGAAGACTACTTAATAAAATTATAAGAAAGCTTGCATAACAAAGTTTCAAATATTAACTTTAAAGCTCATTAGAGTAGTACAAATCTTGTTGGTGGGTGTTTGTTTTTGTTTTTTTCTCAGCTTATATTCTATAGTTCAATGCATGTTTGCACATTTCAATAAATCATGTATAAATAAACATGTATTTTCAATTTTCCTAACAAAATATAAAGAAATGAGGGGTGGCTCAAGAGCTTTTAACAGTAATGCATACACAAATCCAGAGTATTTGTGGTAGCATTTATCAAAATAAGCATTTCTCAACTGATTAGAAGATTTGCTTAAATAAAATAGTATTACATGTAGTCAGTGTGTTAGTATAGTGATGCTGATGTTCTTTATCTTCGTAAACGCTCTTAAAAGCTAAAATCTCCTGAACGTACCAGATGAGTTAAGTGAAACATGCTGTGGATGCCTGTGCCTGCTGAGCCATCATATTCTCATTATTAATGGTTCACTAAGAGCCAGAAGATGAAATGAAAAACAGCAGATGGAGCTTGAATTTGTGCGCGTTTCATGAGGCTATTTGAGCAGCCTGAAGATTTCGCTCGGCCTGTCAGCTGTTAAAGGGGTCAGGAAATTGAATAATTATTTTTAGATGTGATGGAAGGGACACAAAACAATGTGAAGGACTAACTGAACTTAAAATTACTCTCTGGTGCCGAATAATAATAATAATAATAATAATAATAATAATAATAATAATAATGAAAAAAAATCTTTCAGGGTTGAATATGTCGAGTGTTAAAAATTAAAACATTTTATATTTTGGGGGATGGTTTTTCAGTTATTGGTGCATAACTGTTTAGTTTCTCTAATATTTAAGTGTCTAATTAGAAATTGGACCTCATACTGGATGCTTTAGGATCTGCGTCTTTTAATTGTTCCATTGAGGTGCTTCACTCTACATAGTCCATTGCATGACTATCACAGTAAAACTAAATATGAAAAAAGAAAATAAATGGTAATAGATAAAATGATAATTGGATGGCATGGTGGTGCAGTGGTCAGTGGTGCCATCTTTAAGCAAAGTGGCCTTGAATCCACCTGCTGACTGGCGCCTGCCTACGATAGCCGTACTAAAACATTTGACTGATTTTCGAGCGCCGTGCACATAAAATCATTTTGAGGTCAGTAAACACAACCAGAATTCATACATAAGGCACACGGGATTATAAGGGGCACTGTTGATTTTTCAGAAAAATCAAAGGATTGATTTTAAGTGTGCCGTATTTTCCAAAAAACACGGTAATAACGACGGCCTGCTAGCATGCTCTACAAAAAAATAGTGCTTTGTTGTGTATCTAACGGACGAAAGCCAAACCAGTTCCACACCACTGTAGTTGCAGCATTTTTACAAACCAATTCTGGTTCATCCGTTTCATTCAACGATCCACTTTCGCCCCTCTCATTCTGCGTCGCCGCCATGTGCATATGTAAACATAGGCACTGCGCATGCGCGCTTTACCCATTTTCCTATCGTTGCCCAAAATTACACCGGTATTACCGTGAACGGTATGATATAGCCCAGCCCTACATACAATAAATAAAACCAACTAAAAATAAATGTATAGAAAATGTATTTTGTTTTAGGGTTTCTCACTGAGGAGCATTTAGTGTAGATGTTTAGTGGGACTGGAATTTCTTAATGTTTGTAAGACAAGTATTTGTATTATATCTGTTCTGATCTGTCACCAACAAAAGGAACAAAAACAGTGAAACTAATAAAACCTAAACTGAAAACTTTACATGGGGAAAAAAAAAAAGTAAACAGTCAAAACTAAAGTAAAACAAGCCAACCCATTTGGGGAAACTTAGTGAAGCTAAGCTGAAGACAAAATAAAACTGTAATAAGTCTCTTCTCATAGCAATACTTTTCTTGAACACAGACTGAATATGAGTGGTTCATTTATGGCTCTTCTTCTCAGTTTGCAGGTGGTCTTATTGGGTTTGCCTCATCCTTGTGTTGCCATGGCGATGCGTGAGTTGGTGGAGGCAGAATGCGGGGGAGCCAATCCCCTCATGAAGCTGACCAGTCACATGACCAAGGAAGGGGGGCCATGGCGGAACGCCACAGCACCTCCAGTGAGTATTTTGTAAGACATCAGGCCCTGAGCTCTGTAGTCTACACGATATGCTTAGAAGTTTGGGGTCACTTAGAAATGTCCCTGTTATTTTTCAGTCTCTTTATTGATTTTTAGCAAACTTTGGCTTTGAGTTTCAACATTAAATTAATAAACACTCATTTTTATCTGTGAGGAAGAGCCTGATATTCTTTTTTTTATTTTTTTATTTAAGGCAACAATAGACTATACTTAAGCTTTCCTTTTGTAACTTTATAAAATAAAATGTAACAAATAATTACATTCAAGAGTTTCAATTTGCTCAGTGGTATGCATTAGGGAAATAATACCTGACAACAAAATTTATTTGCATTTGTTTCATTTTATCTCAGAGTTTTTCGGATGTTTCATTCATACCCAAGCTAGTTTTTTCTTTTTCTGTGTGGAGATGATAAAAAATGGGGATACTGTTATCAAATAATACTAATCAACTTCCTGACAAAACTTTGTTACTTTAAAAGTAATAAAGCTTTCCAGCAATTCCTTCTGCTTCTTTTTACATAACATCTCTGCTACCAAACAAACAAATGAGAGAGAACCTGCCTCATCTCGTGGGAGCTTTTCAGTCCTGACAGGAGATTCTGGTTAAGTAACAAACATAATTAAAAGTAGTTGGTGTAGCAGGTGTGAAAATACCATTAACAGCTGTAGCTTTGCTCTTGGGTTCGTCCATGTTCTGTTACTCCTGCTAATGAGGGGCCCTTGTTTGCATGACGCACAGCAAAGTAATTACAGAACAACATAAAACTGAATTCAAGTAAGTAAAATTTTACTAATATTGGATCTTTCAAGATAAAAATCACAAAGTACCTCACAAAAAAAATGCTAGAACATCAAAACAAAAGACGAAAATATGAGTACTCAGGTATTTGTCCATGTGGAGCTCTGAAAGTCAAAACCAGAATCTTAATAATAACAATAACAATTTCCGATTGCGCGTGCAACTCTCCATCTGCGTGGACATGAGAGCAGATGTCCTTAAAAGTGCTCAAAATGGACTGAAGCTAGAGCAAGGCCCCAAAACAGAACCCTGTGGCACACCGTAGACAAGAGACAAGGAAAAGAACCTGAACTAAGAAGCAGCCACAGAAAAGGAACATTTATGCAGATACTGACAGGTATTATGATCTGCTCCAGAGGAGAGCCCAGATTCTTATCCTATTGAGAAAATTGAGGTGGTCGCCATTGTCAAAGACAGAAGGCAAGTTCTTCATCAGCAAAACAGAACATTACCCTGCACCCACTTTGCATCGAGATGCTTATAGAAATGCTCCTTCTTATGAGTAACTGATCGAGCTTTTTGAGTCAGGATCTGAACAATATTTCCTGGATCCATGCTTTTAACTTAAAATGCAGAAACTGTATCAAAGCATACAGTAAATGTGTAAGAGTGCCTCTGCTACAAGAATACAAGATTTAACACAATCTGTTGTAGGGCTGTAAATTTAAGAGTATATCTTTCCTTTTAATTAGAAAATCTAACACTGTTCTCTGTCGCCCTTGTTATATAGCAGTTTAAGAGCTAATTGGCCTTTAAAAAATATTAATGTTAAGTTCCAGAATTTTATGTGCAGTTGGCATCAGGCTACAGCAAAAGCACTAGTGTTGCTTTTGCAATAACTTTTCTTTATATATTTTCAAGCTCCCTGTGACCTTTATCTCTGGAGCTGCTTGATTTAACATTTTTGTGCAAAACATTTTGCTAATAGATACCATACTTCATTATTATTTTTTGCAGATTCATCCCACTCCCATTGAAATTGCAACTGAGGAAGATGTAAGTGCTTTTCTTTCAATTTTAATGATTTGCTCTAAGACTGTACAGTATATACTTCAAGTTTATACCCTAAAGCCAAAATATTTAGGTTTCCTCAGCATGTACTCTAATCATTAAGAGTTACCATTAGATTTTATATAAAATGAATGTTTTTGTTCTAGCTCGTTAATGAGTTCCTTCAGGAACCTCCACGCCCTCCACAGACCTTTGACATGGGTCAGCTGCTGGAGGAAATGCAGCAGATTGACCAGCAGAGCTACAGACAAGCTCCACAGAGAGGTGCTCTTCATCATTATTTGATGAAGTTTAAAAGATTTTCTAAACCTTTTTTCCAGTAAATTTGAACTTCTTTGTATTTCCTTGTCATAGCTCCTGATGTGGCAGCGCTGGCCCTCTCTGGTGACTGGGTGGAGGAGTTCCTCCAAGGCTCTGATTCTGCCTCCGCCCCGGGGCTCATCGCGCTCGGCGATGCCGCAGATGCTGATTGGACGAAAGAATTTATTGCCGAGGCAGCAGGTATGTTTTGTTTTCATTGCTTTTCTTGGCCTTCTGCATTTTTTGCATAATGAGCTAATCATCTTTCTGCCGTTATCATCACTCTGTCTCATATCATCACGTTTTTTTGCTCAAATCAGAGTGAATATCTTTAGGGCAAAGTCTTCATAGTGTAGCTGTTCTGACTCATGAACTCTGGACAGTGTCAGCAGAATTGCATCCAAGCTTCTTCCAAGGTTGTCCTTTCACACATGTAGCACAAAGCAAGAGATGATCTACTTTAAAATTTACTCACTGCTAAAAATAACCTGTTTGTTGAGAGTGCTGAGAGTCCACCGAATGATTACCTGCACTGTTCTCACACGCGTTCAGGCACAGGGTGTTTAAAAGGGAGCTGACAGTTATAAACCATTTAATGTCCGATCCAGCAGAATCAGACGTTTGAGTTCTCACATGCAGCTCTGTTAGGCGTCTACAAAGGTTTTTGTTTTTTTTTGTTTTTTTTTTTAGGCGCACTGCATGGGTGAAAACAGCTTATGTCATTATTACATGTTTGCTGTGTTTTTAATTTTTCAATTTCTCTCATTTTTAGATCCTGGCCGCTGGGCAGAAGAGTATCTGGAGCAGTCTGAGGAGAAGTTGTGGCTGGGGGATCTTGGAGACAAAGCAAATGAATGGTGAGCAGGGGATAGAGCCGGGGGGTGGAAGGGGGTTACAAGCACTGCATTACATGTAGAAAATGTAGGGTAGACATGTGAGGGAGAATCAAGGAGGACAAGAGTGCTGTTGGCAGAACTTAAAGCACTTGAAAAACTGTGATAATTTTCTCTTCTTGGTGAGTGAATTTTCTGTTTAATTGTTAAACATTTAACCTGATATTCTCTTGTCTGACAGTGTTGAGTTAATCCATTAAATCTCTGGTAGAAGTCAGTGAAGCAGATGAACATGAAGTGAAAGCTGATTTAAAGAGTCCTTGTATAATCATCGTTGTGCACTGGGCTCTAAATACGAGAGTGTAAAATGCAGTTTATATTTGAAGTGATTTGTTCCAACCTACAGTACTGTGCAAAAGTCTTGAGCCAGCCATCATCATTGCTTTATATTTTATATTCTATGAAATATTGGAAATGGGTGTCATTGAAACATCTGTAAATATACATTGAAATACAGAATATAAGTTGAAAATCGTGTGTACAATTCTAATATGCTTGAAAAGCAGTATTTGCTATGACTAACTTCATTCTTCACCTTATTGGTACAAAAATAAAACTATTTTATGTCGAAATGAGTGAAAAAACAGCAAATGATCAAAGAAAGGCTTTGAAAGACCTTCAAAAACCCTGAGAACTATTGTTCTAGACCACTTTAAAACATCATGGGAAAGTCTTGCTCAAGACCTTCTAGTTTTATAGCATTAAATTTATGTTTTCTTTTGTTTGTTTTTTTTATTGTTAATCTGACAGGACTAAGGAGTATCAAGCAGAAGACGAGCTGAGGCAGACAGCCAATGAGCTTGTCTCAAAGGTTGATGACCCAAAGTTACAAAACACAGAGGTGAGCAGTGTGTCATTGTGACACCGTAATACACATCATTTCCTTTTACATGTCTATCACCATGTTCTTTCACTTTTTTCTTTAACTCTTTTGTAGAGTAGGTCCTTGAGACTGTAGCATGTGGTGCACAGATGATTTTTGTGGTTTTTAATGGCTTTTGTCTCAGTGTGGGAAGAAAGTTGCTGGTTTGGGAAGAAACTAGCATTACTGGTGTAAAACTGATGAATTAGTAATAGTAAATGCCTTTTTTTTTTTTTGTTGTTGTTGTAATTTGTTTTTTGTTGTTGTGTAGTTCCTGCGATTCATTAGGCAAATTGGCGAGGGCACTGTGACAGTGGAGAGCAAGACAGACAAACAGCTCACAGATAAAGCTCAGGCCGAGAATGCTCAGAACTGGGCCTCCAACCTCAACCAGGTACGAGTCGCAGCCCACTGAGGAAAGGATGGTTACAACTGTGAACGCTGTATGTTGGGGTAGAACACTGGTTCACTGTTGCCCAGTATAGGCTAAGCCTTGTGACTCATCACCCCAGTATCTGTTGCAGTGTAAAATTTTCCACAAATGTAACCAGAAGCAGCCACCAGTCTGCTTGTAATATGAGTCTCCAGGCTGCAGTGTTGCAGATGGAATTTGTTTTTGCAGAGAAAGGGCTCTCATAACTGTCAGCTTCTCCTCTTGAGCATTTAGATTTTAATGTGCACGACCAAGATTTGGGGTTTTCCCATCTTGACGTGATTTTCCTTTCGTTCTGGATTTCACAGAAGGTGCAACTTCATTGCTTTGTATTCGATCAGTTCAGGCAGTAAAAGGCTGATGCCAGATCGAGTTTCTCTCTAAATGTATTTCTCTACAAGACGACAGATACAAAAGTACGGAGGCGTAATCCTTTCACTTGACTGAATTAATGAGAGATTTTATAATCCCAAAGGAGCCTTATTGATTTGAAAGCTTGATTTCTTGAGCTATAATACTGCTGCAGACTGTTTGTCTGCTGGATATTTCATGTTTCTCTTAGATCAGTTGAACCAATATGGCTTCAGGATGTAAGACGATGCATCTCAAATGCATTCAGACTGGCTAAGTGGTGACTCAAGAGACAAAGATTCCAGTACCTCCCAATGTTTCCAGCATAAACCAAGAGGAAACTGTATTAACAAAGCATGGGGCATTACTGCTTATGAAATCAAGGTTTCAAATTAATAGAGGCTCTTTTGGGATTTTAAGGTCCGTCACAACAATGTTTAACTGCTAACTTAGCTATCATGGGGGAAAGGTGAGGTATACTCTGAACAGTTGGTTTTTAAGCTGTATCTTTGATCCAGAAAAACAAGACAAAATAATTAGTCAAGTAAATGCATAACATTTCTGACTGCATTCAAAAATACACACAACCCCCCCAAAAATATAGATCAGAGTTAAATATCTTTAACCCACAAGTGACTAAAATGACCAAATAGGTTCTTTAAAAAAAAAAAAAAAAAAAAAAAAAAAAAAATATATATATATATATATATATATATAAAAAATTGTTATGTTTGTGTTTATGTCAGAAATTCTGAACTGCTGTGATGTTGTTTTATTCAGTCATTCTGTATCCTGAAAAGGTTAGGTTTAGTCTCAAGACTAAGTCTTGCCATTTTAGGTTTGTGATCCATAGTTTGCTGCAGAACATTACAAGTGTGTAATGTAGAGATTAGAAGGGAAAACTACAACAAAATCAACACATATAATATTTAAAATGCACATATATTCAGTTATATGTTATTCCTGCTATATTAATGGGCTAATTCCTGAAACAAAAGTTCTAGAAGAAGTCTATTTAAAAATTCTTAGTCTAAAGCATTATACAGCACAAAGAAATATACCACTGAGGGCATAAATGAATCATGTAATTGGAAAGTTAAAAATACTCTGCAAAGCAGCAAATTACTCAATTTTAGAGATTTACATAATTTCCTTAGGGATTTTTAAATTATTCTGATTAAAAGAGTATAAATAAGAAGGTTTGGGTTATTTTATTTTATTTTTTGTACCTCCTAAATTGGATCTAGAGATTGATTTGTTAGTAACTATTTTTTTTTAAATTTTATTTATTTATTTTTTTTATTTACTAATTTTTACTAATCTAGTCAGAATTTGGAGAAATTGGGTGTTTATACTTCTGCCTTGAATCTATGATGTTTTTACTTTTTACTGTGAAGCTCTATGCTGTAACCATGTATCTCCATAAATGCATCATCAACACAGTCTTGTTTACTGGCGCCGTTTGGGCTTAAGCTTCTCTGGCTACTTCTTCTGTTGCCATTTTTTTCAAATCGACTGTAAGAGAGGGGATCTTGGTTGCAAAAAACAAACCAAAAACAATTACCTCAAGAAGGTTCCTGTGACAAAGTCTGACTGTGAAACTGCTTGTTTGACAGGTGGTTAGCCAGTGAGTGTGCAGGTTCATACCAATGATAATCCTCTATTTTAAAAGATAGCATCACTATCATCATCATTTGTTTAAATTCAGTATGACCCAAAATAAGTGACTGGGCCCATGAACTCATCAGGAGAGTGTTTACACAGGTCAAGACAGGAAGATTGGGTTTTTTTTTAGTAGTTTTGCAACTACTGCTATCGCCATCTGGTGGCCTCCAGATAGAATGCAGGTGTAAGACGCTTGAACGTTGACTTTGTGATCTGTGTTCCCCCAGCTAGTGTTTGGGTAAGGAAATTGCAGAGCATTGCAGGAACACCAGGGATAGATGCACATGCTGGCAGCAGGAGCTGCACCGTAGGCTCTAAATAGATTCAACGCAGAAGTATAAATTAAGCTATAATCTGTACTTTAATTTAATCTTTTGTAAGTCCAAAATTTGACCTGATATCTCAGTTTGCTTTTTTCTGCTTTACATCTGTTTCGTGTTCTTTTCCTGGCCTAAATGGCTTCCACATTATGTTGTGCATGTGTAGCTGTCAGCCATATTCATGCTACATTATGATTACATCTATGCCATCGCCCTCTAACTCTGAATTGTGCTTTTCCTATTTTTTTTTTTTTTATTTTGTTATTTTTATTTTTTTAACCTGCCTTTGGATTCTTGGCTTACCATTACCTTCATTAACACCTGTTATTCATCTGCTCCTCTTGATACTTCAAATTACTCCTTTTTTGCCCACCCCTCCAAAAAATTTGTAAAAATCCTCCATACCAACTCCTCCTCTTCCTCGAAACATTGTCCCGTTCCCTACTGCCACCCCTCCCTCCGTAGTTCCTGATGAAGACGGGGGGAGGGAGTCTTCCCCTGGAACCCCCAGAGATGAATCAGAAGATTGACAAAGTAAAAGCTAAACAAGCAGAGCAGTGGGCCAGAGTCGTCAGGCAGGTACGACCTCTGTGGTCACGGCAGCTATCCATGTTTTATTTTAAGCTGCAGTTGTAGTTACTTATTTGTATGTTTTGCTACCAGTGTTAACAATTTCGATCTTACCCATCCATTCAGATAGTCTCAGATTTCCTGCATCTAGTTGCTGTTTAGTGCTTTTACTGTCTCAGGAGAAAACTGGGAGTTAATTAGGAAGGAGATAAAGGAAGCAGTACGAGAAAAATGGTTTCTTCTGTGTTCTTCCACCTTTCATTTCTTTACTCCTTCACATTCACTCCCCTCTATATTTTTCCTCTCTGAATGCCCCGGTTCTCCCCTTCTAATAACAGTTTTCTCAGCCAGCGCATACAGATTCCTATCAACCACTGCCATTGCGCTTCATTGTTATTCAGGTGTCAGAGGAGTCAGCTGAAGCCTGGGTAGATGAGTTCGCTACATCAGGACCTGATTTTCAACAAGCGAAAGCCGCAGTGGAGGTGAGGCAAGAGTCTGTGACAATAAAAACCTTCAACCCAAAGCCAAGTATAATAAGTAGTATTGTAGAGGTTAAAGCACTGAGTGTCATCGGAGTTGAGGTTTGAAAATGGAAACTTTCCTGAATGATTGGCATGACGGTGCCCTTGATTTTTTTTTTTTTTTTTAAACACCCACAAACTTAATCCTGTTTAAGGAACGAAAAAAATATAGGGCCATCCTATAAGGCATCATCGATGCAGCAGCGTCTTCCAGTTGAAAAAGGTCAAAGTTATCTCCAATACGCTGTGAAGTAATGATGCGTGTCTGTCATTTTGTCAGAGTGATGTGGATTTCTGGGAGAAGCTGCAGCAGGAGTGGGAGGAGATGGCGAAGAGAGATGCAGAGAGTCATCCCTGGCTGTCTGACTTCGATCAGCTACTCAGCACTTCTTACGACAAGGTATCCGTCAGCCTGCTCAGAGCAGGCGTCTGCTGCTATCTGTTTTGTGTTGCAAGATTTCAGCATTTTTGCGCATACAGCTGTCATGCACAATGTCTAATGTGCTCCTGTGTTTCATATACCCTATTAAGTACTAATTAAAATCATATACACACACAAGTTCTCTGAGCAGTTTCAATGTTTTCCTTGTTTTCATTTGCAGGGCTATCAGTTTGAAGAGGAGAACCCCTACTTATCACACCCGGACCCTTTGTCAGAGGGATTGAAGAGGATGGAGGCAGGGGACATCCCTGGTGCCGTCCGGTTCTTTGAAAGTGCTGTGCAGAAGGAACCAGACAACCAGCTGGTAAGACTCTGAAAGGCTGTGTTCTCATTTGCATTACACTTTTTTTTTTTTTTTTTTAATTCTTAGAACATCCTGTTATTACTTAATATAACATTGTGGGCCAAAAGGTCTCCCTACTTCTAATTTTAGCCATGTTTTTCTCCTGCTTCCAACAGAAGGCCCTTGAAATAATACCATGTGTCTTTTTTTCCCCCATTAAATTGCAGGCTTGGCAATATCTGGGAACCTGTCAGGCAGAGAATGAGCAAGAATTTGCCGCCATCAGCGCCCTCCGCAGGTCAGTAGTCAAAGTTGACTAAAACATGTTGTAAAACATGTAGTTGTTGTTATTATTATTATTATTATTATTACTCTAGATCTGGGTGTTGTCTCTTGTCTATAGTTTTTGTATCTGTAAGCATATAAAACACATTTTGCATATAAAAAAAATGTGTTTTTCCACCACAGAGTCTATGTTAAAGTGAGGATAGATTTTTGTTAAGACCTTTTTAAATGCATACTAATGTGAGTGTCACCTCAAAAGAAATATTTTCAACCAGGAAAGCACCTCCATATTTTAACACTTGTCGTTGCAAATAAGAGTTTCTTTGCCAAATGAATAGTCGTGTTTTTTCTGTCTGACTACTTCTTTTTATTACCACCATTCTTCCCATAGGTGTATAGAGCTGAAGAACGACAACCTGACTGCCCTCATGGCGCTGGCTGTCAGTTTCACCAATGAGTCACTGCACAGGCAGGCCTGTGAGACTCTTCGTGACTGGCTAAAGCACAATCCAAAATACCACTCTGTTTGGGAGCAGAGTGAGCGCGAACGCTCCAAAGACAGCTCCAAAGAAAGGGAGAAGGACAGAGAGAGGTTCGGGTCATTGCTGCCAGAGTGAGCATCACGCACGTTTAGGAGAATACAAAGATACCTCTTTCTCTTTGCCCTTTCCTTATTGCTTTTCCCTTGTGCAGGTCTTTGTTTACCGACGTCCAGTCCATGTACCTGCAAGCAGCCAATGTTGACCCTACCCAGGTGGACCCTCAGCTTCAGTGTGGTCTCGGCGTCCTCTTCAACCTCAGTGGAGAGTATGACAAGGCGGTGGACTGTTTCAGCGCTGCTCTCTCCGTCACTCCACAGGTTGGTGAAGAAGCCTTTGTAGAAATTCCAATGGCTTCATGTCATGTGCTCAGTTTCTGAGCTCTTTCTTTGTTTTTCTGTCCCCATAAGGACTATCTGCTGTGGAATAAGCTGGGTGCCACGCTAGCCAACGGAAGCCGCTCAGAAGAGGCTGTGGCCGCCTACAGGAGAGCACTGGAACTGCAGCCTGGCTTCATACGCAGTCGCTATAACTTGGGAATCAGCTGTGTAAACTTAGGGGCACATAGGTGAGACAACAGTGCTGTTTTGATGTGTATTTTGCTAGAGAGTCTTGGCATGTAAAGAAGTAAAATCTTTAGATTAAATGCATAATCCTCCTGAAGCTGGTTTTTATGATAGGGGAGTGTCAAGGTTCACAACCTTACCACTGATGACCTGAGTGTGGCTCTCTTAACAGAACAGTTTTCTGATAGATGTGGAATTATTCCAGCAGTTTACATTTAGATAAACCTTTAAAAAACATGTTATGTGAAATCAGCATTTGATATACCCTTTTCAAATTGTCTTAAACACACTGACATTCTGCTGCTTACATACACATCAAATGCGTTCTGTGCCTTTTCAAATTCTGTCAGATTGCTACTTTTGAACTTTAGCAATTTTATGCTGCTTCCCAGATGTTTTTACCTTCCACTAGGGTGCTGTCTATAGTTAAATCTGCCTCCTAGTGGAAGGTATTTTATAGCCCCTTTTCCATTAGTACCTACTCCGATCAACTCAGCACGGTTCACCATGCTATTCAGGGTTTTCCATGAGGCCATAGAAACTGGTACCAGGTACTTTATTAGTACCTGCTCAGCCAGGGTTTCAAGCGATTGAAGCAGGTACTAGAAGTCACGCTGCATGCCACCGATTGGCTCGTCAGTAGCATCACTCAATGAGTCATAAGTGCATCTCGTTCACGAAAATTAAAACTGCCATTTTTGAAACCAGCAACGAGGGAAATGGCTACAAAAAACCGCAGTGTTCCCCGAGTTTGACAAAAAGCCACAGACCGAGCAGTAGGTATATTCTTGGCTCAATGTCCACCTTTGTTGTAGCGTTCGTGTTGCATATTAATTACGTTGCAGGATGCCCAGACGCATTGCTATGGCAACAAGCGCGCGCACTGGGTTGTAATGGAAAACCAGTCGATCCGAGTCGTAGCGATCTGTGGCAAGTAGATCAGAGTAGCTACTAATGCAAAAAGGGCTTATGTGATACAGCTAGACCACACACAAAAGATGCTACACTAGACCAGACGTGCAAGAAATCTAATAAATCTCACAAAGGTTTGTGTTGATGATGATTGACATTCACTTTATAAGGTATACCTTCAGCGAGGTGCTGGAAACATTCCTCAGACATTTTCGTCTGTTTCGAAATGATTCCCTGACATCCCAGAGGTGCTGTATTGGATTGTGATCTCTGATCTCTCGTCAGCAGGTCATCTTCGCCATGTCTAAAAAGCTAAATGTTGCTGCCATTTGGCTGATTAGATATTTGCCTTATACAGCGCTTAACCAGGTGTACTTAATAAAGTGGCCACTAGAGTGTACACCAGTGAGAAATGGACCTTAATTTGCAAAAGTGAACTTAGTTTACACAAGTTTTTTTATTACTGTTGTCTGTTCAGGTTGATATCAGCACATTGCAGATTGAACATAAATCCATCCTGTTCACTTTTTTAACTCCACAGAGAGGCAGTGGAGCATTTCCTTGAAGCTTTATCTCTCCAGCGCCAGGCTATAGAGGATGGAGCGAGAGCTCCAAGGGGTCCCGGAGGAGCTGCGGCCACTATGATGTCCGACAATATCTGGTCCACCCTGCGCATGGCTCTCAGCATGATGGGAGAGAGCGCTCTGTACGCCGCGGCCGACAGGCGAGACTTGGACACCTTGATGGCTCATTTCTGCCAGAGAGAGGTGGATGGTGGGACTGAATGAAAACCTGCCAGGAGAGGGCTCATTGAGTGTGAATGTTTTTTGCTGGGAGGTAAATGTATGAGTGACTGAATGAAGCTGATTGAATGGAGGAATGAAGGGGACATGGTACAGCTAACGGTTAAAAGAAGATGATCGAGGAACACACTGTGAAGTGATCAAAGTGCTCATCATCATCATCATGTGTACATGTGTGTTTAAAAGTGTTGCAGTATCAGGCTTCACCTGTAGAGAAGCAGGCAGCAGTAATCCAGTCACGAACTGTTTCACACGTTCAGCAGTCACTGGATTTCCTCCTTTGTTGATCAAGAGAACCAGACTGAATGATTTTAACTTGAAAATCTTTCTCAGAGAAGAAGAGAAACAAGAATAAACATGGTTTAATCACTAATCTGTTCACCATCCAGCAATGTTAGTTTGTGTTAAGACACTCAGTCCTCTCCCTGTCTTTATTCACAGTTTGGTGGCCTCTGAGTTTATTATTACTGTGTTGATGTTGTTCCTACAGCATCTCGTTAACTTTGCTTCAGGACCACCATTGCAACCGGACAATCACATTGTTGTATTCGCTTCACAACTTGGGAACAAGATGTACACAAGAGTCTGGTAGGGACAACGCTGTGGTTCATGAATGGGTGAAACATAAGACTTTCACCCAGGAGACTGAGGCTTGTAGTCCTTGTTCATTTGAGACTTAGTTGACTGCTTTTCATTTTGAAAAGTATTTACTTCAGTCACTTTGGTTAGGTGTATAAAATGATCATATTAGAACTTAGTGAAGGCAAGCATCTTTTTTTCCCTCCCCCCTCAGGTGCAAAGCTAAGCTAGTGTTTTGTACACTACAAACCCTGTTTTATCAATTCACATGCCTCTTCATACAAAGGACTGGATGAGCCAGGGATCTAACCAGGCCTTCCAATTCGCAGACGACCCGCTCTACCTCCAGAGCTGCAACCATCCCTGATTGCAACGGTGTGATTGATCAGTGATGGTCCTGATGGAGGAACAACACAGCAATTATCAGATGTGTGTACTCTCTGCGGTTATGTATAATCAAGGTACAAGACCTCTGACATTAAAGAGTGCTGCTTATGATCCAAGGTGCTCAGCAGGCGGAAGGATTACAGATTATGCCATTGTAAAGTAGAAATACAAGTCATAAGTGCTACAGCTCTTTTTGTTATACTTTATTTAATTTTTTAGTAATCATTATCATGCCAGGATAATGAACTGATAACCAGCGGGACTGTTACTCAAATGATAAGGTGTGTGTGTGTCTCTGTGTGTGTGTGTGTGTGGGTCGGGTGAGAGACATTATGTCAATGAGAGTGGCTTTTCTGGGTTCCTGTGCTCTTTTTCATATTGCTCCTGTAAAACTACTTGCTTCATTGTAAAATAATGCTCTATGCCATACTGTGTATTGTAACATAATTGATGCACTATAATTGTTTTCAGGCTACTTATATCCTGACAGCAATGTTTAATATAATATTCAGCAATAAAAGCTTTGATTCCAGACATCTGTTATTATCCTTTTATTTCAATTTGGACCCCCTCTTGTTGGTATATGGGTTGTTTCATGGTCCTATCGACTAATTTGCAATTTAAATGTTTAGACTAAATTAGATTTTCATATTATAGAGCAAGATGGTTTTATCAAAATGTCAGCTCTAAGAAGTGGGAAGACTTGCCAAATCAGCAGGGCATTGCATTTAAAGTTTCCTCAGAGTTAATAATAAGGATTTTAATTTGTTTAACATGTTTTTTTGTTTTTTGTGAGTAATGCAAAATTATTAAAACTTGTGAAATACAAAATGCTGTGGCTTGGGAGGTAGTGCAGGTCATCTGGTCTACAAGTTTAAGGATCTTCATGCAAGATACTGATCCCTGAGTGGGCCTGATGCACACTGGAGTGTGTGCTAATGTTAGTTTAAAAGTGCTTATGCATAGAAACAGTTTGCATGAATTGGTGAATGAGCCTTGTAATAAAGTGCTTTGAGTGCTCAGCACTTAATAAAGAACAGTTAATTTACCAAAAAGTGATTTTATTTATTTATTTATTTATTTATTTTTTGGGGGGTAATTCTATAATTTTTGTAGTGGTTTGGTTTTTTGGGGTTTTTTTAGTGCATACACTTAACAACCACTTGATTAGGTACACTTGCAGACTCTAATATGACCAGTGATATAGTACAGCCTGAAATCTTCAGAGCTCATACCAATGACGTTGGCTCATTCATTTAGGTTTTTGTTGAGGTTGTCAGGAAAAGTAACCTGATTTCATGATTACTTGCATTACATTTAATTCAGTTCCTATGTTTGTTTGTTTGTTTTAATCCACTTCCCTAACATACAGGTACTCAAAGTAAAAAATCTAAATTTAAATGCTTTAAAAAATTTATGCTAAATCTATCTGGAAATCTGAAGGGTTATATCAAGCATTGTTTTTACCTTTGACTATCATTATTATATATGCGCAGATTTTATTCATTTTCACTAAATGCGAACTCGCTATTCATGTTCAATGTTTTATTTATTCTTGGCACACTCCGGCCTCCATACTTACTTTAACAAGTCATATTCAAAAGAAAACTCGTAACTCGTGTTTCCGGAGCTTTCCCAACAAATTCATTTTCTCTCACAAGTGAAAAACAAAACGTTTCCTTAAGTTATCAGCAGCCCACCCCGCCCTCTTTTAAACTTCGCATTCCTCTAGGCCAATCAGAGTCGAGAAGGCGAAGTGCAAGAGAAAGTTGATTGGTTCATTTAAAAATAACATAAGCGCAACCACGCCATTTAAATGTTTTAAAAGTCGTGTGTTCCTCCTGTTGATCTGAAGTGTGGAATAGGAGAAAGGCGGATAAACTATACGCTTGGTCCACTGTATTTGTCGTTTTTTCAGGTGAGTAGTGAAATAAATGACACGTCCGAATGATGTAGACCGAGTTTGTGTTTTTTTTTCTTTTGCTATACTTTAAACGGTTAACGGTGCAGTCACGTGAAACTGCAACATTTAGCTAACATACGTAGATGTGAATATGGTTTCCAGCTCTGTAAATGTCATACAAATTGTCCATAGTGACAGATATAGTAGTAAAGTCGTGTTTAAGATGAGCTACGATTTTTTTGTATTTAAAAACTAACGTTAACTTTAAGTCACGAGCACTAATCCATCAGCTAATAAGCTAAAATACAATGTTTAACAACAGGTTATTTATGCCTTGTCAAGCATTAGTTTTTACCGTTGTGTGATTGTAAGAATGAAGAATACACCAAGAAACGAGCCTTTCAATGTATTGATGAATGAGAATAATACATAGTTTTATTGTATTTCATCTAAATATGTGTACATCTGTGCTTTGTATTTTTGCTGTGTTTTTATGTTATGAATAAATAAATGAATAGAACTCTGTTTACCTGAATGGCAGGTAACATTAAAAAAAGGATCATGGGATCAAGTGAGAGTAAGATGACTGCATCTGCAGCCATAAAACCAGAGCCAGCCTTCAAAAAGACTCACATCAGTCACCTCATCGATCCTCGCTCCCCCTCAGCTGGCATAGAACGAACACCTATTCAGGTGGGTTACCTGGTGGATCCATTCATATATTTTAAAAAAAAACACAAAGTCTGAAAAAAATGTACTGTCTGAACTCCAGAAAATGTGCAGTCATTCTTTTTTATTAATGAAGGCATGAACATTTTTACTTTGATCTTGAGGCCCTCTGATCCAAACTCTCTTCTGTACTCACATTTCAAAGACTTTGAAAAGCTTCTTGTTTGATCAGTGTGATATGTCCAAACTATAGAAGGTGTGAGGGGAACAAATGAGACTTTTCACATGCGCTTATACTCCATCTTTCCCAGATGGTGTGGATGAGTGTAGAAAGTTCACCCAAAATCCACATTTTGAAGTTTTCTCCAGTAAAGTATCAGAAAACAGATCCAAGATATCATTGCTTGTCGTTGATCCTTTGTGTAATAAACACAAAGCTGGTGCAGTTTAGCTGCTAAACTTGCATGTCACAACATGCAAGTTTAAAAAATTACCCTCTGATGGGGAATAGGTGGGAGGCACTGATAATTATTGACCCTGCTTTATTCTCTATACTACTTTTGTAAACTGTGGGGCAATCAAACATAAAATAATTGAATATTTTTGCAAGGTTGGGCAGCTTGTGTCCAAAACGTCCGCTGAGATGAAAAGCGAGTGCCCTGTGGTGTTCGGTGATCCACGTTCACCTACCATTGGCATTACCCGCACCCCTGTGAGAGAAGTTATGAGAGGTAAGTAATATATAAACGTAATAACTTTCAGCTTGACTTTTCTCACTTTATTGAAAAAAAAAAAAACAAATCTAAAAAAATGACTTCCTTTCATTCATCTTTCCAGCAACAGTCGGGTCCTTTGCTCGTCGCCTGGGTATGATTTTCCACAGTGAGGTTGAAGGGAAACTCCCCGAAGGTCGTCAGAAAGGCTTCAGTGGTGCATCAAAGAAAGAGGAGGACTTTATAAGTGAAGAGCTGGCATCGACTGAGCCCCTCCTGAGCCCACAGCCGTCCAGCAACCTTAATGAGCATGCTAACTTACTGGTGCCACCTGTCCAGCCCCCTCTCCAGAGCGTAGAGAAATTGAGTCCTTTTGTGCTTCCTGAAGAGCCTCAGGTGGAGGTGGAGATAGAAACTGAAGCAGATATTAGCCTGGAGGAGGCTGAGGAAGCAAGAGAGTCTCCTCTTCACAAGAGACTGAGCATGAGCCTGATAACCTGCCACGAGGGCGCTCCCTCCCCCCGAGCCTTTGCAGAGGTCCATCATGAAAATATTTCATCCCCAGAACCTGGCACAGAGGTGGAGCCACTTGGGGATGGTGTGGATCACGCTTACGCCCTTCCTTCTGCTACCATTGAAGCAGACTCTCCTGTTGAACCTGCCCCCTCCAACACTGATGCTGATGATTCCCTTGCACAGCCAGAGAAGGAAGAAACTAAAGAGCTCGCTAAAGAAGCTAATTTGCTTCCATCCGGTCCACCATGTGTTCGTGGTCCTGAGCAGCCACAGGCTTGCACCGGCATCCGCTGCCCCACCTTTGACTCAAAGAGCCCCAGCCAGACTGTTTTCAAACCACAGTGGCTGGGAAATGGCTTTCGTCCGTCTGGGCTCAGAGCAAGAGGAGTGCAGGGGCTCGGTGGAAAAGGAGGCTCGTCTCCTCTTGCCGTCCGTGTGGCCGTTAAGAACGTAGCCAACGAAAACAAAGGACAGTCTGGAAAACTGAAGCAGAAAGGTGTGTAGGAAGTTTGTCACCTTTTGATTGTTTATGGTGAGACTGTTCTGCTTTTCCTTTTTTAAACTTTCTTTTTCTTCAGGTACTGAAGGCCGCTCTCCGCTGCAGATCCTCAAGAAGACCAACTCGCCCAGAGACCAGCGCGCTCAGGTATTTGTAGCTGTAATTTACCCACATATGGGCTCATGAAAGCAACATCTGTGTTTTTACTTGTCCAAAAATACAGGAAATTCACGTTTTGATTTCTTCCCAGATGAAGCTGAAGACGTCCACTCCCGACAAGCAGAGGGCTGGACAGATGGACCGCCGAGTGCTGGCTGTGTGTCTGGATAAGGAGAACCGATGAGGCACTGCACGCACTGTTTTTTAAAATGTGCTTTTATGTGTATAGCTTCCACAAACTATTTGTTGTCCTGTATATATTTAACTGCTTGTTGTTGTGTAAATAAAATTTGCAAACCTACTAGAGCTTTAAATTTTTACTGATTAACTCTTATCTGTTATTTGGAGAGTTTTCTTGTTCGTTTTTGTGCGCATTTAATCTTCGTCAACACCTAAATTATATTCAGAAATAACACTTGAAATTTAATATTTCTCCAGTTTGCAAAGATTGCATAGCTCCCATGTCATTGAACTGACAAAGCGTCCTTAGGCAATGGTGAACACTTCGTTGCCCTCGCCTATCAGTGTGAGTGTAAAGTGTCTTTTCTATACCCAAGGCATGCTTTTGAGTGAAGAAAAAGCACTATGTAGCTACCAGTTCATTCAGCAGGTTACCTTGATTACTGCTGAGTTGCTGTCATGTGATTGGCTGTTTGACATTTGCACTAGCGAGCACTATAGCAGGTGTACCTAATAAAATCTTAGGAAAAACAGACATTTTAGCATTAATTAGATGTAGCCCTTTTTTTTTTTTTAAAGTTTTTACATTTATTCATTTTTACTTTTTTGTCACAAGGAAACGACAGAAGAGAGAAGGGTGTGGAAAGAGTAACAGGAAATAAATAAACAGCACAGTAGTAAACAGTCTTTCTATACTCTAAATGTTTGACTTGCAGGCAGATCATGTGGCCAGCCGATGATCTGTTCTTGGAGGAGCAGCTCCTATTTATGGTCTTTTTACATGCAATATTCAAAAGGGAGGAATATCGTCATATTTAATCGTGCCACTAGGTATCAGTCCCAAAAGTGTCACTGGGATCCTTGAAAATATCACAACCAAATATGTCCTCTAAAGTGTTTAGTGTCAACATTATTAAAGTCCATTGGCATGCTCGTAGTTTTGTACATGAACTGCTGTGACTGCACACTTCTACACAGTTTGTCCAGGGGTATATTTGTATGATGTGTACCTTCAATCGCTCCATCATCTTCTGGTGAAATTCCCTTTTGAATCTCTGTATTATAATTAATGTATTATAACTTGATAGAGAACTTGTGTTTTGGAGATATTCACATGTACATGAGTATGGGCGGAGTTAAATCTGGATGATAAGATCATCTGTGAGTAATGCCATTATATGGTTCTCCTTAGCTATTAGTTCCTATGAGTCAAGGCCTCTGTGAATATTCCATAAAGGGGTGAGCTGAGGCAACAACCCTGCATCTGTCTGACAGGTGATCTTTATTCTAGCATTTTTACCTGAGGCTATATCATCCTCATTTTTTTATGATTAATTTTAATTGATAATATGGGGATAAAAGAGGTTGGTCAAGGTGAAGGTTTTACAGTGTGGATGGGAGTGAGGCTGATTGAAGCAGTTTGCACTTTCACCTCACAGTAAGAGGGTCCCTGGTTTGAGCTCCAACTGGTGCATGTCTATGTGGGGGTTGCTTGCTCTTCCTGCGTCTGTGTGTGCTTCCTCTGGGTTCTCCTGGCTTCCTCCCACAGTCCAAAGACATATATGTTAGGTTAGTTGGTGTTTTTAAATTAGCTGGATGCAATATGTGAGATAGATGAAGAGCAGATTTTTAAAGATCTGCTCATTTATAAAATCAATCAGGGTTTGTTTAGCATGCAGCTGTGTGTAAAAAGCCTGCAAGGCTTCACATCTGAGCTTGTTAAATGCACAAAGAGCCTGTTTATCCTTAAGAGAAACTACATTCTTATGCTTTTGTCTAGACAACTCAAGTCACGCTACAAATAAATGCTCACATTTTCTCTACAGTGAAATCAAAGAAAACAGAAGCGTGGCTGACATTTCACATGCTTCACTCGTATCTAGAAGGATTTGAATGCCAGAAATAAACATTTAGACTTGTGTAATGCAGATCTTTATTAGATAGTGCTGCTTCACTTTGTACAGTGTGTATCCACTCTGGAAAAGAGCCCGTTTAAATTAGAGTTAGATTGTTTTTTTCATTTTTATATACACAACCTGTCCTTCAAGTTTAAAGGTTTGCATGCAGAGGAAAAGTAAGCACTTATATACACATTCAGATGTACTACTCATAAGCACGGCAGCCATTACCATCCATGTACCACTCATACAAAGAGTCCTGTCCTGAGACAAATGGGTCATCTTTTTATGTAAGTGCTTAGCGAAGCATGAAAATCATTTTATTATCCCATCTGTCAGTTCAGCAGTTTACCCAAAGGACTTTTCAGGTCTAGCTACCGAGGGGTTAGGCCGAGTGATGAGACCCGAAATCCTGGTAAATATTGTCCATCGATCACATACAAAAACACACGCTAATGCAGACATCTGCAAGCTAGAACTCCATTTTAACTAAAGTTAAGAAAATGAACAGGAAGTAAATGTAAGCATCTAGAGAATCTACCAAAACTAACAACAAACAACAGTCTGAAACAATAAAGCTCATATTATTTATATGATTTAACTTATGCTATGATAGAAATCACAGCATGTTAGTAAGTTACCCAACACAACATATGCTTCATCTGGACGTATTCAATTCTATCTCATCCTGTGTGCTACCGTTTCCATTTGGCAACTGTTCTCAAATTGCTGTAATTAATGTGCATCCATGTGAACCACAGTAGAATTAACTACTGATGGGAATGACATTTGCTCAGACCCCCGAACCCAGAATTCCCCCATAACGTGAGAAGAAAGTTTGGAGCGCAACGTGATGGAGAGGAGAGAAAATCTTCACATTACAACCCCGCTCCACCGTTAGATAGGACTTGGCACAATTTGACATACCCTCTTCTCACCCCATGTGACTCCTCATCCCCTCCCACAGACCTCAATTTCTTTATATTTTCTTCACTTCACTAAGTGCTCTCTTTGCAATGAACAGCCTCAGTTCCAGATCTTGAGGAAGCTGTCCCAGGATCCCGTGCAGCACGCCATGCCATCCGTGGATACTCCGATGCAGCTCACTCTGTTGTCGTGACCAGCCAGCACACCTGAACAGCAGCAAGCAGGGAAATAAATGAGTCAAAGGGTCAAACATTTTGAAATAAACTTCCAATTCAGATTTATCTCCCAGTTTTTTCTTTTAGTTCACTTATGTGCAAAACTAAACTTTACAAGGAAATGTAACTAAAAGAATATTGTGTGCTTTTAAAACTAATAATAGACGGAAAATGTAGTTTTAGTCTTTCTTGTTTGGTCAGATTTGTCCAGCAGCATTAAGAGGAGTTGGTTCAAATATTTATTGTCCCTGGGGTGTATATGGGACTGTGTGTCAGGTGTTTGTGTTGCATTATATTACTGTATTGAAACCACAATGACAGAAAGAAGAGAGCAAACTCACTCTGGAAACTAAGTGAAAGGAATATAGCAGAAAAAAGATGGAGAAAAAAAAGTCGAGTAACTCGGTTCCTCACCGACTCTCTCGGCTTTGAGCGAGTCCCAGATGTTGACGTTGAAGTCGTCGTAGCCAGCCAGTATCAGGCGTCCAGACAGGGAGGGGGCCAGAGAGGTCACCCCACACATGATGCTGCTGTCCTGGTAGGTGATGAGCTCCTGGTCAGCTCGCATGTCGTACATCTTGCAGGTGGCGTCATCTGATCCTGTTATCACTGCATTACCGTTGGGGAAGAACTGGAGGAAATAGAAGTGGTTAGAAAGCGTGCCTCCTTGGACAGGACGCGCTGAGAGCTTTGCACACAATAGAAAAGGAAATCTTTTTTTCCCCCTTTGTTCTCACCCCAATGGCGTTGATGTCACTCTCGTGACCTCCAAAGGTCTGTCTGCAGGTGCCCTCCCTGATGTCCCACAGCTTAGCTGTGAAGTCACAAGCCCCTGAGATGAAAAACTTGAAGTCTGGGGACACGCCGAGGGACATGCAGTCTCCCTGGTGTCCGGCAAACACAGTCTTCTGGGTCCCCGTCTCAATGTCCCATAGTACGCTAGAAAGGCAAGTTTAATTCAATTTAAAGTGCAAAAGAATAAATTCAAGCTTTCTTTTGTTCAGTAAATCGAACTATATTCTTACCAAGTGCAGTCGCCTGAGCTGGTGATGATCTCAGTGTCGCTGAGGAAACGACAGCAGGACAGGTAACCTGTACAACCACAGAAATACCACATGGGGCACTGCAGGACTCATCACAAAGGAGCGTTTAATTTCTGTTTCTTGTCACCTTCCTACCTGTGTGCGCTGCCAGCTCTCTCATGACCTTGACATTCCCATCCTTGCCTTTCAGGTTGTAGATGGAGCACATGTTGTCCAGACCGCCACACGCCACAAGGTTTCCAGAAGGTGCGTAGGCACAGGTCATCACCCACGATGACTTGAGGGGGATGGCATTCACCTAGGTTTACACAGAGGACAGGAGAGCTTGTTTTCAGCCTCTGAATTTACTGTTGTGTATTTAGTTGTCTCACGATGGAAATTTAGATCCTGTAACTTTTAAAGGTATGTGCTTAAGTCTTAATGTTTGAGCGAGAGATGCTCAAGGCACAGTGAGAAGTACCTTGTGTATTTTGGTGTGTTTGAGAGTGAATACACCCTGCAAGGTTTACAACCACGTTTACTTTGGGTTTAGGTATAGCTGGAAACAAAAATTCCTATTACCGGAATTGTAGTAATAGACCTGCCCTTTGGCCTCTCCTACCTTGTTGGTCGTGATGGTGTCCCACACTATGAGTTTTCCATCCTGCGAGGCACTGACACACAGCCTGGGGGAGAAATGTGGATTAAAATCAGCAAAGAAACCCAAAACATGTGAAGCAGAGGCTGTAACATTAAGAATATGCTCCCCCCTATCAATTTACTCAGTTTAAAGCAAATCTAATTTACCATCTCCCTTCTGCATATCTGGACTTTTCTCACTTTCCTCACAATTATTTAGAAAATTATTAGAAAACTATCAGATCTTGGCTGCAACACAAACAAAAAAGCAGGTGTTCTTTCAATTTGTGCAGCATGTTGGGTAATTACTTTGAATCAGTGGACCAGTGCATTGCATAGATCTTGGCAAGATGACCCCTTAGTGTTTTCCTGGTCTTCATCTGGACACGCCCCATCACTGTGATCCCAGCTACTGCCTCCTGCAGTGTGGTATCCTGCACCGCCTTGCGAGCTGCCTGCAGAGCACACACACACAAAGTGCCGTCAGGAATAATATGTGAACACACGTCAGACAGAACAGTATGTGTATTATGCTGGATCTACCACAGATGATATATTGTGGCCAACTTACGGTAATCTGGTCTTTGAGACTATCTGCCTCCTTTCGAAGTTGCTCCATTTCACCCATGGCGATCAATCAATAGTGGGCTGTAGAGAAGATGTCAGAAGAGGCCGTAGTCCTGGGAATAAGAAGGAGAGTTCCGGTGAAGCAGCATGAACAAAACTCAGTCACCAAGAAATCATAAAATCTTTGCCAAGTCACCCGCGCTATCCTTCCATCCCAGAATTTTACCTGCATTTACCTGTTAACCTCCCTACTGCAGGTCTCCAGGTAAGTGCTGCTTTGCAAGTCAAACCACCCCCATCAGCTTTGCAAACTTTTTCTAACTTCGCAGGAACATACAGAGAAACCCACAAGACACACCTACACTCAGACACGCACGCACAGGCAGACCGTATGAATATTCACCCGGTTAAAGTTTGCTCTTCAGACGATGTGAGAGCAAAGATCCTCACCCTCAATGTACACACAAACCAGTATGTCCTGTAATGATGCGTATCAGCTCTCACTCGCTGCCTCTCAGCTTCACGGCAAATTCACAACACTTGTAGAGGAATTTGTGCCATTTAACACTCCAGCTGAGCTCTCATCTGCTGCTGATGGCTATTAAATTTGCTAATGTGATGATTAAATGAGCAATGTTTAGCGGTACAACCAATCGCCTAATGGTCAGACTCATAAAGTGTGACAAATGTAATCAACGCACAACTGAAGAGGCAGCCAGAAAGTCAAAAAGTGGCACAGAGAAGTTCAGATGGAAAAGCACGGCGTTAATTTCTCAGGTGAAGCACCACAATATAAACAAACTTTAAAAAGAAAACACACCCTTTTCAGTTTCTTGTACAAATATTAAAAGTTACTTCTTTTTCTTTCTAAAGCAATCAGTTTTCATGATGCCATTTCCTTTATCTTACCTTAAAAAGTGACAGGAGGGAATACTTGCACTGATTTTACCGTTTGCGTCCCTGCAGCAATCTCTCGCTTTCTCTCCCCTCTACTATTTGAATGAGTGTCCCTGTCAAAACACATGACCAAGTGGATTTGCCTCTAATTTGTTTGAAGTGAAAAGGAGAGGAAGGGAAAGGAGGGAGTGACTCTGTAAAAGAAAGAGATTTGATTTAATTGTTTGCCACTGGGCTTTATGTGTAAAGCTAAAGTAAATGGATGATGGCCTGATGCGGCGCTCCAAAAACACACACCAGCCGCAGCAGCTACACTTTGGGTGTAGCTTTCTTAAACTGCTTACTGATACGTCGTCCCTGAAGTTTCTGAACCAAGGGGGATTTTAAAGCCTTTGCTCCAGATGTGGAAATTGCTCCAGCAATGAGCGTTTTAATGACGCTTGAGTGTTTTAGTCGTGCTATTACCCTTTTGCCATTGTGTTCCTGGGACCCTGCCATTGTTCCGTGTGATTAACTGACTGCTAGGGTGGTGGGATGGTGGAGTGCATTAACACAAACAGAGGGAGAAGTGGAGGCAGAGGGAGGGGAGGCAGGGGGTTGAAATAAGGGGGGGGGGGGTGAAGGGTAAGAGGTGAGGCAGGAGAGTGAGTTTTAAATCCTACTGGCTGAGATTTTAAGGGATGCCTTTTGAATCAAATCTGCTCTCATCCGATTACTGACTGCTCTTTGCATCTGGATAAGAGATGGAGAAAGGGATGGGGCGGCAGATAGGGGCATGAGAATGAGGTAGGGGGCAGATGGAGGAGGTGGGCAGAGGGAGAGCTGTTGAAAGGTGGGGCAGGGCCCATCAGTATGGCCAGTGATTCGACTTTGAATCAGAGAGCTCCTCAAACAGTTTCCCTCTTATATTCTTAAAGGGGATGTTAAGAAGTTGTTAAATGGCAGTGAATTATTAGTTTATGTGAAATAACATTTATGTCACTATTAAGATGTTTTTCATTGGCTTTAATTAAACCGTAACACTCAGTTCGCATCACAGTGAAAATGTCTTCCTGACTTCAGCCAAAGCACCTCTCCCTTCTCCACCAACAGTGTATATGACTTCTTGTAAAAGGCACACTGTAACAGATCATTTTTTTCACGTTGCATAAATGCCATCGACCACTTCTCCAACTCTTAAAACTTCAAACAGCCGATGCTTTGATTCTTAAGTTTACACGGAAAATAATAACTGGAATAACTTTACGCAGCTCTGTCATGCAGATTATGTCCGATTGCATTAAGAGTCAGACCACGAAAGGAGTTTGTTTTTTATTCAGATTATCAGAGCATACAATTAAATCACTATTGTATGCTGATCCCGTGCAAATCCCTCATCTGCATGTGCTGTAAGCAAAAGATGAAACGCAGCTAAAGACATCGGGTGTGTATCAGTATAAATGTGACATCTCCATACTCGATATTTAATCAGACTGTTTTAATAATCAGCAGGTTTCCAGCTTGAGAAGAACTCTTACACTTCTTTTCTGAAGTGTAGGAATCACAACACTCAAAACAACCACATTTAAAAACGTCACAAATATGGACACATTTTAAAAAGATATCAGCCGGAAATGTGTTCAGGTCCGTTTTGTATGACCCTTGATGCCCATGAAGCATGACACCGCAGCATATCCACAAAACTGAAAACATCAATGTCTGCTGAAAGGAACACATGACCATCCACTTACCAATCGGAGACTGCTATCGAGGTGTTCTGGTAGATCTTCAATCCCTCTTCCTGCAGCGGCCTCTCTCAGGTTGCTGTCATAAGTTCAGCCTGTCTGTTCCTACTCTTTCCTCCACTCATTCGCTTTTGGTATCGCGGACAGTGCGGTATTCCTCACTTGCCTCACTGCTCCTATGAGGAACAAATGAGGATTGGAGGGATGAAGGGAGATCAGCAATGAGGGGATAAACCCTGGGATGGAAGAGTAAGGGGGAGGGGGGGTGATGGTGAAATAGACAGAAAGGGAGAAGAAACAGTGGGTGAAACCAAACAAGGTGCAGAGCATGTCTGTAGGGTCACAAGACATGAGCCGGGGTGAATCCAAGTCAAAAGACTAAGAGATGGAAATCGTGGAGGGGAGGGAGAAGAGGATAAATAGAGGACCTGGGAACATGGCTTTTTATGGTGCTGAGATAGTTTTCAAAAGATCTATGACTGACAGGAGGGTTTGTGTTTTGTAAACCTGAGGTGAAGCTAATATTAGAAAGTGTATGGGCAGAGGGGGAGATTGGCAGTGTAGGGATCAGACTGGCTACAATGATAAAGCAAGAATAACTGCAGGATTAAGGGGAATGGATGATTCTTACACACAAGCAGACCAACAACCATGGGCATTTCCTGACAGTGTGTAGAGCGTGCGCCACTATAGCTGTCTCCTATGTTCTTTGTCATCTAAAGGTAGAGATAAAGAGCCACAATATCCCTTCGGTTTGCTCGAGTTCTGCCCACACATCTAAATTTAGAGGTTTCTGTTGTCACTCATCTGTTGATGTGCCACTCCACAGCTTTTGCACATTATCTAACAGAGTAAATCACCTGTGTTAGTTACGAAACAACGCAGCTTGCACTCACGATCATGACATTGCATTGTTAGGCAGAGAGCCGGATCGACGAGAACAGACTGCGTTTGACCCAAAAGGCCTGGGAGAAAGTCACCGAATCAGGTGCTGAATCCCAACTGCATTATTAAAGGGAGCTCCCATTCCTTTCTCCCACTGAGGTTTTCACATGGATCAGGAGAGTCACTTTATTGAGAGTTACTTTCTGTAGCTGAAGTATGTTCATGAAAAATGTATGGCAGCGCTATTGTACTGCAGTGTCTGTAACTTCTCCTTGAAATTTGTGTCAAATACCGAGTGTCCTCTGAACAAGAAGAACACATTCAAATCCTAAACTAGTCCTAAAACAAATTTGCTTAGGGGTGTTTACAAGTACACAGTGACAACATGCAAAACATCCCAGTCTAAGACCTTGTTTAATGCTCTTTCTCTAAAACACACTTCACTTAGTTGCAAAGAATAATTAGAAAATATAACATAAAATCCTGCCCATGAACAAATTAAATCCTACTTGTTCCAATATAGAACAAGTAGCCCAGATATCACATTGCTACTTTCCAGGCAAACCCTTGTTGACACGGATTCGGACAGTTGAACGCCATCAGACAATACGAATCCCTTGTTTGCACATTTGTGAACATATCTGTGTTTGGAGCAGAAAAGCCTTTGCTGTGTGCTTCCTGGCTTCATTCTGTGATTCAGCGCGGCTAAATTGAGCTCTGCAGTTTAAAAGCGTTGACCTTTGCTCGCTGGATTGTGGTAACGGCAGTGGTGCTGACCCTTGATTTGGAGAAATGGAGTCAGGGAAGCACAGGCTGTGAAACGGCGAGTGAAACAGAGAGAAAAAACAAAGAGCAAAACAAGGGATTTGTTAGCAGAGGCACAGAAACAGGGCGGGATAAAGACAGAAAGAGTGTCCGATTATGGGTTACTATTTAAAGACTAACAATGCCGCGCTCTACTACAAGGAAAACTCTCAAAGTGGTTTGTAAAGTCTTATAATCTTCTATGATTTTATTACATTTACTACTGATGTTAAACCGACTGAACTGAAAGCAGAAAAGGTGAGCATCCCTCCCCGAGTGAGATGAAAATTTCACTGCACTCGGTCCCTGCACAGCACAATAAAAACAAGAAGAGGAGAGTTTGTTTTGTTTACTTTGCACACGCTGAAAGAGATCTCTGAACATTTGATCTGTGGGAGGAGTGAGTGGATTAAATGACAAATGTGTCAGACACAAACATGTTGTTAGACTGCTGATGTTTTTATAACTCATTATGGTCTAGACGACCCTTACTGAAGTTCAAACCCAGTATCAAAATGGAGCAGAAAGCTGATTTAAATGACTTTGAGCACAGCATAGTTGTTGGTGCTACAAAGTAGATCATCAGTCACTTCTGCTGGCTAAGAACAGAAAACCGAGACTACAATTCACATAGGATCACCAAAATTAGACAACGGGAAATTAAAAAAGCATTGCTTGGTTTGATGAGTCCCAATTTCTGCTGTGGTGTTTGAGTGGTGGGGTCAAAATTTGACACAACACGAAAGCATTGTTTCATTCTGCCTTGTAACAGCTGCTCAGGCTGCTGGTGGTGTAACAGTGTGTGTGTGTGTGTGTGTGGGGGGACTTTATTACCAGGTGTGGATCACTGAAACACCACAGCCAAGTTGTGAACTGTTCCTGACCATATCCTTCCCTTTATAATGTGCCATTTTGCTCAAATCCTCACAAACTGGTTTCTTGACAATGAGTTCACTTGTACTCAAATAGCCTCCACAATCACCAGATCTCAGTCCCATAGAGCACCTTTGGGATGTGGTGGAACAGGAGATTTGCATCATGGATTTGCAGCTAACAAATCTGTAGCAATCGTGTGATGCTATTATGTGAATATGGTGAAAAATATCTGAGGAATGTTTTCAGCATCTTGTTGAATCTGTGCCGTGAAGCATTAAGACGGCTCTAAAGGTGAAAGAGGATCCAACCCGATACTAGCAAGATGAACTTGAAAATGAAATAGCAAGTGAGTGGGTGTATATTCACCTTGCATATGTTCCCAAGCAATATCTGTGCACTCTCAGCAGGCGGTTTGTGCTTAGACAAAAACATCTGTCAGTCAGGTGTGGGTATAATTTGACTGATATTTCAAGGTTTTACTGTTTACATTAAAATGACGAGCATTCGTTTTTCTGACAAGTTTCTTTCAGTATTCGTGTGTAAACTGGCAGTGTTTTGATGCAGAGATTAGCAGACGAGGTCGTCTCACAGCAACAAGGTTCTGGGTTCAACTCAAAGTTGATTTTCTGAGCCGTCTGCAGGGGAGTCGAGGAGAAAAAATCTCCTTCCACTTTCCAAGCAAACTCAAATGACTGCGAAGACTTTTCACCTTAGACTGTGTCTGATGGTGCAACTACCCTGAAGGGTTCAACAGTAACAGTAAGCTGCTGTAAACAGAGTACAGTTTCTTGTTCTAACTGTATGTAAGCAGTTTGTGTGTTGAAATGTTGCATCTCTGCTGCTGTTCTTTTAACTTTTGATACAGGCTACCCCTATAAACAGGAATGTAAAATAAAAACTGGAATCTTATTATTTCTGTTTACTCTACTCTTCAAAATTACGTAAGGCACCAAGGCCAGACATCATCATCAGGCAACCAATAGGAGGTTAGGGTCATAATCACAAATAGTAGGAAATGTGATATAGGAGATGAGTATCCTGTCTGCTACTCACTACACACAGCACTTAATTATAATAACACCAGTTTTATAACTATGCGGCTGAGCCTTACATAATTTCTGCTGCTCATGTAAAAACATAGAAATTTGATGTGTACATTTCTCGTTTGTATACGCAGGTATCATTAGACGGCTGTGATCTTTAATGTGCCTTTAAAAAGCATTAAAATGCATTATGCATAAAATGCTTTTTAGTGACTAACTACTACTTAAGTGAAGATTAATGCGGAGGTGTTTTGGGCGCTACGTGGTCTCAATGTGAGAGGGAGGGAAGAGGTTAAACCCAAGGCTGCATTAAAAAGGGCCCACCGACCCAATTCCAGCAGCAGGGGATTATAACACAGGGGGGAGTAAGAGTGTTAATATGGGCCATGAATGGTACTTAAGTCGGCACCTAATGCACAAGATGAAAGCAGAGGAGGGGGGCTGAGTGGAGGCTCTGGTTGTAATGGGGAGGATAAGATGGGAGAAGGTGGTCGAGTGTCACTGCGCTGGATGTGAATGATTAAATCATCTCTCCCGGATTACTATTCCATATTCTAAATGGGAGATGTTTTTAAGCTTCATAAACAAATGCACTCATTTATGAGGGATTAACAGTAATCTCTCTATTTCTATCTTTTTTTCCCCTCCCTCCACACCTCTCGCTGTCTGTCTCTGGTCCTTTTCTCCCTCTTTTACTGCCTCAAACGATAGTTTCTGGACAGCGTCACTGTGTTCACAGGTTCCTGCTGCTGTGTGGTTCCTATCTTATCATCCTATCTTTGTCTAACAGACTAAATAAACTTTAACCTTCTTTTTGTTTATTTTTAATTGTTTTTATCAGCAGGGTGTTAAAGAGGGTGTGCAGTAATCACCTAATAGATTACACAGACCTGTTTTCACATCATCTAATGCGCTCTCTGTTCAGCACTTGCATGCATTTGGCATACAATACCCACGATACACCTGTACAGAGTCACATTTACGACTTTTTTTATTCTCTTTGGTTTTTAGGGCAGTGATTGACATTAGAGGGACGACAGGACATTATTTCTCTCATATACCCTCATCATATACAGTATAAATACAGTATATACACAGATGCAAACTGTACACCACCAGGCAGCAACATGAAGAGGGTGAACGTGTGGGTAAATGATGGAGTGTGGGCTCATTCTGGCCCTCACAGCTCATCCTTGCCCCCCGTCACCCTGCCTCTCTCTCGCTTCTTCTCCTTTGTCACTTGGCTCCGAGCGTTACGGCTAGTGGTGGCACCTCCCTCCTTCTCCTCGTCCGTTTTCACCACACTGTGTCCATCTGCAGCCCACACGGCCTCTGCCTCCTCTCGCTCCTGAGGAAGAGAACCAAAATGCAGCTCAAATATTGACTTCCTGCAGTCACAGTGACATAAAACTAAAGTTTGGGAGGAACATTCATCTTTGTTGGAATAATTTCAACTTCTCTTCTTGCACTCTCAGGACAATTTTTCTGTAAAAGAGATTCTCCTCTGTTAGAGTGAGCTTCATTTGCTCAACACGAGCCCACAGGGCAAACAATGACCAATGCGGGATAAACTAAGTTAATGAAACTTTGCTTGCATAACCAAAACTTTAATGAAAATGTAGCCAAGCAGATAATGTAAGGCTGGAGCTGAAAACCCCCTGTTCATCTAAGCAAAGTGTGTTTCTACATGTAAATTTAGATTTTCTTTTATCTACGTGATGCTAAAAGTTATGTAAACTGAGTCGTTTCGATAGTCTCTTTGGCTCGACAGCAGCTCTTCAGCGCAGCTCCTTACATCTCTGTTATTATCACTGATGAGGATGCACTCCCTCGCTGCAGAAAATCACAGCTTATTAAAAGAACTAAACATGTTTTGGTTTATAAATTGTCAGGGGCATGAAAAATGATTGCATTTATGATAAACCTAAAAGACAATGTCATGGCATCACCACAGACCAGGCACAGTAAATAGGAAAACATGCAAACAGCCACAAGATTTGCATTGTGCCCCAGCTGCTCATGTTATCCAACACCGGTATCATGACATCATCAACCACACGCCTGCAGGTGACCGGCCAGACCTGAGGAGGAGGAGAAGGAGGTCATGGCAGCTCTGTGCTGTCATAAAGCTCACCCTGTCCCTGTAGAGCTTCTCCTTTGTGAACCAGAGGGCCAGGGCGCACCGCCGGCCTCTGGTCACCGCGGTAACACCGTGAGGATTTACCGGACCCGAGGAGAAGCCCACCAGTCGACCACAGCTGGGTTTCACTCGAGCCTGAAGGCACAGAAGACAAGTTTACCAGCTCCAACAAATATATTAATTAAAGACTTAAAATAGTAATAAAAAGATTAGAATGACTTACCGTTACGGTCTTGGCATCTCTGTTAGTGAAGAACAACTCTCCGCCATCAAAGTTGTCATTCAGGTAGAGGATGGCGCTGTGAGACAGAGAGATGTTTGTCATTCAGTTGTAAAAGTAACCTGCTGTGTAAGAATTAGGCTGAAATCTGAGCATAAATGCACGCACAGTCATTTGATTATTATAGTTTGTTATTACACTGTTATGTAGTCCTGCTAATTCCACTTTACATTTTAATCCCATTTATTTATTTTTAAATTTCACACCTATGTGGACCGTTTTAATTTCTCACTAAAACTTCTCATTTCTTCATCCATTTATTGGCCACTTAATATTTCTTCATTGTTTACTATACGATGAAGAAACAGGCAGGTGAAGATGTTGCGTCTAGGTGAGATTCTGTGCCATGGAGAAATGTCAGTTTAATCAATCATGCAAAAATAATATAACATTTAGATAAGAAAATTGTCCAAAAAAATAAAATAAATTCATTACCCCTGAAATAAAAAGAAATGTAACTTTACTTTGCAGCACTGCAGATTTCCTGCCACAAGGAAGGTCAAATCCAGGGTTAAAGTTTTAAAATGTGAAATAGAAACAATTAATCTGTAACAGGCTGGTTCTTCTGAAGGTTTCTTCCTGTTAAAAGGGAGTTTTTCCTTCCTACTGTCACCAAGTGCTTGCTCCTAGGGGGTCATCTTGTTGGGGTTTCTCTGTTTTGTTGTAGGATCTTTAACTTTCAATATAAAGCATCTTGAGGTGACGGTTGTTGTGATTTGCCACTGACTAAAATTCAATTCAATAATGTCACAAAATGTTAAAACTGACAGTTACATTTCATAACAGGAGCACTCAGACAGCCCACCTCCATCCACCTCATAACCATCTCATAAAATCTGAAAATGATATCTTGAAAACTGTGGACACTAAAGTGCTAACAAACAAACAGACAGACAAACAGAACTTGCAACAATTACATATTTCCTTCCTTTGGTCAAAGCAGAAACATTGAAACACTACCACCTACAACCATTTGGGCCTTTTTTTTGCCAAAAATTCAGCTCAAAATGTAACTAAGCCATTTCAGTCTCCAATTATTAACGTTTTTTTCCTTAGACTGACACCAACTTTAAGTGTCACGTTCAGTTTTCAGTTGCATTTATTTATGGAGTAATTGTGTTGTAGAGCAGTGTTTTCTCTGCTCTCCCTCCACCTCCATCGGTTCACGTAGCTCTAAGGTGTCATTATTTCCCCATAACAACAGAACAAAACTATTTATCAGTGACGACAGGTGCTCTGGTTGTTTTGATATTTGCCACAATTGTTCCCCTGAAACACTGTTTAAGACTTGCAGTGCAAACGAATGCTTTTTAGGTAATTCCCTATAAAATCAGCAACATCTAAGAAATGTTCCCACCTGTCCTCTTCAGACACAGCAAGATATTTTTCTGTAATCAGTTTTTGAGCACCAGTATCTCGGGATACATCATTGTTTAAACAGCAAAATTAGTTGCAGATACAAGCATGCTATGTTTTAGCTTTCCTTTGATTATTTGCTAAGGAGAGCTTCAAAAAGTTGACTTCATTTTCTAATACTAATATTGTAACACTCCCAAATGTAGCTTATGGCTGTGAAATGGAGAAACAACGTCGATGTTCACATCTTCTATATAATGATTTGAAAATGTCACATTCCTCAAGCAGCTAAAGGTGTTTCTCAGAAAACTATTCTGAGCAGACACAAGTCTCTGGATCACAGAGTTCTTTGTTCAGTTTGTGACAGCTTTGTTCTGGCAACGATGACATGTACCATTCTCTCACTGTTATAAGCTGATGATATCTAAGTGACATTTTACCAGTAAAGGCGTATTAAAACATTCTGTTCGTGGATATTTGCTGGAATAAAATGGCTTGAGAACATCTTCTAAAATTATTTATGGAGCAAGTGTGAGCCCAAATTTATTATTAATCCACGAAGAGATGTTTTTTCAGTACCTGAGGTCTCTGTGTGTGAAAGCTGGTGGTTCCTTCCAACACTGCTTGGTTTCCGGCTCGAGGAGACAGTTGTCAACGTGGACGGGGTGAGAGAGGTCCAGCCTGCCCTTCTGATCCTCTGATTTAAAAAGAAAAAACAGAACAAGAACAAAATAACACATTTAACTTTAAGTAATGAAGTAAGAATAGAGTGGATGATTTGGGTACACATTAGAGAACCTGTTCCAATTATCCTAGTATTGAGTACTGTTGGTTTTACCTGTGACAGCAGTGCGACAGACCAGGTGTGTGAAAGTGATGAAAAGTCCTGAGGGGCTCCTGAAGTAGGAGTGCAGCACGGTTCGCACTCTCTCACCCAGCTCATGTAACAGCTTGGCATCTGATTGGTTCACCAGGCCTTCCTGAGCCAACTGAGGAAGAAACAGCAGTGAGGGTCACGAGATGCTCGTAGACCTGCTTCAGTTACATCATTTCCACCCACCTTCACCGCCCTGAGGACAGTCAGACCTTCAAACGTCTCATGAGGAGTGTGTGGAGACCGCCGTCCTCGATAACCATCTCCAAGAGATCCTGCCACCTATGAGAGACCATGTAAATGTGTAAGTTAGGGGTTTTCACATGCATGCGTTAAAAAAACTGATTGAACTTACTGATGCTAACTGCAGTATTCTGTCACACTCCTTCTCCGTCATGACTCCATCCAGGACGACTCGATTGGTGCCATTCAGCATCTCGTCATCCATTGTGATAGTCACGCCCACCCGAGGCACCGGACCTCCTGCAGAGAGGACAAATAAGAAAGTATAAGACAGTAAGTGGGTCACCAGAAGATGGTGATACGACTGTGTTTTTGGTGATATGAAGTCGCAGAAGCTGCCAAATGGAAAATCTTTGCTTCTATAACAACAGCGTGTAATGAGGCGACCAGATCCCAACAAACTGAATGTATTCTTTTTGATTTTACTTTTATTTCAGGCACTGGTCTGTTTGGTCTTCAGGTTTCAGTAGATCCATAGAAACTGTGTCACTTCACGCCTCGTTTTCCTCTGTGTGAAACTGATAAATTATTCAAGCAAATAAGACAAAACTCTGTTTCTCGGTATAAACTGCCGCTTCAATTTCTTTGTAATAGTTTCCACAATATTGAACAAAACCCACAAAGCTTGTGACTTTTTGGTGACTTTCCCTGATGGCCATAGCAGCAGACAGGTTAATCTCCACTTGACTATAAGTGACTCCTTCCCTGTTTTATATTTTAGAAAAGTCTAAGCAGTGTAATATAAAGAGTAGAATGTCTTCTAGTGTGTCATCTTTAACAGAGATGCCAGGAAACAGTGACACACTACATTTAAATGATCCTCTATTTTCACATACATAAGATGTGTGAGCTGTTATAATCTGTTTATCCTTACTCACAACCCTACAGGCCTGTAGGTACGTGTGGATGTTATTCATTATTTCACTTGTTAATGGATAGATGGATGTTAATGGTTACATGCCAGATAAACAGGCATGTCTGTCATGGATACACTCGTGTTTCCTTGTTTTAAGCTAGCTGAAGTGTAATTAAGGTGACGAGGAGCTCCTCCCATGATGCCCTAGGTAGAAAAGGCTGAAGACACATAGCATAGGGAAAATACAGTCTCTCACCTGCAAAAAACCCACTGTCATCCACTTCCTCTTGCTGCTCGCCCACTTTCATTTTCTCATTTATTTTCTCTTTTTCAGCTCTAACAGTAAAACACAAAAGATACAGATGGAGTTTTCTGTTTCATTAGTTTCCACTAGTGACAGATTCACCTTTGATTTCTTTTTTACCTCCAGATCTCCCTCAATGATTCAGGTACAACTTCTTCTGGAGTCCAAAGATCCTGCACAGAGGGTGATGAAGAATCTCAGCAAAGAAATGCTTTATAGCTGGCTCTCTTGTCACTGCACTGCACATTTGGCATCAGTACTTACTGGATCTGTGAAAGTGAAGTCGAGGTTCTCCATACCAAAATACAACAGCTTCTTCTCCTGCAAGGAGTGGTTGATGTATCTGACAATCTCCTGTGTGACAAAAAACACACAAATCTGTGCTTAAACATGACTTTAAAGATGAATTTGAAACTTAATGCTTGAAATAACTGAACAAGAGAAGAGAAAAAATGTATTTCTCATTTAAATTACTTGGATTACTTTATTGGATTTATGACTTTTTACGTTTTTACACCACTGTGGTCATTTCAATATAATGAACCTTGAGTGGTTTGAATGGTACCTGAGCAGGCTGTGTGCTCTGTGACTCTGTGTCTCCCCCTAGTGTCTCATGGTAGAGCTGCAGGTTGTCTAAGGAGTCCTTGTCAGAGGGGTAAAACAGCAGGAGAGAGCGAAGCATCTGCAACGCCCCGCTTATGTCACCAGCTGCCGGGAATCGAGGATGCAAAGTAATGCAAAGTAGTGCATCAGTCTTAAGATGAATAATAAAATCACGTGTGTGACCTTCACATTGACCTAAAAAATCAGACCTTTAAACTGTGCGATGTGCAGATGCTCAAGCTGTGTTGGCAGGAAGTCCTCCTGAGCAGAAATCCTTCCAGGTCGTGTGGCCACTTGAGTCACGCATGACTGTCGGCATGAGAGCAGGGAGAGGGACAGGGCTGGACAGAAAACAAAAACTGGTGACATTTGGCTCTTTCTGGTCTCTTTCTGTCTGGCTCAAAACTTCTGCCTGCTTCTTACCTGCTGCCTTTTCAAACACGCCGTCAACGCTGTCAACTCCCCTGTCCTCAGGCAGCCGTTGGGAAGCGACTTCACACTGCACCCTGCACTCCTCTGTCTGCCGCAGGGTTTCATTCACACAAGCTTTCCATTTCTCTGCTGCTTGCTTCCATTCAGAGTTAGCCTCGAGCTGCAGTGCAGCATCATACAGGACCTGAAGTCAGTGACACAGAGACAGAGATTAACACAGAGAAATAACACAGTCACCATTTGCTTGCTAATTAAAAAAAACAAAACCTAATGAGTTGTGTATTGTTTTATATCATAGTGTTTAAGAAATATAACACTTTTAAATATAACTATTTTAAAATTGCTGTGCAAAAGTATTCTCAGTGCTCCTCTAAGTAATCCTTACAGCAGCATTAACAAACATTTACCTGAGGAGAAAAAGATTAACCGTTTATAAAACACACACTTATCAATAACGATGAGATGCTATTGAATTATAGGTGGTTTACACACTGATTATTACAATCCTTATTGTTAAGTGTTACCCAAAGCTAAAGGCTAGCGTTTGATGATGAAGTACATTTTTACTTTTGAGATATGTGCATGTCATTACAGGCAGCATTTATGCCTAATCGTGATATAACACGTGTGGCTGGATAGTGAAAATGAGAGGCAGAGGCAGACACCTCACATCTGGATTGCACGGCTAGAAAACAGACAAGTGAAGGTGAGAGTGAGACAGAGAAATTCAGTCCCTCAGGCCACGTCTGACTCTCCACAGTGACGTCTCTAAAACCATTCTGTTTGAACGCACTTCATTAGCAGTTGAGTTATGAACTTACATCAGAGTGAGGACTATTAGAGGACTAGCTATGGCTTAGTTAGGATCAATCAGTTAAAGAAAAGTCTGATATGTTTGTTCAAAGCCTTTAAACCTGTCTGCATATCGGCTATCATTAACTACGTAGTTAGCAAGGGCAAAAACTCTTCCACTGCTTAACTAGTGAATCAAAGCTTTTATGCTTTTTAGAAACTAAAACTGAGAACTATTGGTTCATTCCAGAGGACTTAAAGTGCTTCAAAAAGATAAGTAGTTTGGTCTTTCGTGCTATCTGCTTATAGTTGGACAATAGCAACACTAGCAGCTGTGAAAGAAGGTGGAAGGTAAGGCAATATGTTTGACTAGTGCTGACAAATACTGTTAACCTAACCATTAAGCCTCTTTAGATAAGTGTTCTTTATCTTCGCCTACAGATTTTATGACAATGAAGCAGCTTTTTAGAATTTCTGTTGAATTAAGATAATTTTTTAAGGTAATCACAACATTTTTGCTTTAAATTGCAACATTTAGAGTGGATGTAAGACAGCCTTCAGTTTTTTTAAATGTCTTTTTAAGACATAGAAATGTCATGTGTCTCTCCTCTGTGCTTATGAAGGTATGAGGGCTCCAAAATGCTGAAGAATCAGCTGATTCTGAATGGGTCAGACAGTACATTTATTCAGATTTGACTGATTTTTCTAAGCAGTGCAACCCAGTTTCTTCCCACTTACACTGTATGCCCCATTACTCTTCCCTCCTCACCCAGTGTTTCTCATTGTGACTCTCTCTGTCCTGAAAATCTTCCTCGGTCACGCCTTCCATCCGTCTGTACTTCTCGATGTTGTTTCTCATCTCCAGGTGAGAGGGGTTGGCCACGAAGTAGGTGTGAGCTGCCGATGCCGCCCTCTGCAACTTTTCCAGCTGATGTGGAGGAAAATGAGAGACTGAATGAAGTTTGTTACAGACCAATAAGGGTGTTGCTGTGATTATTTATGCAGCTGTGAGCTGAACTATAATTATGGCTGCAGACAATACTGACAGGTGCTTTCCTCTAAATGACAATTTGGAGCACAGTACTGGTAGAAGTAATGACAATTTAGGAGCTTTATTATGCAGCAGCTCCTTACGGCTGTGTAAAGAATGGCTTACCTTGTAGTAGGTGACTTGCAGAAAGTTATAAGGGTTGCGAGTGCCAAACTCGTATTCTATATCAGCAGAAACAGGAAGCTGTCCAACATGTGTGACAGAGCGTCCAATGCAGAACCTCAAACACTCAGCTTTTTGCTGCACCCAGTCCAAGGCCCAGAGGTCCCACATAGTCCCGTGTTCAGAGTCTAACAACACACACACCATTGAAAAAATGATAAGGTCCCAGCCTGTGGCATATATTTTATAAATTTTGAGTTCTAGAACTGCAATCAATCCACAACAAAACACAAAAAAGCTTATCTCACACATTCTTTGAGCTCTTGAGGTCACATTGTTCTTTAGCTACGCATTTAGACACCGAGAAGTGAGAGTGAAGCTGCCAGTAACTTCATAAAATCTAGTTTCCAACTAGTAATTAACACAGACTCAAAGCTATCTGTCTGGCTACATGATAGGTCCAATCTTTTTCTTCTTTTAGCCGTTCCCTTTAGGGCTGACCACAATGAATCCCCTGCCTCCATCTCACTCTTTCCCTATTATCCACCATCTGCATGGCCTCCTTCACCACAATGAACCTCTGCTGTGGCCTTCCTCTTTTTTTCTTACCTTGCAATATATATAGCCACTATGTCGCCTGTGCGTATGTCCAAACCATCTCAACCATGCCTCTCTAACTCGTCTCCACCCACTCCACCCTGCCTGCATTCCCTTCTTCACCTCTCCCTTGTGTACTGTTTGTCGCTTTGGATACCCCAGATATTTAAACTCATCTACCTTTACTACCTCTACTCCTCTTCTCTTCAGAGCATAGGTACACATCACTATTTCGTCTGCATGAATCCATGAATGCTCTACTTTACATATTCACTGAGTAGGTCAGTCATTTCTGGCCTTTCCTTAAAGTTGGCAGGTTTGAAAACATTCAGCAGGTTGTATGGAAGAAGGTACTAGTGACTGCTCCCTTATTTCTCACAGCAGATGCCCCTCCTGACATAGCCCTTCAGGTTCATCCCTGAGGGTGTGTTTGTGATCTAGCAAGTGTAATTATGTCAGTTGTGAGAAGCTAAAAGAATAATTGAATTTCACAAAATCTGTTCTAATATGTTGCATGATGCACTGATGACATTAATACCAGGATATAAAATAAAAAGACTGGCTGACAGCTGATTCAGACACCGACACTTAGTCTGTGTTTTTTTGTTCCATTGAAGCAAATTAGCTTTAACTCTACACAGTTTTGAAACATCCAAGTCGCCCAAAACTGTGTCACAGATTATCTTTATTGGCCAATTTTTTTGCTGATATGCCAATATTAGTCAGCAGGGACAAAACTGGTCTACACCAGTGTTATATAGCTAATTTATTAATGCAGTTTAATGTAATTAACATGTTACTGACTGTTAATGAGCTTCTACAGCACCATTCAGGCGCATTGTTCAGACAGATCATCATATTACCAGTAATTGATCTGATATAATTTATATTACCGCCCAGCTTACCCAGTTTCTTCAGAGCCTCTGTCCCTGCTGCCATACAGTCGTCATAACACTGCCTGCGGACCCCGAACAGTGATTCCCTGGTCACGATGGATTTCTCCAGCAGCTCTGCAGCTTTGCCCCACTCCCCACTAAAATATGCGCGGACCCCGCTGTAATACAGAAAATCATACGGCTGCAGAAGTGACATAACATTGGGGCTGCCTCCTGCCCAAGCCGTTGAGGTAAAACTAAACAGTGCGAGAATAACACAATTAAACGCCACGTATACAGCCAAACGTCCCGATTGAAGCGCCATGGTCCGACAGGCAATCCCAGCAGAGGAGGCGAAGGTGGGAGCAGAGGAGGGACTCCAAGGGGAGAGCTACCCACAAAGTTTCCTCCCTGTTAAGAAAGTGGGGGCTTTTTTTGAATTTTGATGTACTTTTTAATGAATTTAATACATGTAATACAACACTGCGCGTTTATTAACGACTACCGTTGGGTTTGCTTGAGTTTGTCAAATTGGATTTGCGGTATTGATGAGTTTTGACTTGATTGAACTTGTTATGTCTGAAGCTACAGTATTTGTACCTCACCCGAGAGGAACCCGAAGTACGCAACCGACGTTACCGTAAATACAGATGTAAAACAACTTTGGTAGTTTGAAGTGAAACTAATAGTTGTTGGTTGTATTTTGAAGAAAGTAATCATTTCTTATAATTAATAAAGCACTAACGCACATTCACATTTTCATAAGGCGACTCGGCAGTGGAAATACCAAGTATAAAATAGTCGTTTTTGCATTACAAAAATGAGAACGCGTACCTATATCCTGTGGATTACGGTAATGAGCAGCAGCCACTCTGTGTGCGGGACTTCTTTACGGCCTTCCCTCAACACAAGGCAGCGTCTCATGATTCATTCAGGCAAACACAGGCAGCACAACACGGGCCAGACAACAGACGCGCTTCCGAGCCAGGGTATCAAGAGGCTGGGTGTCCAAACTCAGAGCAGGTGTCCCACTGCAAGGTGGAACTAGCGAGCTTCGTCATGGCGGACGTTGGTGAGCTTTTGATGTCGGTTTTGTCCACAATTCGGGTCCCGAAACCCGGGGACCGCGTCCACAAAGACGAATGCGCCTTGTCATTTTCCTCACCGGTGAGCCATTTTTCCTTTTGTAAATCAAAACTTCAGCCGATGGACAGTGTTGCTGTGTTGTATTCCCTTCCTCTTTCGTGATTCACACTAACGTAACGTTTTGCCAGTGCTGTCTCACTTTAATGCTCTGTTTTTCTACGTTTTCCCCATTTCAACTAACTAGCAGGTTAGCCTCAAGCTAAGCTAATAATGCAATGTAATGGAAACTTAGCGGCTATAGCTTGTTAGCTAGCTGTGTGGGTTTAATAACTGAGTAAGCTGTCAAACTAAGTCAGTCACAACTGTTACAGGACCATTGATTATGTAAATTTAACTTTGCTCAGTGTGTCACACTTAACAGACACTATTTTTCTGTGGACTTTAAAATAAACGAGCATTGCTTAACAGCAAAGGCTAGCAAATTGACAGGAGTGCTAGTTACTTTCACTGTAGCAACTGATGCTGTGACATGCTTAACTTATAGATCGCATCCAACTTTAATTTGCAAGTCTACTACAAGTGGTGCGAGATAAACAGAGAGGACAGTAAGCATTAAACACTGTCTGTGCTTCCTTTACAGGAGAGTGAAGGAGGCCTGTATGTGTGCATGAATAGTTTCCTGGGTTTGGGGAGTCAGTATGTTGACAGGCATCATGCTCGTACTGGTCAGAAGGCTTATTTGCACATCACCCGGACTCGTAAGGCCAAGGTGGGACACTTTATGGTTAAAATACGGTGATCTAAATTACATTTGTCTCTATCAGCACCATCCTTTTACATGTCCACTCACCTACTCTCAATGCCAACAGAAGGAAGATGATGGTAACTCTGGCTCTGGACACCCACCTAAGAAAAAGCCCACCAGACTGGCTATAGGTGAGTGCATAAGCATGCATGTATTTAAAGAAAAAAGGCTAACTGTATGGGTTTTTTTTCCTAGAGACATGCTTCCACCCTTGTTGTTTTTGTTCTTTTCAGGTATTGAAGGAGGGTTTGATGTAGAGCAGGAGCAATATGAGGAGGACGTAAAAGTGGTGATTTTGCCAGACAGGCAGGAGGTGACATCCGAGGACCTGGCCACCATGCCTGATGTCGTAAGAGAGCGGGTGAGAGGTCTTGTTTGTTTTCTAGTCTGTTCAGGTTTTCCCCAGGTTGTCTGTATGTCAGTAAACGGTAAGATAAGATGTGCTTTATTAATTTCAAATGTTGGAAATCTCCTTACTATATGCTCAGTTATCAAACAAGATACCTAATGCAAAATAATTATAATGCCACATCCTGTTTCACAGTGTGGCATGAAATAGGAAACCCATCCCTTTTCTTTGTTATTTATGTTCACATGTATTTTTTCCTCATCAAATTATAGTTAAAATGAAAGGAAATCCACTGATTTGTTTTTGAAAGTTGAATAAATCCATAATCTTTTAAAAGTCTTGCTATAATTTTGTTAAATAATACTGCACCAAGATTTTGACCAAAATAATCATTATGATTTTTACCATAATCACACAGCCTTACATTATCTTAGCAAACAAGTGAACCTTTTCAACAGTCCTTTAATACTAGAACTTGGGTGACATGCATATAGGTGTAGATTATGATTTATGGTTGATAAACGAGGCATTTTCTCTTGTTTCCCAATTGAGTTGGATGTGAGCACTCAACTGTGACACAGTCAGATTTAATGATAAGCAGTTTTTGAACACGTCAGCCCCTTAGTGCAAAGTGTGAGATCTCTGGATGCTCCTATGTGTAAATAGTGCAAATAATTGTCCAGAGAATTCACAGTGACAGTGGGCATGATGTGTCCTGCCCTCCACATGCTCTGCCTAGGCAGCTGTCTCGCCTAAACCTCACAAGAGTATTTCCAGTAGTGAGAACACGACCAGAGTGGATTATCTCAAGTTGCCTGCCTCACTTCAGACAATGTCCAGACCTGACTGCCAACATTTTCCAGAGTTCATGCTTTTTCTATTGTCAGTTATCAAGTATTTGAAGTTTTATCAAATCACTTAGATTGTAGGTGGTAAGATGTGTATTCTTTGAGTAATGTTTGGTTTATTGTTTTGAGCTGTATTTGTTACCATGGTGGAATAATTTCTGGTGTTGTTTCATGATACTTGCCTGTTTGTTTGTGTGCAGAGGATGCATAGTGCTGCTATATCATCTCTTTATCATCATCTAACCTTTTGCCTCCTTCCAGTCTGTTTGGGAATTTTCTTTTTCTTTAAAGAAAAATTTCTGTGCTTAAGAGCAAGTGGACTTCAAATGAGATTTTCTTGAAATTTGTCCCCCTGCTGTCCACCTAGGTGTCCCTGTCTATGGCGGGTATCATGGCAGCTGACTCGGTGTCTCATACCTTACAAGTTCAGCAGTGGGATGGAGAGGTGAGACAGGAGTCGAAGCATGCCGCTGACCTTAAACAGCTAGACAATGGAGTCAAAATCCCTCCCAGGTGAGGCCAAAGTTCTATTATTTAATAAACTTGCCGTGCAGCAGCTCACATATTCTCTTCAAATTTGATAAAAGATGTGCTGGCTGTTAGGGCTGGGCGATATGGCCTAAAATCCATATTGTGGTATAATTTGAATCCTGTGCGGTAATTATATATTGCGATATTCTTTTCATCTGTATATATTGATATGTCCAAATGACTGAACAGTATAGAATGTCATTTTAAGAACATTTATTGTGCAAACGTTTTTTTTGTTTTCTTATTAATTACAAAAATTTTCAAATAATTTTTAAGATATAACCGATCCTTTTCCAAACAATGTAACACAAAAATCTTAAATGACAAATAAAAATGAAGGTAAATGTGAAAAAATCTTTGAATAAAAAAATACAAGTAAAATATCAGTAAAACACTAAATTCTAAAATTATAGTTGTTTAAGATAAAGTGCAAATGTGCCTTTGGAAAAGATCAGTCTGTTGGTGTGTAGGGCCGTCTTTTGTCTTTCCACTTGACTGACTGGGCGTTTGTGGAGAGCGCAGTTTTTGGCTTTCCTCATATTCCAAAATGTTCTTCGCTGTTACTGTACCCGGCATAATTTGCAGATGATATTTTTCTGCTTAACATCCGGCTGCTTAAACCCAAACACGGTCCATATGACCGACGTCACACCAGTCCCCTTTATGATCACCTCCTCCTCCTCCTCCCCACCTTTAAGCTCCATGCTTGCAGCCGCTGCGATGCTTTTGACCAAAACAGGCGCAGCTTGATGACATTATCAACATGCGCTATCGCAGTAGAGCGGTATAGTCAAAATTGCTACCGTTGGCCAAATTCATAGCATTTTTACCGCCCTTCCCTACTGGCTGTCTATATGTACAAATCTTATGGAGTTGCCACAGGTGTATCTATTTTAGTCGAGATACTGCCTTTCTACATTTAGAATCCACTGATTCAATATTGATCCTGTTCCCGTTTCAGTAATACATCGTAAAAGAGAGAATGTTGTCATTTAAGCTCTATAAAGGCCTGTTATCTTTATATCAGAAAGTGTGTTTATTGGAGGCTTTCTCTTCTGTCTGTCGTAGTGGCTGGCGGTGTGAGGTGTGTGACCTCCAGGAGAACATTTGGATGAACCTGACGGATGGCAAAGTTCTGTGTGGCCGCAGGTACTTTGATGGCTCAGGAGGCAACAACCATGCTCTGCTCCACTACCAGGAGACCGGTTACCCACTTGCTGTCAAACTCGGTACCATCACTCCTGATGGCGCTGGTAAGCGAAAAAACAATTTGATAGTAATTGGTTTCTGTTAATTAAATTTTTTTTACAGAGCTTATGCATGTGTCTGAAGCTCTGTCCCTGTGCTGTTTTGTTTTTCCAGATGTGTATTCCTATGATGAGGACGACATGGTGCTCGATTCCAAGTTACCAGAGCACCTGGCTCACTTTGGTATTGACATGATGACCATGGAGAAAGTAAGTTTTATTTTTCTGCTGATTTTATTTTGGATTTGTTCACTTATCGACCAATGCAAGTTGAGAGCTGTCATATTTCTTCCTGGTTTTTAATGTTATGCATTAGATCAAGGTCGTGTAGATAGAAGTATTGATCAGTCTGCTGCTTTATGATTGGAGTGTTGTAAATTTAGACAGGGATATGGGACTTTTTTTTTTTTCCCCCCCTTTCTGTTTGCAGACATCCAAATAATGGTGGTGTCTACTTTTGTCTGTTAGATAGCCATTGATTGTATGGTGTTGCAAAAATTAAGGTCTAAAAAAGTCGCACTGCTACTGAGCTGAAGATACTTAAAAAAGATACTTCTCTTATTGAATATCTCACCCCCTTCTCATCTGGTTTTCATTTATTACTGCTTTTGTTTTTCGTTAACTACATATTATGTTGTTCTTAATATAATAGTGCTTTAATATAATTATTACTGCTTATCATATCGATCTGCTTCCTTTTTTTCTGCAACACCTGTTTCCTCTTTGAATCCCTGCTGTCTTTTATTTCTTGGCCACCTGCTTCCCCTCTTATGCAGAGTGCAGTCTACACAGCTGTCTTGTCTAAGATGTCTGTACCTCTCACTGTGTACTCTAATGTTATTTCTTTTCTTGCTGATGTTTTTCTGTACACACCTAATGATGCTGCACAGCCGAGGAGGTGAAAGAATTGTGGGATAGTAAAGCAGAAGACAGAATACAGCAGTTAGTTGTATATTATAGTGTCTTGTCTGCCTGCCTGGTGTCATTAATGAGTCATACTGCCTAATCTCGTTTATCAGTTTTCTTAATATAAAAACTTTTCTTTAAGCTTTTATATTAAGCTTCTTGCAAAGCATTTTGCTTTCTTACGCAACATATCTTCCCTTTACTTGTAAGATAAGATACTTTGTTTATCTTAAGTTGAGAAGTTATGGCAGCACAAATATTAAAGATATAACATGCTTAAAGTGGAATAAGATAAACTGGCTCAATGAGGCAAAAAATAAACATGCAAACAATCAAAATTAAATTTTGGGGAGCATCAATGAATAAATATCTAAATAAAAGCTTGGATTACACAATTTGTTTCTTATGAGGAAATCATCTTAGGTTAAAGTTCTGCATCATAAACCAAACAATATTGAACTGTGTCATTGTTCTGTTGCAATACCCAATTTCAGCCAGACTTGGCTTGTTGGTCAGATTGCCTCATATCTGGCTAGAATACTTCGGTAACAGAGAAGGTCATGGTTGACTTGATGATTGTGAGGGGCCCGGGTTGTATGGCTGCTAAACAAATACAAGTCATCAACCCTTTACTGAGCTTGACAGTTGGAACGAGATGTTTGTGCTGTTTGGTTTTCTCAGTATGTGGTGCTGTGTATTACAGTCAAGCATGTCCTCTTTGGTCTGATCTATCCAAAGGAAATTGTTTCAGCACTCTTGTGACTAGTTCAGATGCAACTTTGCAAACCTAAGCCACGATGCTGTGTTTTTTAAGCGAGATTTTTTTTCTCCTGGAAACCTTTAAAAACAAGCCATAGATTTTCTAATCATGAAATCAATGAAATTTAATGAAATTTAATGTTTAACACACTGAGGCCTGTACAATCTGAGATGCAGCATTTGAGTTTTTGGGGCCTCTGAGCATTATGTGGCCTGACCTTCAGGTGACTGCCTACAAATTGTAAAATCTTCTGATTTTATAGAGCTGGTCAATGAGAATCTGTTACTGTTACCGATCTGTTACTGATAATCAGTTAATCGATTAAACCCTCTTAATTACTATGGAAGCAGTAAGGGTATGCTTAGTTTTTAATTGGACTGCATAGAGTCTTGTATTTAAAATTTTTAATTTGAGTGAAAATTAGCAACAGCTCTAAACTCTGTGTAGCACATCAGTTTCTTGCTTCGCATTAGAACTAACTTAAATTGCATTGTCCCTTTTAAATAAATAATGAAATGAAATTCATAGTCATTTGGATGGCCTCTGTGTTAACTGATGGAGCAGTCGGTGTAGTGATTCAAACTGAATTCATACAGCAACAGCAGGTGCTGCTGGCCTTGGCAAGTAATATGAATGTATTCTTCAGCTAACAGTTCAGTATTTAGGCCACAGAAGCGTTTCTCCACATGGTGTAAACCGATGTTTCATTCACAAACAGTGCAGTCCCTACACTTTTCTAAACCACTCAGATTAACTGAGCTCTGCCTGAAAAGTCCGGAAGCCAGATACAGTCCAGTCCAGGTAGTGTGATTGCAGCCACCATACTTACTGCATTGACTTTTCTGCTTTCAGACTGAGAGGACAATGACAGAGCTGGAGATTGCTGTGAATCAGCGTGTGGGAGAGTGGGAGGTGATCCAGGAGTCGGGGACCACCCTGCGCCCCCTGTTTGGCCCCGGCCTGACTGGCATGAAGAACCTGGGAAACAGCTGCTACCTCAATTCTGTCATGCAAGTGCTCTTCACCATCCCAGACTTCCAGAGCAAGTCAGTAACCTCCTTTTTTTTTTTTTTTTTTTTTTTTTCTTTCTTTGAAACAGTCACCATCCAGCTGTGTCCAGCATGTTATTTCTTATAGCAAACTGAAATAAAAATATTGCTTTTTAGTCAATATTCACCTAAAAGGTGAAAATTTGTCTGATACTTTGCATTAACATTTAAGATGAATCCAAAGAATTTCCTTCAAGCTTTTCTGTCCGTGCCTCGCAGGTACGTGTCTAATATCGACAAGATAATTGATGAAGCACCGAGCGACCCAACCCAGGACTTCAAAACCCAAGTGTGAGTTTCCTCATTTTAAACTACAAGCTTTTGTGTAATTATTAAATGTCCTCATTTGTACTGCAGGAGAGGGAAAGCGACTCTTTTTAAAATGTTAGACATGTTTTCGTGCTACCTTAGTTTTCATGCACATGTATTTACATACACACATATGGCTTTCTGATATTGGTGTCACACACAGTAGAATCAAATAAGCCATCTGCATAAATATACACAGGCACATTTACAGTGTGCCAGCTGTCAGCCACGAACCCAATTATTGTGTGCTTTTCTGGCAGCTGCATTTTCAAGTGTGATAATTGTCTTTTAATGTGTAAATACTGCCTTTCTCTTTTGAAAGGCGCTATTTTTAGACAGACTTACATCGACACCTGTTTGCTGTTATTTCGATAGCACAGCAGAAAATCAACTAAAGAGCCTCGCTTCAGAAAAAAAAGAAAAATCCATTATTGTGAAAACAGAAGGTCGACACAGCTCATGTAACTTGACTCTTTATCAACAGTTTGATATAATAAGATTAAGTCTACTTGCTACCTAATTTTCTTGTTTTCATTAAACTCATATCTACTTTATTGTAAACAATCTCTGCTTTTCAGTAGCTGCGCAGCGACCTTTCAACACAGATAATAATATCAGCTCCATGATTAGATTTTCCAGATTGTTATTTGAAATAAAAATGTAAAAAATACATCTTGGTCCATATTTAAATCCACCTTCTGCATGAGGCTCTGGCATCCCGTTGGATGTGCATCTTGTCAGCTTTGTTTGTTTATTACAGAGCCAAGCTTGGTTATGGTCTGCTGTCAGGAGACTATTCCAAACCAGTACCAGACCCAGGAGAGGAAAATGGTGCAGCTGAACCCAGGGTAAGCAGAAGGAATCAGTCATACTGGATCCAAAAAACTAGGTTTAAAAAAATATCCGTCCCTTATGCTGGGATTATCGCTCAGAAGTGAGTGAGACTATAGTACAACCAATGATGACTCCCACAACTGAGAAATCCTTCTTCTCCGGCTTTGCTTTCAGGGAGACCAAATCGGAATAGCACCGCAAATGTTCAAAGCACTTGTCGGGCGGGGCCACCCGGAGTTCTCCACCAATCGACAACAGGATGCTCAGGAGTTTTTATTGCACTTCATAAACATGGTGGAGGTAAAGTATCACTCTCATTGTATTTTCTTATTTGTTTGTTTGTTTTTTGGCCTTTTTCAACATTATTGGATAGACACAATGAAGAGAGGACAGGAAAGTGGGGGCAAAGAGAAGGGGGAAGACATGTGGCGAGGGGCCGCAGGTCGAACTCGAATACAGGCCGGCCGCCCTCAGCCGTGTGGCATGTGGTCGCCCGCTCAAAGCACTGAGCTAAAGTCTTTTACTTTTACATTTTTTCCTTATTATTTTGTTTTAAATGTCCATTTTCTTCATCCTACAGAGAAACTGCCGCTCTGGGTCCAACCCGTCTGAAGCCTTCAGGTTTCTGGTGGAGGAGCGGATTGTGTGTCAGCAGACACAGAAGGCCAAATACACACAGCGGGTGGATTACATCGTCCAGCTGCCCGTGCCCATGGACCAGGCTACCAACACAGGTGAGCAGCGGATGAGGACATTCTCTGCAACGTTAACATTTAGTTCTTTCCAGGTATTTAGACTTGAGCATTTCATTAAAGAGAAACCCGTTGTTGTTATTATTATTATTATTATTATTTTATTTTTTAAATAACAGAAGAGCTTCAGGAGGCTGAGCGCCGCCGTGAGGAGGGGGACTCGTCAGCTCCGACAGTGCGTGCACAAATCCCCTTCACAGCGTGCATGGCGGCTCTCAGCGAACCAGAGATCCTCACGGACTTCTGGAGCTCGGCTGTTCAAGCAAAAACTACTGCTACCAAGTATGAAGAGAGACGCCCTCATAATGGAAGTAGTGAACTGGAACAGATTTTAAAAGATCTTTAGTAATGACAGCCTTTCTCTCATTTATCAGAACGACCCGCTTTGCCTCTTTCCCCGACCACCTGGTTATCCAGATTAAGAAATTCACTTTTGGTCTTGACTGGGTGCCTAAAAAACTGGGTGAGCAAAGATATGGTTACATTTTTGTTTTGAAAACATGTTGTTTTTTTTTTTGTTTTTTTTTTTTTCTTCTTTATAAATTTCTGTGTACAAAAATGCACGCCAGAGGGGTTTACTATGAATCAAGTTTGTTGTATCCAGGCTGTCTTTGAGTTAATTGGCTTAACAAAGCATAAAACTCAAGTAAGGGATTAGGGGTATGAACGCTTTGTGAAAGTAGGTGTTTGAAAAGTATTTTACCTTTTTATTTTTTATTTTTTTAGCCGAACTGAGTGTCACCTGCTTCAGTCAGACCTTATTAGAAAAAGAGGTGATGGAGATCCTACAAAAATAGGCTGTTTATTTAAAAAAAAACAAAAAAAACATTAAATGTAATAAGCCTATGCTGGTGCTGCAAAATAAAATAAGAGAGCAATGCTACATTGTTGAGATTTCAAAGGCCGTCCATACATCTGTTCATCCCTCCTATGTGAAGTCATGTTATGGTAGTGGCAGGCTAACCAGGGTATTCCAGATGTCCTTCTTCCCAGCAACACTTTCCAGTTCTTCTTTAGTGATCTGGAAGTGTTCGTAGGCCATATGATATATACTGCTTCCAGTTAGCTCTTGGTCTACTACGGGGTCTCCTCCCAGCTCGACGTGAAACTAACTCAGCTGGTTCCTTTAAACACGAAGGAGATCCTTCTGGATGTCTGAGCTCCTAACCCTGCAGACAAAACTCATCATTTGATCTTTACACAAAACCCATAACTCATAACAGTAGTACGAGACAGTGCCTACATTACTACTGACCCCTCATCACTTGTGAATGGGAACACTGTCGCCACTCTGAGGATGAGGGAGTGCAGTGTTTTTTTTTCTTTTGTTTTTTTTCTTTTGTTTTTTTGTTTTGTTTTTTGTTTTTGTTTTGTTTTTTGTTTTGTTTTTTGTTTTGTTTTGGTTTTTTTGTTTTTTGTGGGGGAGTGGTTGTCTGTTTGTTATTGTTTTCAAATACTTGCTGCTTCCATGCTTCTGTGTAAAACAATATTTAAAAATTGTAGATGTGTGACATTTAAAATTTTGCAAAAAAATGCTTAAATTATTTTGATTACTGAAACTGAGATTTCTCACTAGGGAACAACCACCACAACATTGCAAACTGCAATAAAATCAAAATATATTGTTTAAAAAAAACAACAACCCACACATTATTAGCCATTGACAGGAAGTTGACATTTTGAAATGTACTTGATGATGAGTGACTTCAGGTGGTTTGTAATGGTGTGACTTTTCTCTGATGCAGACGTGAGCATCGATGTTCCTGATACTCTGGACCTGAGCGGGCTACGTGCAACTGGCCAGCAGCCAGGGGAGGAGCTTCTGCCAGAGGTGGCCCCGCCCCCACTCATGACACCAGATGTGGAGGTTAAAGGTATCCTGGGTTCCCATGGCAACGAGGAGGACGACTCGCTCTACTCCCCACTGCTGTGTCAGTCTGTCATTTCTGCTCTTTCCCTCCTCCCTCTCACTCATTCGCCCACCTTTGTTTCCTTCTGTTCTTTTTTTTTTCTGCCTTTTCTGTTCTCACGCGTCCTTCAGTTGCCTTTTTAAAAAACATTTTTTGGTTCAAAACAAGGTTTTGGTTTGGTTTCTTTCTGAGCATCAGTTTAAGTTTACATTAATATAAGTTACAACATTTCATTTTCGAAATTTTTTTTTTTTTTTTTTCCTTTTGTAAATCTTGTGCTGTTGTACCAAAAACGACATCCAAGTAATTCAGCTGTTTTCAACTCTCTCTTAGCTCCAGTCCTCGATGACTCCACTGTGTCCCAGTTATGTGAAATGGGATTCCCACTAGAGGCCTGCAGGAAAGCGGTGTATTACACGGGGAACACTGGAATTGATGCTGCCATGAACTGGACCATGAGCCACATGGATGATCCAGGTGTGTAGACCAACAGTGATTTGCCAAAAATCAAACCATCTCACCATGACTGTTGCTTTTCACATCTTCTTTTACTTCTGATTGGCTGCAGACTTTTCTGCCCCCTTGGTGTTGCCTGGCTGCAGCTCTGGACCTGGAACCACACCCACAGAGAGCCTGTCTGAGGAGCACCTGGCGACCATCGTCTCTATGGGCTTCAGCCGAGACCAGGCAACCAAAGCACTTCGAGCAACGGTCAGATTTTTTTTTCTCTCTTAAAGGGCTTGAGCCTTAAAAGAGGGGATTTTCTTAATAACATCTGAGGCACACAGTTTCTGCTGTCTCCTTTTTAATCAATGAGAAGAAAGTTAGATTACAGAGAGAGGGAGGATGAACTCAGGGCTGCAACAAGTGCAGTAGTAAGTAACATCTGTAGTATATAAAAACACCAGACCAAAGCTGCCTACATGCAGCATGAAAGCTGTAGCTTGACATTACATGATCTATCTGTCTTGGGGTGGGACATAAGGTATTGTTTGAAGTTCACTGACACACCTTGATTGTGAGCACTTGGTTGGATCGATCTTCCTCCCTCTTCAGGGACTCCTGAAAGATTCTTGTAAATGGTGACGTAGTTCTGACATTACCTCATATAGCTTAGCCTACCTAAAGGTGTTTGGCACACATTTGAGCTTCGGGAGATGGTTGATGACTCGGAGTGCAGCCAAACACAGCAGCTACTTCTCCCCAGAGCAAATACTAACAGCGTGTTAAGAAATCTTTCTGTGCTGCTCCTGTCCTCTAATGGTCTTTCATCAGCTGTCTTTGCTCTCTAACAGTTAGACTCTTGGAAGTATTTGTGATCAACAGAGACTCAGCTTTAAGCTTAGAAAGTATTTGACTCTTGACTGGTGTTTGTCACACAGAGTAACGTCCTGGACCGGGCAGTAGACTGGATCTTCTCTCACCTGGATGACCTGGAGTCCATGGATGTGTCTGAAGGAGGGCGCTCAGCTGCAGAGAGCGAGGGTGGCAGGGATCCTCCACCTGGACCCCGCGTCAGAGACGGACCAGGAAGTAAGTCCATAGGAGGAGACGGAAAGAGGAGAAATAATCTTTATAATCAGATTGTCTGCTCACGTTAGTTTAGACTATGTTAATAAAGTGCTTTAATGTGTTACAGTCAATCTATTTTTCTCTTGTTTGTCCAGAATATGAGTTGTTTGCATTCATCAGTCACATGGGGACGAGCACCATGTGTGGCCATTACGTTGCCCACATCAAGAAGGACCAGCAGTAAGTATTTTAGACACATTGAGGTTCGAGACGGTGGTTCCTAACATTTCTCATGAGTCTCTTTCTGCTGCGTATTCAGAACTTTTGCTCAAACACGATCAGTTCCAGTTCCTTAAAATGTAATTTCATACTTTTTCAGATTAGCTCAGCCAGTCTTTCATGTTCTTATTGGCTTTTACAAGACTTCTTGTTGTTTAAGGAATATTTCACAGTTTTGGTTGGAAATTTAAAATCACCTGTCATAACAATAAAAATACCGCAACAAAATAACTGTGATTTACTGCATTCATGTCCCCACTTGCACAAAGAAATTCCTGAAGAACTTTTTATTAAATGTGCTTCCTGGTCCCTGAATTTAATTTATTTTCTAGTGCAGGCTAAACATCTGTAAAGAATTGCATTGAAATGATAAAGTAGCTTCAGCAGGGGGCACCATACTCCACATCTACTCTGACAAAACTCATTTCATGGCTGCTGATGTGCACGGTCTGATGTGTTAATCTGTCAAAGAAGTGAAGGTTTGAAGGATTTATATCCATCTGTCACCAACATAACTAAAGGAAAAATGTTTGTTTCATGTCTGAATAATGAAAATGGATCAATTTCTACTGACTACCTGCTTTAATGTGTTATTATGACATCTGTACCTGAGTTGTTCATTTGGAGGCAGCAGGTGCTGTTAAACAGGCCTTTGTAAACTGCATTTTCTCTTTGTGTCTCACAGATGGGTGATCTTCAATGATCAGAAGGTGTGCGCTTCAGAGAAGCCTCCCAAAGACCTGGGATATCTCTACTTCTACCGCAGGGTGGCTGAATGAAGCAGAGCAGCGTTACACTTTAGGTGAACGAGAAGATACGTGAACGCTAACAAACACCCATGACAAAATTCATAGTTGCACTCCACCAAGCTCTTGCAAAAGTCCTGGCACGCTTCACAACTGACAAAAGTGTAAATAAGTCTCTCAGTTTGCGTATTACACACTCAATTAATTGGTGCAGATGTACAGATGAGATGTTGGGCTGATATTTTTCTTGAAATCCTCTGATTACAAACCACAGGTCTGTTCAGAGAGCAGGTTTGGTTTGTTTCCTGGGCCTTGATGATCGGTCAGCCATCTGTTCAAGTTTAACTCGCAAATGATTTCAGAAAACCTGCTTCAGGGAACAAGTCCCAAACATTAGCGACTTTGAGTCCCTTCACTTGTTTTGTTAACCCCGACTATTGATTTCCACTGCCATCAGTAGTCACTGCCGCCTCCGGTCCCCTCTTCTTTCATTGGATGATTGCAGCTTGGTGTCATCACTCCTCTACCTGTTAGTGAGGACAAAAGAGTTAAACACCCACAATAAGAGAAAATGTCAGTGAATAAAAAAAGAATAAAAACAAATGTGTGTTACAAAAAGGAAAAGCACCAAATCAGCTTGTTTTCCTTCAGTTTGGTGAGGGTGATATCTGGGTGATTCTTGTTTTATTTTGTTTTTATTTTTGAACAGAAATGCTTTGTTACTTCTGCTGTGGCAAATAAATAATTGTCTTTCTGTCAAATAAAGTGTGGTCTGTCCTTTTGCATTATGCAGCTTCTCTTTTTTATTTTCACATCCTGATTACAGACAAAAGTATGATGAACTGCCGTTTTCTGGTGACAAATGTGCAGTTTAAGCATTTATAACTTGGGTTTAGAGTGACTTAAACTGCACCCACCACTACCAAAGAATGGGTTTCTCTTCAGATGCTCTCAAACCTCTTTAGTATTTTTGTCTTTGTGCTCATGTTGTTGAAGTGAAGCACAGAGAGGATTCATTAACTGCTAAAAGACACAGAACGTGCTCAGAATTAAGGTAAGTGCTCAACCTTTTATTTAATTAACCCCAATTAAATCTCATTTTCAACCCTGGTGCATATAGATGGTTTAATATTTGAGGGTAAAAGACTTAAGTTGTAAATCTATGTTTTTGTCAGTTATGGGGAGTAAACACAAAATATCTTCAAATGATCCAAACTAGTTTCATGTATAGCTCTAGATGAGTTTTGGCATTCTTTGATGTAAATGCGATTTTATTTTATGAGAATTTGACTCTCACTTTACTCAATTTTAACCTTCTTTTTAAAAGCTGCTCCTTTCTGCTGAACATACGAAGTTGAAGCAGTTTTATAGGAAACAGTTTAAATATTGTTTCAGACAAACTAAAAGCCACAAAGAGGTTTTTTTTTTTTTTTTTTTTTTTTTTTTTTTACTACAAGATTAATATTTTTAATAAGTGACACAGGATGGAAGTAGATCAGAGGGTGTGGTGGTTTCTTAGTAGAAACTCTGTGGCCATGTATGAAGTGACATGTTCATGTTTAATTTGTTTCATAGTTTAATCTCAACGGTAAAACATTTTTTAAACCCTCAGAATGAAGATGCCGGTGTGGTTTGTGTTTGGTGAGTAAAGATACTTCTGGAAAAATACTGTGAAGGCCTGAACAGACTGAAAGTGATGTCTCAGCAGTGAGAAGGGCATGAAGGAAAAGTGAAGCTACAGAATAATGAGTCACAATGGGAAAGAAGAGGGCAGTGGTCACTTCGGTGGCCATCACCTTTTAAATTGTTCCCGTTTTGGAAGTTGCCTTTCTGGTGTTTCTCATGTCGTTTTGATTTGGACCAAAGCTGGTGAAATGGCTTCAAAATGATTTTTGCTTTCAAACGGGACAGATTAAAGTTTAACTGACTTCGTTATACTGGGATTGTCAAGTGTTCCCTTAATATTTTGAGCATTTTTGATGTAACTAAGCAGAGTGTTTGTTGACTCCATTTGTCTTCTTTTCAGTGCTGGGTGCACTCTCTGCTGCAGGTGAAGTTTTTGTTGCAAAAGTCGGGGGGAAAGTCACATTGAAGTGTGGGGTCAGCAGCTACACACGCTCTCTGCGGTGGCATCATGGAAATGACTTTCTTCATAGTGTTGATCAGAGAGGCTTCCCTCGCAAAGGTACTTTAGTATCTCGGAATACTTAACAGTAAACATCAGTATGTGATGATTACATTATATTAGAACATATTTTTATTTTCTGTGTTAGGCAGTGCTGAACTTGTGCAGAGGTCAGTCGTGAGACTGACGAATCTGGAAATCTCCAGTGTGAGAGAAACAGATGCTGGACGGTTCACATGTTCGGCAGATTGGACACGTCATGAACATACACTTTCTGTGTTCTCAGGTAAACAGTTGTGCGATTTACTCTTGTAGGTCAGTTATAATGGAAAATAATATACATCAATTTAAAATCTACTTTTTACAAGTGTATACACACACACACACACACACACACACACACACACACACACACACACACACACACACACACACACACACACACAGGAACATTCTAGCAATTTTACCATGATTTTTAGGGGACAATTCAAAGTAGCAGAGAGCAAAATCCAGATTACAGTACTGAAAGTTCAAGTCTTGAAACCATAGAGTCCTACATTTCCCATAATCCAACATCCATCACAAACACATAATTTCCTGTTAAATGTTTGTACTCCATACGAACATCATCACCTCTGTTCAGGGACTCGAGGTGGGCAGGGATGGGGATGGCAGATGTTTAAATTAACTTAGTTTAAAAAGCTTGTACAATCTGGCCTACAGTGTTATACAGTGCAGAAATAAAGGTTACCATTTTTCCACTTAGTTGTAGTAAACTATCATCTTTTTCTGATGTTATGAAGGTTTTTCATGTGTATAATGAATTTGGATCAAGTCCCTTGTTCATCATGGCCTCCTCTCTCTCTTTATGCTTCTCACTGTGTCCTCACCTCCTGCTGACAGTGTCGGTCTCTGTCACTCCCTCTGCTGATCTCCTGCTGGGCAGCGAGGCAACGCTCCAGTGTGACGTGAAAGGTGTCATTGAAGGTTGTGAAGTGAAGTGGAGGAGCCCAAAGGTAGATTCACCCGAGTGGTCACCAACAGCTCAACTCAAACCTGTAACAAGCTCACATAATGGGACCTGGCAGTGTATCATCACCTGTGGCAGCAATCAGCTTAGTGAGCATCTGACCATCACAGTCCAAGGTAATACACAGATACTGGAAATGAAGACTCCTGTATTCCATTGTGATCAAAAGAAAAACAAACGTGTGTTTTCCTTTCCAGAGCCGCCTCCTACAACATCAACAACAACAGCTTCACTGTGCAGCTCGAAGGATAGCCCAAAGACCACCTTTGCCATTGTGTGCTCAGTTTTGCTTTCCTACTTCCTGCTGTGATTAATAAATAATTGTTTTTATGTCAAACTGTGTTCTTATGTGTTCATTATGAATTTCCTAAGTTTTTTTCTTATTCTACATAACTATATTAAAAGAGGCAAAATCTACTCAAAATTAAGGGCACAACCTACATTTTAATAGAGGTAATATTTAATTTAATGTGACTATCCTGAAAACACTTTGGACTGTTTTAGAACAGAAATAAATTACTGGCCGAGCCACCAGTTTCAGAACAGACTGAATATTTAACGTCTTTCATGAATAGATCCATGTAAGGAGTCTTAAGCTAGAAGCTTTTAAACAAGAAGAAACATCTGTCAGACAATCTGAGGATGAGATCAGGCACAGTTAATGCATCACTAATATAAGTATTTCCATCACAAGTACACAAGGAAAAAATAAGAACTTCTTAATTATTGTGTTTGTCATAATTCTGACTTCAGTTTTGTTAAAGCTATTCTACTCCTCAAGTGAAGCTGGATAAGTATAAACATCTACCTTACCTGGGAGGCTGGCCCAGCTAGTATACTATGAACCTCGGAATTGTGGCCCTTTATATACACAGTGGCACGCACACACTATGGAGGGTATGGCCCAGTATGGTTCTCCTTAGGTCTAGTTTTAAATAAAATAGTTCCAGTTCATTTCTCTGGAAAATGTTCCCTAAACTTGATTGATTTATTTCTGGTGCACAATCTGCTGCCTGACTGCAGATAATTTATAAAGTAATAAATAGACACCGTTGAGACAACAGCCTAAATGTGAAGCAAGAAAGTGTTTCTGCACAACTGCATACATTCATTTACTTTGCACTTTGAAGAACATGCCTCTGCATCTCAGGAGCTTTATGTGGTGAGGTGAGGGGCAGGAAGTTGATTTACTTAATGCATAACAGAATACATAAGTCATGCATGGGAAACTAACATTTATTATTGTATCTGTATTTTGGATTAAACAGGCTCTGGGGTTTTAGTTTATAAAACATTGTTTAGGGTCATTGTATGAATGTATAAAAACATTTATTTAAAAAATCCAGTAAATTTTCATTTCAACTGATTTCAATAAACTTAATATTTTACAGTGTACTTATGTAACAAATCTACATGGAAACTTTACATCAAATAAAATACTTTAGGGAGAAATAATACTGATCAGTCTGAAAGCTCACTCTCTAGAAGCCACAAACAGTCACTGCACAGGACACCATCAGCGCTTATGCGGGAAATTTGGTAGCATCATTATATTCACATCAAACACTCTGATCTATGGTCTTCCCAGATGATAAGAAATAAACGATGCAATAAATAACCCTAGGATATCATTTGTAAACTAAACTTCTGTTAAAAGGATTTATTTATTAAAGTTTTTATAAGGAAATTGTGGAATTTATGACTGAAGTTATGCAGTTTAATCAATGAGTGTGATGATTAATTTCCAGACTAGGCTAAATTTACACATATGTTAGATTAATTTTAAAACTTCGGCTCAACCATCCAAAGTAATGAACAATGGACAAAAGAGGTGAAGAAGAGAGTAAGGGCAGGGTGGAGCAGCTGAAGGCAAGAGTGAGGGATAATTTGTGACAGAAAGACAGCAGCAAGAGTGTAAGGGAAGGAAAGGCAGAGCCTAAGTTGTTAAGATTTTCATTGGGAGTGACCAGAATGGACAAGATTCTGATCCATTCTGAGGGGCAGCTCAGATCCAGTGGTTTCAAGACACAGTTGTTGGGACAGGGGAGGATGCTGAGGGTGAGACGGGAGTAAATCATGTGCTGCGGGCTGTACGACAAAATGAACAATCCAATCTCAGCAGCTCCTCTTCGGCCATCATAATCTTGAATCTTTACTGTATACAGATGTTTCAGTGCATCACTCTATTACAAGGAGACTGGATTGTTCCATTTCCGTTTATAGATCATATTCTATTTAACTGTCAATCAGAGCAGTAAGATAAGATAAGATAAGATAAGATAAGATAAGATAAGATAAGATAACCTTTATTAGTCCCACACGTGGGAAATTTGTTTTGTCACAGCAGGAAGTGGACAGTGCAAAAGTTATGACGCAAAAATTAGAATACAATAAGAATAAATACAGTACACAACTGTACAGAATAGAATAAAATAATATACTATATACAGTAGAATAAAATAGAATAAAAATATACAATAAGATAAAAATAGAATACGAATGCTATATACAACTGAGTAAAAATACAACGATGCCAGAAAAGATTATTGCACTTAGTGTTATTGCACATGTGTGGATGTGTGTGTTTGTTCAGTTAAAGTCTTTGTTGTGGAGTCTGACAGCAGTGGGGAGGAAAGACCTGCGAAATCTCTCCGTCCCACACCGTGGGTGCCGCAGTCTCCCACTGAAGGAGCTGCTCAGTGCTGTCACAGTCTGCTGCATGGGGTGGGAGACGTTGTCCAACAGGGATGACAGCTTAGCCGCCATTCTCCTGTCACTCACCACCTCCACTGGGTCCAGAGGGCATCCTAGAACAGAGCTGGCCCTTCGGATCACCCTGTTCAGTCTCTTCCTGTCCCCAGCAGAGATGCTGCCGCCCCAGCAGACCACACCATAAAAGATAGCAGAAGCCACCACAGAGTCATAGAAGGTCTTCAGGAGTGGGCCCTCCACTCCAAACGACCTGAGTCTCCGCAGCAGGTACAGCCTGCTCTGCCCTTTCCTGTAGAGGGCGTCTGAGTTATGAGTCCAGTCCAGTCTGTTGTTCAGATGAACACCAAGGTACCTGTAGCTGTCCACAGCCTCAATGTCCATACCCTGGATGTTCAGTGGTTGCAGTGGAGAATGCTTGTGCCTGCGGAAGTCTACCACCAGCTCCTTGGTTTTACTGGCGTTGATCTGGAGGTAGTTCAGCTGGCACCAGTCCACAAAGTCTTGAGTCAGTCCTCTGTACTCCTTGTCGTCCCCATCAGTGATGAGGCCGACTATTGCAGAGTCATCAGAGAACTTCTGCAGGAAGCACTGGGTGGAATTGTGGGAGAAGTCTGCAGTGTAGATGGTGAAGAGGAACGGAGCCAGAACCGTTCCCTGTGGGGCCCCCGTACTGCAGACGACCCTGTCCGACACACAGCCCTGAGTCCTCACATACTGTGGTCGGTCGGTGAGGTAGTCCAAAATCCAGGTAGTGAGGTGATGGTCCACTCCAGAGTTCTCCAGCTTGTCCTTCAGAACCGAGGGAAGAATAGTGTTGAAGGCACTGGAGAAATCAAAGAACATGATTCTCACAGTGCTTCCAGCGGTCTCCAGGTGAGCGAGGGAACGATGTAGGAGGTGAATGACGGCATCATCCGCTCCAATGCCAGGCTGGTAGGCAAACTGAAGTGGGTCCAGTGATGAGCTTGTTAGGCGCCGAAGCTGAGCCAGGACCAACCGCTCCAGGGTCTTCATCAGGTGGGATGTCAGAGCCACCGGCCTGTAGCTGTTGAGGTCCTTGGGGCGTGAAGTCTTTGGCACTGGTACAACACAGGAGGTTTTCCAGAGCTGTGGGACTCTTCCCAACCTCAGGCTCAGGTTGAAGAGGTGCTCCATCACCCCACACAGTTGGTCCGCGCAGGACCTGACGACCCTCAAGCTGATGCCATCTGGGCCCGCTGCCTTCTTGCCATTAATCCTCCTCAGTTCCCTCCTAACCTGGGTGGTTGAGAGAGACAGGCTGGAGCCTTGTGTTGAGTGTGTATTGGATGCTGTTGTTGGGGGTGGGGAGGAGTGAGCAGGGTGAATAGAGGAGGTGTGAAGTGTCTGAGGTGTCAGAGGTGGAACAGCAGCAGTGGGGGTGGGTGAGTCTGCAGCCGATGTTGTAGACTGTCTCATGGTTGAATCAAATCTGTTGAAGAAATGATTCAGTATCATTTGCCCATCTCACATCCCTCCCAGGCAGAGAGTTGTGGTTGGAACTGATAATGGTTAACCACCACAATTACATTCACCGCTGCCTATTGCGGTTAGCATTGTGCATCACGAGTGCGTCACTGTGGAAAATGTGCTTTAGTGAATTTTTAGTGTTTGCAGTTTTATAGAAAGTAAAACACAATAAACCACTGATGATAAATCAGCTTGAGCAAATGTGATGGAGAAATGGTTACTGAGAAAAATGAATTTTGAAAATTGAATTGGAACTTGAATCTTATAGTTATACAAAACTTATAGTTTTGTGGCTTATCACTGAAACAAGTGTCATAATAAAGTGAGTCTATGAGTAACTTGTGGATGGAGATGTGTGAGGGTGGTGGTGTAGGCTTCATTCTGGCTTCATTCACCACATGAACCACCAGCATTGCTGTTTTCCCTTGACTTTCCATGCAAGTGCACACAAGCTGACACAAATTTGATTTATTTATTTATTTTATATAAATGTTACATTTTTGTGTGCGAAAGACTTCATGAATATATGATATAAAAATCATTTAGCATAGAAAAGTCTTAAAAGATTATCTTGCATAACATTATTTTGTGTTCAATTTAAGTAAACTTGGACTGTGGGATGAAACCAAAACAGCTGAGGAAACACACACAAGCATACCGAAATTTCAAATTCTGCACGGAAAGGTATTTTTAAAAAAATACAATTATGTAAAACACCACAGTCTGTCTGTTCCTTGGAGGATGCAGTCCTGTAAAATATAATGTTTAAGCTAGCTGTGTAACTGTAACAAGTGAGGCACATATAAATTTCGCTCATAATTAATAAATCATCAAGTCAGCTTTCTGTCTGATGCATTTATTTAATAGTTCACTACTTTCTTCAGTAAAGAGTCTGTGTGTTGGTAAAGCAGCTGGTGGCAAATCCATTTCAACATTGTTCTTCTGTAGATTTGAAATCAGAAGACAAAAATGGAGGAGAAGATAAAAGGTTTCACTGAAAGTAACACATATGACAGACTCAGACACAGTAAATATAGAAAGAAGTTGACATTCAAAATCTAAAAATGCAGCACACAGTAATTCAAAGTCAAGTGGCTAACACTCAAATACAGTTTTTCTGAGAAGACAGATTTTCTTTTCTCAAAACTACAGTTACAAAACCCCTGACTCTTGTGGCAAAACTTCACAAACATCAAAATCGTTGGATCTGCCCTTGATCTGCGTTTTACCATGAACACCACAGACGGCTCTGTAAACTGCACAACAACACTGGAAACCAACCAGTTTAACATGCACTAAACTGAATAACCGAGTACAATATCCTTATGGAGCATTTAAATGACACAAAATCATGTTCTAATCTTATATCAACGCAGGTTTCCCCTTGACAGAGTTACGAGTTTTTCAGAAAAAATAAGATACTTTGTTTGTTGGGGGGTTTTGCAGTTTTTTTCCTTTCTTTTTACAATCTCCAGCGGGTCTTGTCACCCAGATGACCAGATTAAACAGGAAAAGATTATGTGAAGATGATAATAAACCCAAAGCAGGAGAACACTAACTTTAAATACACGAAAAAGACAGTCAGGGAGAATGGAAACATAAATGTACCAAGACATAGCTGAACTCAATCTAGAGAACAAGTCACAGGGAAGTCAAACTAAAGACAAGGCACAAGAGACAAAGAACTCACAAAATAAAACATGAAGTAACTAAACAAACAAAAAAGAATCAGCAAAACAGAGAAACACAGAAGTTTTTTACTAAAGTCAAGTAAAACAAAGACTCAAATACCAAATTATAAGGCTACATATTTCAAAATTATAACTCTAAAACAGAACTCAGAATGCTAGAATAATCTTAAAATAAAATAAGGAAACCCAGTCAAATAGTAATCAAAACTCAACAATACCAAATATTAATGGCTCAAAAATGAACTGACAAAATCCACAGTCTATGACAGTAAAAGCTGTCATGCATAAAGTTATGATCTGAACAACAGTCTGTGTAGAAAAAATACAGCACAATAAGTCAAACAGTGGTTCATGGCTTTAGCTTTACATTGTTATGCATCACTACATCAGATAAGAAATGCAATTTTTTTTAATTTTAAATTTTAAATTTTTTAAAATTCCTTCATAAATCATCATTAAGATGCTTCCTGTGAAGAGTAACTTCTAGTAACTGAGTTTCAGGTGGTCGACAACCAAAGAAACGTTAGCTGAGAACACACTTCTTATATACATCAAGTAAAACTCCCTGTCAGTTGTCTCCTTTACAGCAATATTTGTAAATGTTTTTGTTTGCATATTTTATCCACATCTTTCACACAGTTTGTATCCTATTTTCTCTGTCCCTTAGTATTTGCGACATCACCCAACCTGGCTGCCGATGTTCAGCTACGTCTGCTGCAGTGTTGTCGAATCTGCATCTTATACGCATGAAACAAACCAGAATCAAATCCAGAAAAGGGCCGAGAAGCAACAATGTCAAAAGTTTATCAGCGATAACTTTAAAGCAGTCGTTATCCAAAAATACTCCAAGAGAACAGATGACACCGGGAAGGATCATCAGAAAATAATTAAAGAAGAACAAAAGGAAAATTCGTACAATTCTTTGTTTTTCATCAGTGGTCACTAAGGTGTCAGCAGCCAAGGCGTGAAAGGTCCATACTAAAAACAGGATGAACAGGAGAGCTGGAAGGAGGGCAAAAATATAGAGGATAAGAAACTTCTTGAAGACTACAGTAGGAAATACAGTTGCAATACAAAGGATCCAAATCAAGAGAGAAACCAGCATGGACCCCTTAGTTTGTCTGCTGCACTTCAACTTTGGGCAGGTGATAACAAAACACCTGCAACACAAGAGAGATATCACAATAGTATGTTATTCTGTATGAGGATAGAGAATACAATGTCAGGGAAGAACACACAGAGACAGACATTCACCTTTCAATAGCAATGTATGTCTTGAAATACCAACTAGCCGTCAAACCAGCTATGCAAATAATGTCATCTTGTTCAATTAAAGATCCTCGCTTCAACTGCCAGGTGAACATTATGCTGATGTGGACGAGATTGGCAATGAGCAGGTTAGTGAAATAGATCACATGCTCCTTTCGTACCTGCAGGAGAAATTCGTTAAAGTCAAATTACTGCAGTAATAAACACAAATTGCAGAATTACACATAGAAATGTTTACATCAGATGATGCATGAACAAGGAGGTTGATTTGATTTTGCTTTCTCTGCTGTTATTGTATTAAGCATCAAGCAAGTATTTACAAAAAATAATTTAGACTTATAAAAACATTTTTTAAAAGATGAAAAACTGAGTGTTACAAAAGTGTACAATGTAATTAATAATCAATGCAGAACTGAGTGTTTTAACAAGTGTGAGAAAGAAAAAGAAAGTAGTAAGTGTGACTGTTTACGTACCAAGCAACACAACCAACAGATGACCACTAAGGTCAAAGGAAGGCAGAACATGAAGTTAGTCCATATGATAAAATCGGAAAAAATCATCGCTTGCTGACTTTCTGTGTGGAACTGCTGTGAAAGATCCTTCATTCCTTTTCAGGAAAGAACCTGTTGTGTGGAATAGCAGGTTGTGCAACAGTGAGACTGTGGAATATTAACCAAATGATATTCATAAGAAATTAAAAGAGAATAAGCCAAATCTGTTTAACTAAAAACAAAAAAGAAAACAGCTGAATTTGTCATGGAGACCCAAGTTCGAAAACACTGGATAAAGCCAAGAAAAACACTGCAAGAATAGCCCAAATCCAAACCTGACCAGCTCAGACACACAGGAAATTATAAAAGAAACTGAGACAAAAGACTGAGTTGAAGACAGAACAACATACAAGCAGAAACGCAACCTGGGGAAATGGACATGGCCGGGGGGAAAACAGGACACAGGTACAGACAACACAGACAAAGACCCAGGTGGGGAAATAAAAGTAAACACAAGACACTAACTACTAACTACTAACTACCAAAATAAAACAGGAAGTGAGAATCTTAATCAAATGTGAAAATGTAGACACATAAATGAACTTAACACAGGGGAGTCGACACAAGCGCATCAGGCAGGAGATACTGAGGAAACAAATTAAACTCCAAAGCAAAAACTTGATTTCTCCAGCCAAGACAGAATTTTCCTTCACAAGTTGTTTATGGAGACAAACCTACATGAATAATTCTGTATTTTTTAAAAATGAAAAAATAACGCCAGAGTGATTCTACTCCAACCAGATCACACTCGATTGATCCATAAATATTTAATCAACAGCACATTAAATTAAACCCTCTTGTGTAATTATAGCTATAATTGTATAGTTTAGATGTTTAGTAGCAAAAAACATCTCTGTAGTAAAAAAAAAAAAGGGAATGAGTATGAGATCAAGTTATACGTCACTAGTAACCGCATTTCCATTGAGTTTCCATTTGAGCAGCTTTTGTGCTGTTAATGTAGAAACTGTGCAAGCACAAAGGATAACGACAGAAAAAGTTTCTAGATCTTAAGATTTTGACTTGGCCTCTCCAACTACTCAACTTCTCAACTAAAGATAATATGAATAAGTGTAAACATCAACCTTACTGGCTTCAGGACGACTTCCTGCTCAGCTTGTTTAGTGATTCAGTGATGTGACGCTGAAGTTTAGCTTCAGAGTGAAGCAGAACAGAGCACAGAAATGTGGTTTATATACTTCACCCCACCCACTGATGGGTATACACACACACACACACACACACACACACACACACACACACACACACACACACACACACACACACACACACACACTGTGGAGACTATTGTTAGCCAATTATTTGTTAGCGTCTCTTCTCATGTTCTACTTTGTTTTAGTTTTAAAATTCCACTTCAGGTATCTGACAAAGTTTAGAGACTCTAGTCACACTTGAGCAGGCCTCTCTCTGCCAGCGTAACACAAAACAATTACTTGACAATGTTGATTTATTTTGTCGGTACAAACTGTCTGACAACTGAATCTGTAAAATTACTGAAACACTTTGTATTTTTGCTGACAGCCTGGATGTGAATAAATAGTTTTTAAAATTCTCAAAGTTTACACGTAGCGTACGCCACAACTTCATAGGATTACAAATTGACCCATATTCATTTCCTTTGCATAGGTTGTCTCTGCAGTAGAGATGCTTTAGAATGAGATTGTAAGCTGATTTAGTGCGTCAATAAGGATCTCACATATTTTGATTTAGGTTTTGAAGAAAACTCAGTAAACGTAGCATAGCTGCCACATGACGTAGATAACTGTGTGCATGTGACATGGGATATGCATATATGATACGAGACAGCTTTACTGGTTAATAGTCCGAAGTCTCATAGTTTTAAGCCTCCGTGAAAATACTGACCCTTGACCTCTAGTGTTATATTCACAGATACAGTAATGGGATGGTAGTGGCTTAAATGTAAGTGTTGTCCCGTAACAGGTCCTGCAAGAAGAGAAACAAGCTACAGTTACAACAAAGGAAGACATTTGTGCCTGAAACTTACTGCAATCACTGTGATCGTTTTCAAATCACAGATGATAACGTGACTATTTCGGAAATACTTCAGCTATTCAAATATATATTTTCTCTGAAATCGGTGCCTCTGTCAGAAAGTTTGAATGACAAAGGCGGAAGTTTTTTCCAGGATCATCACATTAAAGCTTTTAATGTTCAATTTTAAGAAGGCGGAGAACGTCTGAAGAGAAACCCGTTCTTTGGTAAGTTATAGGCCACTGTAAACACGCCCAAAAAGCTAAACTGTAAATGTTTTCTCAGATTATTGTCAGCTGCAAACTGCCAATTCACCACAATTATTCCTGTAATCAGGAAGTGAAAATAAAAAGAGAAGTTAGAGGGACCAAAAGGACAGATCACACTTTATTTATTTGAAATTAACAGACATTTATTTATTTGCCACAGCAAACAAAGTACTTCTGTTCAAAAATAAAACACCCAGATACCCCCCTCACCAGAACAAAAGAAAACTAGTCGTTTTAGTTCTTCAGTTTTGGGTGTTTTTGTTTGTTTGTTTATTTGGTAATACACATTTGTTAATCTATCATTTGTTTTCCTTCTATTTTTTCACTTTAACATAACAGGTCAAGGTGAAGTCACTGAGATAACTTAGTGAACGGCTCTAGTTACACTAAGCTGTGGCTGTCCTATAAAAGAGGAGAGGACAGGAAGCATGTTGCAAATAATTGAAGTCAGGTGTTCTAATCACTTCTGCGGCCACAGGTGTATAAAATCAAGCATCATAATAATGTAATGATGTACACAGCTGTGTTTATATGTCATGGCCCTGAACAGTGTTATCATATGACTGGGTTTATAGAGTACCTTTCCTACACACACACACACACGCACACACACACACACACTGCTCCTCCTTTGGGTGTTGAAGCTGTGTTTCTTTCAGCTTGTTTTGTGTTTTGAAACTCTTCATATTTTTTGAATATTACAGTTTGAATGTGAATTCTGCTGTCAGTGGATTGGTTAGATGCTGATGAAGCCACCTGTTTGATGTGGACATATGTAAGTGTAAATGAAGTCAGATAAGAAAAAAGAATATTGTGAGCATTTCCTGAGTTTTTTTTTTATTTCACTTTTCAATGATGTGTATCTGAGACAGGTAAACGCAACATCTGAGGGAAATACATCTAAGCTGTAATCTTTTCATGTTCAGTTTTACAGTCTTACACTTCTGGCCTTTTTTGTTCTGTTTGTAATGTTGTTTGATGTTTTCTTGATTCAGTGATTGAAAATCAACTGTATTTATAATATTTAAAAAGTCATGAGAAACAAGTGATAGGAACCACACTCAAAAACATTTGTGGCTGGAACATGAGTCATAGTGTTAGCTGTGATGTCTGCCAGCTTGTAGGTGTTAAAAACATTTATTACGTAAGCTGGTGACATTTTGCAGTGCTGGGGTTGTTACATATACCAGTCTTTCTAATCTGGCTTTTTCACTTCTGTTGAAGTCTTTTTAATTTCTTGTCTTAAATATTTTTTTGTTTTTTAGTGTTGCTTTAACAGCCCTTTGTGTTCCATCAAAATGACAAAAGTTTAGCATTTGGAGCAAAGCTCAGGTCATCACCCCGAATATAAATATAAATGATAGTACTTCCAGATTTTTTGAACTTATTTGTGAAAGTGTTTACAGGTATAAATAGAGCAGGAATACAATCAGTGCCTGTTGAAATAAAAGTATATCTTTCAAAGTTTTTATTTGGACATATTCTATTTTTTGCGGTTTTAGTACCTGGCAATTTTTAAACAGAGATGTTGGAGATCTTGTCAAGATTGATGGAATTATTAACACACAAAAGTGCCATTAGGTTTTCAAATAACAGTTTTATTTTTCAGCATTACAATCATCCCAAACAAATCATCTTTTGGCTTTATGTGACATATTCAATATTCAAATTTAAAAACAAAATAAAATATAAAATAAGTGTAGGGAAAACTTTTTTATTTTTCTTGTTTCAGAGAAGAGTGTTTTTTTCTTGTCCTAAAATTAGCACTTGCAGTATTACACGTATATGCAAGACAAACATTGCATTACCCATTTCACACAATAAATAGCAAAACCTTTCAGCAAAGTGAGACAAACTGTGTACAGATGGCAGAAGAGGTGAATATTTTTTTTATTACTGCAGTGTGAAGCTATTCAGCCAAACTGATAAAAACACTTAAAACTAACTCCTGCTGAGGTCTTCTTACTTTCACTTTCACTTTAATGCTCCTCATGCTTTCATACTATTGTACATAGGTTTAATTGTTGTATATTTTCCCTGAAGTGTCCTTTTTTCTTTTTCTTATTTCTTCTGTTATACAAAGTTCAGAGAGAAAGGAAATGAGTCTCTCACATTTCACTTTACACATTTTTATAAATAGGTTTTAGAATCTAATAGATGGAGGGAATTTTAAAATAATAAAAATAAATGTGTTGCAAAAAGAAAATAGAGCAAAAAGTCAGCTTGTTTTTTGTGTTTTCTGAAGAGTTTTATCTTGAAAACAAAAAAAGAAATACTTTGTTACTTCTGTTGTGATAAATAAAAAAATGTCTTTCTGTAAACCAGTGTTTTGTGTTTTTCTTGATATGTTTTTCTCCATCTTATTTTACTGTCCTGATTATAAAAATAATTGTGATAAATTGGCATCACTTTTCTGTGAGAATAATCTGAGCGCACGTCTCCAGTTGAGCGTTTTGTAAATAAGCTTTAACTTGACTGTTCAGAACTTCATTCAGTTTTTTTAAAGAGCTGCACTGTTTTGAAAATGCAATGCTTTGATTGCAGAAAGTGCAGGCGTGAGTAGCAAACCCACAAAGATCTGGGGTTTGCATCAACTTGCAAATTTCCAGAGTGCAGCTCTCTCTTCAGAGGCCTTCTGGGTTCTGCACTTCTGCATCCTTGAGATCTTTGTTTTTGTTGAAGTGAAGCACGAGAGGATGAAGAAAGATTTTTGCTGAACTAAAAGACACAAAATCTGCTTAAAATTAAGGTAAGAGCTCAAGCTTCATTTTCAAATTTAGTTTCATTTGTTTCTTTTTGTTTTATCTTGTAAAATGGATTTAATGTGGCTATCCTTTCTTTTCAAGCTTACTGGCAGAGGCACCAGTTTAAGAGCAAATACAGATGAGTAGTGTTTCAGAACGAGCTGCATAAAAGAGTCCAAGTTAAAACCATTTAAACAAATAATAAGAAAAAAATGTGTCAAACTCTGTTTCCAAGGCTTGATGTGTAGAATAACATTAATTTATGATGTTAAAGACATAAATTCACTCATTTTGAGATGTGAATGTATTTATTGAGATTAAATACAACAATATTAATGACAGAACTAAGAATCAATAATTTAGTTTTTGGTCTCAGTGTGTTGTTTGGAGTAATTGATTAACTTAGTTTTAAGCAAAAAAAAAAAAAACCTTAAATGTTAAGTGTTCAATATGACACAAATTAATAAAAAAAAAAGTTATTTTCACTTCTTTGTTACAGGAATCATTGTGATCACATTGTGACAATTGATCCATGAGAGTAGTCTAACTGAGTGTGTGCAGTTGAGCCTGTTTTAAGACAGAACTTTCTTCAGCTTTTTGTAAGAACTGCACTGAGTAGAAAATGCCAGGCCTAGATTGCAGGAAAGTGCAGACCTGAGTAGCAAACCTACAAAGATCTGGGGTTTGCAGTGGTCTTCCGCCTTCTACACTTTTGCATCCTTGAGATCTTATTTTCAGTGAAGTGAAGCACAGAGGAAGAAAAACGATTTTAGCTTCAAAAACTGAACTAAAAGACACAGAATCTGTTCAAAATTAAGGTAAGAGCTCAACCTACATTTTAAAATTTGGTTTTATATTTCAAAATAAATACAAAGGATTTAACATGACCATCCTAGAAACTTTCTGTTTGCTCCGTAATGGAGTTCAAAGTTAGTGCAGAGGGACCAGTTTAAGAGCCAATACAGATGAAAATGTTTTAAGTGTTTCAGAAATTGTTGTTTGTACGGAGTCGAAGTTAAAACTGATTTAATTTGTCAATTTGGACTCACAGATTTAAGTTTGAAACTCCAATGAAAGCACCTTTTTGGTGGCAGCAAATTCTTAATAAGTGTTAATATTCATTTTGACGCTATTTAATTGGACGTATAATGATCTCAGTTGAGCTGTTTTTTTAGGAGAATTTATTTAAGTCGGTCCAGAGGAAATAAATTTTTATTTTTCTTCTTAAAAACGTCTCATTTCTGATGAGCAGTCAGGTAAAGTTACAGCAGCTTTACCGGAAACACCTTCACATGAGCTGTTGGTGAGATTAAATTAAAGAGCCACAAGAAATGTTTGACTGTTTTTCACTTTTTAAGTCCAACGCTGAGTTTTATTGTTTTTAACATACGACACAGAGAGAGGACGGAAACAGAGCGAGGGCTTGGTGGTTTCTCTGTAAAGTGTTCATGTGAAGAAGAATCTCTCTGTGGCTGTGTGTGAAATGAAAGTGTTCACGTTTAATTAGTTTTCTTGTTATGATTTCGTGTTAACAGTAATGTTCATTTGTGTTTTATTTTAAATCCTCAGGTCGACTTTCAGAATGAAGGTGATTGTGTTGTTTGTGTTTGGTGAGTGAATATACTTGTGAAGACAATATTGTGAATAATCCTTTAAAATACTGCACATACATGTTGTAGATGGTGTGACCTCATGTTTAATCTAATTAAAAAATAATTTATAATCTGATCTCAGGTTCTTTAATGTCACTACAAGTTTATGACGACATACAGAGAATATTACTGGTTTTGTCTCCATGTAAAGACATTTGTTATATCCTCCTTTAAATACTCATTAATACAAGATGAGTATTTATTTAATTTATTTGCCTTCTTCTCAGTGCTGGGTGCACTCTCTGCAGCAGGGGAAGTTTTCTTTGCAAATGTTGGGGATAAAGTCACATTGAACTGTGGAGTCAACAGCTACAGAAACTCTCTGAAGTGGTATAATAGATATGACTTTCTTCATAGTGTTGATCAGAGAGGCTTCCCTCGCAAAGGTACTTGATTATCTTGAAATAGTTAACATCAGTATATGACGATTACATTATATAAGAACATATTTTTATTTTCTGTGTTAGGCAATGTTGAACTTGCACAGAGGTCAGTTGTGAGACAGACGAATCTGGAAATCTCCAGTGTGAGAGAAACAGATGCTGGAGAGTTCGAATGTTCGGCAGATTGGACACCTCGATACCATTCACTTGTTGTGTTCTCAGGTAAACAGCAGACCCTGGAAAATATACATTTACAAATAAATGTTCACATTTAATGGAGCAGTGATGGGTTTAATAAAAACATCACTGCTGTGAAATGAGGGGAATTTTTTCAATGTGACTAATGGTTCTGTAACTATAATGTATGAGCTTTAACATAAAAGTGTCCTTATTTTCTGTTGTATTTGTTTTCAGTAAACTGCTGCTTAGAGAAAAACCTATGGTGTGTTTCTATGTGGCAGTCTTCTCTGTATAACCAACAAACTTTACAGTCTGGCCTTCAATTGTTTGAAATGCAAAAATAAGAATCAGTTTCTGATGTAATGAATAGTCCAAGCCTGATCCTATCTTCACCAACTACTTCCTGTGATTCTGTCACTGTTAAATTTTTGGTGGTTTTATATCCATAACATTCTGACAAGTGTGTGAAATGGTTATTTGTCTATTAACATGCAGTGTAATATGCCGTTTTGTTTTTTCTTAACTCTTTCTCTCGTGTTATAAAGCTGTGCCATGTGTCTAATGACTCCCCTTTCTCTTTCTGATTCTCACTGTATCCTCACCTCCGTCCTTCTCAGTTTCGGTCTCTGTGACTCCCTCTGCTGTTCTCAAACTGTGTGATGAGGCAACGCTCCACTGTGAGGTGAAACATCTGCTAAAAGGTTGTGAAGTGAAGTGGAAGAGCCCAAATGCTGATTCACCTGAATGGCCATCAACAGTTCAACTCAAATCTGTAACAAGCTCACATAATGGGACCTGGGAGTGTATCATCACCTGTGATGGCAAACAACTGAGTAAGAGTATTACCATAAAGGGTAATACACGGGTGCATGGAATGAAGGCCCATGTGTACATATGTGGTCAAAAGAAACATAAAGATTTGTGTTTTTGTTCTTCAGAGCCTCCAACTACAACAACTCCACCATCCACCCGAAAGAACATCACATTATTTGTAACGAGTGTTCAGAAGACAACATGTACAACATGTACAACATGTACAACATGTGCGTCCAGCTTTTGAAAATGTCTGCAAATTTGATCCTTTGATCCTTTGCTGAATGTGTAACTCATTCTTGTCATTCTCACGTTCTCTTTCTCTGTGTTGCATTCAGGTACTGCCGACGATTGCCCACTGGGACTCTCCTGTTGGATGTGGATTGCAATAGGGGTGTGCTGCCAGTTTGGGATGTTCCTGATAGTTTGTGTCACAGTCTTGTGTAAGTGCATGAATGGAAGGATGGTATGTGAGGAAAGGCGTTCATCAAGTATTTATGTATAGTGTTGATAGCTGTGGTTACAGATTATGTTGGTCTAACCTCTTCGCCGAATGTGTAACTGATCAGATTCATAGTTTCACTACACCAAGCTCTTACAAAGTCCTGGACATTTCACAACTGGCAAAAGTCTAACTGAGTGTCTCGGATTATCTATTACACTCTTCAGTAAATCAGTAGATGTACAGATGAAGTATTTGTTTTGTTTCCTGGGCTTTGCTGAGTAAAACCGAGAACCACCTGAAATCTCTCAGACATCTGTTCAGGCTTTTCTCCCAAATTACACTTTATTGCCAAAAGTATTTATTCGTCTGCCTCCAAACGCACATGAACTTGAGTGACACCCCATTTTTAATCCACAGGATTTAATATAATGTAGGCCCAACTTTTTCAGTTATAACAGCTATAATTCTTCTAGGAAGGCTTTCCACAAAGTTTTGGAGTGTGTTTATGGGAATTCTTGACTGTTCTTCCAGAAGCACAGTTGTGAGATCAAACACTGAGATGAGAAGGCCTGGTTTGCAGTCTCTGCTCTAATTCATCCTAAAGATGTTCTGTTCAAAAGTTCTTCCTCACCACAGTCACTCATCCATGTCTTTATAGACCTTGCTTTGTGCTGTCTTGTAGAGGAACAGGAAGAGGCCATCCTCAAACTGTTCACACAAAGTTGGCAGCATGGAGTTCTCCAAAATGTCTTGGTATGCTGAAGCAGTAACAATTCCTCTTACTGGAGCGACCAAGCTCTACTCCAGAACAACAATCCCACACAATAATCCCCTCTACACCAAACTTTACAGTAAGTCCAATGCAGTCAGACAAGTACCGTTCCCCTGGCAACCTTTAAGCCAGACTCATCCACTGGATTGCCAGATGGAGAAGTATGATTTGTCACTCCACAAATCATCTATCCACTGCTCAAGAGTCCAGTGGTGGCATGCTTTAAACCACTGCATGTGATGTTTTGCATTGTCTTTGTTGACGTGAGGCTTGGATGCAGCTGCTTGGTTGTGTAAAACTCATCCCATGAAGCTCCCTGTGCACTGTTCTTGAGCTAATCGTAAGACCTGAAGTTTGGAGGTCTGTTGCGATTGACTCTGCAGAAAGTTGGAGACTCTGCACACTATGAAGCTCGGCATCCTACCCTGTGATTTTACACAACCTATCACTTTATAGCTGCATTGCTGTCATTCCCGATCGCTTCCACTTTGTTATAATGCCACTAACAGCTGATTGTGGAATATTTAGTAACAACAACATTTCACAACTGGATTTGTTGCAAGATGGCATCCTATCATGGCACCACACTGGAATTCAATGAGCTCCTGAAAGCGACTCGTTGTTTAACAAAAGTTTGTAGAAGAGGTCTGAATGCCTACATGGCTTATTTTATACGCCTGTGGCCAGAGAAGTCACTAGAACACCTTGTTCTACTGATGTCAGCGCCCTAATGGCAGCCAAACATTAGAGCGACTTTGTTGTAGCTTCACTCTTTGTGCTAACTCTGACTGTTGGTTTCCACTGCCATCAGTAGTCACCTTCAGTCCCCTCCTCGACCTGTTAGAGTGAGGAGATAACAACTAATGTGTTTTACAGAAAGAAAACAAAGCACCAAAACAACTTGTTTTCCTTTGGTTTGGAGATCGTGATTTTTCAATGATTCATGTTTTTTTTTTAATTTTACTTAAAAAAAAAAACTTTGTTACTTCTGTTGTGATAAATAAATGTCTTTCTGTCAAGCTGTGTGCTCTTTCAATTTTTGTTTCTGATATTTTTTTTCTAGTTTTTGCTCTATATGTTGTCAAAAACAGTGGATAATCTTCATGTTAATTGGTCAGCTAAATAGCTTTTAGGGTTGAGCACATAAGCCCCACTCTCCTGCCATTCTAATCTTGTATTTGTGAGGGGCAGCCAATCAGAAGAAAGTTTTCTCAAGGTGGGTAAAGCTATCTATTAGATAAATATTAACTAAATATTAGATAGTATTACACAAATAAGGCTCACCTGTCAATCTAAGTGGTCAGTTGGTGTGTTTTGGAGACGTTTTAATGGATTGTGTGACTAATATTCTGATATCTAATAACCATCCCAGAGGTTCGTGCTTCAGTTCAGGTGAGTGAAATTCAAGTGTTTTATTAGTTGTCAAAGGAGCTTGCAAAGAAAAGCGTCTGGACTTCTTTAAGTAAGTTCTTTAATAACTAATTAAGTAATTAGTTATTACTTTGAGCATATAGAGCTCAAACACATATCAGTAAGTATGTGTCTTATGTGCGTCATACTGTACAGTTTTTTGGATGCAGCTTTTTAACCAAGTAAGCAGAGAACCAACTGACCACCCTGAAGGTGGTCTAAAAATGATGATGTTTGCCTTTGTTAACACCTGGGGGAGGCTAATGAGGCTTCAGAAGATGGATTTCACAACCATTAATGACATCTGTAACTGAGTTTGTCAGGGTGCATGGCAAGAACGGGACCCAAATGCAGGACCTTCCAGTCCGAGACAGTGTGTTTATTTATAGTGGCAATTAGTGAGCAATGTGCAACAGTTTCAATAACGTGGTTCCCGAGTCCTGCTCCATGCTTGTGTTCCTGTGACAGACAAACAACTGCAACACTTGATTTCACAGTCGCTCCACTCTCCTAAACCTGGTAAGACAAGAGGGGAAGATCAGTGACGAAATGCTGAACACAATATTTGAACACAAACACAACACAAAAGAATAAAACTGAGTTTAACTCTTTAAATCAGCTCATTTACCTTCATTTTCTTTTATATTGAAAACTATTACTTTCTTACTTCTGCTGTGATGAATAAATATTGGTCTTTTTTCAAACTCTTATGTTCTTAGTCGTATAAAGCGCTTTGAGTGCTCAGACAGAGTAGAAAAGTGCTATATAAGAACCAGTCCATTTACCATTTACCATTTTTTCTATTTTTCCTGTTATGACTTACAGACATGAGTAGCAAACCCACAAAGATCTGGGGTTTGCTACTCACATCTCAATTAAGGAAAATTAGTGAAACTGTGTATAAACAAATTTCCATGATGGAGTCAGTTCAGTAGAGACAAATTTCTATTTTTCTTCTTAAAGACTTCTCATTTCTGATGAGCAGTCAGATAAAGTTACATAAAACTCTGTGTTCTTTCTGTTCTTCCTATTATGACTTCCCTGTTTAGTTCCAAGTTATTTTCACTTCTCTGTTACAGGAATCATTGTGATCACATTGCGATCCATGAGCGTAATCCTACTGAGTGTGTGCAGCTGAGCCTTTTTTAAGTCACTGTGCAGAACTTTCTTCAGCTTTTTGTAAGAACTGCACTGAGTAGAAAATGCCAGGCCTAGATTGCAGGAAAATGCAGACCTGAGTAGCAAACCTACAAAGATCTGGGGTTTGCAGTGGCCTACAACTTTGCAGAGTGCAGCTCTGTCTTCAGATGTCTTCCACCTTCTACACTTTTGCATCCTTGAGATCTTATTTTCAGTGAAGTGAAGCACAGAGGAAGAAAAAATATTTTAGCTTCAATAACTGAACTAAAAGACACAGAATCTGTTCAAAATTAAGGTAAGAGCTCAACCTACATTTTAAAATTTGGTTTTATATTTCAAAATAAATACAAAGGATTTAACATGACCATCCTAGAAACTTTCTGTTTGCTCCGTAATGGAGTTCAAAGTTAGTGCAGAGGGACCAGTTTAAGAGCCAATACAGATGAAAATGTTTTAAGTGTTTCAGAAATTGTTGTTTGTACGGAGTCGAAGTTAAAACTGATTTAATTTGTCAATTTGGACTCACAGATTTAAGTTTGAAACTCCAATGAAAGCACCTTTTTGGTGGCAGCAAATTCTTAATAAGTGTTAATATTCATTTTAACGCTATTTAATTGGACACATAATGATCTCAGTTGAGCTGTTTTTTTAGGAGAATTTATTTAAGTCGGTCCAGAGGAAATAAATTTTTATTTTTCTAATTAAAACTTCTCATTTCTGATGAGCAGTCAGATAAAGTTACAGCAGCTTTACAGGAAACACCTTCACATGAGCTGTTGGTGAGATTAAATTAACGAGCCACAAGAAATGTTTGACTTTCTCAGTGACACCCTTTTTCACTTTTTAAGTGTAACACTGAGTTTTATTGTTTTTAACACAGAGAGAGGACGGAAACAGAGCGAGGGCTTGGTGGTTTCTCTGTAAAGTGTTCATGTGAAGAAGAATCTCTCTGTGGCTGTGTGTGAAATGAAAGTGTTCACGTTTAATTGGTGTTCTTTTTATGATGTCGTGTTAACAGTAATGTTCATTTGTGTTTTATTTTAAACCCTCAGGTCGACTTTCAGAATGAAGGTGATTGTGTTGTTTGTGTTTGGTGAGTGAATATACTTGTGAAGACAATATTGTGAATAATACTTTAAAATACTGCACATACATGTTGTGTCATGAATCGCTGTGTGGCAGGCAGGCAAGCAGGAGTGGTGGACCCAAAATGCAGAACTCAGACACGGAAGTAGTGATGGCCCGCTTGAAGCTGACGCTCCGGAGCGTGTGTCGAAAAAAAACAACACACTGGTTCAGAAGCACTGTGTCGAGGCTTGCTTCGTTTGGCAAAAGTCACGTGACCAGTGACGTCCGAAGCTTCATTACGCACGTAACTGCTTCGGTACCTGATTCAAACGGATATAAGGAAGTGAATCATCCACGGGATTCGTGGAGTGTGTTGATGGTGACAGATAGCGACGAGGTGATCATTCCACTGACAGATATGGAGCCAGCGAGGAAGAGAGGACGTTCTGGCGTGTGGGAGTATTTTGAGTTGATTTTGCTCAATTCATTTTATCTGCCGAAGTGAAAAACTTGAAATATCCAAAATCATGTTTTCATAATGTAAATATCATTACAGCATATGACTTTAGGAACACTTCCATGTGAATTAAAGCTGATGAAGACTACAACAATGTATTTGACACTATACGTACATTACATTGCTACACAGTTTAGAAAATCATTTTGTTTATTGTTTTTAGGTGATAGTCTGCAGGACCCAGGAATACCTGCATATCTACCAACTTGCAGTGTAGTTCCTGCACTCCACAGCCTCTTCTGTTCCATGCAAGTGGATTTTCTCCAGGGCAGGAGAAACTATTTCTAAGAAAAGAAACAGACTCAGCCAGCGCACAGTAACACTAATCCTCTTTTTAAATGTAAATAACAAAAGGGCTACCTTACATTGATCATGTTTTTACTTTGCAAGTTCTTGATTAGGGGTGGGTTTTGATTATCGCCTTTCTGATTACAATCCATGCTAAATTGAATAAAGTGATATTGATTCATTAAAATCCCGTGTCGATTTGTAAATTAACGTTATTATGCCTGAAACGCCAGCATCTCAGGTTAAACCTCACAACATGTCGTCAAACACCATACAGCTAAAACAGTAACTGGGAGCAGGTTTACGGATTCTGCATACAAACGTAAACACAGAGCGCGGACCCGACACGTCAGAGTCAGATTTTGGTGTGTCGTCGGGTCCGCGCTGTGTTTGCCTCTTTTTTTTTTTCGCTGGCTTCTGCAGCTGCAGGTTTCATAACTCTCTGTTTACATCTCTAATTAAGTCTCACATGTGTCAGCTTTCTTTTAATAGATACGAAATTATGGATATATACTGATACATGACCAGAATTGTAATATTTCTGACTGAGGCAAAACTTTCCAGATTCCAATCTAATTGAATCGGATCCTGTATCGAATCAAAAATGATTCTACAAATCAGTGACGATGCAGCCGTACTCAGCCCCCTAAGCATTTTCCCTTTCCAGTTCACAATCAATCCCACCCCTAAGTCAAAAATATGTATAGGACAATTGGCCTAATCTAATATTTTGTATGAACCTGTCCAGCTGTCCAGTGATTAAACGACAAGTAGATGGAGGCAGGACTTCACAGCAGGGGCATACTCCATAATGTGCTGTGCATTCTCATATGTATATTATATATATTGCTCACTTATTGTATTTACCAACATCAAGGAGTTATGAGCAAAGAAAGGCCACACCATAGTGCATGTTTAAATAGGGAAAGTTTATTGATCAAAATGTATTACGCAGATACGCATTACATTTTTTTCAGCCCCCCAATCGAGAAAACAAAACCAATTACATGTTCAAAGCAACGGAACGGTGGCCCAATATCAGAGAGAACTCCACTCTTGAGTGAGCAGCGATGATTGAGCAGTCCGTTTTATTTTGCAGATTCAAGCTGCTCTTCAAAATTTTCACCACCAGATGTCACCGGAGAGGACTGTGTTGAAAAGCTTCGAGTAATGAACCGTTTTTCAATACAAGCTTCAGTGCTTCGGAAAGCTTCATTTGGCCATCACTACACGGAAGTGAAACTGAAAGCGCAGCTTTATTGCTGGGAAAAACCTCGTACAAACTAAACTCACCAAAAGACAAACAAAAGTCTGAACAGAGGAACCAAGGACTGAAACACTGGAAAAGAAAACTGGAGCAGGAGACTAAACACTAGGCACATAGAAGCAGAACACACAGCTAGTTGAGGGTACAACGCAACACTGACACAGAGAAACACAGGGCTTAAATACACAGACGGTAGTAATCAAGGGATGAGAGACAGGAGGGGAACACACCTGGGAGAAATCACAGCTGACGAGACAGGGGAAATGTAAACTGAGCACACTCACATAAGACACAGACCTTCACAATAAAACAGGAAACTCAGACACAGGGAACCAGACAAGATGCTGAACTGAACAGACAGATTCACAAACAGACGGGGTGACACCATAGACAGACAGAGATACAGACGCAGACTCAGAGGCAGACCGAAGAGAACTCAAACAATAATAATCATCATAATAATAAACTAGAAAATGATAATAATAAACTTAAAGCGCTGGGTCACCGACCTAGGACCATGACATGTTGTAGATGGTGTGTGATCTCATGTTTGATCTAATTGAAAAATCATGTATAAATATGGTTGTAGTGGTGTTTTACTCAGGTTCTCTAACATAAAGAGAGAATATGACTTGTTTTGTCTCCATGCAGAGACATTTCTTGTATCCTCCTTTAAATACACATTAATAAAAGCAGAGTATTTATTAACTGTGATTGTCTTCTTTTCAGTGCTGGGTGCACTCTCTGCTGCAGGTGAAGATTTCTTTGCAAAAGTCGGGGGGAAGGTCACATTGAACTGTGGGGTCAGCAGCTACAGACACACTCTGCAGTGGCATCATGGAACTGACGTTGTGTTTAATGTTGATCAGAGAGGCTTCACTCGCAAAGGTACTTGAGAATCTCAGAATACTTAACAGTTAACATCAGTATATGATGACTAATTATATTAGAGCCTATTTCTATTTTCTGTGTTAGGACTTGTTGAACTTGCACGGAGGTCAGTCGTGAGACAGAACAATCTGGAAATCTCCAGTGTGAGAGAAACAGATACCGGAGAGTTCAAATGTTTGGCAGATGGGACACGTCATGAACATTCACTTTCTCTGTTCTCAGGTAAAAAGCAGACCCTGGAAAATTGCAAATTTTTTTACAAATAAATGTTCACATTTAATGGATCAGTGATGGGTTTAACATATTAGGCCTGTTATGTTTTTGTTTTAAGGATCCTTCCACGTTACACTGATAATCAGATTAATAAAAACATCACTGCTGTGATGCTTTAACAAACTCTGTGCTACAGACATCCTTCCTGCTAAAACTTTGTCCTCTCTGATTCCAAACTGCGACATCAAACAAATAATACAAAGTAATCAAGGCCTGCTCTTTTTTCTTACCAGCTGTATAACTACTTATTACAATTGCTCTACAGTTAAATGTTTATTTATGATATTTTCATATCACCAAAAATGTTCCCATGTGTGAAAGAGTTACCACTTTCCCTTTAATACTTAGTGTAAGATGCTCTCACTGTTTTTCCTCTCATGTTATAAAGCTTTGTCACGTGTGTAATGAGTTTGGATGAAGCACTTTGTTTGTCTCCCTTTCTCTTTGTGATTCTCACTGTATCTGTTGTTGTCCATCTGTTCTCCTTCTCAGTTTTGGTCTCCGTCAAACCCTCTGCTGTTCTCAAGCTGAACGATGAGGCAACGCTCCAGTGTGAGGTTATAGGTCAGCACCATGGTTGTGAAGTAGAGTGGAGGCGTCTAAATACATATTTACCCTCAAATACATCAACAGTTCAACTCAAACCTGTAAAAACCTCACATAATGGTCCCTGGCTGTGTTTCGTCACCTGTGGCAGGAATACGTTTATTGAGCGTCTGGCCATCAAAGTACAAGGTAATACACAGTTACTAGGAATGAAGACCCATGTTTACATATGTGGTCAACGAAGCATAAAGATCTGTGTTTTTGTTCTTCAGAGCCTCCAACTACAACAACTCCACCATCCACCCCGAAGAACGTCACATTTGTAACGAGTGTTTAGAAGACAACATGTGGCTGGCAAAATCCCATCACCACCTCCTCGCGGTGCCAGCTGGAAACAACGACCCTCGGGAAGTTGGCTAACGGTGAGGGTCCTCGACGTCAGGTGGAGTGACGCGCCGGTCGATGTAATCCACAGTCACATCCCATGCAATGACGTCTCAAAAAGCTAGGGCGTCCCCCGTCGCAGCCGTTAAAAATATGGAGAATGGCAAAGCGACCGGACCAGACGACATACCAGCCGAAGTCTGGAAGCTGCTCGGGCGCCAAGGCGCCTTAGTCCTCGCCAGCCTGTTCAATAGCATCATCAGAGACGGGACCGTCCCAGCAGCCTGGTCAACCAGCATAACGGTGCCCATCTGGAAAGGGAAAGGCGATGTGGCTGAATGCTCCAACTACCGCCCGATCCGACTCCTAAGCCATACCATGAAGGTTTTCGAACGGATCATCGACGCCAGGATGCGAGAAATCGTCAACTTAACGCCCAACCAATGTGGCTTCATCAGGGGGCGTGGCACGACGGACGCCATCCATGCTGCCCGCCTGCTTTTGGAGAAGCACCGAGAGAAGTCCAAGACCATCCACATGGCCTTCCTCGACTTGGAAAAGGCGTTTGACCGTGTCCCACACGACCTCATCTGGCACTCCCTGCGATCACATGGAGTTCCTGAAGCCTACGTCAACTGGACAAAGCTCCTCTACCGACAAGTCACCAGCGTGGTCAGAAGCCCAGTGGGAACATCGCCGCCCTTTAACATCAATGTGGGCGTCCACCAAGGCTCGGCACTCTCCCCGCTGCTCTTCATCCTTTGCATGGACACTGCGACGGCGGATCTCCAGTCACCCCATCCCTGGACACTTCTCTACGCCGACGATGTCTTCCTGGCCGATGAATCGCGAATAGAACTGCAATACCAAACGCAGCAGTGGAAGACTCGCCTAGCTGACTTCAGCCTGAGGCTCAACACCAACAAGACCGAATACTTAGAGGCTGGCCCCCAGACCGACGGCACGATCAGCGTCGATGGAGAAGATCTGGCGAAAGTACCTCATTTCAAATACATCGGATCGATGATCAGCAATGACGGCGATATCCTACTAGATGTACGAGCCAGGATCAACGCAGCGTGGATGAAATGGCGCCAAGTCACCGGCGTCCTGTGTGACCGAAGAATGCCCAATCGCCTCGAGTCAAAGATCTACAAGAGTGTAGTGCGCCCCGTCGCCCTCTATGGATCCGAGTGCTGGCCAGCCACCGCAAAGCACGAACAAGCCCTTCACACGATGGAAATGCGGATGCTGCGATGGTGCCTAGGCCTGACACGATGGGACCACGTCATGAACACCGACGTTAGAAAGAGGATGGGAATCGCGCCAATCACAGATAAGATGAAAGAAGCAAGGCTGCGGTGGTACGGACATGTGGTACGGAGCGATGAGAACTCAGTGGTGAGAACAGCACTGCGGCTCAGCCCCCAAGGACGTCGACCTAGAGGCAGACCAAAGCGGAGATGGATGGACCGAATCAAGGACGACGTGAAGAAGATCGAAGCCGATCTGACCGATGCCCTTGACCGACCCAAGTGGAGACGACTTTGCAGAAAAGCGGACCCTGCAACCGAGTGGGAAAAACGCTAGGAGGAAGAAGAAGAAGTTTAGAAGACAACATGTACAACATGTGTGTCCAGCTTTTGAAAAATGTCTGAAAATTGGATCAAAGTGATCCTTTGTTGAATGTGTAACTCATTCTTGTCATTCTCACTTTGTCCAATGATCTGTGTTGCATTCAGGTGTTGCCAACGATTGCCCACTGGGACTCTCCTGTTGGATGTGGATTGCAATGGGGGTGTGCTGTCAGTTTGTTCTCCTGATAGTTTGTGTCATTGTCTTGTGTAAGTGTATGAGAAGAAGGAGGGTATGTGAGGAAAGGCGTTCATCAAATATTTATGTGTAGAGTTGATCGTTGATGATGAAACAAAAAAATGGCTTAAGTCTAAATGACTGTCTCAGTTTGAGTATTACACTCTTCAGAAAATTGGTGCAGATGTACAGATAAAATATTTGGTTTATTTCCTGGACCTCGCTGAGTAAAACTAAGAACTGAAATCTACCTGAAGTCAGACATCTGGTCAGGCTTTACTTGCAAATGACTCACTAGTCTACCTTCATACACATATAAACTTGAGTGGCATCTCATTCTTAATCCTTAGGGTTTAATATGATGTAGGACCAACTGTGGCATCTTAAACTCTTATGGGAAGGCTTTCCATAGGTTTGGGAGTGTTTATAGGAGTTGACCATTCTTCCAGAAGCACATTTGTGAGGTCAGACACTGATGTTGGAGATGCTCGCAGTCTCCACTCTAATTCATCTCAAAGGTGTTCTGTCAGGTTGAGGCCGGGACTCTGTGCAGGCCAGTCACGTTGTTCCAACAGGAACAGGAAGAGACCATCGCCAAACTGTTCCCACAAAGTTGGAAGAATGAAATTGTCCAAAACGTCTTGGTATGCTGAAGCATTAAGAGTTCCTTTTACTGGAAATAAGCCGTTAAACCCCAACTCCTGAACAACAGCCCCTCACAATAATCCTCCACCAAACTTTACATTTGGCACAACGCAGGCGGACAAGTAGCATTCCCCTGGCAACCGTCAATTGGATAGTCCAGATGGAGAATCTTGATTCGTCACTCCAGAGAACATGTCTCCACTGCTCCAGTCGTCGTGTGCTTTATGCTGATCTGAAGGTCACATGAAGGTTGGAGGTCTGTGGTAATTGACTCTGCTCTGTGATTTTATGTGGGCTTCCACTTCATGGGTGTGGTGCTGTCATTCCACTTTGGTACCATAACACTAACAGTTGACTGTGGAATATTTAGTCATGTGGAAATTTAGAGATAGAAGTGACCAAAACATCTGAATTTAACGATTTGGATGCTTGAGTGAATATTTTTAGTATAATAACAAGTCCCAAACATTAGAGTAACTTTCCTGAATCTTCTCACTCTTTGTTAACTCTGACTGTTGATTTCCGCTGCCATCATTTGTCACTGGTTTCTCTTCTTTTATTGGATGATTACAGCTTGGTTCACTTCAGCCTTGGTGATTAATGATTCTGTCTATGTCTTGTTTTTTATTTCAAAAAGAAAAGCTTTGTTACTTGATAAATAAATGTTTTTCTGTCAGGCTGTGTGCTTTTTTAGCTTTTTGTTTCTGATTTTTTTCCCACTTTTTCTTCTATATGATGTCAAAGGGAGTGGATAACGTTGATCATGTTGTTAATTTCTCAGGTATATATCTTTAGTTTTGAGCACATAAGCCCCGCCCTCCTGCCTTTCTAATCTTGTATTTGTGAGGGGCAGCCAATCAGAAAGTACTGTGGCCCCGAGAGGCCAAACGGACTGCAACATAAGAAAACATCAGCAATAAGAAAAATGCTGCAAAAGCACACAAAACACAACAGAAATAGGAAAAACGAAAATGGAAATGGAATGTCTGGCCCATTGTTATGGGCCATTCGATCCCTATACAAGCGTTGCAAGAGCTTGGTTCGCATTGCCGGCAATAAGTCGGACTCGTTCCCGGTGGGTGATGGGATTCTGTTCATCATTTTTATGGACAGGATTTCTAGGTGCAGCCAAGTGGCAGAGGGCTTTTACTTCGATGGCCTCAGAATCTCATCTCTGCTTTTCGCGGATGATGTGGTTCTGTTGGCTTCATCGGGTGAGGGCCTCCAGCTCGCACTGGAACGGTTCACAGCTGAGTGTGAAGCAGTGGGAATGAGGATCAGCACCTCCAAATCTGAGTCCATGGTTCTCAGCTGGAAAAGGGTGGAGTGCCCACTCCAGGTTGGGGATGAGTTCCTGCCCCAAGTGGAGGAGTTCAAGTATCTTGGGGTCTTGTTCGCGAGTGATGGGAGAAGGGAGCCGGAGATCGACAGACGGATTGGTGCTGCAGCCACAGTGATGCGGACGCTGCACCGGTCCGTTGTGGTGAAGAGGGAGCTGAGTGTAAAAGCAAAGCTCTCAATTTACCGGTCAATCTATGTCCTTACCCTCACCCATGGCCATGAGCTGTGGGTAGTGACCGAAAGAACGAGATCGCGGATACAAGCGGCGGAAATGGGTTTCCTCCGAAGGGTGGCTGGCCTCTCCCTTACAGATAGGGTGAGAAGTTCAGCCATCCGGGAGGGGCTCAGAGTAGAGCTGCTGCTCCTCCACATCAAAAGGAGCCAGCTGAGGTGGTTCGGGCATCTGACAAGGATGCCTCCTGGGCGCCTCCTGGGCGCCTCCTGGGTGAGGTGTTTCAGGCATGTCCCACCGGGAGGAGGCCCCGGGGCAGACCCAGGACACGCTGGAGCAGGGGTGCCCAATCCCGGTCCTCGAGAGCTACCGTCCTGCAGCTTTTAGATACATCCTTGTTCCCACACACCTGAATCAAATGAATGGCTTGTTATCAGGTCTTTGCCAAACATGATGGCATGCTGAAGAGATCAAACCATTTGATTCAGCTGTGTTGGAGTAGGGATGCATCTAAAAGCTGCAGGATAGTAGCTCTCGAGGACCGGGATTGGGCACCCCTGCGCTGGAGAGATTATATCTCTCGGCTGGCCTGGGAACGCTTTGGTGTTCCCCCGGATAAGCTGGAGGAGGTGGCTGGGGAGAGGGAGGTCTGGGCTTCTCTGCTTAGGCTGCTTCCCCCGCGACCCGGCCCCGGATAAAGCGGAAGAAGATGGATGGATGGAAAATGGAAATAGGAAAAAAGAAAACAAAAATAGAAAAAACGAAAACAGAAATATGAAAAAACTGATTTCCCAAGCACAAGGGAAGTGTTTCTGGGGAGACAATAACCCTACGGACCAGTTGCAGGAACCAAAATATGCTATGTAAGTGTGTTTTAGTCTCATGATTCATATAATACTGATGACAGATTTTTAGGCTAATAGTTAGGCTAACACACTTACCTCTCATCTTTTCTTTCCTCACAAAACTGATAGATAGACATGCATTTCTTTTAAGTGTCTCCCAGCGCACTTCTTAGCATATTTTGGTTCCTGCAACTGGTCTGTAGGGTTATTTTCTCCCCAGAGACACTTCCCTTGTGCTTTTGGAAATTAGTTTTTTCCTATTTCTGTTTTTGTTTTTTCTAATTTCTGTTTTCTTTTTTCCTATTTCAGTTGTGTTTTGTGTGTTTTTGCAGTGTTTTTCTTATTGCTGGTGGGGGTTTTTTTAAGTTGCAATCCATTTGGCCTCTCATGGCCACTGTAGAAAAGGATTTTCTTACGGAGGGTAGGGCTTCAGATGAAAATAAGATAAATAATGTTCACTTGTCAATTAAAGTGGTCAGCTAATGACTTTTGTGGACGTTTTAATGGATTGTGTAACTAATATTCTGATAAATATTAGGTTTGTGCTTCAGTTCAGGTGAGTGAAATTTGTTTATTATTTGGAACTCGGGATGTGTGCAACTAATCATCGATGTTGTCACTAATCAGTCCCAGATTTACTTGTCATTTAATTTAATTGTTAAAATGTATTATTAATTGTCCAAAATGTTGGCAACAGTCTGCAACCAAATGACGCATTGTTGAGAAATGCCAAAAATTTGTGAATGAAGGCCTGATCTTTTTGTTAACTGCAGGAAATGAGCTTTCTATGAAAGGTGGATGGGCCCTCTCTTAGCGACAGGGTGAGGAGTTCAGTGATTATGGATGGGTTCAGAGTAGAGCCTCTACTCCTTCACATCGAAAGGAGACCGCTAAGGCTTTCGCCTCCCGCGTGAGGTGTTTGGTGTTGTGCCAAAAGGGATCGTCTGCCCAAAACTGATTTATTTCCATTTGTTTTTTATGTGTAATGGCATTACTTATTTTAGTAAACAGACTTTAGTAAACAGGATTTACAAAGGATAAACTCAGAAAATTACCTGTTTTTCATTTATCTTTATGGTTGCTGTAACTTTATACCACAGCAGCAGCTTCTCAGCTCGCAGCCGAACACATCACCAAAAACAACCCATGTTCAGGACCCAGTTCCCTATAATGTGCAGGGGAGGCGTGACCAGCTGATGTGGCCCAGGTGTGACAGCCACACTACCAACCATGCCCCGCCACAATAAAACACATTACAATGACATTTTATCAACACAAAATGCACCAGTTTATTGAATATGAATAACGTCATCAATTTACCTCAATTGTTAGAACGTCTATGTACAACCAATGTCCACTATTAAATTAAGTAAATGCAACATGTTCTTTGTTTCAGTGCTAAACATTTACCTGGATTTTCATTCTTAAGGGATATTTCATAGTTTTAATCAAATTTTGGATAGAACTTTATTCAAACAATAGCAAAAGAAAAATAAAAGCATTTTATCCTACAGAAAACAAAATAGATGACTTGCTTACAAACTTACAAACTGCTTATTATATATGTGCTTGCTGCTCTCTGGTCATTGTTTGAGTTATTTATTAGTTCAGGGCATGATTACGAACCACAGGTCTGGTCAGAGAGCAGGTTCGGTTTGTTTTCCTGCGCCTTGCTGAGTAAAACTGAGAACCACCTGAGATCAATCAGACATCTGTTCAAGTTTAACTCACAAATTATTTCAGAAAACCAACAAGACCCACGGCTGCTTCGGGTCCTCTCTGCCTTTATTGGACGATTGGAGTTTGGTGTCATCACTTTAGTCTGACGACACCTCCTCTAGTGTGAGGAAATAAGACAAAGAAAGAATTTAGCATCCACAATAAGAGAAAATGTCATTAAATAAAAAAAATTGCAACTAATGACTGTCGGGGGAAAAACAGAAAAAACACCAAATCAGCTCGTTTACCTTCCGTTTCTTTTATTTTGAAAACAAATACTTTCTTATTTCTGCTGTGATGAATAAATATTAGTCTTTTTTCAAACTCTGTGTTCTTTCTTTTCTTTCTATTATGACTTCCTTGTTTATTTCCAAGTTATTTTCACTTCTCTTTTGCAGAAATCATTGTGACAATTGATCCATGAGAGTAGTCTAACTGAGTGTGTGCAGTTGAGCCTTTTTTAAGACACTCTGCAGAACTTTCTTCAGCTTTTTGTAAGAACTGCACTGAGTAGAAAATGCCAGGCCTAGATTGCAGGAAAATGCAGACATGAGTAGCAAACCCACAAAGATCTGGGGTTTGCAGTGGCTAACAACTTTGCAGCTCTGTCTTCAGATGTCTTCCGCTTTCTACACTTTTTGCATTCTTGAGCTCTTGTTTTCAGTGAAGTGAAGCACGGAGAGGACGAAGAAAGATTTTTGCCGTCACTAAATGAACTAAAAGACACAGAATCTGCTCAAAATTAAGGTAAGAGCTCAACTTACATTTTAAAATTGGGTTTTATGTTTCAGAAGGATTTCTTATTTTTAACATACGACACAGAGAGAGGATGGAAATCGAGCGAGGGCTTGGTGGTTTCTCTGTAAACTGTTTATCTCTCTGTGGCTGTGTATAAAATGAAAGTGTTCACTTTTAATAAGTTTTCTTTTTATGATTTAGTGTTAACACAAATGTTCATTTGTGTTTTATTTTAAACCCTCAGGTCGACTTTCAGAATGAAGGTGATTGTGTTGTTTGTGTTTGGTGAGTGAATATACTTGTGAAGACAATATTGTGAATAATCCTTTAAAATACTGCACATACATGTTGTAGATGGTGTGTGACGTCATGTTTAATCTACTTGAAAAGTCATACTTGAAAAGTATGGTTGTTGTGGTGTTTTACTGATCCCAGGTGGTTTAATGTCACTCTACAAGTTTACAACAAAATGAAGAAAATATGACTTGTTTGTCTCCATGTAGAGACGTTTCTTATATCCTCCTTTAAATAAGCATTGTTAAAAGACAAGTATTTATTTACTGTGATTGTCTTCTTTTCAGTGCTGGGTGCACTCTCTGCAGCAGGTGAAGATTTCTTTGCAAAAGTCGGGGGTAAAGTCACATTGAAGTGTGGGGTCAGCAGCTACATACGCTCTCTGCGGTGGTATCATGGAAATGACCTTCTTTATAGTGTTGATCAGAGAGGCTTCCCTCGCAAAGGTCTTTGATTATCTCAGAACACTTAACAGTAAAGTATTTGATGGTAACATTATAATAGAACATATTTTTATTTTCTGTGTTAGGCAGTGCTGAACTTGCGTGGAGGTCAGTCGTGAGACTGACGAATCTGGAAATCTCCAGTGTGAGAGAAACAGATGCTGGACGGTTCACATGTTCGGCAGATTGGACACGTCATAACCATTCACTTTCTGTGTTCTCAGGTAAACAGCAGACCCTGAAAAATACACATTTACAAATAAATGTTCAAATATAACTGAACAGTGCAGCGTTTAACATATTAGGACAAATATGGTTTTGTTTTCATTTTCCCTGCACATTACATTGATAATCAGATTAATAAAAACATCACTGCTGAAAAATGAGGGGAAATTATTTTATGTGGCTGATGGTTCTTTTACTATAACAGGTAAAGGATATACAGCAAATATACAAAATGAATTTCTTGCACAGCATGTCTTGTATATGTTTTGAAATTTGGAGACTACATTTCCCAAAATCCAACTTAATCCCCTCCTAGTCAACCTGGTGGTGGGCAGGACCACCACAGTGTCAAGTGTGGCCACCCTGCCATTACTGGAGTCCATCAGGAGAAGGGGAAGCATCGGAGGGGCCACGGACATATGCTGGGCTCTAGAATTACATCCATAGCTATTAAATATTACATAAGACACAACTATTAATTAATAATTCTATTTTTTTATACTATTAACTATATAAACAGAATTTTCTTTAAAAAACTACTTTAGCTTTATTCCTTCGTTTTTTATTTCTTTTTGTCAGATAATTGAATAAAAAGCTTACTTTGTGTTTCTATATGACAGTCATGCCGTGTAAGCAAATTATAACAGTGACCAAAAAAACCAAACCAAACCAAACAGTCCAGGCCTACGCTGTTCTCTCACCAGCTGGGTCACTACTTATTACCATCCCTCTACAGTTAAATGTTTATTTGTGTTTCATTTCACCAAAAATGTTCCATGTGTGAAAGAGTTACCACTTTTACTTTAATTCTTAGTGTAATATGCTCTCATTGTATTTCATCTCATGTTATAAAGCTTTGTCATGTGTAATGAATTTGGATGAAGCTCCTTGTTGGTCTCCCTTTCTCTTTGTGATTCTCACTGTATCTGTGGTTATCTGTCTGTTTCCTTCTCAGTTTTGGTCTCCGTCAAACCCTCTGATGTTCTCGAGCTAAACGATGAGGCAACGCTCAGGTGTGAGGTGAAAGGTCAGCACCATGGTTGTGAAGTGAAGTGGAGAAGTCCAAATACATATTCACTCACAAATACATCAACAGTTCAACTCAAACCTGTAAAAACCTCACATAACGGGCCCTGGCTGTGTATCGTCACCTGTGGCAGGAATACATTTAGTGAGCGTCTGGCCATCACAGTACAAGGTAATACACAGTTACTAGGAATGAAGACCCATGTCCACATATGTAGTCAATAGAAACATAAAGATGTGTGTTTTTGTTCTTCAGAGCCTCCAACTACAACTCCACCATCCACCCCGAAGAACGTCACATTTGTAACGAGTGTTCAGGGTACAACACGTGCAACATGTGCGTCCAGCTTTTGCAAAATGTCTGCAAATTTGATCAAAGTGATCCTTTGCTGAATGTGTAACTCATTCTTGTTGTCCTCACTTTCTCCAATGATCTGTGTTGCATTCAGGTGTTGCCAACGATTGCCCACTGGGACTCTCCTGTTGGATGTGGTTTGCGATTGGGCTGTGCTGCCAGTTTGGGATGCTCCTGATAGTTTGTGTCATTGTCTTGTGTAAGTGTATGAGAAGAAGGAGGGCATGTGAGGAAAGGCGTTCATCAAATATTTATGTGTAGAGTTGATAGCTTATGTTAAAAGAAACCAAAAGAAAATGGGTTAAATGCCTCCTGCACCACTGTGTTTACAGATTATGGTGAACTTCTTCTTAAAGTTCTTCATTGATTGTGTAAGTGATCAGAGTCCTGATTTCACTCCACCAAATTCTTACAAAAGTTCTGGCACACTTCACAGCTCGCAAAATTCTAAATGACTGTCTCAGATTGAGTATTACACTCTTCAGTAAATTGGTGCAGATGTACAGATGAGGTGTCGATTTGTTTTCTGGGCCTTCCTGGGTGAAACTAAGAACCAACTAAGATCTCTCAGACATCAGTTCTGGCTTTACACACAGATTACACTTTATTGCCAAAAGTATTCACTCGTCTACCTTGACACGCATATGAACTTGAGTGACATCCCATTTTTAATCCATAGGGATTAATATGATGTACGACCAACTGTGGCAGCTGAAACTCTTACAGGAAGGCTTTCCAAAGGTTTAGGAGTGTTTATAGGTGTTTTTGGTGCTTCTGTACACCTGGACACCTGTCTAGAAGCACATTTGTGAGGTCAGACACTGATGTTGCACTAGAAGGCCTGGCTCACAGTTTCTGCTCTAATTCATCCCAAAGTTGTTCTGTCGGGTGGAGGTCGGGACTCGGTGCAGGCCAGTCCCGTTGTTCCAACAGGAAGGGGCCATCCCCAAAGAAGAATGAAATTGTCCAAAATGTCTTGGTATGCTGAAGCATTAAGAGTTCCTTTTACTGGAACTAACCAGCTGAGCCCAACTAATGGAAAACAATCCCACACAATAATCCCCCTCCACCAAACTTTACACTTAGCACAACGCAATCAGACAAGTAGCGTTCCCCTGGCAACCGTCCATTGCATTGTCCAGATGGAGAATCTTGATTCGTCACTCCAGAGAACATGTCTCCACTGCTCTAGAGTCCAGTCGTAGTGTGCTTTATGCTGATCTGAAGATCACATGAAGGTTGGAGGTCTGTAGTGATTGACTCTGCTCCGTGATTTTATGTGTCCTACATCTTCATGGGTGTGCTGCTGTTATACCACTTTGGTGTCATACCACTAAGAGCTGACCGTGGAATATTTAGCGAGGAAATTTCAGAAATGGAAGTGACCAGAACACCTGATTTACTGATTTGGATGCTTGAGTGAATATTGTTAGTATAATGCCAAGTCCCAAACATTAGAGCAACTTCCCCAAGTCTCTTCACTCTTTCTTAACCCTGACTGTTGATTTCCGCTGCCATCATTTATCACTGCTTCCTCTTCTTTTATTGGACAATTACAGCTTGACATTGTGATAATTTGATGATTCTTGTTTTGTCTTGTTTTTTATTGCATAAAGAAAAGCTTTGTTACTTCTGCTGTGATAAATAAATGTTTTTCTGTCAAGTAATGTGCTTTTTAAATTTTTGTTTCTGATATTTTTTTTCTACTTCTTCTTCTACATGATGTCAAAGGACGTGGATAATGTTAATGTTGTTAATTTTTCAGGTATATAGCTTTAGCTTTGAGGACATAAGCCCCACCCTCCTGCCTTTCTTATCTTGTATTTGTGAGGGGCAACCAATCAGATAAGGGTTTTCTCAAAGAGGGTAGGGCTGAATATTAGATGAAAAATTAGATGAAAGCTAAATAAGCCTCACTTGTCAATCTAAGTGGTCAGCTGGTGCCTTTTGGGGAAGTTTTAATGGATTATGTGACTAATATTCTGATAACTAATAATCAGCCCTGAGATCTGTGCTTCATCTCAGGTGAGTGAAATCAAGTCTTTTATTTGTTTATTACTTGGAACTTGGGATGTGTGGGACTAATCATCGTCATTGTCACTAGTCGTAAATGTGAGACTTTTTAAAATTTAAAAATGATGCCCATTGCCAGTAACTTACTTTGTCCTAAATGTTGGCAACACTCTGCCACTAGATGGCGCATTGTTGAGAAATGCCAAAAATCTGTGAATCAAGCCCTGTGTTAACGACAGGAAATAAGCTTTCTCTGAAAGGTGGATGGGCTCTCCCTTGGCGATCGGATGAGGAGTTCAGTGATTATGGTTCAGATTAGAGCCGCTGCTCCTCCACATCGAAAGGAGACCTCTAAGGCTGTCGCCCCCTGGGTGTTCAGTGTTGTGCCAAAAAGTGATCCTCTGTCCAAAACTGATTTGTTTTCACGTGTTTCTTATGTGTAATGTCTTTACTTATATTGGTAAATACACTTTATAATAATAATAGATTGCATTTATATAGCGCTTTTCGAGACCCTCAAAGCGCTTTACATTACATTTCCACTATCCATTCACTGTCACGTTCACACACTGGTGGAGGCAGCTACAGTTGTAGCCACAGCTGTCTTGGGGCAGACTGACAGAAGCAAGGCAGCCATATCGCACCATCGACCCCTCTGGCCAACACCAGTAGGCGGTAGATGAAGTGTCTTGCCCAAGGACACAACGACCAAGACAGACAGAGCTGGGGATCAAACGGGCAACCTTCTGGTTACAAGATGAGCTTCCCAACCCTCTGAACCACGATCGCCCCAAACGTTAGTGAACAGGATTTACAAACATTATATGTAAAATTGAATAATTACCTGTTTTTCAAGTATCTTTATGACTCCATGTTATTGTTTCTATGTCCTTTTTGGCAACTTAAAATATGTTTACAGAACTATTGTTATATTTGTTGCAATTCCTGCTGTCCACTTGGCCAGATTACTTTTTTTAAAAAGACATTTTTAATGTCAACAAGATTTTTTACCTTATATATAAGCCACTGCAAAAACACTGATTGCAGCTTCTACCTTGTGATAGGAATGTCGTTTGTGGCTCAAGATGACTTGATATAATTAATCAGGGACACAGTTGACATATGTTTCACATATTATAGGCCAACAAGTTATCTAAAGCAGATATAATACAAACAATTACTTTTTGGCAAACAATTACTCAGGCCTACCGATAGAAGACCTGGCCCCTACTTGAAGGTAACAACTCTAACATTTAAATGTCTTAAACCATTTAAAGATGAAACTACATTTGTATTAAGACAGAATCTGAATTGATGCAGTAACAAATCAAGTTTACAATAGCAGCATTTAGTCAAAATCATAATTTTTTATTTCCTGGACTCTAACGTAAAAAATGTATTCTGATGTGGAGACAAGTGTCATGCCAGCTTTAATAACTTGTACATTTGGATTATTTTAGGTGGCCCACTACTGCCCTCTATGTGCCATTTTATGTGAGTTCTTAAGTCCTTAAAACTCTGCAATGGAGCTAGTGACAGCAATATTATCGCAAATATCAGACACAATGTCTGCTTTTATGGGAAACAGGCCACGTTTGAAAGTGCAGGATTTATATTTAAATCAGTTCTTACATAATGACAAAAATAACAAGCACCTGTTCCCTGGTCAAAAAGAGGAACGTGGAAACTGGGTGGAGCCATGTGATCAAATCTGTGCTCAAATAAGTCAAAGGAGAGACCAAATCAGTATAGTGATTACAAAGGCATGAAGTCTTAAACATTTCTTCTGTTAAAAACCTCCTTGGAGGGTGGAGATGATCTGCTGTAAAGACCCCTGAAGGGAGCAGCTGACAGAAAAAGAAGGGACCGGCTATTTTTCAATGTTCATATTTATTATTGACAAATCAGCCCTGGTTGAAGGGATATTTCATAGTTTTAATTAAATTTTTGGAAGCAACTTTAGTCAAATAATAGCAAAAGTAAAAACATTTCTTCCAGCAGAAACAAACAAAATAGATGAATTCCTTACAAACGTCCAAACGGACAGTTTTTAAGTTATTTATTAGTTCAGTGCAAATATCGGGAAAGAATTGCATTAAAATAAAATGAGGTAACCTTTGAGCTTCTTCAGCAGGGGGCACCATACTCCACATCTGCTCTGACAAAACTCATTTCATGGCTGCTGATGTGCACAGTCTGATGTGTTAATCTGTCAAAGAAGTGAAGGTTTGAAGGATTTATATCCATCTATCACCAACATACCTGGAGGAAAAATGTTTGTGTTGTGTCTGAATAGAAGAAAATGGACCAGTTTCTACTGATGAGTCCTGCTTTAACTTTTATTATGACATCTGTACCTGAGCTGTACATTTGGAGGCAGCAGGTGCTGTTAAACAGGCCTTTGTGTGTTTTATCTTTGTGTCTCACAGATGGGTGATCGTCAACAATCAGGTGAAGGTGTGCACCACAGAGACCTATGATAGCTCTCCCTCTACTGCAGGCTGAATGAGGTGATATTTGTCTTTAAATCCTCTGATTACAAACCTCAGGTCTGGTCAGAGAGCAGGTTCAGTTTGTTTCCTGGGCCTTGCTGAGTAAAACTGAGAACCACCTGAGATTTTGTCAGACATCTGTTCAAGTTTAACTCACAAATAATTTCAGAAAACCAACAAGACCCACAGCTGCTTCGGGTCCTCTCTGCTTTTATTGGACGATTGGAGTTTGGTGTCATCACTTCAGTCTGACGCCTCCTCCTCCTCTGCCTGTTAGTGTGAGGAAATAAGACAAAGAAAGACTTTAACATCCACTGTGAGAGAAAATGTCATTTAATGAAAAAGAACTAATGTCTGTCAAAAAAGAAAAAAAAACAGCAAATCAGCTCGTTTACCTTCAGTTCCTTTTATTTTGAAAACAAATACTTTGTTACTTCTGCTGTGATGAATAAATATTGGTCTTTTTTTAATACTCTGTGTTCTTTCTATTCTTCCTATTATGACTTCTCTGTTTAGTTCCAAGTTATTTTCACTTCTCTGTTACAGGAATCATTGTGGATCCATGAGTATAATCTGACTGAGTGTGTGCAGCTGAGCTTTTTTTAAGTCACTGTGCAGAACTTTCTTTAGCTTCTTGTAAGAACTGCACTGAGTAGAAAATGCCAGGCCTAGATTGCAGGAAAGTAGACCTGAGTAGCAAACCCACAAAGATCTGGGGTTTGCAGTGGCCTACAACTTTCCAGAGTGCAGCTCTCTCTTCAGATGTCTTCCGCCTTCTACACTTTTGCATCCTTGAGCTCTTGTTTTCAGTGAAGTGAAGCACGGAGAGGATGAAGAAAGATTTTTGCCTTCAATAACTGAACTAAAAGACACACAATCTGCTCAAAATTAAGGTAAGAGCTCAACTCACATTTTAAAGTTGGGTTTTATGTTTCAGAATAAATAGTAAGGAGTTAACTCGACTATCCCGGAAACTTTCTGTTTGCTCCGTAATGGAGTTCAAAGTTACTGCAGAGGCACCAGTTTAAGAGCAAATACAGATGAAATGTTTCAAGTGTTTCAGAAATTGTTGTTTGTACGGAGTCGAAGTTAAAGTCTTTTAAACAAACCTGAAGAAAAAATGTGCTGAAGTTTGTTTCTGAGCCTTTGATGTGTACGATCATGTTAATTTAATAGGCTTAAAGATTCGTTAACCTGTGAGTTTAATTCTGTGGTTCAGTCACTGAGATTTAATTTTTCAAATGAGGCTCACAGAGTTAAGTTTAAAACTGAGCTTTAACTTTTTTAATTTTTGGCGTGATTAAAGCAGCTTATGTGGAGGCAGCAAGTGTTAAAATTCATTTTGATGCTAGTTAATTGGACACAATGATCTCAGTTGAGCTGTTTTTTTTAGGAGAATTAATATACACGTCACTTGAGTGGAAACAAATTTATATTTTTCTTCTTAAAACTTCTCATTTCTGATGAGCAGTCAGGTAAAGTTACAGCAGATTTACAGGAAACACCTTCACATGAGCTGTTGGTGAGATTAAATTAAAGAGCCACAAGAAATGTTTGACTTTCTCAGTGACACTCTTTTTCACTTTTTAAGTCCAACACTGAGTTTTATCATTTTTAACATGCGACACAGAGAGAGGACGGAAACAGAGCGAGGGCTTGGTGGTTTCTCTGTAAAGTGTTCATGTGAAGAAGAATCTCTCTGTGGCTGTGTGTGAAATGAAAGTGTTCACGTTTAATTAGTTTTCTTGTTATGATGTCGTGTTAACAGTAATGTTCATTTGTGTTTTATTTTAAACCCTCAGGTCGACTTTCAGAATGAAGGTGATTGTGTTGTTTGTGTTTGGTGAGTGAATATACTTGTGAAGACAATATTGTGAATAATCCTTTAAAATACTGCACACACATGTTGTAGATGGTGTGTAACCTCATGTTTAATCAAACTGAAAAATCTTCTATAAATATGGTTGAAGTGATGTTTTAATCATCTCAGGTTCTTTAATGTCACTGCACAAGTTTACGACGACATACAGAGAATATGACTGGTTTTGTCTCCATGTAGAGACGTTTCTTATATCCTCCTTTAAATAAGCATAATTAAAAGCAGAGTATTTATTCACTGTGATTGTCTTCTTTTCAGTGCTGGGTGCACTCTCTGCTGCAGGTGAAGTTTTCTTTGCAAAAGTCGGGGAGAAAGTCACATTGAAGTGTGGGGTCAGCAGCTACACACGCTCTCTGCGGTGGCTTCATGGAAATGACCTTCTTTATAGTGTTGATCAGAGAGGCTTCCCTCGCAAAGGTACTTGAGTATCTCAGAACACTTAACAGTAAAGTATTTGATGATAACATTATATTAGAACATATTTTTATTTTCTGTGTTAGGCAGTGCTGAACTTGCGTGGAGGTCAGCCGTGAAACAGAACAATCTGGAAATCTCCAGTGTGAGAGAAACAGATGCTGGACGGTTCACATGTTCGGCAGATGGGACACGTCATGAACATTCACTTTCTGTGTTGTCAGGTAAACAGCAGACCCTTGAAAATATACAATTACAAATAAATGTTCATATTTATTGGAACAGTGATGGGTTTAACATATTAGGACAGTTATGGTTTTGTTTTCTGGATCCTTTCATGTTACACTGATAATTAGGTTAATAAAAATGACACTGCTGTGAAATGAGGGGAAATTTGTTTAATGTGACTGATGGTTCTGTTACTATAACAGGTAAAAGGATATACAACAAAAATATACAACGTATTTCTTACACACTATGTTTTGTACTCACATTAGACAATTCAAAGCAGCAGAGACCAAAATCCAGATTATACTATTGAAAAATCAAGCTCAGAGTACTACATTTCCCTTAATTCAACTTAATCCTCTCCCAGTCAGCCTTCAACATCTTTAAATAAGTAAGTAAAGTTTATTAATTAAGCGCTTTTCATAGACAGGCCGTCACAAAGCGCTGTACACAAAGATTAAAATAAACAGAAAGTTACGTCACAGAATTTTCAATATACACAATATTAAAGTTTAATAGTAAATAAAAATGTAAAATTTAAAAAGCGTTGATCAACAGAAGGCTTGTTTAAAAAGATACGTTTTAAATGCTTTTTAAAGGATACCATAGAGTCAGCCAAACGTAGTTGTGGTGTAAACTGTTCCACAGACTGAAAGGCTCTGTCCTCTTTCAGACGTGTACGGGGAACAACCTCTTTAACAAACTCTGTTGTACAGGCAGCTTTCCTTGTTTGATGTCTCTAATCCCAACGTGGGACACCACTGAAACTTCCTGAACAGGAGTGGAGACACGGGGTGGGCAGGACCACCACAGTCTTAAGTTCTTGTTTTTTATTTTAGTGAACGGCTGCTTAAACAAAAAAGCTTATGCTGTGTTTCTATATGACAGTGATGCCTGTGTAAGCAAATTATGACAGTTATGGACAAAAAAAATGCAATTTGGTCTACACTAATTTGTAGTAAAGGAAAAGGACACAAACATCAGCTTGTGATGTAATAAACAGTCCAGGCCGGATCTTTTCTGTCACTAGCTGGGTCACTACTTATTACAATCCCTCTACAGTTAAATGGTTATCTATGATATTTTCATATCACCAAAAATGTTCCAATGTGTGAAAGAGTTACCACATTTCCTTTAATACTTAGTGTAATATGCTCTCATTCTTTTCCTCTCATGTTATAAAGCTTTGTCATGTGTGTAGCGAGTTTGGATGAAGCACCTTGTTCAGCATGGTCTCCTTTTCTCTTTGTGATTCTCACTGTATCTGTTGTTGTCCGTCTGTTCTCCTTCTCAGTTTCGGTCTCCGTCAAACCCTCTGCTGTTCTCAAGCCGAACGATGAGGCAACGCTTCAGTGTGAGGTGAAAGGTCAGCCCCAAGGATGTGAAGTGAAGTGGCAGAGTCCAAATGCAGATTCTCCCACAGATTCATCAACAGTTCAACTGAAACCTGTAACAAGCTCACATAACGGGGCCTGGCAGTGTATCGTCACCTGTGGCAGCAATAAGCTTAGTGAGCGTCTGACCATCACAGTACAAGGTAATACACAGGCACTAGGAATGAAGACCTTTGTGTGCATATGTGGTCAAAGAAACATAAAGATGTGTGTTTTTGTTCTTCAGAGCCTCCAACTACAACAAAGTCGCCACCCAAACTGAATGGCAAGAGTGAGAAACCCTGCGGCACAAACTGTGGGTACAGTTTATCACGACTTCTGCTCACAGAGATCCTTCACTGAATGTGTATCTGACACTTTTAATGCTTCAATAATCTGTTTGGCTTTCAGGCGGTAATGATGATGCTTCACCGAGGCTGTTGGGGCTAGCCTGGTGGGTGTGGGTTGCCATTGGTGTTGGCTGCCTGGTTGCGATTCTCCTGATGGTTTGTGTCATAGTCTTGTGCGTGAGAGTCAAAAGAAGGAAGGTGAGTGAGGAGATCCATTCATCACATCTTTATGTGGTGCTGTGATGACTGAAGATGAAACAAAGAAGAATGGCTCTCTGTAGCAAACAAAAATGCATTTGTTTTCTTCTCTTGTTTTTTATAGAAGAGATTTCTGAAGATGAAGGGCCAACAACGACCCAGGCATAAGAAATACTGCCAGTGTGACCAGTAAATGTTCTTATTTTACTCCAGTCTCATAAAAAAAATCCCCTTTTACCCCCACTTCAGCGATCTCTCTTCACTTTACAGATGCTTTCTAATAGACTCTATTCACTTTATACGAATGACTGTTTGACCTTCATTTTCACAGTGGCTTTTACCGAGTGCTCCATTATTATGTTGTAATTAGTGTGAAAACTTCTCCTCTTTGCTCTCTTTATCACAGCCCAACAGCTGCAGCAAAACCGAAGCAAGGACGCCGGAGAGAGAAGCCATCAGCCCTCCCTCTGCACCCCGCCTAATGGAGTGACATGAAAGGCAGATTGAAAGGAGGGGAGATGCAGGAGAATAAAGAGTGAAAGAGAGGAGGGGCAAGGAGGAATAGATGGAGATAAGGAGTGAGTGATGGAGAACCCCAGTGCGGACACGGCGTGAATGTAAATTAGGCTTTTAATGCAAATAAAAATTCAATGTAATGATGTAGGAACTTTTTGTGTAGGCGTTCTTTCTGCAAGTATAATTCCCGTCTGAACACTGTTCACCCCTCCACCCCACCTCCACCCCTCTCCATCCACCCACCGGATGTCCTTGGACTCTCCTCCCAAATCCTGTCACCTGACTCCCCACGCTCACCTGCATGTCTCCAGTCAGTGAGCCGTGACATCCTCGGCTGTTTTCTTTGTCAGATTGTCAATCTTCCTCCAAGCTTCTTTTTTATTTTTGTTTTTTTTTGGCCTGTCTGCCTTTTAAGCACAATTGTAACTAAAGATCTGCACTCGTTTTGCCTCAACATTTATACGTCATTTTAAATGTAACGCATTTATCGAGCTGATTAAAGAGAATGTCTTTCTTGTGTTTTTCTGCTCATATGTAAGATATTTCTTTTCTTCTTGTATTGCTTTAAAATCAAATGTTTATTTTTTCCATTCAATAAACTTTTACTTGACGGCAACATTTGCTCATTTATTTCTATCTGCATGTCACAATCACAGGGTCACATAACACCGTCAGACTGCAAATTCGCTGCAAATCCTCAGTGTTAAGTAACAAAATAATTAAAATACTATAGTTTAAAACTTTTACACCCTTGTTCTTTTGCACTTCTCTGCTTTAGACCATGCCTACACTGGTTTCAAAGCTCACGAATTCCCTAAAACTGGTGCAATACCATGCAGCTGTTGACACCAGAGCAGCACTTCATGATATGGAATAAACAGTAAACACCTGTTTACCTCAATAACACGACCACCCGTGGCATACATACATACCTGCTCATAAATATGCACAAGTGAAGTATTTTCAATCTTTTATATGAGTTAAGAAAAGCCCTGTTTTGTGCACTAAGTTGAGCTTATCAAACTTCTAAAAGTGTCCTCCAGGCTTGTGCCTGAATTTGTAATCTAGTCTGTAAAATGTATTAAGTGCATAACAGAGGGGATGAGATCATAGTGAACGCTGACTTCCTGTGTGTGTGTGTTTGAAAGAGGCACCTGCAGTGCACACAGCCTACCAAGTGTCAAAGCTGAACTCATAGCTGTACTGAGAAGATCCCATGTAAGTACTCTGTAATACTTTGTATGTATACTTTAGTGTTTTACGTGATAGTAGCAGGTTTTCAAAGCTTTTCTTCAAGGGAGATGATACTTTAATCAGGATAACAACATGTCAAGGACTCGAATCATAACTACATGCTGACAAATGTCAGAGACGCTGCGAAAGATCCACTCTGATAGACGTAAAGGGGCACGTAGGGTCAAGATTCAAATGTGGTCCCAACAGAGGCCGCTTTTAAAAGTTTTTTGACTGATTTGTCTTGAATTTGATCTGCTCGTGTTTGTGTTTGTTGCCTGAAAAACTGGCACAATTATTTTCATATATATTTATATCATTAGAAGAAAGTGACGATCCACAGTTCGTAGCCAGCGTTCAGTGTGTCTGACTGTCAACACATGAATTGAATTAAATTCGTCAACACTGAAAGATTTATGGTTGTTTTATCATCAGACTTAAGCAATTCTCAAATGAGCCGGACCTGATCTGTAGATTTTACCCTCTATGGGACGTCTTTCAGCCTTCATTAGTCTCTCTGATGTGCTTAAACCTAATGACAACCCTGAGGAGGATTTCAAAATGTCACATCAGAAATGCCTAAAATAGAATTTTCTGCTCTGCAGTCTCTTTAAACGTAAAGATCAAAATTTATGCAATAACAGCAGCGCCAGCAACACATTGTTGATTTTGCAATAAGATGCTAAATTTGTCCTGATCTTACGCAATCAGGACATAAACTAATTTTAATTTTTTTGAAAAAATGTAAAGAAAGTTACAATATCCTTAACAGTTTAAAATCAGGCAGGTTTGCTTGAATGTTAAGTTTAGTGTGTGTGTTGTTCCTCTAAAATATGATAGTGCTAGCTTTGCTGAGGGCCTTGTGCCATGCAGAACGCTTAATTTTGTAGGTAAATAGCAACGTTAATCAAAAAGCTTCAAATACCTTCAAATATTTTTAACACATTTGGTAAAGTGTTTCTTTTACGGCATTTATAAATTACTAAAACACACTGTAGCAAAGTATTTCTCTTATGTTATGTATATAACATTAAAAATGTTTTCACAAGTTAAAACTTCTGCCTTAAAACAGCCTTAAAAAGTCGAAAAAAATCTCACAGCTTATCTTATTTTTATATTTTTGGCACTGATAGTGTCGACAGTAATGTACTGCTTTTATTTAGTTCAGGTAAATAAGACCTGTAGCGTTCCCTCGTAAAGGCCATTTACAGCTGAGTGTGGATCGCACCTCATCTGCTGAGTTTTCTTTAACAAACAAGTAACTCTGAGAAGCTTCCAGCGTGCGTACTATCTTCAGAAATACGCCAGACGATGCCAAAAAATTTACTTATAGCAGGGTTAGTTCAAATGCTACGTGTGGTGGGCAGCAAATTATTGTAATATAATGAAAAATTTGCTTGTTTAACGCAAATCTCCTTGTAAACTGTAACACTGAGCATAGTTCAGCTGTTATACTGAGGAAATTAACTTTAGATCACACTAAGTGGTAAAATCTCATATTTGCTTCAAACTCTAAACTCAGAGGCAACAAATAAAAGTTTTGACCTCTCGTTAAAGACAGGTGGCACGTACGGTGGTTACATCAATGACGGCCTTGTTTTATTGAATGGTCCCAAAGAGTCGTGAAGCAGTGAGCCTGCGTGGCCTCGGGGTCCTGCTGGTTTTGTTTTAGGAGGACCCTGAAACTGAAAATGCTTCCTATGAAAACTGCCAATATAAAATAAATGAAAAAATAAATAAATGAATGAAATGAAATTTACCAAGCGCTGTACTCTCACTCGAATATAAAATATAATAAGTGTAGGATTAAACTGGCTCAAATTTTTTGATTAATATTACAAAAATGGGCAATAATTTAGTGTTAGAGATATCTCACTTGAGATTATAGTGCTTCTTTTCTTATCTCTGAGCATTATATCAGGATAACAGTCTAGATTTCACTAATCCGTGGCTCATAGTGTTTTAAATTTTACTCATGATAAGCACCATTAAAATTAGATCTAGCAAACATGGCAAAGTGGCTGCAGACGGACAAAGATCTGGTGTAAAATACTAAAAAATAAATTTACCTGGCTCTTTCTGCGCGAGCGCTTTAATAGATCGCCTCCTTTCAGCTTCTCCATGTTTTATCTACTGCCAGAGCTTAAAAGGAGTCATATAACTCACAATTTTAAAAATGATATTACAAAATGGTAACAAATTAAAGGAAAATCCTGAAAACCCCCGACCCTGCCAGCGAAGCAATGCGATGCAGTGGCCCCTTTTTACTTTGAGGGGCTTGTCCCTCGAGAGCAAAGCGTCACTAGAAATCAAGCAACCAAAAAGTTGATTTGCACTTTATCCTTTCATGGAGCACTTCTATCCTGAAGGGAGCGGTCTGTTCCAGGATGGAAATGCCCCCGTCCAGAGGGCGCGAGGGGTCACTGAACGGTTTGAATATAAAACAATGTGCTACGGCCTCCCGAGACACGAGATTTTAACCCAGTATGAATGATTTTAGGCTGATGTACTGAACTGCTCTCCCAATCAAATGAGAGAATATCTTGGAAAAGAGTTGCGAGCATCCCCCCCAGCAGAGTCTCAAAGATTTAACACAAATATTGTAGAAAAGTGCACCCAAGCTGTTCAGGCGGCACGTTGCGGCCCAACTTCTAACTAAGACACTTGCTGGTTTTCACATATCTGTATGATGTTACTTCTGCTGCTCACATTTTATGTTCCAGTTTGCTCTAAAACTAAATGTTTTGTGACACAAATGAAATTTGGTAACATACATGTCGGATAAACTCCATCAGTGGCCAACCAGCACAGCGCTGCAGCACAGTCTGAAACAGAAGCGCTACCTTGAGCTTAAAGTGTTGACTGTTTGTTTTGTTTTTTTACACCAAAATGTTAACGTACAGCTGAATGCTGCACCTCACAGGTGTCAGCAGGCACTTCTTACTTGCTGAACTGTCTTCTTGCCTTTCTCGTTTCGAGGGTAGTCTGTTTTCAGTTTGCTCAGTAGGATTGAGGTTGGTTGGCTGATTTGGCCTGTGAATGTCGATCACATGTCCCCGGGTTCTTGGTTGTTTCAGCTTCATGCTCCGGATGCTGTTCCTACAATTCAAAGGACTGAATTGTTTATCTCTGTTTATCCAGGAACACCCATAAAGCTGTTCAGAGCAGTTCAAAGCCATTTATTGTTTATTACTGACTAACTAAAGTGCTGCTGATTTACTCTTTTTGTTGCATATCATCGTGAAGAGTCATTAAATGTACTTGTTTCTTCTTCTTGGACTTTAGCAGTGAGCAAAAAGTCTCCTAGAGGCACACACTGTATGTATTTTGATGTTCTCTGTAGGCGATTACTGAGATGTGTTTCCCTTACCCTGTTATGAAAATATAACCTGTCTACACTGGAGGTGTTCTCATATGAGACATTAGGATTCCCTTTTCATGGGACTGCATTAGTCAGTTCTCTTTTTCACTGTATTACCCAAATGTGCACACTCATAGACACAAACATGCAGTCATACAAAGTGAAACTGCAATTTCTGAACCAGGGTGTGTCCCTCCTTCTGCTATTTCCATTTGTCTTGTCATTCCATCGCTACAAACCATCAGGAGCCAAATTCAGGTCAGCAAATCAAATTTTTTACTTCTTGATATCAGCAGGTTAGAAATGTCACTGTTGAAGGACATTGTTGCGATACATGTATTTATTGTTTGTGTAACCTCCATAAACAGCATATTACTGTAAAATTACGCTTATGTGAAAAAAGGAAGTGGACCGTTTTCCCATTCTGAACTTTTATGTATCAGGACATAATAAAATATCATCTGATCCTCAGCAGGGGTCTGCAGGCAACACGGCAACCACATCCTGTCCTACTGTCAGGCCAGTAGAGTTAAAGAAATGTGCATACCATAACAGCAGCTGTATGGCCGCATACCTGTGAGGTTGTTGTAAGGTAGTGTTGCATCTGTTAGTATCAGAGTAACAGTCTACTTCCAAAACTTCTCTGCAGTAAACTATAAAACACAAATATGTGATGCTATAAGGTCGCTTATAGCATCACATATTTGTGATGCTATAAGGTCGCTTATAGCATCACATATTTGTGATGCTATAAGCGATCACAAATATGTGATGTCGTGCGACACTGGGTCGCACGACCCTTAAAGATTAAAAAAACAACAACATGTGATTAAACTCTTTCATTGTTTAGTTAACAAAAACTAGATGAAAAAGCAGAAACTGTGTGAAATAGAAGATTCGGGAGCTTGCAGAACAACCTTTAACAATAATCATTTTCTGTATGACTTTATCAGTGTCTCACATCATGTTGGCCCACTTTTCTTTGCATTTTTACTTTAGTTCATTGAGGTTTGTAGGCATTCATTTGTGCACAACTCTCTTCAGGTCCCAACACATCATTTCAGTCCGGTTGAGAGCTGGATTTTTCCTGGGCCATTGCAACATCTCGATTTTTGACTTTTGATTTGCTGCTGTGCTTGCGATCGTTGTTCTGTTGCATGACTTAGCCGTCAGACAGATTGCTTCACATTTCTAAAAGTGTTTCGTATAAAGTTAACTGTCAGCTCAGGACAGTGACAGCAGAACAAACATAAATCATTACTCCTGACTGTGCTTGACAGTTGAGGTGTTTGTGCTGATAAGCTGTGGTTCATTTTTCTGAGCGTTATGGCCAAACTTCTCTATTTTAGCTCGATCTGTCTAAAAGCAGTAGTGTGGTTTGTTCAGATGCAAAGCCATGCTGCCATGTTCTTTTTAGACAGTGTTTCTTCTGGCAACTCTTCCGAACAGGATGTACTTGTTCAGTCTTTTTCTGAATGTATTGTCATGAACTTTTACATCTAATAAACTGAGGCCTGTAGAGTCTGAGATGTAGCTCTTGGGTTTTCGGCACTTTCTCTGAGCATTGCTCAGTCTGACCTTGGTGTGAATTTGCTGGGACGTCCACTGAAGATTAGCAGCTGTCTTAAATGTTTTCCACTGATGAACAATCTTTCTCGGTGTAGAATAATAAACTTCACAATGTTAGGAAATGGCCTTAAGCATTTATAGCATTTACATATAGCAGTTAGTTAGATTACCAGACCGTTGATATCTTTCTTGTTGTTAACACAAACCTGAATGCTCCAGACCTGTAGCCTGTTAAAACAGTTAACATGATTAATTAATGAAGTGCATTTGATTATCAGCACCAGGCTGCTACTTACCACTTAATTCCTATGATGAAGGAATTAAGTGGTGGCTCCCACATAGCAAGCAGGTCTGGCCCGGATCTGGTACCAAGCCGTCACTGCTGGCTGACTTCTGGCATGGTAAGTGGTATGTCATCCATATATGGGTCAGGCTTGGCGTAGATGGCACTGGCTATGTGATGGCATGCCACATCTGGCTCGATTATGTTTTTGGTTATGTGGCCCAGGATCATAGAAAAGAGATCTGGCCCGACTGGTGTCATGGCAGGGTGTATGTCAACCAGATGTGGGCCAGGTCTGCCAATCATGACATAATTTATGTTCCTATTTTCCTATTTTAGTTAGAAGACCCAAATGCCATGTTGCAATACTATACTGCTATGGTAGCCAACGTTTCAAATGCAGGTTTGACAGGTTTGTGAGTGTACACTTTATCCTAAACCTAGAGACGGTTTACTCATGTTTATCACAGGGTGGCTGTAGCTCAGGAGGTAGATCAGAAGGTTAGTGGTTCGATCCCTGTTTCCTCCAGTCTGCATATCAAGAGTGTGAATGTGTATGAATGTAGTTAGGAAGCACTCAGTTAAGAGAAAGTGTGTGAATGTGTCATGTTGTATAGAGCACTTTGAGTAATCTGGGAGAGTAGAGGAGCGCTATATAAGAATCAGTCCATTCACTGTCTGAACAGAGTTTCCTCATGTTACTTTTGCACTATTATGTTCCGGCACATGTTGTTATTACACGGCTTGATTAAGGTACACATTAGGCTGACATCTGCGGCCAGAGCTGAAACTGTTCTGGGGCAGCACAGGCCGTCATTCTTTGCGGTATGTGAGCCATGTGTAAGCACATTGTGTGGTCCAGATCCGAGCCATACCAATTTTGCTATGTTGGCTGTAGCTCAGGAGATAAAGCAGGTCATCTACTTTTTGGAAGTTGGATCCCTTTTGATTCCCTCCCTGCTCCAATTTGTATGCCAGTAAGTTAACAGGCTTGTAGAAGTAGAAACAAGCGCTTGTCTGTGAATGGGTGAATGGGGCAAAATGTATAAGCGCTTTGAGTCCTTGAGTAGAAAAGCGCTATATAAGAAACGGATGTGTTTAATTATTCATAAACTTCTTCTTAACTTTTAACGTTTACTAAATAAATAATGACACAATATGTCATGTCACATGTTGCTGTTCATTGGAGGTTGTATTTAAATAATGTTAAGTACTGCTAAGAATCAGATCTCTCTTATTATGTGTGATACATTAAAACTTTAGAGATCAAAGAGGGTGTTTTTATCTTTTCCACATGACTGTAGCAGCATCTCCTCGCTCGGGCACCCCGAGTTTAGTTTCTTGGTTTTGTCATACTATGACAAGATATCGGCTCTGTAGAAGTTCCCCTTTTTCTTCCACAACATGGTTAGGGGAATGCTTTGGTATTTAACTTCAGAGCATCTACCCCGAAAGTGAGCACAACTGAACCCTACAGGAGTCTCGTTGATGGTGGTAAAGCCTCAACACGTAATAGCTTAAAATAACCACCATAACATTTCTGAATTAATACTCTGAACACCAAAGAAAAAGGAATTATATATAACGTACTTTTTACAGTTTACAGTAGCTTCCTGTTAATATTTTTTTGTACAAAGGAATTGGCACAAACTACAGCGCAAAACTCTGTAAACTGTCCTTGATTTCAGCTCCAGTTTGTTAGATCGAAGTATTCGGAGAGGGGTTTTTTTGCAAACGTACGTGCATACGTAATGACCCTGACACAAGTGCCAATGTAGCCACCATCATTACAAATTTGTTAAATGCCAAACAGCAGCAGATTGTTGCAAAAAACACCAAAAAACACCAAAACAAAACAGTTGCAATAGTAAGCAGGATGATGTGTGAGCTTTCAGAGCAGGGAGAGGCAGCACACAGCAGCCAGCTGTAACCCCACTGCAGGTGCACTCCTTTTTTAAAAACTGAATTTCCTGATTATTTTTGAAATGATCGTGTGCTGGGTGATTTCCCTGCAGTAAACTCCCCTCGTGTTTCACTTCCACGCAGGTTTTAGTGTCAGAGCAGCTTTTCATGACTGGAATCGCTGTTAAAGCAACCTGCAGAGGGTGATCGGTCAGTGACCGGTCGCAGGCTAAAATCATTTGTTTTCTTGTTTGTTAAAGTTGTCCTCTCATAGGTGGCGTCTCAGCTGCTCCTCTTCGTCTTGCTGTGTGTTGTTGGCTTTTAAAACTAAAGAAGTGAAAGTGTTGTTAGTAGGCAAAGGGTAACATGCAGTGAATCAGGAAATGAAGCATTATGGTTAAATTATGGCCGGCTTTTTAAATGCTCTTCAGCTCTGTTTGTGTAACAAATGTTTTCTGGTTTTCCTGTTTCAGTAGGTTCATATTAATAGAAACTCTTTCACTGTATACCTGTACTGGCTGTCTAATACAGCTCTAATGAGATTGTCTTCATTCTTAAAAGACGTCCTAAAGTTGTGACAAATAACGCAGGTACCATTAAGTCTTTCCCTTTTTGTGTTTCTCTGTCAGTGTTTTCTAACATTTAATGATTGCAGCAGACATGAAGGGGGGGGGGATTTCGTGCTAAAAAGAGTGTCACTTAATTTGACTACCCACATGGAAAAGAAATAGAAAGTGCTTAGAGCGAAATGTTTATGTTTCATGTTCAGGAGATTGACTCTTTGACGTTTTCCTTATACAGTCGTAAGATATTTAGGGTGAACTGAGTAAACATTGTTTTGTGAGGTAGAAATTAGTAGATAATAATATGAGAGATGACCCACTCAGTCACAGTGAATTATCTCTTTATTTCTCCACATTTTGTAACAAGACTTTGTACAGAACGACATCAGCTGAGTAAGTTAAGCCTCTTTTACCTTATAGAACCGGGAAACTGTGTCTTCTACCAAGTATGTGTGTGTTTTGCTTGTAGTTTGCTACTAAATAACTGTTTGCGAAAAATCAGCAGCAGCCCAGCGAGTGGAAAACTTAACGACAAATGCATCTTTACATTTCTCACTTCCGAATTAATGATGTTTACATTCACATCTTCCAAAAGTCACACTGGCTTCATATTGCCTGTGTTTTATTGTGCGTATTTGCGCATCAGATGTTTTATTAAATTTGTCACAGATACTTTTTAAACATCAGTCTGCAAACTTTGGACTCGTACCGCAGGTCATGATCATCATTATCAAAGGCAATATAAACACTTTTTCTATTTCTATTTCTTTTAGTTTACCTTTAACTTTGAAGATGATTTTTGCCCATTAAAAAATCTGCCTCTCCTGTTGCCTCTGAAGCGGCATTAGGAAGCAGGCTCCTCAAAATCAACGCCGCAAGGCTGAGCCTGCAGCGAACAAAAAAACTGCACAAATGCACATGTGAGGCATATTTTTAAAATGATTTGATTATTTAATCTAATGGCAGCTTAGTGTGTTTTTTAGCTATTGGGCAGATGTAGCAAAGGAACATCACTGAACTCTTCCTGACACTTTGAATGTGGCCGTCTGTACAATGAGTGGCAACATGTGAGTAGTGGAATAGTGTTTTTGTGCCTAACGTTTATGCAATTAAAATGCATTTAGTTCTTATTTGAATGCATGTTGATGGAAAAAAAATTGCAAAACATTTCCATAATTTCCGGATATAAACTGTAGGATGTACAGAAAAACATTACTGACTGAAAACTGAATTTTGTTTGTGTCATTGTTTTGAGAAATGCTCTAAAACTGACATCAAATGTTTTTTGTTTCCATTTTGTTTATTCATTTATTACAATAAGCGAATAATCATATTATCTCGATTACTTACAGGAATGCAGTAACGTGCTTCAGCTACGCTCAGCGCATATGCTGCACACACGTCTGTAGGCGCTGTGGAAATATACAGCAGTGTTTCCACTGCAAACAAACGTCATCATTAACCTCATCATCTTAATCACAGATTTATAGTAGCAGTCGTGTGCAGTCCATATGAATTAGAAAATCTACATGAACTGTGGCAAAATCTACATTTTCCTTTTGATAAAAAGGATCATCCAGCGGCCCACAAACCAAAAATAACTTACAGATACTGATGATGGAGGTTTTAGCGATGAGTGGGAGAGACAGTAAACTTTTCTGTCTTTGCGACTGTTTCACAAGTTTGAGGTTTCAAAGAAGCTTGAATGAAGTTCCCCTCATGATGAAACACACTAAATGTTTTCAGGCACTGAGGGAGAATGTCACTTGTTTCTGATTCTTAACATCTTTTCCACTGACATTTTGTTTATTTATGAAACACAAAAACAGCCACAGACTCTTAAACTTCCAGCACACACCCAGCACCTTCAGCACATCCTCCCGTCTTTGGCTAAATCGCACGCCATAAGTCTAACCTGTAATTTTATCAAATACAATAAAACCAGCGCAAGTCAGAGACAGGAAATAGAGATCGATTGCCGAGGGAAACCCTCTGTAGGAGAGATTGGAGGCTGAGGAAGCATGAGAGGCATATGAAAAAAGTGAATCACCCATCTTTCTTGCTTGTGGCCCACACTTTGTCTTTTTCTTTTTCAGTAATGACACAGTGTGGTGCACACCCCCTCGTTAGGTGTGTGTGACTAATGAGGGAGTCCTCACTTTCAAGGTGTTTTCCATCAAAATCACAGCTCATAAACAAATATGCATCCACCGAGGAAAGAAAGGGGTGTCGCGCTGATCGCGGGCTTTGCAGCCGCTTTTATATCCGAGTAATCTGAAAGGAGCTCCATTTAAAAGCTCATTTCATTTAGGCCTGTAAGCAAACGTTTGGCTGAGGCAGCACAGACGTGAAGGTTTTGCTTTACGAGTGAACAAAAGCTTGTTTCATTTCGAGCTCAGAAGGAACAGAAGCAGGTGTGAGCCCTTCATGAAGGCAGTACAGAGGCAGGCAGAGAAACCTCAGAGAGACACATGAGACGTGTGTGAGATGTTTGTTTTGTCCTTGTTGTGGTTCCTGTATCTAAACCACCTCAGCAGCATGTTTCTGCAGCACCAGTCTGATCCCTGTAGCCTTCATTAGCTGTGATGGAAGAGATCATCTGATTTCTTGAATGAAAAATAAGCGATTAGCTTCTATTTCAGCAGAATAAACAGCCAAACGATAACCCTTTACAGAGTCAGTGCATCTGTGTCAAACATGCTGCTGAGCCTCTCAGGCCTGCCTTCAAAGTGTAGTACTTCACTGGTATTGTGCCCAAATTTTAAGCAGTTTTGATTCAATTTAATGTAATCTTCCAGTCACAGGATCTCTCATGTTTTCTGAGGACATCAAAGATGCTCTAATTTTTGTAATTAGTTTGCAGTTTAATGTTTTATCTAGCACATCAGCACAGCTGCCATAGCTGTAAGGCAATACTGTACTCACCCATACAGCTCGTGTGTACAACTTCTGAGAAGCTGAGAAGCTGACAACAGTGAGAAAACACAGAAATCTACAGATGTTGTTGAGTCGAGCGCAGATGTGACTCGGCTGCATTTTAGGAGTGCAAATAAGAACAAGCAGATGATCAGCTCCCTCACAGGTGGACAGTTACTATTATTAAGTAATAAAGCAATGAGTAATCAGAGTGCCGTACAGAGAGAAAAGTGAAATGTGCAGAGAATCTGAAATCTTAAGCTCAAAATTATGATACCGATCCCCAACAAGAGTCATCTGTGGGACTCTTTATATCACTTTTCAGGTCAAGAAGGGAGATTGAGGGAAAGGTGTTGTTATATTTCTCCCGGACTGCCCGAACTCTGCAAGCTATACGTATAAATGAATTTTAGTGGCATGGCAGATTGACTGATGACGACCGATTGCCTTCATGTCAAAGAAAAGAAGAATATCGCCTCTACCATGAATTTGATCACACTCTGGTAAAATGAACTGGATTGATGCTGCGTGCCTTTTTTTAAATGAACAAAGTAGTTTGCTGATAATTACATTTAGCACAGTTACATTTACAGACTGATGTTGGCCGTCATAGACCTCAGTCTGGTCAACCTTTTATTCACGTGTTTGTCTGTTAACCAAGGGTCCCAGATATTTTAGCAACTAAAGTGACCCCTTTATACTTTATACAACAAAACCTAATTTACATGGCTCTATTTGTGTTTATTCTAATGTAATCAGCAACGGTTTTAAATCATTTTGATGTTACCCAACTCAAACGCTTTAGCTATATTTCATCGTCATCGGGCACCGAGTATGTGCTCGACTTTTGCAGATTTGGTTCTCTGAGTCTGTTAGCTACGCTCACTGTAAAACATTGTAATGCAGCGATTCCAAGTAAAAACATTTAAATAAAACAAACCAGAAACATTTCCATCATCATACATGACCCCACACAACTTTCCATTATCCCTGACACACCATTGTTCCAATTCCTGTAATCTATGAAAAAATATGAGTGAAGTAGACCGATGAATTCATGGTAGGAAATGTTTTCATGATTAAAGATTAAAGACAAATATTTCTACACCGCTAACGTCATAAACGAGTCCACGCGGTCATTTGAAGTTAAAACTCGCAAACCCAGCATTGTTCTGATGAAGTTCGATCAGTTTTTCTGTTTAATACAAATTTGCTGGTAAGACATAAAGAAACGGGAATTATGTAAGACGGAAACATTCAATAAAAAACTATTGATCGCTTTCACCCGCGCTGACCGTTTGGCGGGTCTTTTCTTGTCAAACGCACAAAGGGAAGATTTTCTTTACTCGACAAATCTTTACATTTCAGTACAGTTTGTTTTATTAAAATCAGTTCATCGAATCTTAGATTGAAAGGAAATTTCAATTTACTGCTAGTTACCGCCAAATAACATGACACAGTGGTTTTTATTTTGATGAATGTTTTCCTCGATGCTGTAGCTTCGGCGGAGCTCCGTAACAAGCACAAACAGATTATATACATCGAAAAATGAGTAACATTTAAGCTACTCAGCAACAACTGAAGAAGACATATTGTGAACATTTATTCTGGCGGGTATGTTTGTACGATTGTGATTTCAGCACCTTTACACGCGCGGCTGGGTGGACTTATAAATTTCACAAAGTAATTGTGTTTGTTGACTTTATTCTACTTTAACATCCATTCATCTTGTTCTGAACTTTAAAACTTAGGCCGTGATTATTGGTTGATTGATGATTCGCTCGCCGTGTTCAGACAGCAATATTTGTTTGCTTTCTGGAAGAAATCTAAACATGTCAAAGATGGGGAAAAATGAACGATAAGGGCAATTTTAAAGTGCGAAGAGGTTCTGAAAAGCACTGGTCATGGAAGTGAGAGCGAGACCTTACAGAAGAGACGCTGCACTGCACCGTCGTCGATAGACTTGAAGATTTTAAGTCCATGAAGTCTGTTATTCCGTCATATATAAATTAATCTCATATATGCCGCTCTCCCAGGAAAAAAAACATCCCTAAACTTTTTGCTTTTCTCATCCCGTTCTGCACTTTATCCGACTTTCTCTCCAGGAAATGTCGCATTTTTAATTTGCATCAGTCAACTGTTTTTGTGAAGATTGGTTCAGCAGTTCATGCTTGAATTCTGATACACTAATTATGTATCTAAATTGGTACAATTATAAGACCAGTGGAAAATTACAATAAATTAGTTTGTAAGCGGCTCATGTGCCGCTTAGAACGTGCTAAGGATAGATAATGAGTCCGGAGAGACCCTTCACAGAGTTTATGACATAAACAGCATCTCATACTTAATGAGCTAAGACATTTTACCCCATTAAGATTTGTTCTCTATTTGTTATTATAGCCACTGGACAGATTAAAAGTAAAAACAGAAACTCAAAAAAACATTTAATTTTACTGATTAAATGACGACATGATTACACTGCCAAAGCGATGCGTTTCAGTGTTTTGTGTATATGAATCTTAGATATTTTGTTTACTCTAAACAGTACCCAACGGTAAACAGTTTAAGGGGGTAGAAAAGTTTCGAAAACTGATCTTGAGTAGAGTTTAACAACCAATCAAAGGTCATTTTTCTGACTTTGGGTCTGATCAGCATCTGTGTGTGTGTCTTCCAGGCCAATCAGTGCTGAGGGAGGTGCAACGGCATTTAAAAAGAGGGCTCGTTTGATAAATATACAACACTTCCGACTGACTCCGGATCACTGAGCACAGAGGGACACTCTGCACTGAGCAGCCGCTGTAAGTATTGTGTAATTTTTCAGATTTTAACCTAATATACACATAATTCAGAACCACGGCACACGTTGTAAAGTTAATTTATACTAGAATTATCAGTATCACATTTTTTTTAAATAATAAGTTTGAAATATAAACATGTAAAGCCTCAACAGGCCCAGTGGAGCCAGAATATCACGCTGAGTTTTATGCAATTAGAGCTCCAAGGTAAGTTTTATAAATCGACAGCGCAGTGACTATCCTCTCCAGATATGAAAAAACTGAAAGAAAAACTAAATAATAAACTTTTTGGAGGATTTTAAAAACACACACATTAAACGTTGCCTGAAAATGTAATTTCAGATCGTATTATTAAAAATGTTAAAATGCTAATCCATTTCTTGTATTTCTTTTTTCTTACATTTAACTAAAACATATAATCGTTTAAGCGCTGAGCAACTGACCCGTACAAAACAGATGACCGCTGAGCAAAAGATGTATGTGTAATTTTCAAATTATACATTTACAATAAAATAGGATATAAACATTTACACCGGTGGATTATTTTAGCTTGAACTAAATATGTTGACGTAGCATTAGCGATAGTTATTTTTTAAGTTACTCACAAATTCACGCTTTATGACACACAACTATTCCTGATTTTTCTGAAAAACAAACAATCTAACACTTTAATTTTTTCTTAAGCTTCATAAATAAAATATGTTTGAGGTGATGGTGAAAAAAATAAAGGAAACTTTTTGTCAAATTAATTTAAAGTCTGGCCAAAAAAAAAGAATAAATAAGACAAATGAAGATTAAAAAAAATGAGATGAATGAAATTAAATGAAATGCTGCTGTTAATCTGGTTTCTCTGTTCATTCAGCTCCCCTCCTTCATCTCTCTGCTGTGTCTGACCCTCATCCTCCCCTCCCCCCCATCTCTGTATTTGTTGTTGTAGCTCCCTCCTGACTGCAGATACGATCATGTTGGTTTCTGGGTTATACTTCCACAGGTGCGATGACTTTGAACGTCAGTTTGTCATCAGTTTCACTCCATCACCGATCTTCCCTCATTATTGTTTCTTACAAACTCTGATACAATTCATATTAAACACTATGCAGTTTCAGTCGAGTGAAATAGATTATATTGGAGCATAAATTCTCTGAGACATTCTCCCTCAACACAAAAACACCTCAGATTTTAATATTTCCTGTTGATTTTCTTCTTCTGGTAGCTGGCTTATCTATGAGCGCTAACAATTAGCTTTTTTAATTCAAGATTTTAAGAGTGAGACCCCTAGAGAGATGATTGCACTCTAAAGCTGTTACGAGAATTTTTATTTTTTATTTTTTCATGTGAATAATGAGGCTATTAGTAGGACAAAGGAGGACTTGGTGACTTTTATATTTATCCCAACACATTTATGCACATTTAGCCCATAAGGACATTGTGCATCATACGTGGAGCTGATTTTCCCTCCAATGGTGAAACTAGTGAAAACCTGTAATATTATTAAAGGTATTTGGGGGCACTTTACTGCACAGAGACATGTAGAGCCGGCGCCCGGGCTGGCCCAAACTAGAGACTCCGCAAACCTTTAATTTTACCGTAAGTTTAAATATCTATTAGCAGTTAAACCTTAAACAATAACTCAAAATAACTGGACACGAGCAGTTATTGTGTGTCTCCACATATTATATACAATAACGCATTAAATTTAGATTTAAAACAAATTCAAATTCAAATTCAAATTTTATTTGTCACGTACACAGTCATACACATTCGGTCGCCGATAAAAAAAACCTGTATTTAGGCGTAAAGTTCTGTTTTACCTCACTATTGAAGAATATTTTGATGAACAATTCTCTGATCTTCGTCTGTTTCACGAATAAAGAGCCCACAGCTTTATCCACATCTCATAGAGAATCGTGTCATCACAGCATTGCCATTTTTCTTCAATCAAAATAATTTATTATTTTTGATCGATTTATGTTTTGATCTAAAGTGTTTAATCCAAAAAGGAAAAATCTGATACTGAACTCAAGTCTTATCATTTAAAAGTCAAATAGTTCCTAAGATCTCTGGAAATTGTGGAGTGTTGCACAAATAAATCTGATTCGCTCAATCTGCTCATTCAAAATAAAAAGTCTTTAATGAACATCGGCTTATACATTAAAGAAATATTCATAATCTTACTTTAAAGCTGCTTCCCCTTCAAGAGTGTGTTTGTTGGGAGGGCACATAAATGCCCTCTTTTAACATTTTTTCAATATTCATTTATTTATCTTTTTACACAAACATACATTTAGAGTTTCTGTGTACAACCATAACACAGCGTACAGGCAAAGAGAAGAAAAACAGAGATAAGGGGTGAAACAGAAAAAAAAAGAGAGAAACATCTACCTTAAACCACAGTCTAGGTGTGCTGCCGGTGCTGTGGTCTTTTTAAGCGTGGAGAGATCCGTCTTTCGTGGAACACAGGAGGAAGAGAGGGGGTGTGAGAGGCAGAAGAAGGGAGGACTGGGATAAGAATCTGCACCCTTCACTAAATCAAGTCCCACCACAAGCCAGCTTACGCTCTGAGTCTCTTCCCTCCAACATTTGTCTGCTTCTTTTCATCCAAAGCCCACCACAGGCCGCCTACTCTCAGCTCTCTGAACTACTTGTCTTTTATCTTCTCAAATCTCTCAAAATCTGAGACCACCACAAACCCCCCTTTGCTTCCTGTTGAATGATTTCACTTTGCAGCAGACTTCAATATACACAGGACGCTACAACTAAACTAAAGACTCATTTTTACTGAAATGCTTATTTTTCAACATCTACTTTTCTTCTTGTTTGTCACTAAATGATTAAATATAGTACGACATATTTACGATGTATTGCGGACCTGTTCAACAGCTCTGAAAGACCTTCAAGTTTCATCTACAGGTTACATAGAGAGTTATTTATTTATTGATTCGTATGCAGTGAAGTACAACATCACTACTAAACACCCTCAAATCAATCGGTCAATGCATTTTTTTAAAGGATTGTATTGAGTTCAGGCAGCAAATCTCAGACAATTGAACAGTAAATTGGATTTGTCATATAAACTGAAGAAGCAGGCTGATGTGGAATTTAATTCCATGGAGATTTTCTTTATGGTTTTCTTCTGTGTTGTATCTGTTTCAAAGAACTACATACATTTGTGATCATATAATATATAACAATTATACCTCGGGCTTTCTGATGTAAAGAAAGTAATACATTTCTTGAATATTGTTCTGCTCTTTTAAGAAAGTTGTACATAATCAGGCTTGAAGTCTTAATCAAAAAAGTTAACATTTGAAAGAAGCTATAAAAAGAAAGCTTATAGTCACTATAAAAATCTATAAACTATATTTTTATTATATTTTTCAGACATATAACAAGGATGAAGAACTTCATTCAGTCCCTTCTCCTTCTTATCGCTGTGATTGTGTCAACTACCGGTAAGACGCCCTGACTGTAGACTCATTTATTTTCATTTGGAAACTGGACTGTTTGATATTCCGTATTAACACATAACATCCTTCTCATCCTTGTAGGTGCTCAGAAAGAGATTTATGCTAAGGAGGGACAGGATATTACCTTGGAGCCAACATCCTATCCAGCAAACTCTTATGTGTACTGGTATTTTGAAAAACAGGATGGTCATCAACTTGCCTGGCTTAACCCCTTAGGCGGAAAGGGATTCAGTAATGGTAAACCATATATTTATGTATATATTATTTATTTATTGTTACTGAGCAGGGAAATACAGGTAAATAAAAAAATATTTTTAACAATAACTTTCTGCCTTGTAGATGAGAAGTGGAAAAACAGGTTGTCCTTAACTGGTGCCTCGCTGGTCATAAACGCTTTGCAGGAAGACCTCTTTGGGACTTTTGTCTGTAAAATCAGCGCAGCCGGTCAGCGTGACTCGATCACTGTATTTAAAGTCATTCAAGTCAATGGTAAGAGCAAAAATAAGGTCACATGATTAGTGTGTAAGTTTAATTAATGGTTATTAAAGTTTAAACCACTGTATTTACATATCTGCATCATATTCAACAGTCTTACACAAGTTCAAATATAGCGCATGTTTTTAATTTGTGTCCTGAGATGTTTGATGTAAGAGCAGTTTAACTTATTAACTTCTTAACATGGCCTTTATGAATTCATTGGACATGACAATCTGTTTTTTTAAACTACGTATGTGAAAAAAGTTTATTTTAAAATGTAAAACATATCACTTCTATTCTGTTTCCTTTATTCTGCTTGTTTTCTGTGCTAGTGATTGAGAAATCAGCCTCTCCTCTGTTGTCTGGCGATTATCTGAGTCTGACCTGCAGTCTGGGAAGTGTTCCTCAAAACACACCTGAGATTTACTGGCTCAGTCCCCAGGGAAACAGAGAAGGAAACAAAGGAATAGTCTACATTCAAGCCAGAAGTGAACACAACGGCCAGTGGGACTGCGTAGTGAAAAAAAATGCCAATGAAAAGAAGTTCCCAGTTTCTGTTACAGTTGTGGGTGAGTTTCTGTGTGTTTGCATTTGTTTCGCAGTTGTGTATCCTCATCTTTAAGATCAGGTTTCTAACAGTTTCTCCTCCTTTTTAGACCTCGCCCCTGTGCCTTCACATCAGTATACATCCACAGACTCGCCTCTCACCATCCCTTGTTCTTTAATTTCTCCTGTTACCTGGGAACAAGTGAAAAAAAAGGAGATTGAGGAAGTTCAGTGGCACTTTGCTCCTAAACTCTCCTCAGGCACCCTTTCTGACAATCAGGAGCAGCTCTTCTCCCTCGATCTGGAAAAACTTACCTGGAAGAAGGGTAAAGACAAAGGACTGTCTCCTGTATATAACATTAAAAACGGAAATCTGTCTTTGACCAAATCAAAGGCAACAGTAGAAGAAAGAGGGCGCTACACGTGCTCAATGAAATTTAAAAATGGCAGGACCCTGGAGACCACAGTAGACGTAGTGGTGTTGGAAAGTAAGTCACATTTTTTTGACAAGACCAGCTCTGTGTTACACTCACCTCCGTTATATTTAGGGTTATTTTTTCTTTGTGACCGCTCTTGCTGCCTTCCTGCTCGGCCAGTATTTTCATTTCTCTGCTACTGAATTTATTTGCAAGTGTCCACAGTGTGACATGTTTCTAATTCACAAGCTCCTCTTGTTTTAATTGGCTGTATTAAGCATCCCCTCTGCCAGAACAGCGTGCTAACACAGTGAATCTTAATTGGACCGTGTGTTATGAGAATCTATGAAGTAAACTATGATTTCTCAGTTGCGGCTGAATGTTTTTTAAAGTAGAACCAGAAACAAATACAGATCTGATGTATTTACTCACAGGAAATTGCTCCTATAACACAATTTCTCTGGACTGTTCTCAAGCAAACCCACAACTCACATTATATTCAAATGATAAAAGCTATATTTAAATATTGATGTGAGATGTTGAATTTCTACAGCATTCACATGTGGAGGTTTGAAGCCAAACCTTTTGTTTTTTACAAGCTTTTATTTGGGAAAGAAATCAAAATGTCTTGTTTAGACATCATCGCTGCTTTCGTGGCCAAAGTTTTAGTCTGATTTCAGGAAAATGCCGTTACAGACAACTTCTTTGAAGCAATTTATTTTATAAAATGCATGTTTTTCATTTTATTTCTTTGTTCTTTCTCTTCTGCTTCGTCTCCAGTCATCGCCCACCCAAAAGCAGAGCTAATCTACGGTCAGCAGGTCAATCTGTCCTGCAGCACTGGTGACCAGCTGCCCAATGATATGAAGTTAAATTGGACTTCACCTAAAACGTCATCTTACATCTCTTACCCCACCCATATTACTGTCCCGGAAGTGGGCAAAGAAGATAACGGAAAGTGGGGGTGTGAGCTGTGGCAGGGCGGCAACAAGCTGACGTCAGATGAGATACTGCTTAAGATCGGTGAGCACGGGAAGTGAGACGAGCAGGAAGTGTGACATGGGCCTGACCTTGTGACCACAAAATTTTAAGACAGAAACTTCTTTTACATGATGTGTTCTTTCTATACTGTATACTGTTTGATGACTGTCTGTCTCTGTTGTGTACAGAACCCAGACTGAGTGTGTGGATGCTGGTGATCATTTGCAGCGCAGCAGTCATCCTTCTCCTCCTCCTCGTGCTCGCTTTCATCCACTACCGACGCAGAAAAGTACAGTTCAGCCGTTCATATTCCTTTCTTTTCAATCACACTGAGTTATTAGTTCAGCTTTAAGAGTTACCCCTCTGTGTCTGCCTCTTTGTCACTCACATTAGCAGAAAACGAGACTCCTCAGGCATCAACTCTGCCAGTGCAAAAAGTACGTACTAACCATTTCCTGAACTGGTAAAATGGCTCCAAAGCCACATTTATAAGCATGCACACTTATTAGCACTAAAATCTGAATGACACTTTGAGCCATGAGATATTTTTTGAAGTACGAACATTACTTAAATAAGCATTTATGATTTGGCTTTTGTAGTTCTGCGTCAGTTTCCATAACTCAAACAGAAACCTGGGACTTTTTCTTTTTCAGCCCCAAACCAAAAGGATTTTACAGAACATGAAAGCTCACAGACCGGATCTTTAAGAAGAAACGGGAACACGCTGAATTTCTGATCTGATATGTTCTGATTTACCTGATTACCTGGATTTACATCTCTCATTTTGCCATACTGGAAAGTACAAAAGAGTTTTGTTGGATTGAGGATCAAACATATCAGGCAATCTGGACTGATTTTATGTATTTTGTGTATGATTATTACCGTCTGTGACTTTAAATCATTTACACTTTGAGTCTATCTGTAGACTAAATTTCCTGTACCCTTATGTATATTTTTGAGGAGGTCTGTAATGCTTTCAGATGTGTAGGTGCTTCTGTAAATTTACATGTGCAGCATATTATTTGTGTAAAGTTTATTGCTAAAAATGGAAAGATGAAAACTGTAATGTGTAAAAACATTAGCAGATGTTTTCAATAAAGCATCAAAATCTTTCTGAGTGATGTTCCTGTAGAGGTCCTCTTGGGCTAATTTAGCGGGATGGCATCCATCTGACAGATTCGTCGATACTGGAAGGAGCAGGGAACGTCGTACCAGTTTGTGATTCTGGGTGTCCACCACCGCACAGTCCTCTCCAGCTTCCCCAGCGGACGCGTTGTTATCCGGCTCAGACTTCAGTGTGTTCCAAAATCTTTACAACGCAGATGGAAGAAGATTAACATTACTTTCATTAATATTCTGCTGAAGTGGCATTTCACCTGCTAAGTTTGTGCACTGTTTTAACAGTTGTCTTGGAAGATGCATTACTTTTAAGTAATTCTTTATTCTTCAAGAGCCATCACCAGCTAAAGGACCTGTTTATTTACCGGATGGTTCCTTGTGCTTGTGCACATTTCTAGTTGTGACTATAGTTAGTTTGAAGGATGGAGGAACTGATGCAAAACATGCCTACACCTACATACTAGTTGATGAATTGCTGTGAAGTTTTGCAAAAAACAAAAAAAAAAAAAAAAGATCAAATTGACTTGTCCTCCAGCGCAACCATCAGGTTTTCAGGGAACTGCCGTAAAGGTTATTTAATAAATGTTTGTGCTTTGTACTTTTCATCATGTCTAATATGGTGATGTTCTCATGAAAACAGTGGTAGTTTTCTTCTTCGAACAGTTTTCTCATGGAAAAATGTCATGACGTAATGAGACATGCAATTATATTAAAACATCTATAAATCTAAACACCGTCTGTTGGAGGGAATTCATTTCACATACACCATAGGCTAGTCCAGAGACTTTAGCAACCTCTTCAGCATTATTAGTAATATGACACCTATAAAAATAAAAACACCCCACATTACTTAAACCAGTAATTATGTACTTGGTGCCAAGAAACCTTTGCTGTGTACAAAAGCCCGATTAACAGGCTGAAAATGCTCTTTAAGGACTTGGCGAGCTCTGTGAACCCATCTGGGTTGATTTTAATCGAAGCTGATCCTCAACTCTGCCTCGATCACCGTTTTCTCAAAAGAAGTACATTTATTGTTAAGTCTTTAGTGAACATGCATGAACCAAAACTCTGTGTAGGTGTCAAACTGTATGTTTCCTTTACAGCATATGAAACCTAAATAAAAGATGATGGCAACGTTACAGAAACACCCAGGCCTTCATTTTAAGTCTCTAAAGCATTCAGTGTGTAGGCAGGCAGGTGCTGCAGCTCCATGCAACAATGTTTGTCGTTAAACCAACGATAGGTTACTCGATGATTATTCAGACTAGCGTGTTCATTTATACATGTTTGCTTTAGGATTGTAAAGAAATGTCGTGTTTGTCATTTGTCATAATAATATAAATATTTGTTTAAAATTGTTTAACTAAGTAAATATGATTAAAGAGCAAAATGGTCAGAATTAGCATCAGCATTTTCATTTTGTTTTATAAACTGAAAATTAATAATTCATATTTTCAGCAATCGTTTTATCTTCATTTTTTGCGCAATCTGCACTACCAAACAGACTCTAATGTGATCCGTACATCTATCTAGAAGTGGCCAAAGGAGTCATTTAACTGACATAAACAACAATCACACAATTTTTTTTTTTACTGTTTCCCAACTGCTTCTCTACCAACCACAGACTGTATATAAAAAATGGACACAGCCAGCATGGTGTCACCCACTGGTTTGCAAAGTCCTGCCATGAAACCTTGAGTTTAGCAATGACGATGAGCGACCCAAGGAGCACTGCAGCTCTTAAGGCAGCAGCGTATCAATCAGTAACTAGGCCTGAGCTAAACCACACTCTGGTTTGACACAGGCCTAATCCTCATTTTGACTACAATCTGATGTTATATTACAAAATGCATAATTTTGTGTTAAAATAACTATCAATTGAAACAATAAGGCATCAGGAAAGTGTTCATGAGTGATTTCTTTATTGACTTCCATACAGTCTGACTTCTTTCTGCATCTATATGAGGTGCCCCCTGCTGGCCATTTGAGAGAATGCAAGTTCCTACATCCATGAGACAAAGCCTGTGTGGTCTTCACAGTAGGTGCAGACATCGCACTCGAGTTACAGTGAGGAAAAACTCATAAGTGAAACCCCAAAACTTTTTAGGGTTTTTTACACGAAAGCTATAGCAGCTGAATTAACCTGTTTTAACAAAGCATCAGATGGACATTTTTAAACTAATAGCTTTTACATATTTTTAAATGTCCACAAGCTTCAACATCACACAATCCACAGTGAGAACTATTTGTCTCTCTAACTGATGATCATTTGTAAACTGTATCTGTTAACAACCATCAGAAATGCTTTTTACTTTATTTTTTTACTTTATTTTTTTTTGTTAGATCACCCACTTTTTGTATGATGATACCATCCTGAGAAGACCATTGAAATTTGAATCAATCAATTCATACTTACGAAACTTGAAGCGTTGAGTTGTCCACCCATTTCCAGTCTCCTCTGTTCTCAGTGTCACTCAGCCCAAGCCAGTAGAATGGGTTAAATGTCCCAATCGTCCTGGCTTCTTTTTCAAGAGCGTCCTAAAAATAGGTACAGTCAAATTCTTTAGCACTTGTGAATTCCAAAGAAATAGATTTGAAACTTTTAAAGTACAAAGAAACTCTCACATACTCTTCTTTGGTGGTCAGGATGGCGAGATGTCCGCCTATATCCTTACATTTGAGCGTACTGTTAAGCCAACCGTCGGTATCGTTGCTGAGGAAAAAGCAGTGATCCCCTATGTGAACCCACCCGTCAGGACACTCTGTGCAGTTGATCGCTGTAGGGTGACACGGGGACAGACAAATATACAAGTTAAACATTTATAGAAAGGTGCAGAACAAGAAACAAGCACTGAATTATCATTCATCTGCTGAACATTTGGTACCTGGAGCTGAACAGTTGTGTGCCAGGTCGGAGTATTGGTTACACATGTGTCTGAAGCGGTCCTTCAAAGACTCTAGTTTCAGCTTTAGAAAGGTCAGCTCTCCCTCTGTGTTGTTTGCGTCCTGAGCAGATTCAGCACTAGCAAACAGGCCGAGCACAACGCAGAGGATGGCGAGGCCTTTAATGCCCAAGGTGGCTGATGACAGACAGCAGACTCAGCATTAGCACACATGCAAACAGATCCGGACATACGAATATCTGGAGCTGCATCGGGGCTTCTTACCTTTCTTTTGGATAAGATGCATGTCAGCTGTCAGCTTGCAGGATATCGCAGTCTTTGGTGTCCTCTCTGTGCCCTTTTGATCTTTTATATAGCAGTTTGTGTGTCAAAGAGAAGGGAAAAGTACAGCTTGCACAAATCTTCCAGACAGATTGGACTCTTCATGGCTATCAAACCATGTAAACTCAGATGGTGCAATCTCTTGTAGCCAAACTAGTAATAACCTGCCATGTTGGATTGCACAAACAAACATTTGATGATGGGGAGCTGGCATGTAGGTTCAGTATTATTTACCAAAAACATGAGCAAAGTTCTCTTTCTGTTCCCAACTTTTTTAAAATTGGCAAAAATGGAGGACTGACTATGACTCAGCATTTACCAGCACTGCAAGTGTGTGTGTGTGCTGGTAAACATGTGCGTGTGTCCTTAAGGTTATTTGTATTCTCTCCATAAGCAGAACAGCTGTAACAATATCACCTCTTCACCACACACACACCAGATGCCCACTCTGTTCTTCCAGCACACTGTCAACATTTTTTCTGGTACATGTCCAAGTTATTTTTTTTCCTGGCACCTTATTCCCACAGACATTGTCAGCTCTTGTGCTTCATGAGGTTTTGTTATTCAAACCAAACTAATTAAAACAGAGAGGAGGGGTGTTTCATGTTTGTGTCTTATTCAGTGACTGCTGTGCTGAAATTTGTGGTTGCACATGAACAGAAATTCTTCTCTTCTGACTTCCTGTACTTTTCTCGCTGAGCCACAGCTTGGCTCTTCTTTTTTAAAACACGCTGTTCCCGCCTGCTTTCCCATCACAACCTTGTCACAGCTCCAGTTCTAGTTCTTGTTGCTTTAATTAATGTCAGGAGGAGTTCAAGTACACACTGTATTTTTTCGGATCCTGTTAAAGAACACGTTCCCCCACTCTGACTCATCCGTAACGAATTTCCAGAATCGGTGGCTCAATCCAAACAGAGCCGAGGAAACTTCTGGGATTGCGCAAGATGGGGCTTGATGGCAAGATGTCCCACCAATGAGAAGCACACGGTGCCAAAAATGTGAGGAAAGAGCCTCCCTGTTTGGCTTAACAAATTCTCCTTTTTTACAAAACAGATGACACAGAAAAGCTTGAGTTATCTCGTGGAGGGCAAAGAGTAGTGTTGTGCAGTTCTCTGAGCAAATATATTTAACACTGCAACGTTCTTTGATTCAGGGGGACGTGCCTCAATAATTCAACCAGCAGGGACAAATTTAATTTTAAGGAGAAATATTGTTTCTCCAGACAAAAGATACCAAAACCTTTAGGGACCTGAAGAGGTAGCATATAGAAGGACAAAGTGGGGAAGAGGGTTGAGAAGGAAACTACAGACATGGAGCAGAGAGAAAACTACAGCAGCCTGCACGAGTTCACAGAGGAGCCCAGACCGGGAGCGAACAGGCTCGTCCCACAATACAGCGACGGTAATTTGTGTGAACAAACAGATGCGTGAGAGCCAGAGGTGGACTTGAGTACATTTACTTAATTGCTAAACTCAGCTATGATTTACATGGTACTAGACTACTATTTTGTACCCATGTTTTATACTGGATGCAGAATAAAATATGGATACAAAGTACTTACCGCCTGTATTTCACTTGACTTTATTAATGCTACTTTTTTATATATTATAGCAGAGTTTTTGTTACAAATGAATTCATATAAGTTGCTCATTACAGCTGCTGTGTGGTAAAGTTATTGTGTAGCTAGTGCTACCTTATTTTAGATTTTGCTGTTTTAACCTCCTGAGGCCCGAGCTATGTGTGATTAGCTGCTCCTGATAGTCTAGTCTAATAATGAAGCTTTACCCCAGATTATAAACTTGTTACTTTGCTACAAAGTTTTCTTATGCCTTGTTTTTTTAAATAGTATTTTCTCACAAGGGGATAGTGCCTTTATTTTTATTTTATTTTTTTCTTATTTTGCAGCATAAGACAATAAATTTAACATTGCTTAACAAAGCATGAAAAAACTGAGCACATTGAAATTTAAGGTGCAGAACAGCCATAAATGTGATGTCCTCACATGAGGTCGAAGGATCTCAGGAGGTTAAGACTATTTAAACACGTATCCATTGAATGTAGTAGTAAAAACAATGAAATATTAAGAAACACAGTTGGAATCAGTTTTTTTTAGGTGAGCTTACTTTCACAGCTATCATGAGCAGAAGTCCATGTGATGTTGGAAAGAACTTGAACTATCTTTAATTTAGTGCTGCAGTTTTAACGTATCTAAATTTCACTTGAATGCTCGTGTCTATGCTTTCCTGGCAGCTCAGGGACTCCATGCTTCAAACAGCAGGATCCAGGGTTCAAAGCTTGGTGCTGCCTTTCTGTGTGGATTGTGCATCTTCAGCTCATGTTGCTAGGTTATTCCTTCTTATCTTAGTTCAAATTACTCTCATCAAATTCATTTAAACTTTAATTTCCTCTTTATATTAAACAGAGTTGGTCTACAATCTTACTTTGCAGATGAATGTTTTTTACAAACACATCGTCTCATAAAGGAAGTGGCTGCAGATTATGCTTTAAGTCCAACTGTCTTATAGAATCACAGCCAAAAATGTTGGCAGTGGTACAAATTTCTTGTTGCTGCTTCAGCTTTATTTAAACTGTTTTGTGTGTGTGTGTGTGTGTGTGTGTGTGTGTGTGTGTGTGTGTGTGTGTGTGTGTGTGTGTGTGTGTGTGTGTGTGTGTGTGTGTGTGTGTGTTTATGATCTAGCAAAGAAACAATCAAACACATTTCATACATTTCATGGGGAATGTTGATCTGTCTTCTTTGTATCTTCTGCAGTGTGTTTAATATCAGCTGCCAGGACAAATCCAGAAGCTCTTTGTAATTAACATATTTGCTTCTGATCATAATAATACAGGAATGCTGAGAGCCACCACCATAAAAACTGGGGCGTCAAAGCACCCTGCCAAAACTTGTGGGTATGACTGTAATCTCTAAGGATAAAATTGATGCACAACTTTCAGTATCTGAAACTCTGTATTTTAGTGTTAGTGTACATATGTGACAGCATGAGGCAGAGAGTATCCACTGGCTTGCTATCTTTGGGGATTTGAAAATATAATGAAGCTAAACTCTGGTCAAACGGTTCTGCCCCACAATTTCCTTTAAAGTCTGTTCTCGCTGCTACACCAGAGGAATTAAAGTGGTGAATTGACAGCTTGCATGCTGTGGACTGTTTTGTGTCTAATCAGGCTCCCAGGGACTGAAGCAAGGCGTCAAGTGTTTGAGGAGTAAGACTTCTCTCCTGATACTTATTGGCTTTTTGGCCTCCATCTGTGGCAACATCGTACTCGCTGTGCTCTGTAAGTATAAATACTGTCTCAGAACCTCGTGCCCCCTCCTGTGTGTGCTGTACTTTGGGTCCAGTGCAAAAGACTTTGGTACTTAAAATAAAAAGCTTAGTAACTAAAAGTCCATATTTATCAGTTTTTCTTCATAAAGAGTGTAGGAAAGAGGGAAAAAAATCAATATTTGCTACAAGCAACTACCATCAGTTCCCCTGCATATGTACACAGCTTCGAAGTATTTAGGATGTATATGTTGGAGCTCATCTCAGTTCATCAGTGGATTTATTTTCAGTATCTTCTGTCTCTTCATGAAATCCCAGACTGACTCCACCATGTTGGGATCAGGCCTCTTTAGGGGGGAAACTCATTGCTCTTGCTGTCATTAAAGATAGTCATTTATGACTCTGGCTCTATGTTTGGAGTCATTTTTGTGCTGCAGTCTGAATTTAGTACCAACCTGATGTCTCCCTCAGGTATTGGTTGATAGAAAATGAAACATTTGAAGTGCCTAAAACTTTTGCACTGTGCTCTACATCTGCCTGTCTATGTCTGTGTCTTTGGGTCTCTATCCCATGCTGATTATTCTCTCTTTATTTCAGCTCAGTGGGCTTTTGGACACCTAGAATTGGCAATAAAAAAGATAAAGCACTCTCTCCAGTCCAGTGAGGGTCATGTAATAGAAAAAGCACAAAAGTCCATAATTGTGAAATATTTCTCCTGCAGGGCCAAGAGTCTCTGGCAGCTCAGCCTGATAATGTGCTTGTGAGGACACTCTTTCATTTAAAACAAACACCACTGGGGCCGTACATGCTTGATCTATTGCCACGCATGCACATACACACTCGTTCAGACGCACACTCCCAAGCTATCGAGTACAATTTTCAGATCCGAAAATGATGACTGGGATGTCTTGCAGCAAGAGGAGGAAAAAAAAAGAAATACTTCCCATGACAACAGGATCTCTAACATATTTTAAGACTTTCGAAAGAGAGAGTGCTTTAATTCCATTTCATGACTCTGTAGAGCAAGTCTGCCTAAGTAAAACAAATTAAATGTAATGTAATGGTATATACAGTAGCTGCAGATTAAATCACAACTGCCGTATGAAAAGTTAACACATTTCATTTCACAAACATCTGCAACATATGCATTTGTAGAAAGGTTTTTTGTGACGTCATGCAAGCCACATTTTACCACAGCAGCACCTGCACCTGTGTTTTGAAAGGGCTTTCCAGGAAAGGATCACATGTCATTAGTGGTAAAAGGTCCAACTCGTTTTTCTAGCACATATTAACTCTGATGTGATTTACTAACCACAGTTCAGCTTACAGTAAATCAAGATAAACATGCTGAAAATAACTTTGAATCAGTTCAGCTGTTGCAAGCACCTTGGCTTTCATTTCCCTGACACATGACCAGTTGCGACACTTCTTCAGGGTAACATGTTGATTGGGCCTGAAGGATGTCACCACTTCTTATGGTACTTCTTAATGACAGTGAGGTAACTATAGTAACCATTATCTCTATTTATGTAATTAGATGAATATATTTTTTAAACGTTTCAGTACTCAAATGGGAAGTGGCAACATAAAAGAGAGCAGACACACAAATGGAAAAATATGTGGCAATGAAACCAGATTGCAAATGATAATTTCTTCTGGCCGCAAGGGATCTCATGTAAACACGATCATTCCAGCCAGGGCAGCAATGAAACCATACAGAGTCACAGACTGTAAAGAGAAGGCTTATATGCTTCAAGAGGGAGCGGTTTATTGGCAAATGAGAAACCACAACAGTATAAAAACTGCATTTGTTTATATTCAGTCTTATATTCAGTCCAACACGAGAATACTGGATGGATTTATCCGGTGATCGACCCCGAGATATTGGCTGTGTTGATTGAAATGTCTTCACTGTCTCATATAATTTTGCACATGCATCCGTGTTCTTTTCATCAATATCATCGCTGAGTCAACAATTAGATTTTCCTCATAATGTTCCTATCAACCTGCTAATTTCCAAACATTAGTGTGCGAGCACTCTGATAGCTGTTAGCAAAGCATGCCAGCGGATGCTCCACCAAACGATCACATTTGCTGTGGATTGCTTTGCTGATCGGTCCATCACTTTTTTCCAGACTGATCTTCCCAAGTATCACATGAATTGCCATAAAATTTGGTACATACACTCATCAGAAATTTAGGTACACCTTGCCACTGCTGGGTCGGATACCCTTTTGTCTTCACGGCTGCCCTAATTCTGGATGTGCTGGAAACATTCATCAGAGATTTTGACCCATATTGACATGATAGCCTCACATCAACATTGATGTGCAACATCTCAGTAGTGCTCTGTGTGGAGCACTACAGAGGCCATTTGAGTCCAGGAAAATCATTGTTATGTTTAAGAAACCAGCTTGTGATGATTTGAGCTTTGTGACATGGCGCTGCTGAAAGCGGGATAAGGCGCCATGATCTTTTGACTTAACAACCAAAGTCAAAAGGTCACTGCAGTAACTTAAATCATGCACATATTTCTTCCCCATTCTGATTTTCAGTTTAAACTTCAGCAAGTTTTCTTGACCATGTCACATTGCCTAAATGCAGTGAGTGAGTTGCTGCCACATGATTGGCTGATTCGATGTTTAAATTAGCATTTAGCTGAACACGTATACCTATTGTGGCCTATCTATCTATCTATCTATCTATCTATCTATCTATCTATCTCTCTCTCTCTCAGTGATTAGTAGGCCGGTGCCAACAGCCCCACTGGAGTCTTCCTCCTCTTCAGCTCTGGGTTTGAAATCGATGCAGAGGCGTTACATCCAGCTGTGTGAAGACTACACTGCCCTGGGACAGGGCTGTTCAAAGACAGGTGGCAGGAAGTCGTTCAAACAAATGAACACAGTCTTCATTTCCTGCTGTCTTTGATTTCCCTTTCCCCTCATCCCTTTATCTTGCTCTTTCTCATTAACAGTTAAGCAGTGCAGGGAGTGTCCTGAAGGCTGGCTTCACATCGGGAATCAGTGTTACTATTTCAGCAATGACAGGCTGGACTGGGTGAGGAGCAGAGACAGCTGTGAAGAAATGGGCAGCCATCTCACCATACTGCACACCATAGAACAGCATGTATGCAAATTAATGTGTTTTGTGTGCGTGTGCTTGTGTGTGTGAGTGTGTTGAACCCTGCTGACCAGCACAGGTGTTGCTCATTCCCCTAATTGTGTGGGTTACAGCATGCTGTTGGCGAAGGAGTGGATGTGGGTGGAAGGAGCGATGACACTCATATATCTTTGCGAGGCAAGGTTATTTTATCTGCTGAAGTTAAGAGGACCACTGGATTTTTCGGTGATAACATTAATGATGCCTTCCTTCTATTCAAGTGTCACAGTTAACATGGTCAGTGTGGCAGTTAGCTGAGTCATGCACAATACCAGGATGCTGCAATAGGAGCAAAAAAATAAAACTCAGCCCACATTCAACATAATTTGTTAAAAAACAGTAACTAAGCCACACACAAATAATGCAGTCAATTGTTTAAACTCCACAGTGTGAGTAATATTTATGTGATTTCATGATTTCATTTGTGTGATTTCATGTGATCACCATCTTGGTCTTTTGGAACCAGATAAGACCACATTAGCCAACTAGCTGAGTGACTAAGTTACAAAAAAAGAAAAGAAGAGAGCAAAATCTCCTCTTGTCCAGTTATTGTGAAAGGGGAATTGGTTAAATAGGCCAAAAACCTTTTTATATCAGGTCTTTAAAATGCTGATGTTCACTGATTTGACTTTTTTAGGGCGTCAGCCTCAAGTGGCGACTGGCTGAGTGGAGCCCCAGAAGTTAACACCTAGTTACAATGCTAATTTAAGAAAATAAACATACACAGGTGATCCGAACAGACTATCGTTTTGGCTTTGTTGCACCACATCACAGTGTAAACTGAGTTAATTTGTCAAGAAAGACTCTGGGACATGTCACAAAAAAGAAAGGCATGGATGTAAATAATAAGATTTATGATGGCTAAAGTCCATTTATCATCTTCAGGTTCCATTTCCTGGCATTCTTGCATCATGACTGATGGTTTGCCGGACACAACAGAGACACTGTTAGTCTTATATGCTGTTAGATTTGCTGTTGTGCTTCTAGCTATGTGGGTTTGGTTTACTGCATTAACTGGAGATCATTCTCCAATAGTGCAATATTAAGAGAATGTATTTTGAGCTTTCGACCTTGCGGGTGTACGTTTTGCAACATAAATTTTACATCAACAGTTTTCAAGGAGCACAGCTTCTAAGTTACGGTTAAGGTTGAGTTTAGATTTTAGGTGTAAGAAAGGACTCTGAGTCATGTATGTGTGTTCATTTTCTCCAGGATGCTCTGGAAAAGGAAGCTAAGAGAATTGGTGGATTTTATTACCACTACTGGATCGGCCTGTCTGACATAGAGACTGAAGGAGAGTGGAAATGGGTGGACAACACGACACTCGAACACAAGTAACAAAATTTAATGCATGCATTTATTTTCTTTTTTAAACTTTTATTTTCGATTATGACACCAATCAATCTGTCCAGGAACAACCTATATAAATTCAAATGGCAAACTCTGCCCACACTTATATCAAAGCCTCAGGTATATCAAACATTTCATCATCAATAAATCAGGTTGCTGGCCAAGGTGAACTTGTTTTTATCATTTGTCAGACATGTTTAGTTGTTATTTATAGCTCACCAATCTATCACACTTTCTGCTCTCTCCCTCTGTCACAGATACTGGGATCAAGCGAGCTCAGAGCCAGATAACCACCACACAGGAGGGGAACACGGAGAGGACTGTGCCACCTTAGACAGCCACTCCAAGACATGGTTTGATGTTCCTTGTGATCACATTTATAAACGAATCTGCCAGATGGATGCCATTCAGCTCAACTGAATCCCTACACCACTAAAAATGATGCAGACCTGCGAAGGCTGGATATACAAGACGTGAAAATGAATGGGGGCATGTTTGGGATTACTGAAAATAGATGTCGGCACTAAAATAAGCACAGTTTTGCTTTTTTGTTTTTGGGGTTTTTTTGTAAGCTCACGGTTGCTGAAAAGCTGCACATTATGTTGAGAAAGCTTGTTGGAGATTAAGCTGTTCGCTGAAAGATATCATTTGCTTAGTGGTGCACTGATTGTACACAAGGACGTGAATATTTTTAAAAAAATGTGAGACCATGACATCAGGTGGCAATTTTTGACTTTACAATGAACTCGTGTAGTTTCAGAGTTGCACGGTCTGCTGGGAAATGAGCATGAATGTTGTCACTGTGCCACATTTTTTTAATCTGTCTGCTGTTGAGGGCTGCAAAATGGTTTAGAAACAGCACTGTAGGGTTTGTTGGGTGCCAAGCAGCGGATGTCCTATTTTGACCTTATCTTAGAAATCCACCTTACCTTATCACACAAAACCCATGACAGCCCGTAAAACCCTGTGAAAAAAAAAAAAAAGTTAGGGAGGTGATTTGATTCTGTTGATCGAGTTTTGTGCGTACACAGAAGTTGCGTTTTTTTAAAACTGAGGATTTCCATTGAATTTCAGTCGAAAATGGCTGCAAAACAGGAAATGAGATAATATCTCGGCAATTCTTTGTGTAAACATGGTCAAGTGTTTCGACTTACATCTGAAACATCTGGTGGATATGGTGTGTGTGTGTGTGTGTGTGTGTGTGTGTGTGTGTGTGTGTGTGTGTGTGTGTGTGTGTGTGTGTGTGTGTGTGTGTGTGTGTGTGTGTGTTGCTCTGCTGAACTGGCCCTTCATATCTGCTGTCAGCTAAAGTATAATTTCTTAGTATTTTCCCTTTAAGATGAACCATGTTGCTTGTCTGGAGTATTCTATATTTGTATGTATGTACACTTGTAAATCAATAAACTATGTTTTATCATCTACCTTTTTGCTTTCTGTCTATTCCATGCTGCTTGCAGACAAATGAACAAATAAAAAAGATATAACAGTTTACAAACCTTTTTTTTATTGTTTAAAGCTAAATTACTGACCTCTTGTTAAATGTTATGGCCTTCGTGTAGATATGAGTTTGCGGACCTCTTACAGACTTTACATTCTTTGTTTATTTTTGATACATTTGTCGACTATTACACAAGAATTGGAGTATTATGAGTTGCAAGAATGTCATATACAAGGCCCCTAGTAAAGCACCTTTTAATAAACAGACAATATAACTTTTAAATAGATACAAGCCCTAACAACATATACTGGAAAACTTGTGCAATTTAAAAAGGCACGAGTAAGTAAATCCTAAATGGTGGATTCTGTTCATCTGGACGTAGCGTTTTCAATTGGAGAAACGTTTCGTCACGCTACGTCCAGATGAACAGAATCAACCTTTTGGGGCCATGAATACTTAAATACAGTTATATCTACTGATCAGTTATGTAATTTAAAAGCACGTGGTGAAGGGTATGGGGAACATTTTGTTGTTTCCAATGATTATGGACAGGTTCACAGGTGAGGTCAGGCAGTCTCTATGGTGGATGCTCCTTGCAGACGACATTGTGGCTTGTACTTAGAGTAGGTAGGAGGTAAAGTGATGGAGGCATAGTCTGAAGAGAAGAGGAATGTAAGTCAGCAGAAGCAAGACAGAATACGTGTGTGTGAGGGATCATAAAAGGAGTAGAGATAGTAAAGATTTAAATACCTGTGGCCAACCATTCAAAGCAACAGAGGGTACATAAGAGAGCTGAGATGGTTTGGTTTATTTGCAGAGGAGGGAGTGTGGATATATCACTGAGAAAATGTTGAATATCAAGCATCCAGGCAGGAGGATTCAGAATCAGAATACTGTATTAATTCCTAAGGAAATATCTTAAAGGAAAGAACCAAACCAGAGTGTAGGTTCAGATGTTGTTTAAGGAGGACATGCAGTATAGCTGTATAGCTGTATATCTCAGATTTCTGTAAAGTTATTTATTTCATATTCTGTATAGTTTTTCATATTTATATCCTGTTCATAGCCTGTACATAGCTTGTACTCACTACAGCCTGTACATACTTATAGTTATAGAATATTCACAACATACTTCATACCGTGTACATTATAACATACCATAATAGACCAATTTCTGTAATATACTCACATATCTATATTATTGCTAATATATATTGTAATATATCTATATCACTAAAGCACTTCTGGATGGATGCAAACTGCATTTCGTTGCCCTGTACCTGTGCATGTGCAATGACAATAAAGTTGAATTCTATTCTATTCTATTCTAATAGAGGAGGATGCTAGGAGCTAGCAGATGATCCACTGTAGCGATCCCTAAAGGGAGCAGCCAAAATAAGAAGATAAAGATATCATGCTTGTCTTGAGTTTCCCTCTGAAATACATACATAGACTTTGGGAGATGTAGAGTAATATTAAAGAGAAAATAAATATTAGTAAAGGTTATTGAAGATAATAAACAGTTGAGGCCTTTTTTTCATATTTATGTTCCTAAGTTGAAAGCATGCTAACTGTTTTATTTGGCTTTGTGTTTAGCAGGAAGAAGCATTTCATCACTGACTGCTGTTCATGAGAACATTGACACTCGGTACAGTCCGCTAACATTTGCGTGGAGTATACCCAGTCGCCGCTAAGTGGTGCTCTCCTCTCTAATCCGCTGTAACAAATCGTGATTGACAGCTGGCTTTGTCCCGCCTGCTTTGAGCGGCTGTCCAATCACGGATTACGTCACTTTGTTGTAGCGGAACTGAGCGCTCGAAAGGGAAACTGTCTGCCAGAAACCAACACAACAAGGTAAATTTTAACACGCTAATCCGCGTTTTACCATTTTTGTTTTAATATTTCAATGCATATGTAGTTTATTGGCTATCTGAATACGATGGTGGCATGTTTGAAGTCAATATAAAGCCTTAAAATGGACTGAGGCCTGAAGTCAGCGGTTAGATGAAGCCTGTCGGCGGCTAATTAGCCGCTAGCAGCCGAGCTAGCATGACACATTGAGCTTGAATAATAGGTAATGTTTACGTAAACAGTGAGCTTAAAGTCGGGCAGCTACCCAAAACTACAGTTATAATGTGTATCTTTAGCACTTTGTCTGACAGCTGATTTGATGTTTCGCCCCGGGTAAGCATATAAGCTTAATATCAGTGCACCCTAAATTTAACTACTTACTTCAGGACAACACATGACCCTTTAAGTCTCTGTAAGCGCCACTTTATGTTTTGGTTGATTTTTGTTTGAATAAATAGATCATCATCATCATCATCATCATCATTATTATTATTATTATTATTATTATTGTTGTTGTTGTTGTTATTGTTATTTAATATTAACAAGTTTAAAATTGAGATCTTGAATCAGTACAGAATGACAGAGACGTTTCTGTTTACTGCTTTAGACTTGAAAGACGAATATTAATTTAATTTTAACAAAGAATGTAACAAAATTAACATGGTGATAGAAGTAAAACTTCAAGCAAGGAAACAATAATTTTTTAAAGACCCAATTTCTGGGCAAAGTCTGCCATTTTAAAGCAGTCAGGTTGACTGCTTGCTCTGTAGATGCAGCTTTTGTGCTGCTGAACAATTAAATTACAAATAATTATAGATAATGCTTGGAAATATACGCACGGATAGGTTTCAAGGTGGCTTCCAAGTGGTGAAGGAACTTTGCTTGAAGTAGTTTCATATTTAAATGCAAACTTTATGCACACAAGTTGATTCAAACAGTATTGTATTAATGACCTGAAAAGTTGCAGATTTATTTGTGACTTTGACCGAAAACTGTCAGCAAAGAAGGCTCTTATTTATGAATGTCAATTAGTGCTAAAATGTATTTGTGCTCCTTTTTCATGCAGAACAGTCAATTTAAATATATCCATAAAACAAACATGACAAAAATGGTTTAGTTCCCAGAGGTATTTATAACACTTTAAATATAATTTGTGGGGTACACTGCTCGTTTGACTAAACAAGCTATTTGAAGGTGTCACCCTTATCTCTGGTAGAGTGTGAACGACAGTTTCTCAAGGGTACACTGATAAACATGAAGTGAATATTAGTAAGCGCTAGTATTAGCCTTATTAAGGGAATATCAGTGTATTGGCAAGCACAAACTCACTTCCAACATTGTGTAAAATGTGACTAAAAACAGAATGGAATGATTTTAAAATCTCACAAACCCAGATTTTATTCACATGGAGACACTGTTTTATGAAAAATATCCGTTCATTTTTAATTTCATGTCAGAAACATGTTTCCATAAATTTGGTTTGGGAGCAATTAAAGGTTAAAAAAGTAAGCAGTATGAAGAAGAAACAGATGGAGGAACATTTTGTAACTAATTGGATTAATTGGCAAAAAGTCAGTAACATGATCTGTTGCCAAAAAACAAAAACTGCATCTACAAATTGGAGAATAGTTTCGGAGTAATGTACCTCGATAATAAAGTTGTTAAGACTTTGAGTATCTCATCATCTGCAGTCCACAACAATATTAAATGATTCAAAGTGCCCAAGGGACAATGTCGACAATCACTATTGGATGCCATTGCAATTTAGCCCCTCAAGCAACACTGCATTAAAAACAGACAGGATTATGTTATTCTGAAAATCACTGCATGGGTTCAGGAACACTTGTTGATATTACTGTCTTTTAACACACTTCAACATCACATCCACAAATGCAGATTAAAGCTCTATTATGCAAATAATAATCCATATGTGAACATGATCCAGAAACCTCATCTTCTCTGGGTCACAGCTCATTGAAAAGGGACTGAGGCAAATAGAAAACTGTTCTGAGGTCATATGAATTGAAATTCTTTTTGCAAAACGTGGACACTGTATCCTCTTGACTAAAGAGGAGAGGGATTATCTGGCTTTTTTTTTTTTTCTTCAAAAAAGTCCTTCCATAAATCAGTAAGACAATGTGAAACTGCATACCGCTGCTATGAAAACAGCGTGACTTCCTGGTCCGGGTGCTGAACTGGACTGCCTGCAATCCAGCTCTTTTGCTGACTGAAAACATTTGGAACACTATGAAAAAGAAGAACTTTTTTGAGACGTGTTGCTACTATCAAATTCAAAATGAGATAATAATGATAATTACCACCAATATGGGCCCATAATTCCACAGTTGGTTAATCTTTAATTTTCATATTCCGAACAAATGAAGCCAATTGACAGACTAATAGTTATGGCCTTACTTCTAAATAGTCTACTAGTGTTTTAACTCTCACAGATTTGATACGTAGATGATACTTAAAATGCTACAAAACTGTTTTTAACTGTTTTTAAAAAACAGTTAAAAACTCTTCTGTTCAAACAAGCCTTTTGTTGATCTACATATTTTATTTTATTTTATTTTTTTTACATTATTTACATTTGATCTTTTACATTGTATATAATGTCTATTGATTTTATTGTTTATTTTAATATTTTAATATTTGTGTACAGCGCTTTGTGATTGCCTGTCTGCGAAAAGCACTTAATAAATAAAGTTTACTTACTTACTTACTAAAATTATAACACAAGTAATCTCAGGGGATTTCAGAATAGTAACTACCATATTTTTCGGACCATAAGACGCACTGGATTATAAGGTGCACTGTCGATGAACGGGTCTGCTTCCATACATAGGCGCACCGGATTATAAGGCGCATTAAGCGAAACAAGCGTTAGCATTCCAGCTTTACTATTTATGTTATGCTAGCATAGCTGTGCCGCTAGCGATCATGTAGCACATCATTATATACCATCTAGCCCAACTTCAGTAACGCTACAAACGTCACTGCTGTTTAGTTTTCTGTCTTCACTTATGTTGGAAGTGATAGCAGAGCTGTACATTTTAATTTTTTCAGAAATCTCTCTGTCAGAACATGGTATATCTTGTTTAGGTGGAAACTAGCGAGCTAACTTCCTGATAATTTCTAACTCCGTTAAATGTAATAAATTCTGTTTTCATGGATGCCTGGATGTTAAACTTAACTGTTACACCCGGTAAAGCAACAACACTGATCATTTTATTACAGAGGAAAGAATTTAGACAGTTTATAACTCTCGGTGATGCGGCAGTGTTCGTCTGACTTTGGGACCTGATGCGGACGGAGTTTTGTACCCAGATTACTCTGCGAGGCTCCTGACTATGGTAGCCATAATGCTCCAACAATCCATCAAGCTGTGCGGCTTCGTAGCTTAAGTCATTCTAAAACATTTTTTGACAGATTTTTGAGCACTGTGTACCACATAAAATCGGTTCGAGGTCCGTAAGCACAACCAGAATTCATACATAAGGCGCACTGTCAATTTTTGAGAAAGTTAAAGGATTTTAAGTGCGCCTTATAGTGCGGAAAATACGGTAGTTTAAAGTAAAGCACAACAATTTTCATTTGAGCAAGCACAGTAGGGGGTCTTATTAGCAGGAAGAAACCTCAGAGAGAACCAGACTGGTTCAGTGAGGGCTGCCATCTGTCTCTACTGGTTGGGGAAAGGGTAGAAAGAAAACATTAGCATTGAGAAACAGCAAACATGCTAATCAGGTTGGTGGGTCATTCAACGATAAATTCAGTGAGTGTCTCCCACCTGAGCCTCTCCGAATAAACAGATTCTTTTTTATTAATGACCATTCAATATTCTAAGAACATATGCTAAATTTACCTTCACACTATGAAAAAGTCTTTTTTTCAAGCCCTCAGTGGGTGAAAATTTGCACTGACATAAAGCATGTAGTTTGAGTAGCATCTAAAAATGAATCTGGTACCAAAATGTAGGTATATAGCTTTCATAGCTTGTTTTCACCAGCCAGATAGCTTACACAGTGGTATAACCCTTGAGAGTTTATCCAAAATGCACTTCCTGAAGTTTCTTTCTGGGTACCAGTGTTTGTTTCTGTTATTCTATGTGATAGACATTACATTGATACAGTTTAGTTATTTGAACAGTGATATATCCCATGATGATCCTCAAAGTTGGTTACAGAAGAAACTGTGCTAAACAAAAAATTGATTTTAGCCTTAGATGGTGACACTTGGAGTGGGTGTAAAGTTAATTTGGTTGCAGTTCTTCACTCGATGTTAAATTTGTTTTTCAGCCCAGAAAATTTCATGCTACAGCTCCTCCTGTACTTAAGAGATTATGAGGGCTCAAAAATGCTGTTAATATGACACAAATCAATGTGTTTATATGCAGTGACCCTGGTCTAGACAGCAGTCAAACATAAAACATATGCAGCTCCCAAAGTTGCCTGCAGAAAGGTAAAGAGGACACAAACCCCACCTAACCAAAACAAGCAACTTTATTGTCACATCGTGATAATTTCTGTCCTCTGTCCATATGGTCTTAGTTAATCTAGAACCAAACATCTCATCAGTTATTTTCCTTTAAGTAGCTTTAAAATGATTTAAGCTTCTGTTCTTTGTTTTAGGTTTTTAGTATTTGCACAGGCTGTAACCTCTGTGTTTTTATGGCTCAGTTTGCCTCAGCATTTAATAAGAAGCTGACTATGTGAAGTGTCAAAACAAAAACTCAAGCCTTAGCAGTGGTTTGCAGTGACCTTCAGCATGTGTCTTGGTTGCGATGCAAAGTCTATAGCACAGGGAGCTGTTTAGTGAGTTCGGGGTATTAGAAAACAGTGGAAGCTTGCAGCTCCAAAATTCAATTTTGTATTTCTTATGCTTGCAGTATAGACTTTTTATTATTTAATAAACTGTCTTAGTCACTTTGATTTTCTAGCTGTCCAAATATAGAGCTCCTCTCAGCAATAACAATAGCTAAAGAACTGAATGTTTTGAGTAGGACTTGTAATGCCTGAATATGGTAGGACAGGGACATTGTATTAACATTAATACACAATTAAAGTAAATGAATAGGCAAAATTAAGGATACGTTGTTAAAAAGAATAATACAGGCATTACCTAAGGTCTTTGTTAAAACCACGTATCTTAATTTGCAGCTGTCTGTCCATTTAAATCTATTCATGAATGACAGTGGGGTTTTTTCTGTTTTATTCATGTTTATTATATCACAGTATCTTGTGTCTGGACAGCTGCATCTCTCATATTGAGCAGATCAACAAATTCCTCATGCCACCTCTCACTGATATGCAGCCAGTTTTGGCCATCTTTTAAATTCAGTTGAGGTATACAGATGGATCCAGTTCAGCCTCACACTTCGAGCTTGATTTGACTTTTAGAAAGCCCTGAAAGTACGAGAGGCGGTGTTTCTTTAGCACGGTGTAGGTTAACTTGTTTGATTAAATCACATGTCCACTCACCTTTTCAGCTCATCTGGGAATGTGCACTTTGGACCTCCTCAATGATGATGCGATGGGGCGACATACAGAAAATGTGCATCTAAATGTGTCCAATTTATGGGGATAAGATACTATATTGGTGCCATCAGCAGAAGCAGGCAGAGTAGTATTAGCACCACAATGGGTATCCAGACACTGTTGCATAAATTTTAGGAAGTGGCCTAAGGTAATGATGCCAGTATGATGCAACTGCAATAATTTAATCATGCATCTGTAATACCAACTTCCCTTGTGTCCCAGGATGTGTCTACTGGGATTAAGATCTTAAAATATCCCACCAGTTGCTCAGTTGAGGCTCATTTGAATCAGGAGGAAGTGGGATCAAACTGGCATACATTTAGATTTTTATAACTAAAGAATGTAAAGAAAACATTAAATATGACGGGTTAGATCGGGGTATGGTCCTGGATGTTTATTAGGTTGTTTGTTTTCTTTCCAGATTTTAAGTGTCTGCTTGAGGCGCAGATAGATTCATGTCAGTACTTAGGTAATTATTCTGGTGCTGCCTTCAGCCCAAAGTGCATTTGCATCGTATTTCTATTGAGGGAGTGGGCTGATGAATATACATGCCCTGCTTCACATTCGTTTCACTTGTTGCCTGCTTTGGTACTGCCCAGTTAAGCTGCTCTTTCAGTGTCTGAGCTCTCCAGGCAGTTTGAGGGTTAAGTGCTTTGGTCAAGAGCCCTTGGCTGTTGGACATTAAATTAGAGTGAGTATTGTTCATTTATATAGATATATTTTCAACAAGTGACGAGTGGCTGCAAGGTTTGACAAGGGCATGGCATTGCACGCAGATGCTGTGGGGTCTGAGGCTTCATTAATAGACCATTGTAGTTCTTGTTCTTGTGTTTTTCAAAGATTTTGATATGATGTCCCCAGAGGGCTTTAATAAAGTGGCAGAGCTAAGGCAATAAGAGAGGATATCTCTTTGATTCTTATCGTGATTGCTCTGCAGCTCATCCTTGTCTCTGTAGTATCCTTGTCTCGTCTAACCTGCTAACTGTGTTTCTGGTACCTGTGTCCTCCCGGCATCAGATGGAGGTGGAGCAGCTCCTGTCTCTGTCAGGCTCAGCACTGGCCCAGGCTGTCAGCTCTCTGCTGGAGACCCCAGGCCTCTATGTTTTCTCTGACATCTTGGAGCTGCCTAATGTCAGAGAGGTAAATGCTCTTTCCTCACGCTTTATCCACACACTCTGCCCTTTGGGATATTGTCAGTCCTGGCATGAATGAAAATCATTATTAGTTAAGTCTTGTGTTTAAATGCACCATCAATAAATTCTTCCAAAACTAACTAAAGATACCAACAACACCACAGAGAACAACCACACTGATAATTTTATTGGAGCTGAAAGAATTTGCACCATTTTTAACTCAGTGGTGCCTCAGTGCTTGTTTGCTTTTTGGACCTGAAGGAGCTTTTGGATCCTGAAGTGATAATGATGTCATACTTAACAAGTCAATTTCCTGAAGATATATAAACTGAAGATGAACTAGAGCCAAGCTGGTCCCACAAGATTATGCAGTAAGTCACTATAACCTTTAAGCTTAATCACTTAACCAGAAAATGATTAAGCACAGTCTTATTTACAGTTTTGGCCAGGTAAATGGCAGACCTTCCTGTCTTAATGCTGCCCCCTGGTGGTGAGAGTTTAAGTTAAAAACTGCAGAGGGAAATTACAAAAATGTCCTTTAATGAATACAAGAAGAAGCTGATCAGCCAAACCAGTGGCTGCACAGCTTGTGTGTAGTATGATTGCAAGTGTTTACAAACTGAATCACATTTGCCATCCGTGCAAGTGGAAAAACACCACAGTTATGTTCCAGTGACTGAAATCAGAACTCACCCTCCGATCAACACAACAACACATAATAAGCATCGAGCTCCTGAAGGCACCATAAAGTGCAGGATAACACGTTACATACACACAGCTAATACCCTGTTTTTGAAGCGAAATGCTGCTTTTAAAGGAGAGTGTGATTTAGCAGAAACATTCATCCATTACTTAAGTTAAGCCGTGAAAAGGATGGAGAAAAAGCCAGACCAGCGGGAATATTTGCTAAGGATTTGAGACACCCTTTTTTAGGAGCTAAACAGATAAATTGCATTTGTCCTTATTTAATAAAGAACCATACCAAGGTGAAAAAAAAATGAAGACAAGCAGTCCTAAAGAAATATAGCAGAGGACATTTTAACTAACAGATTGCAATAAAAAGACAAGAGAAAAAAGCTAAAGTTGAGATTTCTGAACAGTTCAGACAAAGTGATAAATACCACAGGAAATTAAAAATGTCGGTTTGGAGTCAGTTTAGACAGAAGAGCAACAATACAACAGCCTACACAAATATTTACCTCTGTGTTTTTTCCCCTCACTGTTTTTTAACTGTGCATCTATTTACACAATAATCTATTCCAAACATCCTGTGTGAGTTTATTCAGTTCTATTGTGATTTTCCTCTGGCAGGACAAAGACAAGTGTTCTCTTTTCATCAGACAATATTTGTATTTTTAACAGCAGTGAATATTTTCCTTTCCTCTTAGCTACTTTCCAGACATGCACAACACTCAAATCGACGTAGGCAATTACAGAAGTCAGACGAAGGGCCACTGCGGTCATTCCTTTCCCCCCTATAATTTCTGTTAAATTTAATAGATGGACTCCAGTTATTTATAAGGACAGGGAAAATGGTTTGAAATGGAATAGGATTTCTGCAATAGAGCAGCTGGACATTAGCAAAGAAGAATTTCACCTGCCCTCTTTCTTTTTTTTTTTTAAAAGTTATATTAAAATATTTTTTTTAAACCATGGGGAAGCTGTGCATCAGGAGGTAGCGCAGGTTGTCTGCTAATTGCTAGTGGTTCGATCCCTGTCTCCTTTAACCTGCCTGTCAAAGTATCCTTGGGCAAGAAACTGACTGCAGAGTTGCCCTCATCCATCAGAGTGTAAGTGTGTGAACGATGAAAGCACTTGTATGAATGTGTGTGTTTCAGGTGGATGAGGCTTGGAGTAGCAAAGAGTGATCAGATTTAGTAGAAAAGCACTATGTTAGTACCCGACTGTTTAACATGCATGTTTTAGCCAGGTTTTTATTAATTAAAATATAATTGACACATTTGTTTATTAAATGGCCACATAAGGTATAAGGTAACTGTACCAGGCGATCTTCCTTATCATGCTGTGTGTAGTCACCCGCCTAAGGCCAACTCTGAGCCAAGAAAAAACCCTGGTGAGGAAATGGATGGATGTGATTACTATTTAAATGTTAAGGACCAGGAAATATTAGACGGGGGTCATTCTGTGTCAGTTCATCATATGCCTCCCACCTGACCATCTCAGATTTGCCAGGGCAAAGATAGTCTCTTAATAGGAATTATGCTAAATTTCAGGTCCCTGCTGTCAGACGTTTTTCTGGCATCTTTTTTTGAGGGGATATTTTAAAGTTCATTTATCTAGAAAATTACTTGAGCTAGATTTTTCAGAGGAAATATCTGGTACCATGACGATATTAATATGGACTGTCGGGGGTGTAGCTTAAATTAACATAGAATGATGGCAGCTTGAAGTGTCATAAATACTTGGATGTCTAATCTCTGACAGCAGATTTGAAGGCTTGTAGAAACTACAAATTCTGGAAGGGGAGAGTAGAGGGCTGATAATTTGTTTATAGCTTCTCATACACAAGGCATATAATATTCTTTAAAAGATCGGGTGAATGGTTTCACTGATGTTCAAGCTTCAGTATAGGTGGAGAGGGAAAAAAAACACATTTTCATCCAACTTCAGTGTGACATTCCCCAGGTATGCCTCCATGTACCAAAATCCAAATTACCTTTTTTAGAAAGAGAAGGTTTCTGTTAATAATATATCAAAATTTGTGATGGTTTTCTGTCTCATTTTCTCAGTATGAGGTGTTTTCTTTTTTTTTTTTTTGACACTCTTAAATTTATGTACGGGAGCCAAAGATTGTTTCAGAAGCCGAGCAACATGTTTTAATTTAATTTATGCACCTTCAGGGCCCAGCAGGAAGTTTTTTTTCTAGCCAAGAAGAGAGGATGTGTGCTCAGTACCATAAGCACATGATTACAGGCAGGAGTTCCTGGTACACTGGATGCAGATATGTAATTAAGGAGGATGACATAAAAAGGCTGAGACTTCCATGAAGGAATTCAACTTTTAGTTACATTCTGCTATTGAAGATAACTTGTTTCATTAACGTTGACGATGCAAGCTATACAGGTAGCAGAATTCATGCATGTGAATGCATGTGGTGTTATATTATATTTCTTCAAATGAATTAAATGCTGTTGGTGTAGTATTTATAATTTCTTTGAAAAAAAATGTCATTAGCTGAATTACTGAGACTTTATGATCAAGTGATTGAAAATTATATCTTGGAAATACTTAAATAAGAATGTTAAAATGCACTTTTGAAGCCCGAGTATCTCTGTAGCCAATAATCTGATAAGGACAATCTCTCAAATGTTATCTCGGCTATTAAAAATGAAAGGCAGCGGGTGAAATTTAGGCCCTTTGTCTTAGATCCAGTAAATTTTAGAAATATTTGAATTTATTATAATCCTCAACTGCCATACATAAAGATGAGTATTTCAAAATTCATACTGGGACAAATTTTGATATGTTATTAGCAGAAATGTCCTCTTTCAAAAAAGGTAATTTAGATTTGGTACATCGGGTCATACCTGGGAAATATCACAGTGAAGTTGAATGAAAATGTGGTTTTGTTTTCCATATTCAAGCTTGAATATCAGTGAAACTATTCAGCTGATCTGGACTGATTTAAAGAATATTTTGTGTCTTGTATATGAGAAGCTATAAAGAAAATATAAGCCTCTACTTATCCCTACGTGAACTTGCAGTTTCTTCAGGACTCCAAATTGAAAGCGATTAGGCATCCAAATATTTATGATGCTTCAAACATCCATCATTCTTTGTTAACCTGAGCTTCACTCCTGAGAGTCAGAGAGTCAGCACCAGATATTTACTCTGAAATATTTGAAGGACACAGCTCAAGTAATTTTCTAGAATTTTAAAGTTGCCGCTCAAAAATTATGCTATAAAACATCTAAAACCTTTCATAACTTAAAGTATTTTTTCTGCAAAAATTAATGTCACTAGGGAGCTGAAATCCAGCATAATTCCTGCTAAATAGTGCATCTTTACCTGGAATCTTTTCAGGCAAAACTGTGAAACTGTCATGTGGGAACTTCTTTTTTTTATTATAAACTGAGATGGAATGACCCACAGATCACCAGAGATGGATTTTGGAGCCTGGTATGAATGCAGAATAGTCCTAACACATTTGAATATACCCGTCAGGTCTTTTTTTGTGTTTCTTTCTTTTTTACTGACTCACAGAAACACCTCTGCTCTGTCCATGGATAAAATGCCGTTGAATAGCTCTTACGTAGAGAGTCTCATTACTTACAATATTCTGCCACATCATTTTCTCTTTCATCTTCTCTCCAAACCACAGCTGGAGAATGGTCCTCATGCACCGGTGTACCAGCTCCTGAACCTCTTTGCCTATGGAACCTACTGCGACTACAAAGGTATTGCAGCGGCAGCACAATGTAAATAAGTAATAGGGTGGCCCTGCAACTCTTTTATTATGAGCCGTATTTCTTTGCTTCAAGGCAGGCACCTTGACACAGAGGCTTTAAACACCCTCACCTGAAATGCTGCAGGCAGGTGGTTCATGGATAAAAATTGCTGGAGCCTATTTAGACTGATGATTGTCTGTGTCACAAACAGACTGTAAACAAATCTTTTCCAACTTAAATTGCTTTCTGCGTAACACACCAGGAAGCTTCAAGTAGAAGTGGAATCCTAATTATGACTAATTATGTACTGAGGATCAACCAATAGCCTGGAAAAAAAGATTGTAGCCTACTTTATTGTTCTTTCCCTTTTGAGACTTGCCGTCAGGGAGCACATTTACTTTCATAGAGCTGTGTAGTGGATCCCTTAGAGGAGCTGTCAGAGCTGCCGTCTCAGGGGGCGTGAGTCCTGTCACCAGGGTAGCGAGTCAGCAGGAGGCACAGTTGCAGGAAATGGACTTCCTCCCGACTCTGTTCTCTGACTGCTTAAACAGCTCCACACTCACCTTCACCTTGCTGTGTTACATTACACCTCATAGTAATAAGTTTTGCTTCTATTATGTGTGGCTGTTTGACCCTCTGTAAAGTAACACTTACACACTGTTCTGGTAAATGTTTCCCATTGTGTTTCTATTTGTTTTTTTGTGTATTATTATTCTCGTCTGCTGCTGCAGAGAGAGCAGCCTCACTTCCCGAGCTGACCCCGGCACAGAGAAACAAACTCCGTCATCTGTCAATCATCAGCTTGGCTTCCAACCTCAAGGTACAGGTCCATTATTCTCTCGTCCAGGTTTTACATAAAAGTGCAGATGAGCTGTGGTGTTGTATTGATTTTTGTTTTCTTTGTCTCAATCTTAGAAAATAAATTTGCTGCAGGCGTCATAAAGCAAGCCCTGATATAAATGATATGTGGGCATTTCTGCTTTTAGATGGCTTTGCTATTTTCCTCGGGCTCATAATCAGATTTTTTTTTTCTCTTTTTCTTTTTAACACTCGTGTGAGGTTGGCTGTGATCCTAAGCTTGTGGCTGTAAATATATCAGCTAAATTTGGAGGAAAACAACAGACGAGCCTCTTAATTTCTCAAGAAAAGTTACCAGCACAACTTGTACCCTTCGTGTCATTTGAAATTTCAGTGCCAGCACTCCATGTCCACGATAAAGTATTCATCTTATGTGGTTTGTTACAGCATCTCTCCACTGTCCTGCACCTCTCCTTGTGCCCTTTTCTTTTCTCTGCTCCTGATAAATAATAGATTCATTATTCTCACCAGTGCTGTCTTTTTTTTTTCTTCCTCCTCTAACTTAATATCTGTGTCCGTTAACATCCCTCTTTTCACTCCTGCCCCCTTGTTTTTCTCCTTAATGTGTCACCGCTCTCCCTACATGTGGGTTTGAACTCACTAATTGCCCAGTGAAGGATTGTAAAGTTTTAAGCTCCTTTCATCTTCCTCTGGCAGTGACATTTACACAAATGAGCGTTTTCACTGTAACATTTTTTTTTAGTCATTTTCCATCAGAGCACTGAAGTGGAATCAAATTAGCTGCCTGCTTACCTAGACTTTCCTCTTCTCTTTATTTTCCCCTCAGTGCCTGCCGTACTCGCTGCTCCTGCAACAGCTCGATTTGAAGAACGTGCGGGAACTCGAGGACCTGCTGATTGAAGCTGTTTACTGCGACATCATCCAGGGGAAACTGGATCAGAGGAACCAGCAGGTGGAGGTAGACTGCAGCGTGGGTCGCGACCTCGGCCCTAATGAGCTGCCAAACATAATCAACACGCTGCAGGAGTGGTCAGTATCACCTCTAAGTGTCTGTGGACACACTTTAGATTTATGTCTCAATTATCTGTTTTTCTTACTCCGTGCTTTTGTTCTCTCTCAGGTGTGCAGGTTGTGAGGCAGTTCTGTGTGGTATTGAGGAGCAAGTCTCGAGGGCAAACCAATACAGAGAGAGCCAGTTAAAGGTCAAAGTCCAAGTGGAAACAGAAGTAAGTCCTTCCTCCCTTCAGTCTTCAGTTCTGTCTCTTTTCCGCTTGGCTACTATCTCCCCTTTTTTCCCTACCAGCCATTTGTGGTATTCTAGTTTCACCCTGACTGCATATTTCGTTATTTGCAACCTCATTTCTGTAATCAGTCTGTAATCAGTGGGAATGCGATTAACAATTTCATAACAGCCATTTAAAGTGATTTCTTTTCTAATGCACTTTGTGTCAGTAAAAACCTGCAGTCCCTTAAATGTCCAGCTGATGTTAAACTAAACATTTTTATTCTCTGTTAGCGCAGCTCTGTGAATTGCTTGGTGGGGTTAAAAAATAGAAAAGATAATGAATGCATTTTTATTTTACATTTTTTCGAGATTTGCATTAAATTGACTGACATGAAGCCACGGTGCAAGTTTGTTTACTTTTCTCATGTTCCCTTCATCAACACTCAGGCAGCCTGCTAGATGCTGTCAGTCACACAGGCACTGACACACCCCTCTATTATTAGTATTCATGCCAGATTTAGACAGTAAATTCACTGATGATGTGTGATTGCTCCAACTAGCTCGAGCTTGACAAATCAAGTGGGCATCTTCCAAGGTTAAAGCTGTCTTAGTACAAAACTCCCTCTCCGTGCAAGAGAGCAGCTCAGCAAGGTTAAAGTCCTGTCTGTGGAAAAGGGGCCGAAGCCTCACGTAAACTTTTCACTGCAAATTTGCATGGAAAAGTGAGAGGGGACTTTCAAAGGCATTCATGGGCAGTGTGAACAGGAACAGATGCAGCTACGCAAACATGTTTTTGTATTCATGTAGGTACCTCACTGTTGTTTTAATGTAGACTTACAGATATTTGCAGACTCATTGGGGGTAACTAGAATAGTTTTACATGTTCACTAAACAAACTGTACATGTGTCATATGTAAATGGACCAATAATAACATAGTACTCCTTTACTCCATCTGAGCACTCAAATCCCTTTTACATTAAAACTACATTCAAGCAGCAGAGGCTTTGAGAGCTTTCTAATCATAAAACACATCATCTGACTGTATGTGGCAGTCTGGGCTTTAGTGTCTTGTCCAAGGACACTTCAACAGGTGAAATGGAAGAGCCCGGGATTGAATTTTTGACCTTCTGTTGACCCGCTGGGTGACATTTGCCACTCCCCTTTCACATCTGTCCATACTCTGAAACCTGGCCAGTCTCCCCAATTAGGAATTACTTACCAAATCAACATTTCTTCGCTTTCGTCGTGCCAGCGAGCCGCTCTCTTGGCACAGACGTACCCTTTTACAAGCGTTCGTTTGCTCACAAAGAGTTAAGCTGCATCAAGCCCTCAAAGTGTTCTTAAAGTGAAAGTGTTCTCAGTGTACTTTAACTATAAGATGACCTTTGAAAGTGTTGACTTTAGTATGGATGAGACAACACCACTGTTTCTGCCACTGCTGCATATTTAGATGTGGCTGCTTTATATGAGGCTGTTCTTATATCTATAGAAAACAGTTCATGCAACGATAGGAAAATTAGTTTGATAAAAGCTTTACATACAAAATATAAACAATGTTCACAAGTGTTCGATGTGTTGCCCCTCTGGACTCACAGCATGCGTCAATACGATAAATAAACCACGATAATTCTTTCTCATACACCCTGTATGTATCGGTGGCAGTGGGAATAATCTCTATTCCCGTTGACACCATCAGGGTTATGAGGGGCGCTGGAGCCTATCCCAGCTGTCACGGGGCAAGAGGCGAGGAACGACCTGGACAGGTCACCACAGGATGTCTGTCACAGGGTCAACACATAGAGACAGACAACCATGGATAACGTGCCAAAAATGAATGAATGTGTATTCTCTTTCCATGCTTGGTCTCTTTTTTTTTTTCTCTTGAAAAGGTCTTAAAACATCCTAAATTTAACTTGCTTCTACCTGCAGTTCACATGAGTGGACTCGGACTGCTTAAGTTAACAGCGTTTTCATAAGATTAACTAAACGCATTCCTCTGAGAGATTAACATGTAAATATGGACAATATCGCAGCTTATACATTGCCGTTAACTTTTCTGAATTGTGGTTTTGTTACATCATTGTCGTTATAAAATCAGGATTTAGCAGTGCAGCAGCTCGGATAATGGCTTGTCAGTTAAGGCTGCTTAACATCAGTATAATGGGACGTGTTTGTGTCACTATTTCATGCTTGTCCTGTTGTCTGACAAGAGAAAAATAGAGGTATGTAAATGAGAACTGCTTTATTGGGAACTCGGCTCTTTTAAAATACAGTTTATGGAAGCAGAGAGAGTAACAGAAGAAGTAAACAACACTGCAGTGTTAGCCACATTTGCCGTGCACTGTGCTGACAATTATTACATGCGGTTAAACTGCTCGAGATGTAACATTTTATATTTAAGTGCAGAAGAAGAAACATAATAAAATAGCACAACAAAGAAAAGAAGAAACAAGAAAACAAATTGCAACCTTATAGAAAACAAATCATCCAATAAATCACTCCACTAAAAGAAGAGATGAAGAAAACTGATTGAATTACTGAAAGCATAAGTAATCTGGTTTGAGGTGACAAAGCAAAGCATGTTTGAAGAAGTGAAAAGATGGCAAGGAGTGGATATTTAAAGGTAACTTATTACAATCAGTGGAACATAAAAGCTTTTATAAGTTTCCTTTGATACAAAATCTACTTTAAAGCTTCTAAATGCAGGCTGTTCCCTCCAGAAGTCATCCACGGGCTCTTCATTACCTTAGAAGACACAGATAACCTCTCCCCGAATTTAAAGTGATTGATTTATCAGCTGAATCGCTCTGAATCCCATTGTTTACAGCTGGTTGCTAGTGGATGTTACAGGTTCTGGTTCAGGATAAATGAGCATCTTGTGTTGCGGTCATTTCGGCAGTCATCTCTACAAGTCTCTGAATTTGGTTCTCTCCACCTGTCCCACTTGAAGAGTCGGGAGAACTGGAGCCTGTCATAGGTTGTCGTAGGAGAGGGGTTTGGTACCTCCTGGTCAGGCCTAAGAACTCACTGTCCATTGCCTCTCACCATCACATCCATTTGTATATCTTCTTGTCCTTAGCGGGCGACCAGCGGCGGTGGTCTGCCGCGCAACCAGTACGCTCCTGTAGGTGCCGCAGGTTCTCTTGCTTGACCAACGATTATCTTCCACGCTTTTCGATCTAAGGCGATGGTTCTTGCCTGCTCGAGGTCAAGTCGAAGGGCCTTCAAATCATCCTGGATTTGTTTCATCCATGTCTTCTTTGGTGCATTTCGATGCACCCTCCAATCGGTGGGGCGGGTCAACCAGAGTAGGCCATGGGGGTAGCGGCTCGGGTCCATTCGACAAATGTGGCCAAACCAAAGGAGTCGGCGGCGCTGGATTAGGTCGCCGATCGTTGGTTGGCTACCGCAGCTGGTGAGGATGGTGTCATTCGAATGACGGTCGCGAAGGGAAACGCCGAGAATGCATCTAAGGCAACGCATTTGGAAAACTTTGAGCTTGCTCAGGTCGTGTTTGAGCATTGTCCACGTCTCTGCGCCGTAAAGTAGAATGGGCAGGGTTCAGTAAAGGCGGATCTTTGTCGCCAATGAGATGTTGTTCTTCTTCCAGACGCACCAGCGCAGGGAAGCGAATGCTGCCGCCGCCTGCCCGATTCTGGAGCATATCTCCGCTGATGATGCCACTTTCTTCTCCTCGACGAGGGACCCCAGATATTGAAATTGTTGGACTTGTTTGATCTGCACACCATCAAGGTGGATGATCGTTGGTGAGCCGTCGGTGGTCAGGACTTTGGTCTTCTCAGCGTTAACCTTGAGGCCGTACAGTTTGGAGTGCCGGGCGATGTCATAGAGGATGTGAGTTGCCTCGGTGTCGTCTTCGGCAAAAATGGCGCTATCGTCAGCGAACATTAGATAGGTGATAAATCGGTCAGTCGAGGCTTGGACTCCGCGGCAGCCCTCGAATGCTTCCGTTTGTATATGGCCCTTTAGACTAATGTGGGACCGAGGCAGTTGTTCATTCTTATCTACAGTGATGTAGATAAGTAACAGGAAGAAAAAAATCCTCAACTACAAAAGAGACTTTTCAGCTACACGTTTTCTGAGGAAGAAAAACCTGTTATTAAGCATTTGTTTTTTGTGCGTCAACTGTGATGTCACCACAGTCCTGTGATCGTTGACACTTCTTGGTTCAGGTGCACCTGACACAATGCAGTTGTCACTTGCATGTTCTCAGCATCAGTGCTGTTATGGGAATAGAAGAAGTTAAAGTAGGAAGCAAGCTTTCAAGCTGTTGCAGCATCTCCTACTCTGTAATCAGACCATCTCTGAGCTCCTGTACTGTTATATCATTGAAATGGCGCTAAAGAAAGAAACGGTCATACACTCTGGTGTCCAACACGGCCAGTACACCAGCCTACAAAATTCAGCACGCGACCATAAAAGGATAATTAGAGTGGAGTTTGGTTTTTGTAACTTTTTACATGCACAAAAAAAACAAGATCTGCTCCCTGACGTGTGTTTGTCCGCTTGTGTAGATCCTTTTCTTCATTCTGGGTGTGCAGCCGACAAAGACATGTAGCAGTGACGCTGTACGTAGGTAGAATGCTGATTGGTTGAAAGTTTGGCTTGAACAGGACAGCAGAGTTCAGCGCAATGGGGAAAGAAGATGGGAAAAATATCAAAGACCAAACAATCAGCACGAGACACACAGACAGCAGCCGCAGTGGACCGTCTTAATCATTTTTAACTCAGTTTCACTTCACTACAAAGAAGTTCTTTGTCTGTTATGGCTGCTGTCTTCTCCACAGCAGGCTGAAGGACCAACAGCAGCCCAGACACAAGAGTTTTACGTTACCAGTTGTTCTAAATATTTTTGACATGGCCTCCTGGTGTCACTAACACAAGAGGACACCCACGCTCGTCCCTTTAATTTTCAGTTTTTACCCTCTCTCTTCACTTCTCCACCAGGTCTCAAATCTACAGAAGACGTTAAAGGCCAGCGCCGCGTCTCCATCGTCAGGCCCCGCTCCAGCTGGAGCCGCCTCCAATCAGGACGCAGACCAACCCGCCGAGCCACGAGACCCCGCTTCCTCTCAGGAACCGAGACAACCAGGCAAAAAGAGCTCAAAGGTGAAAGGGTGAGTGGCGTCCCGCTGTGTTTGTAGTGGTTGCACGTAGCGGGCAGCAGAGTATTTTGAGTGAGCTGCTTTCATATTTATTTATTTTATTATACAAAAGCACCCACCAGGAGTTTGCATAGAAATTGCATTTATTGTTTTCATGGCTAAATATTTTACAGATTGAGCGCATTTTATTCAAATTGGTTGGTACGCTTTTAAATGAAGTTTCTGTTGTTGAGGTTCTTCCCTCCCCCATCCAAATAAGAAATTCATTTTTACAAGTCACAAAATTGGAACAGAAAGCTTCATATGGAGGTTTTTTCCATTACGTTTGTTTTATCGCTGCACCTCCTTTTGTTCTTTGAAGCACTTTGTAACTGTGATTTTTGAAAGGTGCTTCATAAATACGTATATCCCTACTTATAAGCATGAAACTATAAAGACTACTTCAAACACTAAATTAAAGCCATTAGTCCGGGTTTCTTGTAGAGAGCAAAAGTTAATTCAGCCGAGAACCACCGTGTTTCCATTTTTCTAATAAACAGTAAAAAGCCAGCTGCTGCTGTAAGTGGCTTGTCTGTGCAGAGCGTGTGTCTGCATGAAGTAGCTTTATTATCAGATGCACATTAGTGTTTTGCAGCGGTACCATAACCCCGCTATCAGGAACTCTCTTTCTGTTCTGCTTCCATCCGGCCTAATTACCAGTGGCTAATTTCACATCTGTCCTGGATTGTAAAATGTCAGTGGATATACAAACGCCCCGCGTGTTTCCTTCCTGAAAGAACCATTTCCCCCCTCCAGTGACCGGCCGAGATGCTTTGCTTGGCTGCTGTTTATGTTGTTCTTGTCAAACAGAGAGCAGTGATTATTTTCTGGCTGCCTGTCACATTTTGACGAAGCATAGAGCCCTGTAATTTCCATCACTCAGCACCACACATCATTCAAATGAAGATCCACTCAGTGTTTTAAAATCCAAATTAATGATAGCTTAACCTCAATCCTCAAATGAAAACAAGTTTTGACACCATTTCTTTATGAAGCTATTTAAAGGATGGGACTGATACTGCAGCTGTTATTATTAGAAATCTGCTCTTTGCCGAAATATGCAGAAGAAGAAAATCCACTGTGATCAGTGCCACTGCGAAAAAAACAAAACTGTAAATACTGGTGTTGGGAATTTTAGCATAAAGATACTTTTGCACCCAGGTTGCATCAGTAATTTGTTGCTTCAGTAGAGCAAGCAGAAAGTAAACATGTAAGTCATCAAATTATTTAAATAAAAAAAAGAAACACCAGCTGAGTTTTGTATTTGTTTTCTGTCCAGGCTGCGAGGCAGCGGCAAGATCTGGTCCAAGTCCAACTGAGGACGAAGGGACAGCGGCACTGATGGACACTCACTAATCAACGGGCACACACGGTGTTGACAAAAACAAACATTTAAATAAATAAATAAAATGTGATCACAGTTCATTTACCACAGAACAACCAGGGAGCTTCACGGGAACTTTTTCTTCTAACCAAATCTCACCCTGACGGATTGAGAACCACACACGGAGCTGATGGATAAAGCAGGCGTGACATCCTCTCCTGCAGTCGTTAACGGGCGGACTGTTTGTGTAAATACACGGAGACAGAGCAGTCTGCAGCAGGAGTCAGTTGCCTTTGACCAGAAACAGGATCAGTGTATTTGACGCCTGTTTGTTTGTGTATGCGTGTGTGTGTGTGCATGCGCGAGTGTGTGTGTGTTTGTGTGTGTGTGTGTGTGTGTGTGTGTGTGCATTTTTTTGGTCTAAATTGTTCTCTTGGTTTAGTTTAATTCTATGTTGCTTTGTATTATTTGTCTCTCTCGCTCGCTTCTGAGGTGAGACGTGTAAAAAAGGAAAAAAAATCTGAATATAAATTGTTGGAAAATAAAACGAAGCCCTGTACTTGTCTCGACTGTCTCATTAATGTCACTGTCACTTCTTTTATTAAATGCGCTTCAGAGTCTAACTCCGGAGGGTGCGCTGCTAAATGTTAACTCGCAGAAGGGGGCTACCCGTTAGGAGGTCAAGCCATTAATTAGGGCATGTCCCCAAAGAGACTAATGTATTATAGAGCTGAGGCTTCCCCTGTGCACTACCAGCATGGCTACACATACACAGACACACACACACACAGAAACTCTAAGAGCATCCATATTTCATATGAGAATGTTTTGCCCAGAGCTTCTATTTCAATGTCAAAATTGCCTGTTGAAATTGCCTGCCACCCTTTCTTGTACCTCCATCACGCAGTCAAAATTGCCTTCATCTTCACCGCTCTGTCCTTCTCTCACTCTTTTGATTCTGTTTCCTCTAAATTCTCCGCTCATCGTCCCGTGTGACAGTAATGGTTGCAATTAGCTGACCATCAGCAATGGAGAAAGGGCAGCAGACGGAAATTGTGAGGCCCTTTTCATTTAACCTCCCGTTTTTCTCCGTTCCCTCCTTCCTGCCACTTTTCTCCTCACCTTTATAAATAGTGGTGTTAATTTCAGTCAGTGTGATTCAGTTTCATCGGTTCAATTTTTTTACTAGATTGGATCTGTGAAATCTAACAGCTGCACACCTTTGGAGGTGTTTGCGAGTGAGAGATGAGTCGACGGTGTCAGCTGCGTGCTTTATTATAGGTGTGATCATGTGACCAAGAGACCGCATGCACGAGTTCACACCTGTTATTTTTTAAACTTATGCATTAATGTTTGTTGTTTACCCATCATGGTTCCTAAATTGCCGCAACACCTGCCGGTACGTCTCATAACTAGACCACCATTAAAACTTCCACGCGGAACCGAGCCAATCAATTACTTTGATTGATCAGTAAAATGCCCAGAGGAGATGGAAACGCTGTGCGGCAATGCTGCCGCAGAATCTCAATACACTCCAGTGGCATTTCTCTACTCGTGCCCGCCTTGATTTTATTGACATTTGTTTGAGAAACTACACAGAGGAAATTCTTGCTTAGCACCCCGTTAATCTTTGTAAAGCGCAAGAAATCCGTATGAGGTGAGGAGATAAGGAAGAAGTTTCAGACAAAAGCAAGCGCCTTATTCTTCACCTCCTTTCATCTGCTCCTCAATGGTGTAAAAACAGCCAACCGTGGCTGGCATATTCAAGACTTTTCAATGCCAAGCTTGTGGTTTCAAATCAATGCAAGGCAGTGGACTAAATGTTCACTTCAGGGAGAAAAAGATTAGGATACAGGGGTAGCTATTAAAATGCACGGTGTAAGCTTTATCCTTCCCATAAAGCATTGCCGATCGCACCGCTCCAGGGGGAATTTATTCAACATGCACAGAAATAAACAGATAGGCAGAGCTAAAACGCCAGTATTGAGTCTTTATTGAACTTCCATGGTACAGAAAGACCACATTTCTACAGGAATGCTACTAAAAATCACAAGACTGGATATCTGGAGGATTGCACGAGCTACGCATGATGCCACCAGCACTATGTGTGTAGTGGGAATCTGTGTGTGTTTGTGTAACTGGTAGGGGGAGGGGAGGAGGGGGTCATGCCTCAAAGCTGCTTAGAAAAGTTGCCAGACACAAAGTGACATTTGGCTTTGAAAGGGTCTAAAAGACATCACTCACTGATAGGTAAAATAGACATTTTATAAATAATAGATTCAAAGCAACTCTCACAGGTGTATACATGCAGATTCACAGGAGATACAGAAACGATGCTCCTTGATGTTCTACTTTCCTTTGGTACACCCAAGACAGCTAAAAAAATGATGATAATAATGTGAGAGGGAACAATGGTGGTTTTGTTTTCCAGATTGAGATACTTGGCTGTCGGGTGAAAAGAAGAGGGGGGGGAAAAAAGAAGAAAAACATCTTGTTGTGCTAACATCAGTCCTTTGATCACATGTGCAGTTCACTGATACATCAATCTGTCTTTGTAGTGTACCATCCAAACCTTTGGGAAACATCGATTTTCAGCAGGAACGGTTCCTCGCTTCCATTCATGTCCTGAATATTTGAAGTACCTGTGCAGCGTCCGGCAGAAAAAAAGGTTCGCCGAGAAAAGGTGAACGTCGGCCAGATAATTAAGAGAACAAATCATGAGGAAAAACTGAAACAAAAACAGGCTCCTCTGCATAGTGCAGAGGGATATAGCCACACTATTTGCATTTCGGGCGCTCAAAGCGGGGAATAAACAGCAGTTTTTGGAGCGTGACATGTTAAACACATTGGCTGCTGGCTACAGCCGTGCCAAACAGCTTTGTGAAATGCCCCGTTCAGTGTGTGGAGGTGCTCAGAATGGCTTTTTAACCATCTACAAGCCTGTTAATCTGAGCCAAATTTGAGTGTCATGTTATGTAAAAAGAAGACTCTGCCGGGATTGCCATTAATACTAAACAGCTTCACATGTGGGGCTGGATCGGTGAGAACGGTTGTGGAAGCACAGGTAGGGCATTTCGGGGATAATGGGATGCTTCATGGTTGTTTAAACTGCTTGTTTGTGAATTAGTCGTGGCGGGTCGAAGCTTAGCAGAGCTCGGGGCCAAATAAAGGCTGGAAAATGGAGAACATGTCACAGTGACGCAGATCCACATTAACAGAAATTTACACCAAGCCAGAAGGAAGGACGGACGGACGGAGGAAAGGAGGGAGATGAGTTCAGATGTTCCTTTTTTTTGTTTTTTGTTTTTTTAGACCTCAGGGAAGCAGGAGTGTTTTGTGATGGCTGGATACCTGGGATCCCTGAATTCATTTCACAGTTTAGAGAAAATAAAAACGGTGCTGCGGGCGCACCCTCCGGTCTTGTTGATGCTCCTCCTCAGGCCCCGTAGAAATGTTTACCATATGGAAAAACAGTCACCTCAGAGGTTCACAACAGGGATCCTGACACAGCAAGAGACACAGAGGAGAAGAGTGAGAGGGATAGAAGGAAAGGAAGAAGCTGGGGAGGCCCGGCGATGGAAGGAAAAGGCAGAAGAAGAGAGGAGAAGTGGAGCACAAAAGCCTGAAGCTGGAAAAGTTGTGTACATGCAAAAGGAACGCTGCGTCGCAGGGGGACGGAGAGGGTGGCGGGGGGGGGAGGAAGAAACGGAAGCGCAGCGAGGAAGGAGGAGAGGAAGGTGGAGGTGAAGCTGATGGGAGGGGAGGAAGTGAGAGGGGGAGCACTGGAGTGTAGCTCTATAATTATCCTGATTGAGATTAACTTTAAATACTCTCGAATATAAGCATCATTTCATGGATGGTGGTTGGGCGCCTTTTTTGATAGGCCCAGGATGACTCATCCGGTGAGGGAGTTTAAAACACTGATACATCTTAGAGCAGCGCCAACACTTCAGGCCTGAATACTCCACAGAGAATAGCACCACCGTCCAATTACACTCCAGGTACGTCCTTACAGTGCATGCGAAAAGGTAATACGGGTGCTTCACACACAGACACGGAAGAAAACTTCAATCCAGGGGTTGCACGGAGACTCGCACACGCACATGCGGCTTAGAGACTGACACAAACACGCACGCACGCGCACACACTCGGGCCGTGTAGAGCTGGTGAGGCGACTCATTACCTCTCCCTGTCGGTGAAGGAGGAGGAGGTGCTGTGCAGCGTCTGCCGGCTGTCCTCCGAAGCAAGGGAGCGAGGGAGAGCGAGGGAGAGGGGGGGTGCTACGCCACGGGAAAGCGGGGGCGGATGCTGGGAACAGCTGCGATCGTAACTGGGAGAGAAAGGATAGTCAGATAGATAGATGGAGGAAGAGGAGGGGAGTAGGGGGACAAGATTTGCAAAGGATGAAGAGTTAAAGAGGCAAGCAGTCGGCATGGAGTGGGACACAAGTGCGAGGACGAAGAGAGATAAGACAAACGAGAAGAGAAACGGGGCATAAACAGATGCAATAAAGTTAGTTTGAGTTTGAGACAGATATTACAGTAAGAGAGGGCGAGACGGATACGAGGAAACGACAGAGAGATTGAAATGAAGAGAGGCGCGGAGAGGAACGATAAGGAGAGCGATCAGAATGAAAGACACAGAGGGAGAAACAAAGTCAGAGAACATCAGGAACAGCCGATCCATTTAGCATCAGCGAACACATTATCCTGCCACTGTGAGAGAGAATTAGTGCACTCATCGGACTCATTAAAACACTGTCGGAGAGGGGAGAGGGGGGGGGGGAGGGAGGCAGAGCGAGAAATGGGGAAGGAGACTTCACTGTGAGATGTGGGGAGGGAGTCAGAAGGTTGGAGGTGGGAAGGATGCAACAAGGCGAAGAAATGGACGGAGCAGTGGCGCGTGACTGAGGTGTCGTGCCATTACTCCTGTAAGGAGAGGGGAGTTCTGGTGAAGACGCAGTTGAGAGGCGCAGGTTCGGGCTCTTTGGAACACTTAGACGCACAACAAAGCTGTTCTCACCGCCATAAAAGCCCTCGTGCACCCTCATCGTCCCTCAGTAACACCTGTTCTTTCCTGGCTGACTCCTCTCACTGTACGCGCACACACAAACACACACCGTCACACACTTGATGACATTAGCCACACTGACGATTTTAGGGCTGGGAAAATCACTGAGCACATATGCCGCTCTTCTATAATCATAATGAACTGGACTGTGGCCAATTTCCACTATAGGCTATCATTTCGGTCCATCTGTACCCCCTTCCCGTTCCTTCCGCGGCACTTTCTCCCTCTAACACATGGTGTTATTTACACATTTATGACACTGAAGTACGAGCCAGTCTATAGAGAGGAGCTGCTGCCATGTCTCCAGACTGACTCCCTGCAGTTCTCGCTATTCTAATACCACTTGGGATTCACTAAGCAGTGTAGGGTTTTTTTGTTTTTTTGCCAGCGCCAGGTGAAGTAAGTTATCGAAACAAGAGCGAAGGCCAGTCTCAGGAACAGAGAGAAAGGGGGGCTTATCATGTATCAGCTCACGGCAAGCTGGAGGATTATCTGTGGATCTGCAGCCGGACTGGCGGTGCTGGGAGAGATAGGAGACTGGTGGGGGAGATAAGAGAAGTACCGGCTGTGCAGAGACAGGCAGCTTTAGAGCAAGGCACTGACGATAACTGGAACAAAGCGAGGAACCTAAAAGAAGTGTGTGTGTGGGGGGGGGGGGGGAGAGAGAGAACAGGTATTCAACGAAAGGAAGAGAAAAAAAATCCAGTGGGAGCCGAAGGGGAAGGAGAAACGAGGAGGGGAGGGGTAGATGGGGTATGAGGGGTAGATAATGTACGAGTGTGGGAGCAAAATTGAGATTAAGAGAGAGCGTGAAAAGGGGATATGGGGGAGAACAAATCATACCGATGCAGGCAATGAAAAAAAAGTGATACAACAGAAATTCAGGTAAGATGTGCAGATGAGATTACAGTAAGGAAGAGGAGGAGGAGTGCGAGAAGGGGGGGAGGGAGTGTGAGAGTGGGAAGAGAGGGGTCCCAGCGGTCAAATAAATGAGCCGTTATTGGTTTGATCAGCAAGGCGAAGAAGTGCTTCACTACATCGCGGAGAGATAATGGCCATGTGTGTACGGATCACCTCCTACCTGCCTCCCCGGCCTGAAAACATAACACATGCGCACACACACCGCCCACTCTGCGTCTATACGCTCGGGGACGCCACGTGAACACCCAAAACTATAAGACAAGAGATCACTGGTTATAGTTAATGCTTAATCACTGCAACTTTAATGGCTCTAAATGATACATCTGTGCCAATCGTGACTTTTGGGAACACAAGTGCTGTTAATAAAGTCATTAGTGAGCAATTACTCAGCTCTCATTTAGGCCCGTAACATAATCGGCGACAGGCGCACAGACAAGACGGGCAGGCCAGCGTGTGCGGGCAAACACATCTGCAGCCATTAAAGTCTCCTCTTCAAGAAAAACCCCACTCATCTAAACCCCATGCATCTGTCCCATTACACACATGTGTGGGGGAAAATGGTGTCTCTTGCTTACTCGCTTTATTTAAAAAAACAACAACAAAAGTCTAAATACTACTACATAAAAAAGCAAATTCAGCACTCTCCTAAACTGTCTATAAAACATGAGGCATCTGGGTTTTTATGATGGATTTGACTTATAGGTCTCAAAATTAAAGACAATTAGGTGGTTATTAAAGCTTGTTTATGCCAATGAAAAACACCCATATGTCAAAATTTTGACTTACTCAAAAGTTTGAGTTAAAAATCCAAAGTTAAGTCAAAATGAACTCTGCCTGGCAAAAAAAGAGAAAGAAAGAAAAGGGGAAAAAACTCAGTGATGGAAACAAGTTCCATAGATGGTGCCATAAACCTGCATTTTTAATTTATTTCCAGCAGAGGGAGACTCATCTGGGTCCAAGAGGAAGCCTGGCTGTACAGGAGTCTAAGATAAAGTGGTAATGATGCTCACCTCAGAGCTGAAAAATGAAACCAGTCCATAAACTGCAGTTCCTCTAGTGGCCACTTGAGGCTGGCTACAAAAGTGAGTCAGTCGCCACTGACTTCTATGTTTAAATGGCCAACATACACCATTAAAAGGAATATTTGCAGCCTAGTATTAAATACAGTTTTGGCATCTATGGATTATTTAACCTTTATAACAACTGTACAGCAATGACATGTTTTATAAGTCAATTGTTTTGATGTTTTTAAGGCTTAAAAGCTGTGGCAACACAGGTAGCTTCAGTCAATAGCTGCCTTTAAGCTTGAGTCACACAAGCCTAGATACCAGTGTGTTAGCACAGGCCCTGAAAGAAAAAATGTGTATTATGCAGTAGCTGGAGGTTGCTAGCAGTCGCTAGCATAAAACTGGTTGAAATAGAGATACACAGTGCTACACCAAAAACTTCTTGTAGTTGCTTTGGTTGTTAGCAAGTTACTGTGGTACCCTCAGTCTGCACGGAAAACAGCAGGTTGCCTGTAAATGATGCAAACCAGAAATAATGATATTCTGCCTTTAGAGAAGAAGTTGTTTGCTTAAAATGTGTTGGGTGGAGCAGTAAGGCATAACTTTTACAATGAAGGCGAATGTTTTCTGTTTGTGAACTCCATCACATTTTTTCGCAATTACTGCTCAGAGAGTAAATGTAGAGACCGCAGACAAGCGGGCGTTATTCATGTCAACTGTGGGTGACTGTGGTAACATGCTAGCAGGCAAAGTAATCACAAGGAAGTTTCTGGTGGAGCACAGGAACTTCCAGCGACGGTGCAAGTCTGTGCTTCAGTTTTAATGAGTGAAATTCACAGCAGTATTTTAATCAGTCTGTTAATTAAGACTAATTAGCAGATGTCTGTGTCTTTGTGTTGCTCACATACAGTTTATGGATGCTACTTGCTCAGCTTGCTAACCCGAGTTCGTTAGCCTTAGCCAATTACTCCGTCCACTTGCCCAAATACAGCAAATACAGGCTCCACAAACCAATATGGTCAGCAGCCAAAATGCTAAATTTGAAGCTTCCACCAAACAATGGGTGACATCATGGCTTCATAGGTATGTCCACTTCCTATGTAAAGTCTATCCTAACGAGTTTGTTTTTGGTCTTATTAATTTAAGAGAAGATTATGAATTTTACTTAGCAAATCATGCTGCCATTCGGAGTAAAATAATCAATAAAGCAGGCTGTGATTCAGCCCATGGCTAGCATGTGATTAACATAGTGTTACCTATTAGCACGCATACTTGCTTACTGGTTAAAAAAAACAAGAGAGCGACATCCGAAAACACTCATCTCAAGGACTCAGCACAAGTGAAGACTTTGTGAACCCACCGGTGACATCACAGTTTATGGCCTTGTTTTCTTTTACATATGCTTTACTCTGTTAACACTTATGACCTGTCCTGACAAGTTTCTGAGTCAGGTATAACCTACAGTGAAGATTAAGCCAAGATTACGATTTTGCCTTTCTGCACCCTCTCCTCACTGTCTTTGGATAACAACCAGGTGATCAAATCGAGATTAGTCCACTTACAATTATTAAAATATTAATGAAGTGCAATTATCTAGTAATTAATGAGATAAAAGTCTGAAGACAGAAAACAATTTTTTTTTCTGTAGCAGAATATTTTGTTTTTAATCATCTCATTATGCCTCAGGTTTTTCTTTCAACTCCTTGGTGGGGTTACAAATCCCCATGTTGGGACTGTTCTAATCAAACATTCAGCTGGCCTCAACACATCCCTGCTTTAATGGAAAGAACCATGATTTTAAAATAAAGAACAAAAACAAGATGATAATTAGCAGCTCATACACCTCTCTCAACATTAAAGTGTCCAAGATGCTGCTACATTCATGTGCTTCCACTGAAGTGTGCAATTTCAGTTTTTGGAAAATACCCAGTTTCTATTTCTTACCATTGTAAAAAAAAAAAAAGGCCCTGAGGTATTTTAACCAGAAGAATCCAGTAACACCACCCTGCTGCGTGTCAGGCTTACACAAGGAAAGTCGCCTCATCCTTACTCAGCAATGCCCACCTCATATTTATGTGGTCATGGACACAAACACACACACGACACGGTGGAGGAGAGAATTTTGGTTCCTACCAGAGTTTGGCTGTAATGATGACTGCTGTCAGGATGAGCAGCGAGGAGATGGTCACGGTGACATAGAACTGTGGGTCCACTGTAACACACACATTTACACACACACTCACGAAGTTATTCATCTCAGATTGTTTAGCTGTAGCCAGAACAAAAGAAGAAAACAGTGTAGCCAGCTGAAACATCAAATTGGACGTGCAAGACTCTAGCCTCCAACTATCACACCCATCCGATGACGTCTCCTCTGTGTTTTGCAGTTATGACAGCGGCTAATTCTTCCCTGTGAGTGATGAGAACTTTATTAGGCAATCCCCGCCGCAGACACAGCCGGGTGCACACAGCTGGGTGTCAGCCTTCACCCTCATGACAGCTAATTCCCTAGAGGACTCCTGGCATGTGAGTGTGTTCGCTCACTGCAACTCATGGACACCTTTATTTAGAAATCCTTCATCTCTTGATGCCCACCTTCCTCAGGCTCTGTCTCCTCTGCCTCAGTCCCACCATCCTCCACTCCCTTCTTGGGCTCCAGTGGTGGCTGCATGCTTTCGTCAGGGTAAAGCCAGTTCTCAGGCGTGGCGGTGCTGGCCTCTTGCTGGTTCCCATGCAGGTACAGGTGATCAGTTTCCTGGCTGGAGAGGAAGTGGTAGGTCTCGTCCTCCAGCTGCTGCGTGGGACCCCAGACCACCGCCCACAGAGGGGTGGGCGTGACTTGGGCGGTGACGGACAGCTGGACCGACAAGGCGTCCACCTGCTCCTCGGCCTCTCTGTCGTCACGGTTACAGGTGGAGGGCTGTGTCACCAAAGCAACCAGGAGGAGAGAGATGAGGCCAGTCAGTCGTGCGACAGGAGAGATGGAGCTGGAAGGAAAGGTGAAGGAGAAAGGATGAGAGAGGGTGGAGTGACAGGACAGTTATCTGAGAAAATGCATTGTCCGCGGCCGCCCTGCACGACCTCAACAGCTTAGACATTGATTCTCAAGCCGGCCATCACTCAGAATGACATTTTATGCATCTGCGTCCCACACATCTCTCCACCTCAGAAACTATCCATCTTACCATCTCTCCATCGCTTCACTCTGTTCACTGAGACTCCTCTTCTCCGATCATCTCTCTCTGTAAGATAAAACAGAGGGGCAAGAGAGGAATAAAAGCCAGAAAGGGGGGAGGGTCCTGCTTTTTGTCGCCTCCTTTCTTCTTCTTCTTCTTGTGTTTTGCCACATAAAATCCATGTAAACACAGACAGCAGCAAGAGTGCTGGCGAAAAGCCAACTCTGTCACATTTTGAAAGAAGCACACACGCGGACTCCCCGGGGCATCACAATCTAAAGCTCAACTGTTCGCCACATGTTCACACACATCTGCATGGTAAAAAAAAAAACATCCAGAAGTACACACCGGTCGTCTGCTCTGCCCTGTCACACACATCCACAGCGCACACACACCTGAGCACGGCACATTAATCATCATTAGAGTCGTCATGCATGGAGCGAGTACTCTATAAGTCACTTTGAGCAGAGAGAGATAACTTCCTATCAACAACTACTGCATAAATGCCACAGAAATGTCACTCAGAGACACACGAACACACGCGCTCCGACACATATCAGTTATCATGCCTACCTCTGGCTGTGGAGAGAGGGAATGAGAGAGGGAGACAGAGAGAAAGGGGGAGATACAGGGAGAGAGAGAGAGAGAGTGAGGGAGGGAGGGGAAAAAAAAGCATCGGTTGCCTTAGCGACTGAGACATGCAGAGTCTGGTGGAGTAAGAGAGGGGAGAGAGAGCGACGTGGGGAGGGCAAGAGACTGTAGGAAAGAGATTTAAATGCTAATTATGTGTTTTTTTTTAAATGGGTTCAATTAAACGGACACAGAGGAAAAAGAAATGAATTTGACGAGCCAAACAGAAATGATACCGAGGACGACATTAATAAGCTCATTTTGGAGGCGGAGGTTAAAAAAAAAAGAAGAAACCTCTCCAATTGTGTTTACAAAGACAGCAAGGACACCCCAGAGAGGAAAAAAAGAGACAGAAATACAGACAGTAAAGAGGAAGAGGCGCGAGAGAAAGGAATGACGGGAATAAAATTTAATTTACATTCATTTACGCTGGCAGAGGAGGCTAAAGAACTGGTGTTTCCAGAGGAGACGGGGTCAGACGGAAATACAAAAAGAGCAAAAAAGAGATGCAAATTTGTTGGTGAGAGTCACAGTGTGACAGCTTTATTGTATGTGAAAATAATATTTACACAGAAAACAATCTGCTTATCGCGCTCACACGCACACTCGCTCACTTTCTCCTTCCAACACTGATACTCGGTCTGTCACACTTCACACCCCTGCACCCTCCCTCGCTGTCACTTCGCTCCCACCCTCTCATTTCCTCTTCATGGCTGCAGGCCGTGGTGTTCTCGGCACGAGAAAGCGGCGCTCACTGGAGAGCGCAGCGGAGCCACGAGCCGGACCCTGCGTCCTCCTCCGCGGCGGCGGACCGGCTGTCTTTTCCTTCATCGCCGCCTTCGTCGTTATCCTCGTAATCTAAATTAGACGAGGGGGGTCATAACGATTTTTCACGACAAGCATCACCTAAAATTAACACGACCGTATTCATTTCGGCAATTCCACGGTTGCTCATTAAACGTGTGAGGCAGCAAATGAAGATGTGAATGTGTGTGAAATTGCAGCGTGTGTGTGTGTACCATCAGTCTCCTCATCATCTTCAGTGTCTCCCTCTGACTCCAGTAAACAGGAATCCATTAGACTGTCTATCCTTGCCGTGACATCACCCCTGTAACATTTACACCCGCAATTAAATAAAGCAGGCGCTTTGAACTCGTTATAGTTCACAGAAGAGCCCGATTTCATCTCAAGTGGACCAAACAGTAAAACTACTGCATAGCAACCTATAGATCACACTCTGGCAACACTCGCATTTAGAAAACAGATGAAAAACAGCCTGAGATGTCTGAGGAAAAAGGTGCTGCTGTAGAAATACGTCTCAATTTTGCATGTTCACTCAATCTATTCTCATTAGATGTGCATTATAATTTACACAGCTGATCTACAAAGGCACAAAACACTTCATATGTGGAGTAAATCACAACTGAACAACCACAGTATGTTCTGATTAATGAGTCCTCAAACTCGGTGTGTCGTGGAAATACTTTCAACTTTTCACAGATTTTTACTCCCGGTACAGTCAAGCTGGTACCACTGCACCGAGATTTCGTGAAAAAATTGGAAGTATTCATGACTTTTCTTTGCAAACCCGTCCAGTGGACCAGATTGAGCCCTGTGGCAGGCTGGTTCTAGCCCCTTATATTCGCCTTAGATTTAACACCCCCTGAACCAAAAGCATGATATCAAGATAAATGTGTGTGTCAAAATCAATTAAACCCATTAGCACATTAAATCCAATTATAGCTTTAGAATTAAAAGTGCAGCTGACCTCAGAACAAACAATGAATATTCAAATAAGGAAGATAATTGAGCAGCTTGGATCTATAATCTTTTTAAGCCAGTGGTGTTGACAAGTATCGCTCCCACCTTTGCCTCCCGGAACTCGGGAGCTGCTCCCAAACGATGAGGTCTTGACCTCCGGTGACCCATCGGTGGTCTCCACTCCCAGTGGTCCATGCTGCAAAGCAGATGATTCTGGGAGCGTCAGGCCAGGTCAGAGAGGCCAGGTACCGACACTGAGGCAGAGAGAACACTAGAGAGAGGAGAGAGACATGATGGGACCGGAAGTCAACGGAGGAACATAAAGTGTGTAAAACTGCGTTTTTACATTCTCGGTAAATTAAAATTGGTTTGCTCGTTTTCCAGCAATACAGCACTGGTCCCCAGTCTAGAACCAGTTCCGCATATTTCGCCTCCCCTAAAAAATAGCTGGCAGAAACACACCATCACCAATCTGCTGGCCTCAAAGCTGGAATTGCTGCGGGATGCAGCCCCCAGACTCTGTCCACAATGATCTCCTTCCCACGGTAATTATCCCAGCTTCTGTTAGCAACACTGCATAATTATTGGTTTTCAAAGGTGCCAAAAAATGGTCTGGTTCTCTGAAGATACCAAAGCAGTGCGGGCTTTGCAACAGCACCTGCAATGGTAAAAAAAGAGAGATGTGGGACTCACAATTTAGCCTGCTCTCTCCATTCGCCAGATCGTAGCAGGATCCAATTAGGAGGCCTCCCGTCTGGTGAATACAATCTGTTACTCCGGTGATACTGCTGTGATTGGTCAGTCTGGTCATCGTTCCTGTGATAATTGGACAGATGTTAGGTGGAAGGATTATGCAGATTTCACTAAATCTGCCTTCCTTTTTGGATCTTCCTCTCTGACACACACACAGCCTACCGGTCCTCCAGTGCAGGATTTTGAGCCAGGCTCGACCATAAGCCAGGAACACTCTGTCTCCCCGCGGGCTGAGGGTTAGACGCCCGCACGCCTCCCCTCCGCAGCCTGTCACCTGGCTGTTCCAGTGGTGCAGCAGCCTCAGGGGGTCTCTATCCGAACCCCGGTTCTCCCACACAGACAACCCTCCCTCAGCCGAGCCGCTGAACACCAGTGGACCCTGAGACTGCGGAGGGCACAAGAGACACAGTTGTCATGGTGATTTAAGTCTTTACCCTGTGTGTGTGTCTGTGTACACGTGTCTTAGAGTGAGTGTATGCATGTTAGTGCAAATGCAAGAGAAGTGTGTGAACAGTTTTAAAATGTCTCTGTGCTTCTGCTGCTGGTTATAAATGGATTTTGCGTTTTGCATGATAAACAACACAGAGGATGACAATGATGTGCTACGCTTTAATGCTTCAGGCATATTATGATGATTGCAAATTGAAAAAAAAAATGTGCATATCCAGCTCTGGGTTTCAATATTCATAAAAAAGCCTTTTTTCACTCAAAATATATACAGTATGCTCTAAAATTGGACGAGCTCCACAGCTTACATCTTAACAAATATCTTTGATTTCCATTTGAAAGCAATAAACAAGGAAAGCTTGCGTGAGGATGATGTGAAGAAATATAGCCGTTTGATTTCCGGGGAAGAGGCTTTTTCACAAATTACTAATCAAGAGTTTGAAAAACTACGTTAGACAGCCACAGAAGGGAAACAAAAAAACTCTTCAAGTTAAAAATAGGCTGAAAATGAAAACAGCTTGAGCATCCTCCGTGTGAAGAGAGCGTGATGGTCAGCAGGTGAGTGACCCACCCACCTGGATGGAGGTGACGGCTTCCTGGTGAGCATTGACTGACTGGCAGTTTTGGAAAGTGTCCCAGCTCCAGGCTTGAACTTTCCCCCCGTCTGCGGGGTGACAGAGTGTGAGGTTAATACGCGCTGACAGGCGACTGGCAGTCATTATTGTGGGTTACGGTTGACCCACCTGAGCCTGGCTGCCTAAACTGTGTGCCTCCATCACTGTGATTCAGCTCGATAACTCTGAGCTGCTCTCCCTAACTCACTGGCAGATGATGCCACATTGTCAGACTCTGCATGCATATTAGTCCCATAAACAACAACAACAACAACAACAAAAAACGGGCACATACATGCACAAAAATAGGTATGTCACCAACACATACTGTCCTCAGGAAAACACACCTGATCCAGTGATGATGTAGCCATCCTCCTCCGGCACAAAGCAGAGCGCGGTCACAGCGTTGAATGTGTAGATAGACTTAACACACTGCCCTGAAGGAAACAGTAAAAATCGAATTTAACTGACAGGGCGCAGGCCATCAGTCACACAGGCAAACATTGATTACGATGCACACATTTCCCACACACAACCCTCAGGCTCCATCTACCTATATATGTATGTCACTCTATGTCGCTGTGTGTGTGTGTGTGTGTGTGTGTGTGTGTGTGTGTGTGTGTGTGTTTGTGTGGTTAAGCCTACCAATACTCAGGGCCCAGATCTTCACATAGCAGTCCACTGAGCCACTCAAGATAAACCTCTCTTTGTCGGACAAAGACAGGGACCAGGCTGTCGAGGGGGTACGCGCAGACCAAACAAAGAGCAGAATGGGGACAGAGGAGGGGAGACGGAAAGAGAAAAGAGATTACGCTGGCAAAAAGCTGTAAATAAGTGATGATGCGCAAAATAAAAAAGAGGAGACCGCAAGACAAAGACTGAAAATGACTAAAAAGGAACCATGTAATTAGTAAGAGAGACTATGGTTCGACTGAGCTGCGTCATCAGTTCACTTCTAGACTTGGTATTTTAAGTTGGGGAAGCAGGTGGGGAGGGGATGTAGGAGGAGAGCCGGAGATGTGTTGGAGTGCAAATGATGGAAGGCTGCCTGCTTCAGACAGACAGTGAACTCTCTAAAGTGTCCACTGTGGTTACCTCTCTCTGGGCTGATCTGATGAACTGCTCCTATAATTACCAAACCGCAGGACAGAGGCATTACTCAGCTCTGCTCGGCCCACATGTTAGGATGTGTGTGTGCGTGTGTGTTTCCTCACCCAGCCTCTTGCAATACTCAGGGGGAGGTGCTGCCAGACAGGTGACCCCGCCGGTGTGACCTCCTAAGTTCTTGTGCTCTGTTGCAGTGGGAACGTGCCACACCTTCACTGTCGTATCTCGACTTAAGAGTGAGAATGACGGACGGGAAGAAAAAGGGAGGGCCCAGGAGGAAAGAAAGAGAGAGGGGGGAGAAAACAAGCAAAGTTAAAAGGCGTTCCACATAAACCGCAAGAGATTTGCGCCGAGTGATCAGGCGGAGGAAGAAAACCAAATATATGTCAGACAGCGAGGGAGAGAGCAAGAGCCTATTAAGTGATAAATTAGGTGAAATGTTCACTTTGCATATCCATTATGCAAATCGAGTCTTCTTTTCCTGCTTTACCTCCCAGAAACCACCAGGTTGTCAACAGCAACCACGCAGGTGACTATGTCACTGTGACCCTGCAACAGCCTCAAGCGAAACTTCGCCTTCTCCCACGACGCTTTGAGGGATGTAAATTCAGCTTCTGTAAAAGAAATGATTTGTGCAATTAGCAGTGTTGACTCATCAGCACCCTGGCTCGTTAATCTACACACTTCTTCAATATGGATTAGTCTGCCACTGCAAAGCGTGGGGCTAAATTAGCTCCAAGGATGCAAAACGTGGGCCCTGTCTTCAGGGAAGCATATGCAGCCAGTTGGTTTTAAAACTGGCAGCCTCGTGAGCTTGTTAGGACTCCTTCGGGGCAAAGAAGAATAATCTGATTTTAGATGTTAATCACAAATTAGGGCACCGCTTTGTGCTTTTAACTGCCAGTGACAAATCGTAACGGCAATCTCTCCAGCCACTTTTCTTAATTATCCCACCTTCCTGCCGTAGTAGCCGCTCCTCGTCAGAGCCCGCGCAGTCGCCTGACACGTCCCGACAGTTATCTGACACCTTGGCCGCCGCTGTCCTTTCCCGCTCTCTGCCCATCTCCGCCTTCCTCTGCCTGGCAGCCGGGGCTGGCGCTGCTTGAGCTCTGGACTCCTCTTCTCCCTTAAGGATCTTGGAGGCTGGAGGCGTCTGTGATGGAAGGGCCTCAGGGACATCCTCCCTGTGCCAGTGCAGAAAGCAGGTGCTGAATATATAATCGAGATGCAAACTGCACACAGTCACAGCTTGGTGACAGTGAGGATACCTGCAGAGGATCTCCAAGTGTCATACAAACTAAAATAATACTCCTGTAAGAGTAGTAGTCTGTAGTCTGCCTGCCAGGAGAAAATCAGCGTACTTCATTCAGTTTTATGTTAATGTCCACACACATGCGGATTTCCCTCCTTAGGGGCTCCAATAAGGACAACGACATCCCTGAATGATGTTTACACATGACGAGCAGGAGAAAGTTCCAAATTTCCTAAAGCATGACAGTATTTGACCTGCAATGTGTTTGGATAGACATACAAAACAGATCAAAGGCTTCAAAGTGAATGTTGTTGCTTTTGAAGAATTATGTTTCTCTTCATCTGCCCCCCCACCCGTGGCTGGTACCTCTCCCTCACTTCCTTACACTTGTCTTTTCATCTTCTCCTTTTTTCCGTCTCCCACAATCCCAAGAGTTTGCTGCGGGCCAGAAAGCTGCAGCTGAAGCTCAGCCAATCTGGAACGAAGCTCCGCCTTCCTGGAGATCTGAGAAGGGAAGAGGCACGAGATTGGTTGTAAACCAAGCTGCTAAATCCACAAGTTGTTTATATGCACAACCAACATACCCGGCCTGTCTCGATTTATTAGACTGCAGCCCGCAACATACAGCATACTCCTGTTAGATTGTGAGCTTTGAAATATGCATGAATGAGTGAATCAAGCGTGTCAATTTTAGATTAGGTGGCTGGTTCCTCAGTTAAAGGAGCACTCCCCTAGTTTTTATTTCTCAATTTATTTGTCAGCATTTTACTCTGCCTGTGAAAATCAGTGTTTGTATCTTTCGTGGCTCTCGGCGGAGCTTCGAAATTATCGTGGTTTTTACCAGCAGGAGATTGCGGAATACAGATTTTTAAAACACGGGTTCAGGCATTTGAAAATCTCCAAGGCGCAGTGCATCTAACACGCTTTTGCATTGTGGGAAATGTATTCTTAAAACAGAACAATAAAGTGTTGCTGTGTAATCGTAATATTTGATCATCAGCTGTGGAAGAGCCACTTTAATCTAGGTAAGACTAGTTAAGACTGCCGTCTACTTTTCTAATTAAAAAAGGAACCAGCAAATAGATCTGTCAGATCAATTATTTAAAGAAAAGGCACAACGTTTCACTCTAAAACAGGGGTATCAAACATGCAGCCTCTGCAGGCCACAACTGGACCACCTATTGGCATGCACGTATATATAAATACCTAGAATGGACAGGAGGGCAGGCTAGAGGTAGCAGAGCTGAAGATTTTCATTAGGAGTGGATTAGATCAGAATGACAGCTCAAATAAGTATCAAGGCAGAGATGGTTTGGAGTTGTGCAGGGGAGGGATAGTGGAGATACTGGACAAAGGATGCTGAACGTGGAGCTGTGTGTAGTGAAGGAGGACATGCAGAGGGCTGATGTGAGAAGAGGATACTAAGGATAGGTGGGAGGAAGATGATCGACTGTGGCAACTCCTAAAGGGAACAGCCAAAAGAAGAAGAAGAAGAAGATTGTATTTTGTTGGATAAAAATTGTTTTGAAAGAGGTTAATGATTCAGACCTCTAAGATCATGACATGAGCCATTCTTCTCATTTTTACAGGCTTCTTATAAACAAAGACATTCCCTGTGGCAAGTAGGTTTTGGAATGAAGATCCATGATCACAAAGTTACAGGTTTCTTTGTAATAACAGAACGTGGAAAAACTGCACTTATTTTTCTAAAACATCTCAGGTTGCACTTCATCTGTTTTGTGAATGGGAGGCTTGTTAAATGCATTCAGAAAGTCGATCTTCACATTGTATAAGAAAAAAGGAGAATTTAAAAGTCTGCTATTATTACATGATTACTATGAAGTGTTTTCACCGGTAGGACCCACCTGAGATCAAACTCGGTTCCTAGTGGCCTATGAACTTAAATGAGTTTGACACCGCTGCTCTAAAATGTAGCGAAGTAGAGAAATAAATGGTAATGCTGAAGGAAAGCACATCAAAATTAAGTTTCTTCTCCCACACGGCAAAGTAACACTTCATTTTTCACCTTTATTGGATTATTGTGATCTGCTCTTTATGAAAGAATCCCACTACGTTGGATACTCTAAACCATTGTGCCTTACCTTTTATTACTAGCTGTGAAAACTGCACATAACACTGTTCTCTAAAGTGATAAGAAGCCAGCTGTATATGTCCAAAGACTAAAGCAGGCTGTTATAAATGAATCTCTCCTTGGCCTGGTTCCTTCCTCTGATTGGTTTAAATACACATGTGTTTAAACCACGAATGTTTGCTTGCAGAGTCGAAATAAAGTCAGACGCACCTGCTCCTCTTCCTGGTTTCTCCTATGGAACAAGCTGAGATGTTTGAACTGGTTAGTATGGGGATTTTAAAGCTATTTTTTAAAAGACTGCAGAGGCAGCAGGTGCATTTACTCCTAAATTTGCACTATAATTGATTTGAAATTGTACCCGTTTTGATCTTTTCCTGCACATAAAGTCGATATCATCTTCCCTGTATTGGTTTTTTAATCTAAACTTTCATCACATTAAGTAAAGGACACAATAAAGCCACTTTCAGCTGCTTCCTTATCCACGAGGGGTCGCCACAGCAGGTGGCTTTGCAGATGTTTTTTTTATGCTGGCTGCTTTTGCTGACGTAACCCCCAGGGGATTGGTTTCTCCTCCTGGGATCAAACTGAGGATCTTTCACTTGTTAGGCGAGTGTGTAAACCACTACATTGTGAAGCAAAGGATGCAATACTAAAAACTCTGAATATAACTGCATTTTAACAACACTGCAAGGAAAATGTTGCTACTCTTTTATGTTTTTCAGTCGCTTCATCACATTGCAATAGAGAGACGATCTGTTTTTATAAATAAGAACTGATTTAATTTGCACAATATGTTTGTTATTGTCACCGTTTCATATTACCTTTATGTTTTGATTCGTTTTTTTATGACGTAAAGTGTAAATGCTCCCGACTGACTTCCTCATAATCAGCTGATTTTTTAGACTTTATCATTTGGGTTTGCTCAATGATACCGTCAAATATGTCAGTGGTTGTTCCTGCTGCATTTCGTTGCCTCAATCCCTGTTAATCTTGTGTCATTTTTCTTTTTGCATAAGATGGCGTGTCCCTTTCACTCACTTTATGAAACTTTAGAGGGAAGCAAGGTCATTATGCTAACAGTGAAACTAAAAAAAGAACTAAACTGATACAAGCTAAATCACTCTTTGAAACAAAATTGAATTAAAAACAAAATGTCAAAAAACTCCGGCGGGAAGCATCCAGTTGCTGTGATACTTGTAGTGTCCTAATCTGCTGGCTCATCTCAGATCATCCTCTGTGATCCAGGTCCTACTTCATTTTCAGAATAGATATATTCAGGATCCTCTTTGTGATATGTTTCCAAACTGAGGGTTTTACTGCATATACATAATTCTGGCAACACAATATTATAACCAGTATTTTACATAAGTGGGGCTCATTTATTTTAGTTTAACATCCATTTCTGTTTCTTAAATGGACAGGTATGCATAAACTTCTATTATGTAAGGTAACAAAAACTTTTTACCCTAACTACAGCTGGAAATATGCATAGTTACACCATAAAGGTCAGGTTTAAGCCAAGAAATTATACAGAATCTGATTATACAGAACATGTCAGTACCAATGTTGCTTCTTCATTTCACAGCCAAACGCTGCATTCGTAAGTGCTGAAATGTGACTGTATTAGAAAATGCCTTTGGCACAGAGGGAATCACGGCGAGATGATGGAGATGAACCTGGTATCTAAACGCAGGTAAATATTACAGCTTTCACGTGCTTTGACTGGCCATCTATCTCAAATGTTGATATGACCCTTGAAGGTTTACCCAGCATGCAATGTTTGACGTTTTCTCCAGTGAATGATGAGAAAACAAATCAAACATGAAGGATGCCATTGCTTGTTTGTGTTACTCCATGTCACAGAGATTAAACTGGTGTCATGCAATTGAAACTATGATGTACAAAGTTTGTCTTTAGACTTTGACACCTGCAGTTTTATATATGTTATTATATATACAGTTATAGATAGAGAGAGAAAAAAAGCTCCAAATTTCAGCCCACCTGAGGCCCTGCAACTCATAAAATGCTTATATAGTAAGAAGATAACAACTTTCATGGATTCATTAAATAGACTAAAGTTACTGCACAAATCAAATGAGCTGGCTCTGAGGGGTCAGGTGGGAAGCACTGGTTGTTTTTCATTGAATGAAGGTTCTCAAACTGACGGAACCAGCTAAACTTAAGGTTTAAAGCTCCGTCCAGATCCTTTACACGTGCTTTTAAACGTGCCTTCATCTAAGAATATATAATTAAAAGAAAAACGATCCTATTTCAGATGATGTGCAGGCTATTTTCGACAACTATGAATGCAGGTGTGTCTTGAAATTGAAATTTTGGCTTGCATTGTTTATGCACAAAATGTTTGGGAAAAACGCTGCCAAATGCCTTTCAGCTGGAAATGTGTGTCACGCCATGCATGCATGCATTTACAGTCCTGCTGCCAGAACCAGGGGCAGCTCAGTACACGGAAATCACTGCTGTGGGGCTCGGCCACTCTCTTATTGCATTCACATTCTGGTCTTTAACACGCAGAAGCTCTCCTGAAGTTTCTGATTATTATATTTTCCAGATGCATTCGGCTCAACCTGTGATCTTCTGCTGTTCCTGGGGCGAAAACTGTCAAATTATTCATTGCACGGTTATTATTAATGCATGTTAATCATGGCTTTACGATGCCAACACTGTTAGTTTTAAGAAGCCTTACTTCACACCTTTTTGCAGCTGACTTGTACTGTGTGGCAAACCTCTAATGCTTACATTGACTGTGTGGTCTATTGAATAGACAGCTTTGTTGTAGTGACTGTCAGCAGGTCAATATCTATCTGATGTTTTTAATTTAGGCTAAATGTGTGTCTGTGCTGCTCTTGCAGGTATAACCTCGTGCTTCACCTGAGGGAAATTTATTCAGGATTTACACACAGGCTACACGGAGATGTAATGAAGAGGGAAAGGCGAATGAAGTGTTTCTGTACCTTGAATCTTTCCTCTGGGGTGAGATTGATTTTTATTTCCAGATTTTCAATCTGTCTCAACTTCTTCTGCAGCTTCCTCACCTCCCCCATTGGCGTTGTCTAACCCGGTTAGCTACACTTTAAAACTGGCTTTCAAGTTGGAAGATAGCGTCAAACAAACAGCATTTCCTTTAAATAAAGAGTCTGAAGCGGTTTAAATAAATAAAGATGCATCGAGAGGCTTAGCAGGGCGGCTCAGAGACGTGTCGCCGGATGTTGACGATGTGTTAGAGGTGTATTACTGTCCTTACAGCGCCATCATGTGGTCCGTTCAGAAAGAGGTGCTAAATCCCGTTAATAAATAATAAAAGTACACCATGTCCTTACTTAAAAACACTGTAATGCGTATGTACGGTTTCGCATACACGAAATGATATAACTGTGTGAGGCTCTTCTTCAAAATCCAGGCCCTGAAGGTCACCATGACAACCGGAGGACAGAGCTGTAAAACTGTGCTGCATTCAAATGTACTCCCCATAGCTTGTATTTCTGAGCGTCCGACGAGTGAAAGACACTCGTTGAAAAATAAATGAATAAATAAAAAATTTAAGGAAACACAAAGTCGGTTAAACTTCATTATTCAGAGATAACAATGTGTCCAGTTAGGAAGCACTAACCACTGTGGATCATTTAACCTGCTTTGGTGCAAAGAAAGTGACAACATGAATAGTGGAGAGGCAACAACAAACAGCACTCCCCCACAAAAGTGTATGCATTTTATCCAAATGCTTTATTAATCCCAGTGGAAAATTGTATTGTTACAGGTGGTCACTTTAAATATAAATATGAAAGATTAAAAAAGTTAACTCTCTAAAAAAATAAGTAAAAATAAGTGCAATATTAATTTTAATATTCCAAAGTTAAAATGATACTATGCAGAGTATAGACAGGATATTGCAAGTGAAAATAGTCCATTTATGATAAGGAAAGTTGTAAAGATGGCCAGAGGTAGGAATGATGTCCTGTAGAATTCTGTAGTGCATGTGGCTGAATGAGTATTTCCTGAACACGCTCCAGCACAAGATGAAGACAGCGTGACGGATTGTGCAATATTGACAATAGCTTAGACAGTATCCTCCTTTCTGACACCTCTGTCGGAGAATCAGGCTCCACACACACAACATTATTGGCCTCGCGAATCAGTTTATTCACTCTGTTGTTATCCACTTCCCACATTCTGCTGCTCCAGCACACTACAGCACAGCACACGGCTCACGACAGACTCATTTTGCATGTGGTGTCCATAGATCATTGCATTCAGTTTGTGTACTATTTTTCTTTCTTTTTTTTCTAATTTGCTTTTTCCTAGAGTGCTTGTCATTAATGCATGAGACACTATCTGCAGGCCATTCAGGTTGCAGAGGTACTCCACCTCCTCCTCCTCGACTCAAGAGTGGTAGAAGTCGTAGATCCATAGAAGGGCATTAACCCACCAGGTCTGGTACCTGCTCCTTTACTTGAAGTGGAACAGGAGGAGCACTGGCAGAGCCCTACAGTGCATATTTCACCTGTGCTCACAGACCAGCACCATGCATCTTCATTGGCATTTGCCAGAGAACTGGCAGATCTGTCTGTTTCACCTGGGCAATTAATTTGTTTCTTATATATATATATATATATATATATATATATATATATATATATATATATAGCATCTTACACCCTGCTGTTATGTGCTGGATTGTCTCTGGGGCATCTTTACACAGCCTGCACCTGTAGTCTTGCCTGGTGTGATAGACCTCAGCCTCTATGGATCTTGTGCCCAGAGATTGTTCCTGTGCTGCCATGATTAGTGCCTCTGTCCTGTCTTTCAGTCCAGCTTTGTCCAGCCACTGATAGGATTTCAAGATATCAGCCACCTCCACTATCTGTGCAGGGGCCTGTCCTTCCATGATGGTGCCTCCTCTTCCTCCTCATTCTTGGGTTTCTGCTGCCCAAGGTATTCACTGAGCACTGGGTCAGTTGGGGCCATCTTCGTGATGTATTCGTGGATGTTTGTTGTCTCATCCTGGACCGTGGTGCTGACACTCACCAGTCCCCGGCCTCCTTCCTTCTGTTTAGCATACAGCCTCAGGGTGCTGGTCTTGGGTTGAAACCCGCCATGCATGGTCAGGAGCTTCCTTCTAGCAACCTCTTCATGATTCCCATTTGCCTGCGGGGTCCCCAGGTACTTGTAGCTGTCCTCAGTGTTCCGCATTGTTGCCTTCTGGTAGTTTGATCCCCTCAGTTCTGACTACCTTCCCTCTCTTTGTTATTATCCGACTACATTTCCCCAGTCTAAATGACATTCCGATATCATTGCTGTATATCCTGGTGGTGTGGATCAGTGAATCGATGTCTCGTTCATTCTTGACATACAGTTTGATGTCATCCATGTACAGGACATGGCTGACAACTGCTCTATTCTGTAGTCGGTATCTGTAGCCAGTATTTTCAATAATCTCACTGAGGGGGTTCAGGCCTATGCAGAACAGCAGTGGGGACAGAGAATCTCTTTGGTAGATCCCGCACTTGATGGTGACATGTGCTATGGGCTTGAAGTTGGCTTCTAGTGTTGTACGCCACATCCCCATTGAGGTCCTGATGAAGGCTCTTAGGGTATTGTTGAACTTGTATAGTTCTAGGCATTCCAGAATCCAGGTGTGGGGCATTGAGTCATAGGCCTTCTTGTAATCAATCCAGGCAGTGCCCAAGTTGGTCAGCCTATATATATATATATATATATATATATAGATAGATAGATAGATAGATAGATAGATAGATAGATAGATAGATAGATAGATAGATAGATAGATAGATAGATAGATAGATAGATAAATGTTACTAGATATTCACTTTTTTAAAATCATTAAATTTTGAAGATTTGTATGGATTTATCCAAAAGCTATGAAAGTTCTTGAAACATTGTCAGGATCTTTACTGTTCTCGTATTATTACAGTGAGCTGCAATGTCTTAATGAGCACAATGATAACAGGTGGCATTGGTTGGCCTGCAGAAGCTGGCAAATTATAGTCTTCCTGGTTCTTTTTTGCCTCCAAATCCCACAGACCTAAAACAGAAATAGGGGCCAGTGGGGCAAATTAGTAATCCAGAGGCCCAGTAGCCCATAACCATTATGGGCCACTGGGCCTGTCCAAGTTGGACCAAGTAAGATGGTATGTCTAGTCCAATTTGGACCCCTGCTGCATGGACCTCTGCAGTATCCACTGAGAGCTGGAGGAGGTCAAGTGCAGATGATTCATTAAAATATTTGCAACATAAAATGGCTAAAGTAAGAGATTAAGTTAAGGGGGAAACATTAAGTGAACAAATGGGTATTTAGAAAAAGACAACAAGTTAGTTTGGAAGTTAACTTTTAAAGCCATAACGCTGGGACTTTAATGAAAAATAATTTGAACTAAAAATTAAAGGCTGTTTCTAAAAACAGTTTTATTTATTTCTATTTTACAGAGCAACAGCTGACACATACTCATTAAAAGTTCTAATATTCACCAAAGTCTAACAGTACAGTCGTCGCCATAGGTTTTGAGAATGACACAAATACTGGTTTTCACAAAGTTTGCTGCTTCAGTTTTTATAATAGCAATTTCCATATACTCTAGAATGTTATGAAGAGTGATCAGATGAACTGCGAAATCCTTCTTTGCCATGAAAATGAACTTAATCTCAAAAATTCAATTTCCGCTGCATTTCATCATTCAGCATTTCATGCCATAAAAGGACCTGCTGAGATCATTTCAAAAAATTTCTCATCAACTCAGGTGAGAATGTTGACGAGCACAAGGCTGGAGATCATTATGTTATGCTGACTGAGTTAGAATAGCAGACTGGATGCATTAAAAGGAGGGTGATGCTTGAAATCGTTGTTCTTCCTATTAAACATGGTTACCTGCAAGGAAACACATGTAGCCATCATTGCGTTGCATAAAAAGGGCTTCACAGGCAAGGATGTTGTTGCTACTAAGACTGCACCTAAATCAACCATTTATCAGATCATCAAGAACTTCAAGGAAAGAGGTTCAATTATTGTGAAGTAGGCTTCAGGGCCCCCAAGAAAGTCCAGCAAGCGCCAGGATGGTCTCCTAAAGATGATTCAGCTGCGGTATCAGAGTGCCACCAGTGCAGAGCTTGCTCAGGAATAGTAGGAGTCCATCTGCACGCATAGTGAGGCGAAGACTTTTGGAAGACGGCCTGGTGTCAAGAAGGGAAGCAAAGAAGCCACTTTTCTCAGAAAAAGCCATCAGGGACGAATTGATATTCTGCAAAAAGTACAGCGAGTGGACTGCTGAGGACTGGGGTAAAGTCATTTTCTCTGATGAAGCCCCTTTCTGATTGTTTGGGGCATCTGGAAAAAGGACTGTCCAGAGAAGAAAAGGTGAGCACTACCATCAGTCCTGTCTCATGCCAACAGTAAAGCATCCTGAGACCATTCATTTGTGGGGCTGCTTCTCATCCAAGGCAGTGGGCTCACTCACAATTTTGCCAAAAAACAGCCAAACATCCTCTGAAAGCAACTTCTTCCAACCATCCAAGAACAGTTTGATGAAGAACAATGCCTTTTCCAGCATGATGGATCACCATGCCATAAGGCCAAAGTGATACCTAAGTAGCTCGGGGAACAAATCATCTTGGGTCCATGGCCAGGGAACTTCCCAGACCTCAGTCCAATTGGGAACTTGTGGCCAATCCTGAAGAGGCAGGTGGACAAACAAAAACCCACTAATTCTGACAAACTCCAAGCATTGATTATGCAAGCATTGATTCTTATGAAAGAATGGGTTGCCATCTGTTAGGATTTGGCCCAGAAGTTGATTGACAACATGCCAGAGATCTAAAAACACTCAAGCAGCAAACTTTGTGAAAACTAATATTTGTGTCATTCTCAAAACTGTTGGCTACGACTGGATAAGGCTTTTTTCAAGTAAATACTGTGAGTGTTTCTATTTCTTGCTCTATTTATTGTCTGAAACGCAGTGAAGCCTGTTTAATCATTAAAATTGCCAAAAAGAGCAGTATCGGTCAGATTTTATGGAAATATTAATTGGACAAAACAAGACATTTATGAATGTTATTTTAGCCCCGCTAAACATTTGAATTTATTTATAAGCCAAACTAATCAAATTATAAAACCGGTATGCAATATACTAATTTTCTCTGAGATAACATGTTCCTGTCTGCATGATTAAGAATTACTTACACAATTATTTACTACTGAACCAAATGCTCTTTGAACTTTGCTGACTATTTTTCCACCTACAGGTTGTAATTATGCCTGTTGGAATGTTTTAGAGAAGAACATTTGGCATCGTTCACTGCTAACTGGGGTATAATTTTATTTATAGGGAATCTTACCCGGTGTTGCACGGTAACAGTAAATTTTAAAAAACAAATGTCAATGCAATATTTTAAGCTGTTTTCAGGATGTTACAGAGGCTTGAAGTGACAGATTTTGTATATTTCCCGAAGACATTTCCCCGTGATATTTTGAGGATGCGTTGGGACAACAGATTATAGCCGTTCAGTCTTAAACTCTTGGAAAGTGCTGGTTAGATTTCATCTGGTGATTGCATTCATGGTCCTTAGTTAATGAGCCCTGACCACTTTTGGTGCACAGATAACCATGTTTTTTGTTATTCTAGGAATATATTGTATATACACAGACAGCTCCATATCGTTGCTTACATATTTGTCTAATGAGTGAAACATTCCTGGTTTCAATCCAGGAGACACAGAGACACAAATATCTTTGAGTTTTTGTATGGAAAGGCATTCAGTGTAAAAAATAATCTGCCAAATCAAACATGTGGAGCTACCTGCTGTGGGCATCCTTTGTGGATAAAGGCGTAGCCAAAAGTAGCTACACAGTAGTGCACATGGTTATAGGTTTGCGCTTCTTGCTTCACGGCAAGAAGCTCAAACCTGCTGGTCTGCTGGGATCTTGGCACTTGCATGATCAGTCTGTTACCTATGTGGGTTCTCTCCAGGTTAATTAGTAATTCTAAATTGGCCTTGAATGGGAGAGTGAATCACCATCTTTCCATCTCTGTTAGCCCTGCAATACACAGGCAGTCTGTACTTTTAAAGGTACAGGAGCCTCAGGGAGCTTTGTGGGGTTTCTCACCAGTGCCACTGGGGAGTAACAGTTTTGAGTTTATATGTATATATAGAATTATAATAATAATTATTATTATTATTACTGTTAAAATTCTGTCTTCAAAAACCTAGGAATCATCAAAAGATATATATGTGGGATATATTTTCTTTATTTTTGAATTTATGTATTTTGGACTGTGTCGTGAAATTAACACAACTCATAAAGGGATCACTGTAAACGTTGCTGTATGCACTGGTAAAACTGAACAAATGATCTAAAAAAGTGAATCAAAGTGTAAATACACACAGTGCCGGTTCACCCTCTTGAAGAGATTTATGGAAGCTTGTTTCAACTGCTGTATTTTCTTTTCTTCTTTTTTTTGTTTCAGAGCTCAGTTGAAAATTTGTGTTATTATCTAAAAAATAATTTAAAAAAACCCCCTGATAAATCAGTGCTTCCATGAGATTCCTCCAATAACCGTTTATCAAAACTGCGCTGTCAAGATTGCTTGAATGACCACAGATTTCTTTAAAGCTCTCTTAATACTGAGAGAGCATCCAGGTGTACCAGACCTCTTTCCAAAAAAACTCAGTTGGTTCATTTTAAAAACATGTTTATAAACCTTTTACTAATGAAACATCCCTCTGGTAACATTTCAATTCAATTCCGTTTTATTTATGTATCTTCAAATCATATCAGCAGTCATCTCAGGGGGCTTTATATTGTTGGATAAAGACCCTAAAATAATACAGAGAAAACCTCAACAATCAGATGATGCCCTTTAAACACGCACTTTGTGAAAGTGGGAAGGAAAAACTCTCTTTTAACAGGAAGAAATCTATAGCATGACCAGGCTCAGGGAGGTGCACCCGTCTGCCTCGATCGATTGGGAGTGAACAAAAGACACACTTTGAAAGAGAGACAGAAATTAATAAAAACAAATGATTAAATGTGGGGGTTTTAAGTGCCACTAGCAATGTTATAGCAATGTTATTGATAAATATTTCAGAAAGGTAATAATTTGGAAGAATAATTTTAGGGAATATTACCTTTAAAAATAACCTTTTGGGAACAAAAAGTTTTGCCGTTATGGACAGTGATAATATAGCTATTTAAATGTTTGCTGCTGCTGTCTTGGCCAGATCTCTCCTGAAAATTGCCTTTTTTTTTTTATGTCAGCGACTCTTACCTGGATACACAAGGATAAATGAATGTCTCTTTGTCATCTCTCATGTTCCGTCTGGCTCAAAAGGAGTTGATATCATTCATGAGAGATATGTTTGACAGATTATAGGCCAACAACTCATTTACAACAGTTTAAATACTAGAAATTACTTTTTGTCAGGAGATCCCTTTTTGCACGACACCGGTTCTGGTCCCCAGGAAGAGTGACAAAGTAAAGTAATCATGTGTGTATATTGTTTAATAATGGAACAAAGTCATTTGAGTCTAGTGCCTCACAAAAAACCCCAAAAACATTAATTGGGCAGACCGGTTCTGGCCCGCGGGCCGAGTGTTGGACACCCCTGACAGTACTGACTTAATTTATATTTCTGACCACAAGTAAACGCACCACTGGGGACTTATTCACTTGGTAAGTAAAAGCTGTCATGCGATACAGTGAAATAATTATTTATTTGTTTATTTTACTGCTACCACTACTACCACTCAAAAAAACACGACCAGCTGATCGCGGACTTTTTAGATTTTTTAAATTAACTGCCTGACAGAAAGCGGAAGTGACGTCACTGCACACGCTTCTTTTGTCTGACGACCTTATCAGGAGGAAGTGAAGCTCAGACGAAGCGACTGGCTCACCGGAGGGAAAAAAAACGAAAAAAAAAGAGAGCGAGAGAAAAAAAAAGAGGAGGAGGGGGGGAAACTTCACAGATTCACTGGAATTTGGACAGATTTGGAAACTGTGTCCAAACTATCCCGGCCTGCTGGAGCTTCGCGGAGGAAAGCGGAGTCGTCAGCTCCGGTAAACGCCACTCTTCTCCACGCAGTCGGTAGTAAATTTTGATAGATTCGGTCGACTCTGCTGCCGCCTCTCCACCCGTCCCCACAGCCGGAAGTCTGTGAGGATGGTCTATTTTTTTTTTCTTCGCTTCAGTTTTTTTTATGCTTTTGGTTTTTTTCATTGCTTTGCGTTTATTTTTTCCCGAGCGGGAAGGCAGCACAGGCTCACACTGTGTGTCTGCTAAATGTATGTTAATCAGCACGTCGGGCCTGAATAACTGCAGGATGCACGGAGGCCAAATGGAGACCTGCTGTAGATATGCGCCTTACATTGTTCCGATATGTGGCGTTTTATGAAAGTTCATGTTTTTGTAGTTCTTTTAGGTCTACTTTATTCCGCAGAGCAAACTTAAAGCTAAGTAGCTGGATGTGGATCCCCTTTAATGCCGCTAAATACTGACATATAGGAAAGCGGGCAGGAAAGTTTAACCTCATATTATTTAATAGTGCTTTTTAACACATCTGGACGCTTAATCAGAGCTGCAGTTATGGAATTACAGCTGTATGGAGCCAAACACTTGCACCCAGACAAGGCTGTAATAGGCAACCAAACTAAAAACTAAAAGTGGGTGTGACAATACATGTTAGTTACACGGAAATAATAAAAAGTAACACAAATTCTCAACAAAACAAAAAAGAAAAACTAAACTAAACAGTATTTCATATATTCCTTAATAATCTGAGTGCAATAGGAAATATAAGTTACAAGTCTTCACTTTTAGTCTTTTCTGATACGTTTTAATTGTGAACACATTCAGTATGTGGGATATCTGTGCACACGTTTAGTCGAGTGTTTTTATTGATCTGAGCTTCTAAAATTCTCCCTTGTACAAACATCCCTTGTATTCTAATAGATCAAAACATTACTAAACATTTTCCAACAAAAGAAACTAAAATGTAACCAGCAAACTTAATATGGAAATTAATGAACAATAAGACAACAAACAATTAAGACAAAAGTAAAAGCTAATTGAAATATCTCTAACGACTCATCCATGAGACCAACATGCTAGTTTTGCTTTTCTTATCATATAAATGTACCAACTATCTCAAAAATCTATTACATTAATCTGACAAAAAAAAGTAGTTTCTGAATTATTGACATCTCTTAAAATCCCCCCAGTATAGCCTCTGTAATATTAAACTTCATGAAAACAGTGATGCGGTACAATTCTGTTTTCTTTTAAGTTAGAAAAATTGGGTGATACCCACATGTTCATGGATTGTCTTATATGTTAAAGATCCTGGAGAAACAATGTAATATCGAATTTCCCAGAGGAACCCACCCGAGGGATTAATAAAGTTCTATCTTATCTTATCTTATATCAAGCTGATAAACAGTGTATTACAGTACCATCTATATTACTCATAGACAGCAGTATCTCGCATTGGTTCAGACCTGAACCTAAAGAAAATTGTATTAAATGAAGCTTAATTAAACATTAATGCTTATGAAGTGAAACTTTTAAATCAACAGAGACTCTTTTGGGATTTTTAGTCTGAGCAACAGCACATTTTCTTCTGCGACATAATTATCTCATTAATTAAGAAAAACAGAATCTTTCTCCCCCTTTCTACTTTTCCCTTTTAAACTGTATCTGTAGCAATAACACGTCACAGGAATGAGCCTAGTGCTTCCCCAAGAGACCCACACCTTCAGGGACCCTTTAAAAAAACCTCCACCCTCACACTGGGGAGTTAGTGTCTAGTAATTTGATTAACTGGGTCTTTTATTTAGTGCCCACAAAAGTTTTTGCCAGAGCCAAAAGAAAACAAACAGTGGGAGTGCATGTATTTCTACTCAGTAATATACAAAGCTCTTAACTGTTTTTTTTTTTCTTTCTTGAACTGAAAAGCACGCTGTCAACCAGGTTTTCTTACAGTCTAAATATTTCGTATCACAAAGGAAAAAAAGCAGAAGTGTAAGTTATAAACTTCACATTGGCCTCATTCAGGGCTGATTTTGACCCTGGGGCCATATCGGCATAGTTAAAGTAACCACAGTGCTTCACACAGGATAAGTGAATCAAACCTGGTTACAGGTGAGAATAAAACAAACAAACAAACAAAAAGTGTCACCACAGTGTTAGAACCTCCATCGTGCCGTTAAACAACCCCTCAGACTCTTTGCAGTCATTTGCTGTGAGTTTCTTTAAAATAATTTCGCCTCCTATTGATTTTTGGAGGATTGTTTTGTTTTGCTTTTAGCAGCCAGAATTACATGAATTTCATTTCTCTACTTTAGTTTCAATGTCCTGGTTTGGCTTGTTGGTACACTGAGGTTAGAAGTGAAACAGTCTTTGCTTTTTGTTCTAAAACATGTCACAACAACATGTGCTGCGTCAACACACTTTGTCTGCTTTACACCCGCCCCTACGGTGAAGCGACTGATATGGCGAGGCTCTTTAGGTCCAACCTTATTACCTGATCCCCATCTGGAAGAATGTCAAGATTCAGATTTGTGGTTTTCATTATTTCTCTTGGTTTTGCTAACAAGGTGTATGTTCTTAAATTAATTGGTGCTCTGCAGTGTGCAGTCAGCACTCAGGAAGCCATGTCATATTTTAGGAATAAGGTGCACAAATGAACTGAGAGGGTTGACAAACCATTACTACTTTTTGTTAGGAGGCCCGGAGGCCTCCTAACAGGAAATCCTTGTAGTGGGTGAGCCCTTAAAACAGTAATGCATTGATCTGGTATTTGTCTTGTCATTGATCTGCAGGAGAATAATGTAGTACATGCTCTTTGGTGTGGGAAACATTTCATTAAGGTCTTTCTCATTAGACATAGAAACACACTGCATGAGCATTTTCACTACAATTTTTAATTACTCTAGTAGAAATGTCTTCTCTTTTTTTTTTAGTCCTAATGTACACAAGCAGCTGTGAGGGAAACAGGCTCCACTGCCACTTCATTAGGTACACCTAACTCAAACCAATGCTTTTTTAAAATTTTTTTATTAATAAGCTATCCAGTGAATCGTAAAGCTAAAAAAATTAATTTTCTGTTAAAATAGTTTTATCGATGGGTCCTCCCTCCTACTTTGAGTGTTTTAATGTTAGACTAAATGTCATATGGCACAATGCATGTACCATTATTACAAATGTCAGCTTCCAAATCAACTCTAAAGTTAGACTTTATGTTTTATATATAAGATACATTTAGCTCATTTTAATAAATAATAATACATTCTAGTGTTGGCCAGCTGTGATGGAAAGTTTTTAAATCTTGCTGCTTTTGTGTCGTTGCAGAAATGATGGAAGACTCTCATTTTAATTCATCATATTTCTGGTCCCCAGTCCCGACTATGCCCGGACAGGTTAGGCTACAAAATAATTTACTGTTCAATCAGTTGATGATGGGGAGAGAATGTTTCCGTCAAAGAAAAATCTCCTTTCTCCTGACAGATTGAGAATGCCATGTTCCTAAACAAAGTAAAAGAGCAACAGGAAAAAAGCGCTTCCTTCTCTGCTTCCCCTGCATCTCACTACCAGACGACTCTTCTCACCATCCCCACGCCTGGGGCCAAGACAGATGGAGGAGGCCAGGCTGGTAGTGCGGCGCACCTCCACCCTCCGCACAGCACCCAGAACATCACAGTGTTGCCTGTCCCCTCCACAGGCATCATGACAGCAGGTGGGCTTGTTTCTGTGTTTAGAAACCTTTAAGCGTCTCTTTCTCAGTTTTGAGGTTGAAAGACTTAACATATTTGGGGATTGAGTTAAAAACACTGAAACAGCAAATATTAAGGCCGTATTTAGATCCCATACCCTCAGTTTTTGAAGTATAATGTAACAGCAGTGTGTTAAATTATTTAGGTTATGAGAACAAACTTTGTAAATAGAGAAAATGGGAGTAAAATGAACAATTAATTCAAGGTTTTCCTCAACTGAGACAACTTTAGCGCTGTATTACAAACATTCTGCTTTGTAGTGCTATTGTTACACTTGGAGATGTAGATTATAGTTTAAAAAAATGCCTTTGGCAACATGTTCTTGAAGCTGTAAATTGAATTCCTCAACCTCAGTGACACTGCTCATCTTAGACAATTTCTCATCTCTGCTCTTGTCTCTTTCTCTGCAGCTGGTCTGGTGATCACGACTCCTCAGGGAACTCTAGTCTCTCCAACCTCCTCTCAGTCGTTTGTGTCCGGCCATCCAGCAACAACCATGATTGTTTCAGCACTCCATTCTTCAGGTGAACAGCATGTTATTATACACACACACTGGCTAACTTGTTTCTAAGTACAATATTGTTACTATGTAAATGATTAAAACTTATATGGGTGGATCAAACAGTGTTATAGATTTACTACGATTCAGAACTCAGGGTATTGTGTAAAGCCTGGTTTATGGTCACCTTATTGGTTTTGGTATGTGTCGACTGTGATGCCGCTGCAGCCCCATGGCCGTTACTTACTGGCGCTTCAGTGTGCACTGAACTCGCTGAAGTCCTCTCCTAGATAATAGGTGCAGCAACTTTTCATCAGTGCTGGTACATGAGTAGAAGAATTAGAAAGAAGAAGCTAAGAATTCATAGAGATTTCTCCAGAAAGTCTCATTTTGAAGGTGTTGCTGCAGCTCCTTCTTTGTAATCTGAGAATGTCTGAGCTTTAGTATATATCATTGAGACCAGCACAGTCGTATATATGTATGTACAGTATATATATGTATGTCGATGGGTGCGCTAAAGGCCCATTCTCTTCTGAGCTACCAAATGAAGTTTCATTGTGTGAACACGTAATGACAATAAAGGATTCTTATTCTTGTGTCTTCATAGCTTCTCAGCAATGCTGTGCACACTGGGTTACAAAAGTTGTCAGGTGCACGACACACTGAAACAACACTTAACATGGTTTGTGCTTTTAGCACTTTCATGAGGGCTACTATAATGAGCATAAACCAGGTTTAATATGACTAATCACTGACTGAATCCCTCATCTGTGAAATATTTTGGCTTTTGGGGGGCATTCATATGTTCTCTTATGGAGCTATTGAGACTATAAAAGAAAATTCTTACACTAAAAACTCAGGAGACATCTCTGAGCTATGAACACATTTGTGTCCTTGTCCACAAAGCACAGAGTGATCTGATGAGTAGCAAAACCAGATTATTTTATTACCAAGCCTGTGTCAGTGACTTATGGTTCTGTCTTTTTAAGTAAATTTATGTCTTCCAGTACAATAGATGCTGTTTGAAACTGTTAATAAATTATTGGTGTCTTTGCTTTTAGAAAACAAACATAAATACAGATTTTCAGTATGAAAAGTGCCCATATTTATAAAAGAAGCACATCAATTTTGATCATGTGTCTGATGCTGTCCAAATGTATTCACATGTCGATTATACTGAAACACATTAGACTTCCTTCAGCATCTTCTGGTTTTCAGTTTGATGTCAATGCACCTACAGACCATTATGTAGATGGTATTTAAATATGGGATGGAATTATTACAAACTTGTTCCATCTTCTGCTTTCAAAACTCTGTTCCATCATCTTAACCTGTGACTGTCGATCTTCTCATAGACAAAAAAGAAGCGGACGGGAATCCACATGTGGTTGTGATGCCAGCGCCCTCCAAACGAGGGAGAAAGAAGAAGACCACAGTGTCTCGGGTTGGTCCTCTGGGCATGCCGGGAAATGAAACTGTAATACTGGCTCATCTGACGCCAGGTGGCCAGGTAAGAGAACAGCTACAGATGTGAAAAAGGAAGCGTGATGCAACGAACTGCTCATTAAATCAATTTTAATTTTATTATCAATAGGTGACAACTTTGCAGCATCATGCTAGAGATCCATATGATCTCTCAAATGAAGACGAAGACCATGCCTCGAAAGATAGCACGAAAACATACAGGTATTTATTTATTTGTTTAATGTTTTTAAATACTTGCTGCTCATCTCCATTTGTTCTTGCTCTGGCTGTGAAATATGCATACATCTGTTTCTCTGTTCACTTCTGGAAATTAGCATTGAGATTTTCAGCTTTTGTAGATGACCTTGGCAGTGCTGGATATTAGCGTCTGACACGCCGACTCCTCAGACAAACACTCTTCACTGCATGTTGTGGCTGAACACACCGGCTTTGTGATGGATGCTTAATTCTTTACTAAAAATGTATTTGAGAAAACAAATACATGCTTTGTAGATGCTCTCTCCGTCTGCACACACTGGACACAAACCTGTCTTCTACTCTCCCCTTTGTCCTTATATAGCATGCTCTTTGAGCTGTGATCTCACTTCTGTGTCCTTCTCTTCCTCTTTTTTTATAGTACCTGTGTACCTTTCCTCCTCAGTTTTCACTGATTTCTCCCTTGACATTTCACTGTGTTGTCTGGTTGTGTCGTCTTTATTTGATTTAACCCGCCTTTGTCTTCATTGATTTTTTTTTTCTTTTTTTTTCTTTTCATTTTCTGTGATATCTTATTTCTCTCTGTGGGTCATTGCTCCATTACCCTGTCTCCTAATCTTCTTCTGTCCCATCTTCTCTCTTTTTTTTTCTCCTCCTCTTGTACATCTCCCTCTTCTTCCTCCTCCTTGTACTTCCATCCCGTCCTTCCATTTCTCTGTCTCTACGCCTGTAGGTGCCGGATGTGTGCGGCGACCTTCTTCAGTAAGTCTGACATGCAGATCCACTCCAAGTCGCACACAGAGGCCAAACCTCACAAGTGTCCTCACTGCGCCAAGTCATTCGCCAACTCCAGCTACCTGGCCCAGCACATCCGCATCCACAGTGGGGCCAAGCCTTACACCTGCTCCTACTGCCAGAAATCTTTCAGGCAGCTCAGTCACTTACAGCAGCACTCACGGTACTACAGACCCCCCCAACCCCATTACCCACCCATACCATATACCCTGTTCTCTTAACTTGTCCTGCTAAGACCCCTCCTATGTTCTTCTCCATCCTGGTGAAGACAGTGAAGTGCAGACCATATTACGTTGCCTTGTGGATGTTGGCTCGCATGTTGCCAGTTCCATCCAGTGACCTTTTCAGCATATTAAAATTCAGATGACACCTTTGAAGTCTGGCCTTTGGCCGTAAATTTTTTTCTTTTGTTTTTTTCCCCCCTGCCTTTGTTTCTGTCTTTGCTGTGTTTGTGCAGGTCTTGCTCCTTTTTGCACTGCACCTTCTGTTCTTCTGTCTGCATGTGCTGTCATGTCTTCCGACACTGCTTCTTCCATAAACACACATACCTATTTCAAATCTTTCAAAGTAAACTTCTAAAAAATAAAGTTGACAGTATTGTTGCTCTTTACCATTGTACAGCCCTTTGTGTTATTGATTTGATGGTTCATATCTTTGTCAGTGCTTTTCTCACCTTCAACACTCAATAGTGATGTTCTGCCATGCTTTGCTTTCATGCTCTGTTATCCTGTTTGTTTTATCCTTTTTGGGGGGCTGTGCTCGTATCAATTTTCCATCATTTCGGGAAGCACGATAAACTGATACATTTGTAAAACGTGTATTTATTATTTTATTGTTTTAAAGGGGACCTGTTATGCTTTTTTTTATTTTCCGGCATATGTATACCATTAAAATGCTGGATTTTCATATTAAACAAGTGAGTGTAAGGTAATTTCTATGAGGCAAAAACACAGCTTTTAGACTGTTCTTTTAGTTGTAGATACTTTGTTCAACTCTTAGCTCTGTATGATATCAGTGAGCGTCAATATCCATAAAGTGGTCACCTCAGGGACACAGCTCTGGCAAGGAGCATAGATTCCCCACCCACCTGCTGTTCAGACCTCCTGTCTGATGGAGAAAATTGACTGAAGGGGAGAGAGAAGGAGATAAAACGACTTGTTTCAGACAGCTGAGAGGCTGCATCAAGGGGCTGCATCAGACCTGTAAGGCTTGAAAAGCTACTCATGTTAAATTCAGCATTAGCTAAAAATTACATAACATAATGGGTCCCCTTTAATATAATCTCTTGTGTTTAAATCTTAAGCATCTAATCGAGTTGGTCCAGACAGATAAAATTATTAAATTTGTTGGATGTTTGTGTGAATTTTGTAATTACTGCTGGCCGTAATCAGTAAAGCGTATTTTGTTGGGGTGTTTTCTTCAGAATTTCCAAATGTTTCATTGCTCTGTGCTTCATCGCCGCAAGCTTTAATTTCCTTGTGTGAGATGTTTTTCCCTGAAATGATAAATTAAGAGGATTATCTTAAAATGAGGCTTTTTTTGTCTTCAGTTTATCCTTACAGTCCTGTTTTCATTTCTCTCTTTTACCATCTTATCTGCTCTCATCAGGAACCACACAGATGCAAAGCCCCACAAGTGTCCCCATTGTACCAAGTCATTTGCCAACTCTAGTTACCTGGCCCAACATATCCGCATCCACACCGGAGTGAAACCCTACACCTGTTCCTACTGCGAAAAGTCCTTCAGACAGCTGAGTCACCTTCAGCAGCACAGCAGGTAAATCACCCACTGGTCTAGGGTTTCTCATCTCCTTGCGGTCAGGTTAGGTCACCCTGAAAGTGATAGGCGCCCGTGTTTGTACATGTGTGTGTTTTTGTGTTTTATTCAGGATTCATACCGGAGATCGGCCATACAAGTGCAGTCACCCAGGCTGTGAGAAATCCTTCACGCAACTCTCAAATTTACAGGTGTGAATGAGTTTGGTTCTGTTCTTATGCATGGAGTGTTTGGGTATTAACTAACTCTCAAAACATTTCACTGTATTGTTATGCCTTTTTTTCCCACCAATAACAATTTTTTCCCCTAGTCTCACCGGCGTCAACACAACAAAGACAAGCCTTACAAGTGCCCGAACTGCAATAAAGGATACATAGATGCAGCGAGCCTGGAGGTGCACATGTCCACACACACTGTCAAACATGCCCGGATCTACTCGTGTGGTCTCTGCAACCGCACTTACACTTCAGTAAGACAAATGTCCATTTCTGAAGAGCATTACTACATGCAACACTATGAATCGCCTCACTGGCATCAGACACCTGGCAGCTACTTTACACCGTGTAGTCATGTCTCCACTGTTTCCCCTCTACCTATCCTCCCTTCATCTCAGGAGACGTATCTGGTGAAACACATGGAGAAACACAACCCAGAGCAGTTGACTGCATCAGCAGTCATGGCAGCACAGCCGGCACAACAGAACCAAAGCCAGGCCCAGGGCCAGGCTGGAGCTCAGAGCCGGGTAGAGAGTGCAGATGGAGCATCGAGCCGACCTGGAGGAGCTGGGAGTGGAGCGGCGGGCAGGGGCCAGCAAGGACAGAGCCAGAGCAACTACCCTCAGACAGAATCCATCTCCTGTCCGTTTGACCTCCATCAATATAAGACGGTGTCTGCCAACGACATCCAGTACAAGTCAGTCAGTGTGGCGGACATTAGTACCCACAAGGACCTCTGTCTCACTGTGTCAGCATCCACCATCCAAGTGGAGCATCTCAACTCTTAGAGAAGATGAAAGGAGAGAGAGTGGGAGGTTGGCAAGCTAAAATTTATTCATAATAACAAGAGATGGAGGATGAAGAGTGGAAAAATTAAAGCAATACTAAGATGATGCAGAAACTTTGGAACAAATGACTGTGCCTGAATGATTTTTTTGAGGCAGACAGGAGAAACGATACCATGCCACAATAAACTGAAGACTATAATTTTAGTTTTATTTTTTTAAGTTTTATCTCTTCTTTTTTTTCTTGCCTTGTTTGATTTGTTTGCTTAGCTGTCCAGTCTGACGTGCATGTGAAGGCTGCAATAAAGTATGTTTCAGTCCATCACAGTGATGGTTTTATAATAGGAAGCATCTAAGAGATACTTCACTTTACTATTAACACCTCCTGCTCTTCCCTACAGATACAACTGTGGCCATCTCAAGTTATTGACTTTCTTTTATTGAAATTAGTAGTTGACTACGGAAGTATTTTTTTATACTTTCATACAGAAACTTTCAGTTTTTACATCAACGTTATTAACTCTGCGAAGTTATAACAACGGATGCTTGTGATCCTTTTTTTCTGGAAAGAAAAAATAGCAATCACATATATAAAGTTATATCCTACCAGTTTATAAAGTATGATTGCGTGCTTAAAGGTTATGGTAAAACACATAATGTATTTAAATCGATTTGCAGGCCTTCACGTAACCTTTGAGAGAGAGTGATGAGCCTGTTCATGTAATCCAGTTGTACTGCTTTGTATGTATGTCCTGAAAGTAGTGTTATTCAAATGTGCTTCTGCTATTATACTTCCATAGTAACAACATTTATAACACTTATTCATAGACATAATGACTCATGAGATTTTTTTTCTGCTTATAATAAAAATAAAACCCTCTAAGTGATTACTTCTTTTTAATTTTTTTCTACTTTATTACCTTTTAAATTATTTTCATATGTGCTGTAATTGCTTTATGGGGGAACTTTAACTTTTTATCCTTTTTCCCCCAATTCCTTTCACATAGTCTTTATTTTTCTTAAAAAATAAATAAACACATTTATGTTGTTTATTTTATGACAATCATGCCCGTGGATCAGGTATATTTGCTGGAATGTGCAAATTTGCGAGGTGTTTACAAAAGTGGACTGTACCATAAGAGCACAGGGGTGTCGTGATCAATTTCTCGGATATTTTCAGATTATATTTCTACGTAATGATACACAAAGTAAAGATGTTTAATCGTTTGAAGTGTAATCGTAAAATGAGATTTAAATAAAGCCCCACAAATGCACAAAATGATCGGTTTTCCAACACCTAAAATTGGTTTCTTCCGTCATTCTCCGCAGTCTGCAGTGGATATGGCGTCACTGAAAAGTGTACGAGTCGAGAAACTTCATCCATGTAAATAACGCCAATAAGAAAGCTGTGTGAGAAGCTTTACGCAGCAAAACATACTGCATAGCTTTCTTTATATATAAATATATTAATCGTTTTGTTTGTTTTTTTAAACTATGCCCCGGAAAAAGCCATTTAGCAACAAACAAAAGAAGAAACAGCTACAAGTCAAACGGGAGAGAAAGAGAGGTAACAGTATTTTGCCGTTAGCATGCTAGGCTTAGCAGTTTGCTAACGGTCCGTGCTCCATTGCTGAGTTTAACTGCAATGACTCTTTGTGTCTGCATGTTGTCGGGGGTTCTTAAGTTGATTATCAAATCACTCATTTAGCCCGTAAATCGAGGCCAGTGCTCGTTTCCGCTAGCAGTCATAAGAAGCAGTGTGGTATAACTTTGCCTTCGGAGTGGGCAAGTACGTGAAAATTAGCGCACAGACTTGCGTTAAATGTGTTAAATAATGCAAAGTCGTGTGTTTTTTGTTTAACCATAGAAACTACTAGAGACAGAGCCACTTTAACAGAGGTCTTGGACCGTGGTGCTATCAATAGGTCAATTTATTACCACTAATAGCATACTGGGTTTAAGATTTTCCATGTGCTGTCTATGTTTCAAGTAATAATAAGTCGGCGTGACAAGTAACGTGATTTAGTATCCATCAAGGACGCCATAAAATGTGACATAACTTGTCAAAACTAGGCATGTTCCAACTAGGCGCTTCCTGAAAAATCCTGCCTTTCCTTTAGGTGTTGCTGAGTCCACTTAAAGCGTGATTAACAAGAAAAGTATTAGTTTTCATAGCAATGTTTATACTCAAGTGCTTACTGTAACCAGTAAACCCTTTAAGACATGCACTGAAAGTCTTTTCTACCAAGGTCAGGTCATCCACACAGGGTAGTCAATGAATTCTGCAGTGCAGGACAACATTATGGATTTATTGTACCCTCCATTAAATAATCAAGAGGTCAGGATAGTTGAATGTGAATTTCATAAACATTATCATGTTCCAATTAATTTATGCCTGGAAGCATTTAACATTTCCACCAAAATGAACCAATAAACCTGTTAATAAGCACAGTATTTAAGCAGCAGATAAGTTAAAAGAAAATTTCTTGGTATTGGTTTGTGATCTTCCAGGTGACACAGGCTCTGGGCCAAGCAGTCGCAATGCCAGTGTGGAGCGAGGAGGAGAGCGGCAGTCAGATACCTCAGACAGCGAGACCACTGATATTAGAAGAATAAATCAGCAGCCCTTCAACAGAGAAGGACGATATGACCCTAACAGGTGAGTTGTAAGAGTACAGCACTGTAAATGATTTCAGATTCTTGTTCTGTAAAACTGAGCGAAATCCAACAGCCTGTGCTTGAAGTCGCACATAAAAAAGATGCTTAAGTAGGAAGCAGCTGCATTTTGATAACTAATTGGAGGTTTAGAAGATCATGCAGAAAATAAGATAAATTCACATGTGTTGAATTTTACAAAAATAATGTAATTTGTGTTGGACATGATTTGCAGTCAAAATGTAATTAACGCTTATAATCTCATTCCAGTTATAAAAATAAAAATTCTACAACACTTAGAAGAATACAACAATAAGAAGGGTTTTTAATTTCACGATTTTAACTGCTGGACACAAACTGTCTCATGCTTCAAGTCCATTCTTAATATTCACTGTAGAATTGAAGCTTTAACACCCCCTTTTTATGCTGATTACTCAATCGGGATCGGTTTCCAGGTCAAATGGTCAGTAAACAAAGAGAAAATTCAAATTGTTGAATTTGTTGCCTTTACGTACACACATCAAAAGTATTTAAAAGCCACTGACACTCAGCAGAAGCTGTTCAGTCATGGAAGCCCATGTCACGAAGCCCCTCATACACATTTATGCCAGAGGAGGTTTTGAACACTGCAATGAATGGGTCAGCAGAACGTCGGTGACTTTTACGCACTCAGCACTAAGCGAGCCCATTCTGTTACTTTACTTTGTCTGCCACTTTGTGGCTTAGTTGCCGTGGTTCCTAAACCCTTTCACTTTGCAATAATACCACCTACAGTTGATTGTGGAATATCTAGGAGGGAAGAAATTTCCCAGACTGACTTGTTGTAATAGTGGCATCCTTTATGGTACTATGCTCGAATTCGTTGAGCCCTTTATAACAACATATTCTCTTAAAAATGTTCGTAAAGATGGACTACATGGTTTGGTGATCAATTTGCCTGTACTGAAAACACCTTAATTCAAAATTAAGAGGTGTGCCCAATACTTTTGTCTATACAGTCTTTTTCTTTGTTTAATTTTTTTAAATTATTATAAATATCCAACAGTAAATATACAACAAATTAGAAAGTGAAGATACCACAAGAGAGAAGGGAAAAAGGAAACAAGTAGAGAGTGATCTTCTAATCCTAAATTAGGTTAAAATAAATTAGGTCTGTAGGACGTTACATAGTTGACCTGTTTTTTCCCCCCAGTATAAATCAATGCTCATATAATGTATTTGTAAATAATGTGGTTCAACCTTTCAAATGTAGGAAAAAGAAGAAGGCACATTTTTCACTGGATAGGGGCTTTCATCATTAATTTGTCATAACAGCAGACAGTCATACAAAGGATCAACAGGGGGTTTTCTCATTTTTTAGGTTCCGACTGCACTTTGAGAAAGAGGGTAAAGAGGAAGTGGAGAAGAGGAAGAAGCTGGCCAGGGAAAAGGTGCTGCAGCAAGTCTCGGACAAAGAACTTGAGGTTGACATCAATGACATCTACCCCTCAGAGAAAGGTCTGATTCATTTTGGTGTTAATCCTTTCTTCATCCTAAAATAAACCAAACGTGAGCAGAGTAGGCTAATGGAGTGGGTCACTGCTTGACACACTAACACTTGATTATTCACTGCCAGGCCTTGGTTTCCCACGACGGCCGTCCTGGAATTATGAGATGACACGGGAGAGCCTGCTGAGGAAAGAGGAGAAATCGTACAGAGACTACCTGGATGACTTGCACTCCAGAAACCCACCTGGCTCTCTCAGCCACTTTGAGCACAATCTGGAGGTAACTAAGTAAAGGAGTTTGTTTTTACTGTAGAAGTGCCACTGCACAATAATGAACTGTAAAAAGTTTTGATATTTATGGGGGGGTTTTTCACCAGCATTTGTGGTGAGTTTTGCAGGTCAAATTCTGTTTTAAAAGTTCCAGGAGTGCATTTGCTGCCTAAACTAACTCAGGCTGAAGTGCTGATTTTTAGGAGAACCTTTGTACTATGAAGTTGCTTTTATTGTCGCTGAGCACTTAATCAGATGTTAATCTCAATTATTATGGCTTCCGATGATTATGAAAGCAAAATAATGGGCATAGAAAACAACTTTGTGCACTTTCACCCCTACGTAAAAGCTCAAACTCATGCACTTTTTACTGTAGCTGGAGCCAAGGCAATTAAAAGAGAGCTAGTTAATTTAGTTACCAGGATCTATCTAAAAGAAGTAAATATCTCTGTAGGTGAAACTGTGGAAGGATTATGGCTTTTGGGACTAACAGATGCCCTTGTGAGGCCCCACCTCCCCGTGAATCTGTGTTCAACACCACCATCACATTTTAATTTATTTATTTATTTTCATAATTTAGTTATTAATTAATTTTCATAAGTCTTAAAGCTAAATAAATTATGGTCATTAAGTTAATGACTATTGAGGTTAACTAATTTAATTTAATTAAGGAGTGATCCTTCAAAAGACATGAATTGAATTCATTAAAGAACTGATTTTGAATTAGAAATTATTTGGCCATTAGACTCAGACGAAGCTACAAAACAGTATGAATCAGAATCTGAAAAGGCAGAATGACAGAGGAGATTTAAGCACACAGAACTGAGGCTGGTTTGTAGAAGGTGTGCATGAACATGGTTGGACCTGAGTGACAACAACATAATTAAGTTTGACAGCACCGCTAAGCAGAAGAATAGCTAGTATCCCAGTGACCCAGGATTGCAGGCAGATGAGTGAACACAGATCTGTCTTATTGAACATATGCATAAGCTTAAATATAATATTAAGCCTAAATAATTATGATTCTATCTTCACGGGGCTTTAGTTTATATAAATGTAATGCTTGTGTTCAGTCTAACGACCTTTGTCCAGAATCCAACAAGTCAAAACACCCTCCACTTTTTCAGATGAATCATCACACGCCACACCACTGTGGTTAAACTTCGTCATTTTCACACTGATCCAGGGCTAGTGACTAATTTAATGAAATTCTCTGCTGTGCCACTGTGCATTCATGCGTGTCTTTTCTCAATATCGGTCTTCATTTTGCAGTCATGGAGCCATTTTAGTAATGTGGTAACTGCTTTTTGGGGGGCAGAACACTTCTGCAAAAAGTCTGTGTTCTTGAATCATTCCTGACTCTTTGAGAACAGATGAAACATGAAGTATTGCTGCTTGTTAACACATTTTTAGGTAAGCTGACGATTACCCAGCAGACCTGCTGTGCCATATTTGTCTTAAAGGCATAAATGTTCAAGCTGTTATCCAGCATGTGGCTCCAGGACTTACCACAGACTCATTATATCATTTCTTAGCTCAGGATGATGTAGGGATCACAAAGAGTTATAGAACATAGCTTTGTATTGTCTGATATTTCCCACTGGTAGAAGCACCATTATATCTTCCTTGCATGCTGTGTTATTGTTCAGTTTTGCTCCAAGTATGAAACCGATAACAATATTGTTCAAAACCACAAGCCCTGCAGATCATTTAATTTCATCGTGGGGGTTCTGGAGCCATATCACAGCAGAAGCAGGGCTGGTGTAATAGGTGATCCTCAGTAGTCTGAAATTGTCTGTTTATTTTTGTTTTGTTTTTTAAATGGAAGTCAGGATAATAGAAAAATATAATTTAGATTAAAACGCTGATTGAACATGTTGTTTTTCCCGGATAGGTTGATTACATTAGACTTTAAATGATGTTATCTTAAACCTGCAACTTATTTTTTTTTTTTTAATATTAATAGAAACATCAGAAAGCTGTCTGTCATTTCGACAAATATAAACACTGAGGGTGGTCTTTGGACAGTACATGGTAAAGTGGTTAGCGCAATCACCTCAGAGGTTCAAACCTCCCTGAGGCCTTTCTGTGTGGTGTTTGCATGTGAAACCAGCTTCTCAGTTTGTAAAATATACCGTACTGCAGTGTAAAGAATATGACGGTGTAGGAAGCACTATTTGAAATCTAAGTTTTAAGCTCTGGGACTCATTTTTTGGTTTAAATGGTGTTGGTTATTCCAGTTTCCATAGTGGAAGTTGATTAAGTTAATGTTGCCTTTTTAAGCACTGTAGCTGGTTTTACTGCCCTTCACTCTTATTTCAGGGGAAAAGCATAAAGCTGCTTTGTGTGGTTTTGACTGTGCAATGACCACATGTGTCACATGGTGATTATTTTTATACTCCTTCCTCTCATAAGTATGCACCCTCCTCTGTCATTATTGTGATAGAGATTAAATGCTGTTAAATACAGGTCACTAACACTGACATGTTAAAATGACAGGTAATAAACCTGAAACTTGTTTGTTTTTTTTGTACTCTTCTGGCTCTCTGAAAGCAGTAAAACAAGTTGAAAAGAACTTTAAGAAAATAGTTTTGCATTGAACCAAACCAATGAAAGTTTGGTTCATTTAATTCTCTGCAGCAACTAAATTCACATTATCACCCTTCTGTTTTAAGAGTTCGCCACTGTCGCTTGCTGTTGTAGGGCTTTTGAATTGAATGTGTTCCGAGTTGCTGTGTCACAGCGGTAATTTTTAAAGAGTATACTCCTTCCTTCACAACTGCTACACATGTGGCAATTATGAAGCATCATTCAATTGCAGAGTGAATGTTTAGGCCACCTGGGAAATTTAGGTCCAATATTCAGTCCCTGTTCTTGGTTCCCAAATGAAGTCTCTGCAAATTAACGAAACATCTGGCTCTTGAGCTGCTAAATGCTCCACCATGTTCACCAGCTAGTTAATAATTACATTGGTCTGCTGTTTGTCAGCTGTGGAGGTCTGGTGCATTGTGTTATTTAGAGCTTTTTCTCTGAAAACAGCTGCCCACTGCAGCTGAACCTGCTGAACAGTTGTGGGTCAAGCAGCTAATCAGCTTGAAACTCGGTATCCATCTGCGCAGGTCAGAGCAGAGCTTTCTATTTGTTAAATAACTCTCTTTATGTACACCGTTACAAGCAACCACTCTGACTTTGTCTTTGGGTTTTTGTATTTGTGTGTAGTCACTTGGAAAATGTTCGAGTAGTTTCTAACACATCCTCAAGTTGAGTAAAAAAGGAACTAGTGGATTTGTTTTATTTACAGTATTAAACCTCATTCTTTTCCCCCCATTTGCTTTCTTTCTTTTAGACGTGGAGGCAGCTTTGGAGAGTCTTGGAGATGTCGGATGTGATTCTTCTCATTGTTGACATCAGGCATCCGGTAGGTAGAGGTGGTCTCCACTAGATGGAGACACAGTCAAAAGTTATTGTTTATCTGTTTGTTTACCTGATGCATTTTATCCTGAAAGCAGGTTTTGTTAGAGAGAGCCTCGAATGGGAACAGAGGGCGCTGAGTAGATAGCAAGATTTCTATACAGCTATTACTACCTGTAGGTGCACGCTGGCAGACGACAAGAAAAGATATAAATTAGAAAATTATCTCATGCTGCTTTGGCATCAAACGCATATTGTCATTTTACCCACTTTTTAGATGTAAAATTGAGTTTCCTGAGTTGCACCAAAACTGTCTGCTGGTTATTTGAGAAGAAAATAAATGACCGTATTTTATATGTGAATAAATTTGACCCTTCATTCGTCTCTTCAGTTTATCAGAAATTTCACTGGAACATTTTATCAGCATCTCATTAAATTGTATAGATGCTGTGACCTTGCTGATGAAGTGAGCTGAATTCAGTTACTGCTGTGTTCAGTGTGTGTCTGTGTGATCTGCTCCTGAAGATTCAAGTCAATTCAGTTTTATTTATATAACACCAGTTCACAGCAACGTCCTTTCCAAGGTGCTTTATATTTTAAGGAAAATATATTTCCATATTGGAGAGAGAAAATCTCACTAATCAGATGCTCTCCTACCAAGAACTTGGTAGCAGTAGGGAGGAAGAACTCCCTTTTAAAATGAAGAGATCTCCATCAGAACAAGGAGCACTGAGAAGATAAAACACAAATCTACTGGAAATAGAAAACAAAAGTTAATGGCATCAGTAGTGGCCCATAAATGAGGAGAGGAGAGGTGAGGTGCATCACGGGACGCCTGAGCTTATAGCAGCAGATCTGATTGTTCAAGGTCACCTGATCCAAACTTAACTATGAGCTTTGTCAAAGAAGAAATCTTAAAAGTAGAGTTTTGTCTGACTCCCAAACCAAAACTGGAAGCTGGTTCCACAGGAGAGGGGTGAGAAACTCAAGGTATCACAAGTAAGCCTGCACTCTTAAGCTCTTTTTGCATCAGTACCTACTCATTTTCCATTTCAACTGGATACCACCTAATGTGCGTGGGACCGTTATAGCAATGGAGCCGACTGTCCTGTGACGTCATTTGTATGCGACACAAACGCTACAATGAAGGTGGAAGTTAAGGTGGTGTTATACCTGCTGCTCGGTCTGTGGCTTTATGTCAGACTCGGGGACCACAGTGTTGTTTCCATGTAGCTGTTTCCCTCGTTGCTGGGTTTCAAAAACAGCAGTTTTTGAAAGGAGGAAACTCTCATGGGTCATGCATGCAGTCTGTTGATGTCACATTTTCAGATTGCCTCAGATTGCTTGGAACCCCAGTGGAGAAGCTACTAAAATGTACCCTGTACCAGGTACTATCATCTAATGGAAAACCTTGAAAAACATGTCAAGTCGAGTCAACCTGACCTGAGTTGGTATTAATGGAAAAAATGGTATTAGATCATAGTGTTTTATTGGGCCAAGGTAGTATGATGGGGTTTGATCAATCCAGCCTAGAAGTAACAAACACATGAACTAGTTTTTAGCGTTACTCTAAGAATGTTTCTAAACACTTTATAAACATCGGAATTCACATTAAAAATAAAACCTAGTTCCGTGCTTCTGGCATGGTTACATTTCCCTTTTAATGCAAATTTAAAAACGGTACACTTATACTTGTTTCTATTTATAATGATTCAATCTAATGGGTTATTTTTTTTAAAAGGCAGTAGTTGTTATGGAATGCCTTTATCACCTCTTGAGTGGACTACTGCAACTCCCTGTATATGGGATTACCCGGTTCCATTCACTCTCATTTGCAGATGGTTCAGCATGCAGCTACTTTTAACTATCAACAAAGAAAACAGAGCAGATCCACACTGGTCAGCTCAGCGGCACTAGCTACCTATAAAGGTTTTCATTAATTATTTGTTTTCAAAGCCCTCCATGGATTAGCTCTGCGATACACTGCAGGTCTTTAGCTCAGTATTTTGCCTCCAGGTCAGTGAGGTCATTGTTCCAACAGCTTCTCTCAGTGCCCTCTTCTCGCCTAAAAACCAAAGGTTTTTGATGTACATAAGGTGTACCTATTTTCTGTTGGATTTGGTTAAGTGTGAGCTCCATCATTGTTTTGTCAAACTACATATGAATGTTTCTATTGCTCTTGACTTGACCTGTATACCACCCAGGTGCTGCAGTTCCCTCCAGACTTGTACCACTACATCACTGGAGAGCTACAGAAGCATGTGGTCCTGGTATTGAACAAAGCCGACCTGTGTCCTCCACCACTGGTAATCGCTTGGAAACACTACATGGCCTCCCAGTTCCCCCACCTGGAAATAGTTTGCTTCACCTCACACCGTGGCCAGCCATACAGCACAGGTGAGGAGAGGGAGAGCCGATGGGGGGGAGGGGGTTAGAGAGAGAAGAAATACATGAAAAATAAAGTCAGACAGACAAACCTGTCACTTATTGAACTTATTTCAGCACAGTGTAATCAGAATAACCTGCTGTGTGTCTGTCCAGCCCCTGTAGTGACTGCAATAACTGTTGTACTTTTCTGTTCTGTTCTGACTCACAGTCCTCCAGAAGAAGAGGATGAGGAGAAAGGCTGACTGGAGTCAGGCTGGAGGTCCTTTAGATATCCTAAAGTCTTGCCAGGAGATCACATCAGGGAGAGGTAGGAGAAAAAGTCATTTCACTGTTCTTCTTTTATAATAATAATTAATACATTAAGTTATACACACGATGAATTTAAGCAGCTTTTCATTCAAAATGTTATTGATCATCTTTTTGTTTTTTGTTGCTTTGTTGTTTTGTCAGTTGACCTCTCCAGCTGGGAGCAGAAGATTCAGAGAGATGCCGTTTCTGAGCGGCTGGACGGAGAACGGACAGATGAAGGAGCAGAGTCTGTCTTGGTGGAGCATCAAAGTGATAGTGCTTTGGAGATGAGCAGTCCATCACAGGAGCTCTACAAAGATGGTGTACTTACATTGGGCTGCATAGGTAATCATTTTCTCAGAGAACAACAATCTTTGGCCAGAATCAATGAACATTTTCTTTTTAATTATAGCAAAACAGGTTCTTGTTAAGAAACTTGGAAAGTATATCTTAGTATTTTCTCCAGATATTGCTTTTTTGGTAAGAAATTAGAATAGTTTTTTCAGATAGGAAAAAAAGTACCTCAAATCCATGCTTATCTGGGAACACAGTATTATTTCACTTTTATCTGATTAGGAAAGAACATTGTCTTACCAGTCCACAACAATATAATTCGATTTTCAGATTAAAAACTAGAGGACAAATAGGTTTAGCCTGAAGGCCATAGAAAGGAAGTCATGGTATGTCTGTTATGTGTATCTTGATTATAATCGAGTGTACCATTAGTAGATCGGCCAATCTCAATATGCAGCCTCCTTAGGCTAATAGTTTAGCTTGTAAAGTGACCTAGTTTGTCTCCAGACCTCAGTCCTGTAGAAAATCTGTGAGGAAGCTGAAGCTTCATTTTCCAAGCAGCAGCCAAGAAAACTGTACTTTCTGTAAAGAGCAGTGGGCTACTATTCCTCCTGAGATGTGTCTAAACCCAGTGACCAACTACAAGAAACGTCTTACGGCTGTGATCATCAACAAGAGTTCCAGCCAAGTACTAACTAATGTTTTGCTTGGGGATCAAATATGTATTTCACTCAGTGATTTGCAAATCAATTTATAACTTTTATGTTATATTTTATGTTATATTATTTGGTTGATATTTTTATCTTCGTCAAAATGAAAATACTAGAAAAATTAGACAGAGTTTATTTCTTTTCTTTAAGCAAATATCCATAAAATAGGGTGTCAAATAATGATTTCCCCCACAGTACCTTCTCACATTGTTATTGTTAATGGTCAGTCTTGCTCGTAACTTTAGAATTCTCCATCTAGATCTTTGGACGTGTCTGTGAGCGTCACAAGGTCATAGCTGTAGGTGCTCCCTCATGCAGAAGAAGTTACTTGTGTGAATTCCTCTCAGCAAAGTGAGAAATGTCAGTAGAAATATTGGCCGACTGCAAAACTGTGGCTGAAATGATGGTGGTAATTTCAGTGTCTAGTGTGGCAGAAGAGGGAGGGTTCAGCCTTCAGAATAAAATACAACAAGAAAAGTTGTCAGGGAAAATATTGGCTCTGCAGCAACCTCCCATGATGCATTTCATTGCGCTCAACCGAGCACCCAGCAGGTCATTTGAGTTCATATTTGCCTGTTATAGGCACAGTGTTTTTATTCCTCTGCTTCTTGTAACAGATTCTGTATGTGGGTGTGTGTTTGTGTGTGTGTGTTTGTGTGTGTGTTTGTGTGTATATTGTTAAATCAAAGTGTGCATATTGGAGCTTATCTAAATTATCTCTTCGCAAAGTTAATTGAAAAAAAAAACAACAACAAAAAACACCTGCTCGATCTGCTTCTTGTGGTGTTGATGTGCGAAGTGACCGTACAGTTGGTGTTTCTATCTTTTAATAAAAGACATTGCGTCATGCACTTAAAACATGCACCTCACTCTCATTAAACATTAAGAAGTTTTTACAAACTTCCTTTTTTGAATCTAGTGTTCCTGACTGAATGTAGTTATTGGCATCTGAATATAAATTCACAAACAGTGACTCTTAAAAAGAATTTATAGAGCTTGAATACTGTTACATATGAGTGCCTTTGTAACCTCTCTTTGTTTTCCAGGTTTTCCCAATGTTGGTAAATCTTCAGTTATAAACAGCCTGGTGGGAAGGAAGGTGGTAAGCGTGTCTCGAACCCCAGGTCACACCAAATACTTCCAGACCTACTACCTCACTCCGACAGTCAAGCTCTGTGACTGCCCCGGGCTGGTCTTCCCCTCCCGTGTCAATAAACAGTTACAGGTACAAGTTCACTGTTGTGTACTCCAGAGTAAATGTGACTTTCACTTTACTTGCCCGATTGGATGCGGTAGAAACATAATTGTATTGAGTTGCACGCTCTCCAGGAGTATTTTGTGTGACTGTCGCTTTCATTTTTAAATAGCTCTTAGTTGCTATCTTGCTGTTACCAAAGGTAATTTCTGACCTGTCTTTATTTTGTTCGAGAATTTCTTCCTCTTGTTTTTATCTTTAAATGAATTTTCTATAGATTCTGGCAGGCATCTACCCAGTGTCTCAGCTACAAGAACCTTACAGCTCAGTGGGTTATCTGTGTGAGAGGACCCCCTTCCTTTCCATACTGAAGCTCAAACATCCCAATCTGCAGGAAAATGAAAGAAACCAGGAGTCTGAGGAGCCCAGCTGGACCGCCTGGGATGTGTGCGAGGGTAAGGTGGTAGTTGGCGTCACAGCATCTGAGTTGTTGTGGTCGTTGATAGTTTGGAAACTTCAATACTCTAAAATATTGAGAGGATAAATGGCAAGCTTCCTTTAATGCAAGTCACAGATCTTTATTGATTCTAAAATAACAAAATCAGTACAATTCAAAGGAGAGCCAATCCCCTGCTGCAGGGCCACTGCCATTATTTGCTCTCTCTTGTCAACACAGCCCTGTAGTAAAAATCCGCCAACAATGCACTGGTCCATTTATCAAGTCGAATTGAACAAAGTCAATTTTTTATGTAGCACATTTAATCACAACAAATGCTGACTAAAGTGCTGCTGAACGTCACGAAAATAAAAATGAGTCAATAAAACAATTAGAAAACAAATACTGACGTGCCCTAGCTGTCTGTGGCACCCCAGGCACATTGTTTAGACTAAACATGTACATCACAAATATAAACTCTGGCCTTTAAACGGGCTTTGTTATTTACTCAGACAGCTAGATGTCCATGTCACTCAGGCAGTATTAGTTGGGCTGTTCTCAGCTGTGGATTCGGTGCTCTAACAACCATGTACAGTAGCAGGGTGGTGTTTTAGTAAAGCACTCAAAATAAACTACAACAGCCTCATTCATGATAATGAAAGAACGAGTCAGGCAGTTTTGTGGTGTTTCTAATATTATCAGTACAACAAGTTGTGCACAGGAATAGGCAGACGTGATATTTTGGATACACAGACATTATTACCAGTAGGAAAATAAATATAGACTGTGCTCTTTTAATTATACCTTCATTTGATAGATTGTCACCAATTTATGCTTCCTTCTTTCAGCTTGGGCGGAGAGAAGAGGCTACAAGACAGCGAAAGCAGCTCGCAACGACGTGTACCGTGCAGCCAATAGCCTCCTTAGGTTGGCGATTGATGGCAGATTGTGCCTCTGCCTCAGACCGCCCGGGTACAGCTGCTTGAGAGGTAAGAGAAGGCCCTCTGTGTCTCTTCATTTCAACTCTGAGACTATTCGAAAAGTTAAAATGCCAGGTGGGTGGAATTAATTTATTTTGGGGATTATTTATGGTCTGCAGAGCACTGGGAAAATCACCCAGACTTGCCAGAGATTATGGCTCTTCAAGGAAGAGCAACAGAGGAAGAAGGAACCGCAGAGAGGGACGATGAGGAGGATGGCGAGTCCAGCACCGAGCCAGAGGAAGAGAGAGACAGGGATGCGGACGATGACGAGGACGGAGATGGGGACGATGAAGATGAGGGGTTCGGGCACCCGAGACGAAGCGACGATAAGCCATCTGGCTTTACGGTCAACATGTACAACGTCCTTCGGGAAAATGAGTGCGAGTGATAACAGAAGGAGACGCAAGGAAGAAATAACCTGTTCCTCTGCTCTGACTTTTACCCATCTGCCCCAGTCCACTCTTCGTTCCTTGTTTCCCATAGACCTGCATTCCTCCTCGTTTTTTTTGTTGCACCTCCGCCTCCTCGTGTCATTACCTTCTCTGTACATTAACATGCTCGATTCTAATCCATTCATATAAAGCATATTCCATGCTGTGCCTCTGCTCTGCTTCTTCTTCCTTGAAGCCTTTGTTTTTTAAAATGGAGCTTTTAGGAATGGGTTTGGTTTGACTTGAGCTTCACACATTGCATGTAGTTCTCAGAGACAAAATGAAGTAACTTCCCTCAGCCTGGAATGATCAATCTCTTCATAAATGAGTGACCTCACAGCTGAGATGCCAAAGTTTGGAAAAGTATGATGAAACAAATCAAATGCACTGTTGATATGATGTCATTCACTGAAGCAGCCATTTGGCTCTCAGAGCAGCTGGAGATTAAAAGAACACAACTCTAAATCCTCTTCATTGACCACAGCGTGTCTCAACTTTGAGTAGAGGGTGTGGGAGGGTACGTGGGAAATGTTAGGCTGTATAACTAGAACTAATAAAGTAAACATTTCACGCACAGTTACTGCTATTATGAGTCAGAGATAATTTATCTGATCTGAATTTACATTATTCTGCATCAGAGAGTGATGTGGGTTTTTTGGGGGTAGTGGTGGGTGTTTACACTCCTGTATTGCTGGATGAGGCTGTTTCAGGAATTAAACCTGTAGTGTTTTAACTACTACAACTGTTTTCCATAGATGTTGATGGGGATTGTCAGTATTTCGTCCAGGATTCGGCTGCGCTTATTTAGCATGTTTATATGCTGATGCCAGCACAGTGAATTTTATCCAACCGAGACTGCTTAACAATAATTGAAGGGATTGTTTAACATTTTTTTGATTTTTACTTTTTTTGCCAAAAGGTACGTTTGAAGATTGAGCCCTTTGTTAAATAAAGCTACAGCTAGCAGCTGATTAGCAAGACTGGGACTAGCGTGACTCTGTTGAATGCTTGTAAAATCAGACCATAATTGGCCAGAAGTTTGTTTAATCTGTTCTAAAAGCTGCAATTTGTAATCTTCTTTTTCTTTCTTGGTTGTTCTTGGGCAGTGGATTCCTGCCACCATGAGGTTTTGTGAGCAGAGAAACTCTCCCTCATCAATAAAATCCTATTAAAACTGCAATTAATTGTTACATTTCAGTATTTTATAAAACTAAAAGAAACAAGATTAAAAGTGTTTTATTTGGCTTAGAGTATATTTAACAAAGTGAGTGTATGATACCTTAGTCCTCAGTTGCAGAAGAATGTGTATTCTGCAAGTGGTTGCAGATGTTTGGTGGCTGTCACTCTTAAAGCCCCGTTGATGCAGGCCTAGAGACTGATCAGTGACCCCCTGATCACCAGTGATCCTAGAGAAAATTTTGTATTCAGCAACCGCTGCTGGCAGTTGCTAGCATCAAAATGGTCGCAAAGAAGTATGTGGTGCTGTACTGAAAGCCTCCTTATGATCACTTTGATTTCCAGCAGGTTGCATGGAAGACACCAACTTGTCTGCAAACACTGGCAAACAAGTCACTCAGCTATAATGGAAAAAAAACAATCCAGTGCGTACCAGACAGAGTTTGCCTCGAAGTTTAAAAGTTGTGTTTAATTTGAAAGCAAATGTTCAGGTTTCCGGTTTGCACTGCACTTTTCACAGTTGTACTACAGATCGAAGATCCATCTGCTAGTAACCAAAGCAACCTCGCACGGATGCTTGTGGTGTATCATCGCCACGACCTGCAATAAATACTAACCAGCTGTTAGGATTATGCATTTTTCTTAGTGCCCTGGGATCCCCGGGGGGGTTGCCGACCAGTCTGTAGTCCTCATGAGGCCTTATTTGATAAATTAATATAAACTCTTTTATTTTAAAATATTTTCCGATGGAAAAAACTGAGATATAATGGCCTTTGAAGATAGTGGAAGTCTGATTTTTTTAAGCTTTTGACGTCTCCTCGCTGGCTGGTCCTTCTCTGTGCACTGCTGACACCTTTATATGAAAACTCAAAACACTGTTATTAAAAAAAACAAGCGATAAAAAATTATCAAAGCTATTCCTTTAAAACACAGAAGGAGATACTGGCCATTACAGCGTCCACCTGTCCTCCATTATATATAACATTATGCTTCACCTCTTCTCCAAAATTTCAAAGTGGACATTTCTCTGTAATGTGCGATGGCCCCGCTCCAATCCTGAGTACTGTATTATCGTGTGCTGTTGTACATCATTCATGTGTTCACCGAGGGAATCCCACGGCACGGTGTTGTGTTACTGTGTAATACATCACACTGCAGCAATGACACGCTGTCATTTCTACTATTGGTACAATGAAAGTAGATGCTAAACACTACCATGCTGTTAGAAACACAGCAGTGTTTTAGTTGTTTTGATGTGGGAGTTTTTTTCCCTGGAAATATTGAAACTGACAGCGTCTGGAGAGTGTAGTGTGAGTGTAAAGGCTCAAGGTGTGTTCAGGCTATTTGCTGCATTCCTCATTTCATTCCTGGTATGCCTAATGATGATGACTGGACTGCTTTCTGCAATAAAAGAAGATAACCTTCAGAAACTCTCTTTCTTTTTTTTCTTTTTTTAGTGCATTGTTTAATGATGTGTTTATGATATTTGCTTGTACCCAGAGCTGTAAAGGACAGTCTTTCTACGAAGTCCCCCGTCCACCACATCCTCCTAATTTCAGATGCACATAATTATGCTTTTCCTTTGAATGGCTTGACACAATCTTCCAGGAGGTTTGCGATCAAAGTGGACAGCTCAGACATGTGATTGAGCATTGTCAGACTAATTGCTGTTGGTATACTTCCTGAATGTATAATAGACATAGATACATGTGACTTATCATGGCGATCTGGGTGCTTTATAGTTGTCTCGTAATTAGTTGGGGGACTTTCTTTTATGAGTACCCGAGGGAGATAATTACGATGATGAGATTCCGTAACGATAACGATCAGCTGCGTGTTGCACAGATCTAATTAAAGTCCTCCTAAACTACTTAATTGGTAAATTTCCAGATGGCCAATATTTAAAGCAGATACCGTGAAATGAAGTTAAAGTTATCGAACCACAAAATCATTACAGCGTTATTAAAGTTGTTGTTGAGGTTGAACCCCTGTGAAATGTCTGAATGTCAGTGGAGATGCTTTAATCAAACCTTAAACATAGTAATTGTAGTTGTAGCCATCTATTTCATACTGTAATATGATAGGTGGTTAGTATTAGTTCACAGTGCATTTGCACATGTCCAACAAGAGGTTTTAAAATAATCGTATGCATAACATATGCTCACTGGCCACTTTATTAGGCACACCTTGCTAGTATCAGGTTGAATCCACCTTTTACTCCAGAACTGCTTCAGTTCTTCAAGGAACAGATTTACTGAGGTGCTGGAACCATTCCTCAGAGATTAGGGTCCAAACTGACACGACAGCATCACACAGTTGGTGCAGATACTACAGCTACTCGTTTATGATGCCAATATCCCGTTTCAGCAGCCGTGCTGTGTTGGATTGAGATCTGGTGACTGTGGGGATGATAAACTCAACCAGTCTGAGATGATTTGAACTTTGTGATAGTATGTTATCCTGCTGGAAGCAATGATCAGAATATGAGTTCACTGTGCTTATGAAGGCATGCACATGGTCTGCAACAATACTCAGGTGTGCTGTGATGTCTAAGTGAGTTGGTGCTGAAGTGTGTGTGTGGGGGCAGTGTGGGACAATGGTGAGAGGTGGTTTTGACATTTTCATATTAAACTTAATTGTGCATGTTACTAGATGATCATTTGGCATGTCCGGGCCAGATATATCATATTTCAAGTGTCTGCTAACTACATGTAAGGATAAAAGAAGCTTAAGTTTGATCTTTGGTCCCTTGTGACAGTCCTCACATACTCCCTTATTCTTTTCTTTCACAGTTATTTCAGCTGCTCTTCTGTCTGATTACAGTTTGGATGTGTCCACATCCATATCTAATTATGACACACAAATACTTCGCACCATATTTTCCCCTGTGCAAACTTGAAAAAATAAAAACTGTATTTCTGAGAATATATTGTCTGCTGCGTTTTCTATCATATTCACCAAGCAAAGCTTGTGACTTTTTGGTGACTTGTAACTTCCCCCCATGAGTGTGGCATTAGGCTTCTTTGAACTACAAAAAATAAAGAAATCAAAACTTTCCAGCATGGATATTGAGGAAAAAACAGACTTTAGAAGTGCACATCCTGCAGAAGCAGTCACAGTGTGGGACTTTCTCTCAAGATGTGGGAATAAAGAATAAAGATGCTGTGTAGTCCCAACATAAAGAGAGTCATCTGGTCACCCTACCCACAGGATTACACCAGCAGCAGGCTGCACTATTGATACAAGGTTTGAATGGCCCATGCTTTCATGTTGTTTATGCCAGATTCTGCAGATCCTACTATCCAAATGTTACAGCAGACAATGGAAACTCATTGGAAAAGGCAACATTCTTCCATTCTTCTGTTGTCCAGTGTTGTTGACAACAGAAGATGGGAAATTTTGTGTGAATTTTTGCCTCGGTGGGACCCTGTGTGGTCTTCTGCTGCTGCAGGCCATCCGTTTCAAGATTTCGTGTGTTGTGTGTTCAGCTCAACTGTCATAAACTACCGTGATGCATTCAAAGTCCCTTAAATCACATTTCTTCCCGATTGTGTTGGCAAGTCTGAACTTGAGCAGTTCGTCTTGACCATGTCTACGTGCCTGAATGCATGGAGTTACTGCCATGTGATTGGTTGATTTGGTATTTGCATTAATGATGTAATCCAAATATCGATTAATTACAAATGACGAATGAAGTGGCTGTTGAGTGTATATCGTTTATATCTTCTGCAGGAAAATGCAAAATGTGTGTATTGGAATTATTTTCCATATTATCCATACACATTTTAGATTTTTGAGAACTCTCTGGCCCAGAGTAGAATTTTAAATAAAGTTCTGCAAATCTGAAGAGCCCAAGTTGGTAATAACTTGTTCTCCAGGGTCAGTGAGGATGAGATGTGTTTTGGTTTGTGCATGATTGGATAGACTCCAGTGTTGCATTAACCTGCGTAGGAGGTGGGAAAATAGATAGTTGCACTGCTTGCTGTTATCGTCAAAGTATAACCATTTGCTTTACTGGAATAAATCACACATTTCATTATAAAAACAAAAAAAGAAGTATGAGTATTTTTATGAGTATGGTCTGGTCCCTCGAGAGCGAGGAACAGGATCAGCAGTGTGGTGAAAAGATGCTGCCGAGGAACGTGTTGTCTGCTTTCATCATAATGCTGTTTGTTTATCAAAGTACATCCATTTTTCAATTTCACTCCACTGTGTGTCTTACATGACAACGTTTAATAAAGCGGGATATGTTTGCGTGGAAAAAACGCTGCAGCTTCACGCGTTGACCACAGCAAAACTGCTTCTATTATCTGTGAAGCATGTTGAACAGATTATCATCCGTGCCAGCTCCTAATAAAATGATATCCATAGTCATCTGATAAAAATCTCAAACCTTTCCTTGAGATTTATGCTCTGCTTGAGCGCCGTTCGTCACCATCCTTGTGGGACTGACAGTGTTTGTCAAATCAAAATCACTCTCGACGCCCATCCAATCCTCCTGACGGAGTAAATCTGGCTGCAGCTATTATCTCATTATGTTTATCATGACCCAATGGGCACCATTCACGAGCAAGCTGAGACAGTACAATGATAATCACCGCCGAGAAGTGCCATAATCATTATTTACTGGTTGGAAGTGGGTGGAAATCCCCTCATTTCAGCATAATTTCGAATCGGTGCCAACTTGTATGGTGCTAAGAGAAGCTATTTGCTGACTAGATAAACTCAGAGGGGGGAAGTAGAGGAATCATCTGGAATTGTTTCCGATTTGCAGCTCCTTAATTTCCCCAGTCAGAGCTCTAACTATGTTGTGGCCCTCAAACCTGTATGGCAGTAATTACAGCCAGACAAAGACCCCAGATTTACTGGTGCATGTCGCCATAAATGTCAAAAGTGTTAATTAAATTCTGCTGTGCTGAATGTGTTTGCTGCCAACATCAGTCACGCCAATCATGCCCATGTGGTTTGAATTTGATCTTTCTTCCTGTTTTTTTTTTTCTGGTTTGGAAAGCTTTCTCATGACGTGATCAGGTTGTTGTGGGGATTCTTCTCCCCCTCTCTGCTCAACTTATTTGCCCCACTCGTGCTCTCCGTGTGACCCAGGCTAACATTTGGGCGAGACCGGGGAATAATGAAATGGCTGCGCGTGAGAGCTAGAGCATAAGCAGAGCAGAAAAATTCATTAGTCTGGTTTTATACTCTCCCCTGGGCTGTGTAGACACACATACACGCATACAGGTGAGATAGAGGGCGGACGGGGAGTTGTAAAAAGCTTTGCATGATGAAAAAGCAACAAGAACCACAAGTGTGTTAGCGTTGAAGACGGGGGAAAAAATGCCACACTTGGCTCTGTAGAAACAACCAAACTGCAAAGAGTCTCATTATGGTGAATTACAGTTCTTTATCTCAGCTGGCAGGTACACCTCTGCGGTCACTAGAGGGCTATCAAAGCCAGCATTAACATCAAGAGCCTTTTGCTACGGTTAATAGTCAGGTGCACCGAGCTGCCTGTCTACAGGCGATATGATATTCCAGCCGTGTTCAGCTTTACTGTCTTCAGAAAAGTCAGGACACAATTACGTGGGTGTTATGTCCTTTATAAACACATTTCCTGTCTGTGAGCGTTATCAGAGTGTGAAAAGATCAGAACTACCTTTTTCCTGGGGTTTTCCCTGCAACAGGCAATTTCCTTTTCCTACGCTTTTCAGTGAAGTTGTGTAACAAATCAGAGAGCGACACTATTCTCTCACATACAGAAACCACACTGGTAGTAACACACACACATATATGCTTTCTCATTTTCTATCACACACACTGATTTACAGCTCTGGCAGTTGTCCCCCAGTCGGCATCCTGGTGCTGCAGCAGTGCTGTGGGGGGTGGCGAGGCCTTAACACTGAAGATTGGATGTCCTCCGCCGCTTCCCCTATCATCGCCTCCTATTGCCATAACCAACAACTGTGTGAAGTACACACACTCCAGCGCTGTCTGCACGGTCAATTTTAGTATCTTTGATGTAGATGTGCCCAGTTTATCCTACAAAATATCATTCTTTGTGCTTTCCCACATTTTCTGACTTTAACCGAGTCTGTAAGACATGAAGCGACATGAAGCACCATCTTGCAACACAATGGATTTCAAAGTGACTTCTTCTTGACTTTGCAGAGAGTCTTTGGTTGAACGTCTCTGCATTTGGAGTAGCTGCTCAGAACCCAGAGAGGTAAAATTATCCAATCTATCAAAAGCACAATCTTAGATATGAAAAATGAATAAATGATACAAGACATAACTACAAATTTGTCTTTCCAGCTCCCATTAGTCATCTCACAAACTCAGATTTTATCTCCTAAACCAACCATCAGAATAGAAAGAGGGTGAAATCAGTCTCCCTGTAACAACAACAGGGGCTGTTAGTCTGCAGGATGAGTACTTTTACTTGGTACTTGCCAATAAACTCTATAAACTTTATAACAGGATTATTTTACTGGTGATTTTTATGAAGTTAAAAAATGACCTGAGTGCATCTTCCCCCAATGACACACACACCAAGGCCTCAGAAAATGTGTAAAATTAACTATCTGACATCCATTTGTCAATTTCCCCTTATGTCCTTGTGGATGAACTCACAAAAAATCTACACAACTGCTGTAGAGGAACTCACATCACATAAAACATGTTGTACAGTAAGGTCTCTGTTAACTGCACACAGAGAAGAAATCAAGCTGCAAGCGTTTCTTTTCTTCAGGTGATGAACGCTCTGCAAACTGTCCCAGCAGCATGTCAGCGTGGGGTAAACTCAAAAACAATATTTGCCACAGCAAGCCTTCAACACGCTGTGTACAGAGCAGCTTTCCCATCTTCCTCCTGTAGAGGGTCACAATATGGCAGCTGGGTTTGTTTGTTCTGAGGACCTGTGCTCGAGTGTGGAAAGAGGCTGCTCTCTGTTTGATTCAGAGCGCTCCAAAATACAAAACGCTGCCAGTGCAAACTCGGAGTGATTCATTGTGGAATAGTCCAGTTTTACTGTAAGTAGTGGCAGCAGCATTATCGGTTTAATTATTCAGTGTGTGAGTTTGTGGTTTAATGTGTACGTATGAGTGTTTCTGCCCGGTGATGCATGAATGACACCTCTTTGGTTACTGGCTGGCGTGTTTGTCTCTGACCCTGTTTGTGAGTCGGAGCCCATGTGTCAATAGGTATTTTTAGCGCCACCTCTCACTGCATTGCAATGTCACTCATTCGCACCCCTCCGAGTCCTCCCCCCTCACCTCCTCCCCGTCATCCCCGTCTCTGGGGCCTTCCAGTCAGCCACAACAGTCACTCTCACTGGAAGCAGCCAGCAACAGCCTGCCTGATTTAAAACAGGGCGGGAAATTTTGAGATCCAGGCGTGGAGACGGGGAAGGCAGATCATCAAACTTGGTGTTCAGAATGACTGCAGTGATTTAGCTGAGCTTTGTTTCTCCCTGGGGCTTTGGCCAATTTGAATATTGATTAAAATAATTAAAGGATAGCTGTAATTATATGTATCTTCATAAAGGCTCTGAGAACATGGCACTGATGTTTTGAGGCGGTGATCAGTCAAGTTAAACTGCTGTCTGAGCAACAGACAAGGGGTGTGGATGGGCTAAACATGTAATTGGTAATGACAGTAGGGTGGAGGGCAGACAAAGACGACTCTCACATGGATAAACAACTCCCGAAATGTTATTGAAAGCAGCACAAAGAGACTGGAGAAGAAAAGGAGGCATTCAGGCTCAGCTGGCCCAGACAGGTGAGGAGAGGAGGGAGGAAAAGGGAAGTAAAATAATACAGGAGCTGTGGTGACACTGAACAGAGGGCAACAGTTGTGGAAGAGCCTCCCAAATGCCATAGCAGAGGCTGCAGCCCTCCACACTGTCAGATGTATGTGCATGTGTGTACAGATGAATAGCAGGGGCTTTCTAAAGAGGAGGAAACATGACACCAAAAAAGCGTCTGCACCCCCTCCCTCCACCTCTACCGCCTCCAGATATGAGGAAGAGGAGGCACAAGTGCACGGCTACAGCTGAGAGGATCTCCAGAGGCTCTGACCGCATGAGGGGTCATCTGGAACATGCCTGATCCGACACTTGACAATGCCAACTCCTCCAAACCCAATCCTGCCTCACCTCTCTCTCTCTCCCTTCATTCCCCCGACAACACCGAGTTCATCGCATTTCACACACATCCAGCTGCGTGATCACAGGGACACCTCAGGCAGGGTCGGATTTATCCGGCAGATTCTCGCATGTCTTTGAGAGAAACTGCTGCAAGCCATGAAATGAACCTGTGAAAAGCACTTTTAAAAAAATGTGTAAGCTGCGTTTCCCTTTCAGAAGCGCGAGTCGAATTCTTCAAAAAGGAAGACGGAAAATTCAAGCGTGAAAGAAAGGATTAAAAGCTGTAGGTGTATCTGACGATGTAATGATACGGTTTTAGTCATTTTAGCAGCGTGCGTTCAAGGACCAGCCTGAAAATTGGATGGATTGCCATGAAATTCCATTAAAGACCCCTAACTCACTTTGGTGACCCCATGACCTTTCCTTCTGTGCCACCATTATGTTGACATTTGTGATTTTGAATGAATTATCACCATAACAATGAGACCCGAATCATGTGAGATTATGATTTTCCCTTCAGCTTCAGCTCTGCGCTTTGCGCTAATTAGGAATTGTAACTAATGCATATTAACATGCGTTTAGCCAAAAGCACCGCTGTGTTAGCTACACCCTCCTAGAGCTCAGAACATGACTGTAAAGTCGCCACGTTAACAAAATACATTAACAACCTTGATTCTGAAAGCAGGAAATCAACAATGAACAAATGAGATCTCTGTGGAACCTCCATTACACCATTACCAGACACCTAAGAAGAGAGCTTTGGGACATGCAACGCCCACCTTTACCCTTCGCCCGGGAACCTCCCCCTGGAGCGCACGCTAACCCCGTGACCTCCAACGCTCGCAGATCCTCTTCAGGGGCCAATCAAACACAACCTGCCGCAGGCCTGCGACACCGATACTGACTGAGCACAGATAAGACACACTAAGCAGACATCAAGGGAAAGTAGGGGTGCGTGCACACTCTCACACATCCACACACGTGTGTTCAAACCAAACAAAGGCCTGTGGTCACGTATGCATGTGAAGAAAGGAGGTATGCTGTTGTAAAATTAACTTCCTGGAGGATTTGTTGACCCTTGTAAATTGGAGACATTTATCGGTTTTGAATATTCCCAGTGAAAAACACACTGGTGGAGATGTTTGAGGGGGTAGAATGTTTGGTATGTGGTTCAGCGCTGGTTCCCAACATACTGCAAGCTTCGCATTCTGCAACTGATCTGTGTTGTCTGAATCCTGCAGCACTGCACAGCTGTCAGACCACAACAGGGGGTGGACAGGCTGCCCGAGTGAGTGTGTTTGTGAGTTAGTGTGTGTGTGTGTTCTCCCATGAAATGCCTCTGAATTGAATGCTTCCATTTCTAATTCAGATGTTTGTGTTTTTTGGACCAAAGTGATGTCAGAGAGGTGATAAATTCAAGCTGCATATTTACAATGACGGGCAATAGATCATCTGTCACTGCTGCTGAATAGAAGCTTTGGGTGAAAATGGTAATTTTCTACTGAATGCAATCACCTTTCGTAAAAAAGTGAAGACTTTTAACTTTGAACACAGCTTTCTTTCACCTGAAAACCCTTTCTTCTGCTTGACAGACCACTGATGTTTTGGGTAACTCATTCTTTTCCACTTTCTTTATCTTTAGCACGAAGCGCTTTCTTGTCCTTGCTGACTCATAACTGTGATACAGCTCAAACTCCTGTTCCCTTTCTTCCCCCCCTCCCTCGTTCATCTCTCTCCCTTACTAAGAGAATTCCTCACAGGATCAGACCTGCTTTTTATGCTCTACTGCTTTTCACTCACAGCAAGTAGCGAAGGGGGGAAGGGGGAAAGGGGGAGGCGTTTTAGTAACAACAAACTAAAACTCTTTGGAAGAAGTGAGTATAAGTGAGGGAACGAAAAAATATATAAAAAGGAGCAGTGAAAGAAGAAGTGAGACACGAAAAGAGTCAACGAGAGGCGGCACGGGGCAGAAAGGAAATAATGCTGAAAAAGGTCATAATTTCTGCCAGGGGATTTGCAGTTGCCCGGACGACGAACAAAGCAGAGGCAGTTGGACGATGTGCACAACAGAAAGGGTTGAAAAGAAATGTGAACAGCTCTGGGGAGCGAGCTGGGAGTTGCTGCACTCTTCAGCCGGGTAATATCTACAACTCGGTTAGCAAAACAGCACAGAAATACACGCAGTGATCCCTCTGTCGTCCCTTTAATTTCAGATTAAGTATACCAGCCTTTTGATTTGCTTAACTTTACTGAAAAACAAAGTCTATAAAGTGGCTGTGCTTAGAGAAACCACTGCTTAGAAGATTAGCGATATGTCTTTACAGAACTGCGAGTGGAAAGTTTCAACGTTAAACACAGAGAATGAGGAGAGTCTTAGTTTGGTTTTAGCTTTCAATTGAAAAGCGATGAGAGAATGTTAATGATATGCAGAGAGAATGAGGCCAGATGAAAGCCGGTCTAAAGTCTGAGGCAGAAGCAGAGAGGGAGGAGGTGAGGGTGAAGGGGGAAGGATGGAGGGGTAGACGGGGTGGTAAAGGTGGCACGAATGAAGCAGAGACAGGAAAGTTCAAGATTAAGCAATGTTCAGAAAGCCGAGTGAGAAATTAGAAAGTATTTACGGCTGTGAGCATACACGTTAGGCTCATGTCATTTATTTGTATCTTAATCCCTGCATCTAATCATATATACACTCACTGACCACTTCATTAGGTACACCTGCTTGTTAGTGCAACTAATCCATCAGTCAGGTGGTCAAGATGACTCGTTAAAGTTCAAACCGAGCAACAGAATGGGGAAGAAAGGCGATTTGAGTGACTTTACATGTATTATAGTTTTTTGGGGCCAGACAGGCTGGTAGTATTTCAGAACCTGATGATCTACCAGGATCTTCCCACACAAACATCTCTAGTTTACAGAGAATTGTCTGAAAAAGAGAAAACAACCATTCAGCAGCAATTCTGTGGGCGACTTGTTGACGCTAAAGGTCAGAGGAGAAAGGGAAGTAGCTTGTAGGAAGGCAACAGCTGGTTACAGCCAAGCTATTGCAGAAGAACATCTCTGAATACACAACAGTTTGAAGCAGAAGGGCTACAGCAGCAGAAGAAGACCACACTCTGTCCCACTCCTGTAACCTACCTACAAACAGGAAACCGAGGCTTCAAGTTGCAGAAGGTCATCAAAATTGAACAACATAGAAAAAATGAAAAACATTCTTGGCTTCCACTTTGGTTCATTTCATTTAAACATCACAATCTACAATCACTAGATCTCAGGCCAACAGAGACCCTTTGGGATGTGATGAAATAGGAAATTCACATCATGGAGCTAGAAAGAGTTCAGTTTGCTCATTTGTAAAATTGGCTGTAAGTATTGTGGTTTTTTAAGCCAGGAGGGATGATGACGGTACTTCTTTTTCTTCTTCTTACTATTATTACTGGAACAAAAGCGTGGACTGTTAAATTACAAGCTAACACTAACGAGCTTGTTTATCAAGCTGTACAGACACACATACTATACCTGCTAATTATGACTAAGTACCAGGATAATAAAATAGCAGAATTTCCCCTCACCCAGACAGAAGCACGAACTTCTTTTACAGGCTGTCGGTACAATTAACTGCACAGCAAGCCATTTTATTTGTCAGATAATTGCAGCACCACTACAAATTAGCAAAGATTTAGCTTAGCAGAAGCTACCACAGTTGCCAAGCCTCTGATCTGAACCTTTAATAACATCAAAGTGGTTGATTTATAAAATAAAACTAAAGGGAGATTATCCAGAGAGAATAAAAAACTTTTGGTACTGGGCTGTGAACATGTTCATCCTGGCTGTAGCATTCGCCATTTTAACATGAGAGTCTATCCCAGGGGTCAGCAACCTTTAACACCCAAAGAGCCATTTGGACCCGGTTTCCACGCAAAAGAAAACACTGGGAGCCGCAAATACTTTTTGCCATCTAAAATGAAGATAACACTGTATATATTGGGTTTTTTTTTACCTTTATGCTTTGTGTGAACAACTAAGGTGTGTTGCTTATGAAATCCATGAAGTGCTACAGAGAAAATTACATTTTATTTATGTAATTAACACATTTTGAACTCTTAAAGAAATATAACAAAAGGAAAGACACCCAGCTGAACTAAAATGATCCATGTAGCAAACAAAAACTGTTGTGAGCTGCCACCCTTGTATCTCCTTTGGGTTTTTGGAGCCTTGACCTGCCTTTTAAAAAACAATTGGAAAAAAGCACTATGCTGCTAAAAAAAAAAAAAAAAAAGATATTTGCAAAATTCTGCCTAAATATGTATTTTACCTGGTTAATGTGTGTGGAGGGGTGTGGTCTGCAGTGCCGCTGCAGAGGAGGCGGACGCACCTGAGCGGCACCCGCAATCACGCCTCGCCGCCTTAACGTCTGTGCTGTCTCTGCTGTTGTGTTGTTGTGCTGTGAGCTGAACAGCTGAAAGAATTTAGACAGTTTGTAACTCTCAGTGATGCCACAGTGTTCGTTTGACTTTGGGACCTAAAGCAGAGTTTGGACCTGGGAACGGCTAATGACGTCAGATTTAAAGACTGAGAAATTATGGTTCAGCAATGCTAGCACCTGCAGAGAGCGGCTACTGTCAGATGGGGGCAGTATCAAAAACATGTGCTAATAGCTCCCAGAGAAGATTAATGTTTATTTTTTCACGCTTCTCCCATTCCTGGTCAACTCCGCTGTCACTTCCACCAGACTTGTCAACCAATCAGCATGCGACTAATGTACAGTAGAGATGCATATGAATCCAAATATTGATAGCATCGATAGCGGCATTGGCATCGGATCGATACTAGCACATAAAGTTCAATACTTAGTTTCTATTCTGTAAGTGCAAAATGGAGCCCAATAATTTTATTTTATTTTTTTTATGAAAAACTATACCTCAAACATGTTCTGTGACAAATGTCTGAACCTTTTTGTGTTGACTCTCAGGTCTATTTTATTGATAGCCTATAAATATAGCCTTTTTAAGCACAAATATACCGCACTTTTTGTACATTTTTTTAAAAAAACTTTCTCCTACTTACTGTGCAGTCTCTACAGTCTCTACACTTTGAACAACAGAAGCTGACCCAAAGTGCTTTACAGACAGGCACATTAACATGTACAGCTCTCCTATAAACCAAGTTTCAAAATACACAAAAAGCTGAGAGGTGTGTTTTGTTGTATTAACTAATTATTGTGGAAAATAAAAATCACAGTTGTCTTCAAAATGTGTTCAGAATTTCAAATCGATGATGATTCATCTCATAATATATCAGCTGCATTTATATGTTAAAAGTATCGGTAATGTCGTTACTTGGTACCAGATCAATATAAAAGGGTCCAATATTTACCCAGCTTCAACTGGCTGATTGAGGAACTGCTGTTTTACGCTTATTTTTTATTATTATTATTATTTTAGCTTGGAGAGATGTTCTCTCTGTGTGTTTTGAGTATTTGAGTTTTGTTTTTTTTTACTGTATGGTATGAATCTGCCTTTACAGCTTCTTCAAGACTAAAAGCTCATTTGCAAGTTTAAACTACAAGTGCAAGGGAACATTAGACAGCAGAGAATCCATGTTCCCTTTATCTGTTTATCCAAGGTGGAGCTTGGAGTCTGTTAAATGACCTTTATTGTCTGTGCCTGCTGATTGAGCACCAGCTAAAGTTTCCCTGCTCTCACTCTTGGGCAAGTACCAGCACATACTGTAGCTGCTTTACAACCTTTGTTTCAGCCTCTCTGAGTCGGACTTGTTCAGTTTTTTGATGTTATTAAGCATAAACGGGCACACATGTGGCCCTTTTTCAGACATGAATTCACTCTTCCCTCCTGCTTTGCCTCAAGGTCCCACATCAACAAATGTCCTGATTCAAGTTCAGTGCTGTGTTTTACTGCAAACCCTTCAATCTGAGTCATTATAGCCCAGAGCCAGTAATGGTATACAGTTACACCACCAATACTCTGTAATAGAGAGGTAAATACTGAGGCAGAGTCCTGGGTCTACATTAAATGGGCCTGACCATCTGTGAAGAGGAAGAACAGATTATTTAAAGAGTTTACAAGTTTATTTTCTTTAAAACAAAATCAGTTTCATAGCAGCAGGAAAGCCTGTTCTGACAAGCAAAGGGTTAACAAGGTGGAACTGTCTTGCGTGCAGCTGTATCGTGGGTAAGCTAATATCCCCCAGATCTCTGTGTTGCTGTAACGCTGAAACTCCCACTGGCCCCGAAGACTTCACTTTGGATTTCATTTTACAGCGTCGTTGAGGCCACAGCGCCCTCCCACGGGAGGCGCTGATTGGTCGAGTTGCCTGCTGGAATATTTAATCAGACACCTTGCTCGCGGCTGTGATTGGACACAGCCGGTGCAGTTATGTAAATGAGCACCTGGTGGCGCCTGCTGGCCCGGCTGCTGAGCCCGGACTGTGGAGGAGCGGCTGAGAGAGGACGCAGAATCAGAGAAGGTCCGAGAAGCAGAGATACTTTGCGTGTTTTCCCTCCTTTATCTTATTATCCCCCCTCCATTAACCACAGGCTGAAAAATATTCCTCTCAAGTGAAAGTCAGCCTGGGGGTGTGAAATCAGCCGGTGCGCGCAGCCCGTACGGAGTATTGCGCTGTTTTCTGAGTTTTGGTGGAGGTCGTTCACTAAACTCAGCTGCTGCTCTCGGAGGTCAGTTTGGATTATTCGGTGGACGCGTGTTGTATTGAGCACAATTCTCCACAGAGTTCATCCCAAAGTTTGGACCGCTGTCACAGCACACTTCTGCCTGTCTTTTAGGTAAGTACTCCCAACCTGCTCTGCGCGTTTCTTCTCCGTGCGCTTAGCTCCATAATAAGCGGCTGTAATAATATTGCTGTGGGTATTTCCAGCTGTCTGTGTGTGTGTCTGTGCGTCTCTCACTCGCTGGCTTGGCGTCTATATGTCTCGTTGTGATCCGGGAGCGCTGCAGCTCTGGACGCTGGCCACGGACTCCTTGGAAGCGCATATGAGGTGTAACGTTGCGCCCCGGACTCTGCGCGTTTGTGTGGCAGATACATTGTGGTATTTATGCTGCCGACTGCGTAGCTGAGATATTCTGACATCGTACATCATGATCTAGACTTATTGCAACATCGTGTTTAAAAGTGGGTGCTTGGCACCGGAGAAAACGTTATTCAGAGTCCTCACTGCTTTCACGCCTTTTATATTCAGTGTGGATTTTTCTCGTTCTCCGACCTCCGACTCATTGCCACTAACTCTCAAACAGTTACACGGGTTTGATTAAGTTGTACAGTCATTCCTCTTTTGAAAGTCCTTGAGTGTCATTATTCAGAGTCCACCTCATTTACAACATTTAAATAAATAAATAAAAAGTTAAAGAAAAGTAATCTGAGCTGGCATGTGGAAGCTTTAAAACTGACTGCAGCGGGCGTAATGACGCACTGAGTCAAACGTGTAGCATTTAAAAGGACCTAGTGACATCCAGCTGATGGTCATCACACAGACTGTTGACCCTGTGACCTTATAGCAACACATGGGGACCCTTAGTGGGACCGGCAGCTCTGGTTTCACTCACCCCTGGTCCCTGGTTCTCCAGTGGGGAGCTAATCAGTCACCAGAACCAAGTCAGAAATCAGTGTGAAGTTGCCTGGAACTCGGATCTGTGTTGATGAAGGAAACATTTCAGACTCTGGGGACGAGCTGCAGGAAAGTTTGGACTTTGAACAGGATGTACATTTTGTGTTTGCATGAAGCAGAAGAAAGGGGGCGGTGATAGCTGATCAGTCATGTGGTGTTACGAGTGATTCTCATATTGTCTGACAACAGGATGGTGCAGAATTATGTATATTTCAGCATCTTGTCTCTGTTAATTTCTGTATAACAGAGAACAAAGAGAAGGGAAAATGTGGGTTTGATTGCGTGTGTTTGTGGTGTTGTCTTGCTCCTGTGTGTTTGTGCATGCCTCTCTGGGGGCCCGTGACCTACTGGAGGAGTCAAACAATGGGCTTTAGTGGGTGTGAAGTGCAGTGAGCAGTCACCTATCTGACTGCATGAAAATGGCTGATGTGGGTAGTTTGTTGGCTAACAGACTGAGAAGGCAGTCCAGCGTAGAGGAGGTGCACCATTGTTATAAACTGCTGTGTAGGGAGGAGTGGGTGGGGGTGCTTGTGCTATAGAGATAGAAATGCAATAAAATGCCATTTTCCCTTTCTCCGTCCCTCCCTCTCTGCCTCTAAGGCAGGGGCATAAAGTGAGGAGGATCCCTGAGTGTTGATGCACATGTTTGCTGGATTTCAGTCTAGTAGGCATCTGGCCGCTGATTCTTCCACAATGTCCCGAGAGAGCCATTGACTTGGAGTAGTTCGTTTTTATCAGCTGTGCAGTTGAGCAAAGAAGACACAAGATATTTGAAATAGTTGGATGGCCCAGTTATGTGAGTATAAGTGTTCACGCACAGACTTGGAACAGCTTTTTATTGATTTGTCTTCCTCTTGGCAGGCTCGTGACAAAGCAGCATTAATTGCATAATATGATTTGTGGAGAAGTATGCACGCAGCAAAATAATTTGTCTAACATTGTTCGAAGGAATGGCTCTTATTTGATTTGTGTCTAAGACTCGGCAACAAAAGTCTTGGAAAGGTTTTTTATGTGCAAGACAAGAAAAAAAAAAAAAGAAGAGTGGTTTTGCAGTGGTGTTGTTTTGTGATTGAAAACACGCTGCTGCATGCCAGTGCAGGCTTTTCTGCAAACATAGAAGCACGGTGTAGTTTCTGCCATGGGAACACTGGTATGTATGGTCTGGTTGATCATTGACTCCAGTCTGTTATCCTCTATCTGGGTCATTGTTTTGGGTTAAAAGACTTCAGCAGGTGGATACAAATTTGAACCTTAAAGGAGTCGCAGCTTGAACAGTGATTGAACTGCACGTTTGGCACAGTTGCCTGGTCTGTCTCTCGCTAAAGGGGCTACTTAACAACATGAAAGGGCACAATGGCAATGAAGAACTGTCTTTTATGTGACACCTCTCACAGAGATCATGCATTAAACAGAAAGTCTGTCTTTGGTCATAATTGGCTCAGACAGACTGAACAGGAAGGCAAGTGGAAGAATTCATTTAAGTCCAAAGACACGACATGGTTACTTGCCTTCCCTCTCGACAATCCCCCTGTAATGGGAAATGAAACCGATTGAACGCGGGACTCCAGCGTCCAGCCTGTTTTCCCAAACCAATTTCCCTTCAAGTCTAGACAGCTGGACTTTTCAATTGCATCTGTGTATGTGTGGTCACATGCAGAGCGAGCTCAACCAGACTGTCGGACAAACAAATTAATCGTGTAATGGGCGGTGACACTTCAAAGCGGGATCTGGGCTGTTCGTGGGCTTTAGTTGTCAGCGAGTTTTCAAATCTATTTGGTTTCCTCTTCGCGAATCTCCATCCCTGAAGTCCTACCTTTTCTCAGACTGCCCTCCCCCTCCCAGATTCCCTCCCCACCATCCTTCGTTTGGCATCGAGCACACTTTTGATCCTCTAATTCAGGGCTGCCCAATCCCGGTCCTCGAGAGCTACCGTCCTGCAGCTTTTAGATGCATCCTTGTTCCCACACACCTGAATCAAATGAATGGCTTGTTATCAGGCCTTTGCCAAACATGATGGCATGCTGAAGAGGTAATCAAACCATTTGATTCAGCTGTGTTGGAGTAGGGATGCATCTAAAAGCTGCAGGACGGTAGCTCTCGAGGACCGGGATTGGGCAGCCCTGCTCTAATTGATCATTCTGGCAATCTGTCTCTTTCCCTACATGTAACATGGAACACAGATTTTTCTTCTTCATCTTCTGTATCTCCCCATTCCCTTTGAAGCAGCACTAGACATTTTATTTATCTTCCTCCTCTGCTCATACATCTTACCCTCAGCCTCTCTCTTCTCCTATCGTCCCTGTGAGTCTCCTTATTTATCTGTTTGCTCTTTCAGTGAAGGGTGCCCTTGTTAGATAGCGGTGTTGCTTCTTGGATGCAAGTACCCTTGGGTTAAGTTTTCTTCAAAGATTCTCACAGGGTATCTTATCAAAGTATCTAAGACATTTACTTGGTCCCTGATATAAGCTCGGAAAACTGCAGAAATGCCTCTGCATGACTTCCAAAATTACAGGTGGCCTATTTTTGAAGGTGATAATGTACGAGTGTGTGACAGCCTGTGGTAAAGTACAGAAATCTAGAAGCTTGAAGGTACTGCCATATCTCCCTAATATATAATTTCTCAACTCTAGTACATGTTTTATGACTTTATGAAATAATAAAAAACTCTTATTAAAAGAGAGCTTCATTTATTAGCCATTGCACTCCTATAACATTGTGAAATTTTGATGTGCAATTTAAGCAGCAGGGAATCTTTTTATACCCAAATGTGTGCTGTTTTTAGTTGAATGGACTAAAGGAAAAAAATAACCTTGAGCTAAATATTTTGGAGGATGCCTTCTCAGTGTTTATGCAATGAGTGGAAGCAAGGGACACTGCAGTCACACTGTAAAGTATACCCTACTTTTCCCTTCTTTTTGAATTTAGTGGGGACTGTATTTCTGTAATTAACACGATTTATTATTTTTTTTTTAAAAACTTAAGTTATTGAGGCCATAGCTGCATTAGGAGGGTGTTTACTGAGGTCACAGATCCTGGGAGCCGAGGATGGTTTTTCCATTTACTTTTATTCAGCTCAACGTCGCTTTGCAACCAGGGGAGTCGCCCCCTGCTGGGCATCAGAAAGAACACAGATTTAAGGCCCTTTCAACCTTGCTTCAGTTTCAGGTGTATCGTCAGTCACAGCCTGGTATCGCCACTATTTACAATGTAATTAAACCCTCGAGAGTCTAGCTGGTGATCTGAATAAGTTTTGCCACCAGCAGCTGTTGTCACCTCATGAAGAAATGTCTCATTTTTCCTAAATCCACACCTCTGTCTATCAGTTTCCTTCACCTCGTCCAATTCGGGGTCACACTGAGACCGAGAACCATTCACACTCACAGTCACACCCAATTTAGGATCACCAGTTAACCTAACGTGCACTGTGGGAGACCGTGCACAGGCTTCGGGACAAACACCGAAGGACCCAGGCTGGTGGATTTGAATCCAGGACCTTCTTACTGTGAGGAGGACAGCACGGTGCTGTCCTCCTCACAGTGTCTTGTGGTCATTAAGAATTTATAAACTGATGATGATTAATCATGAGTACACACTGCTTTCCCTGCATAAGCTGCCTCTATAACTTCAAAGTATATGTACTGGCAATACTGGCCCTTGGTATCAGATGACACAGCACTACATTTTATACAACTTTTCTTTTGTGTAAACCTTATACTCTCCAAAAATACTCTCTCTTGTAAATGAGATTTTTAATCTCAATGAGATTTTTACCTGGATAAATAAAGGATTAATAATAATAAAAAAAACCTTAAAACTGTGTTTAATCTGCAAAATTAGCCAAGGTCATTTGTGAATTGGATGATTAGGATGGTCTAATTAGAAGTGGACGATGGTGAATCCTGTGATTTAAAAACAGCTACACACTTTGCCAACTTGTGGAAGCTGAAGTTATCGCTGCTGGAAAAGAACCTCATAAAAGATGGAAACCAACTTAAAAGCCAGTGTGCTCCCTTCTCTGCCTCTTGCTTTCTATCTTTTTAGTTTTTTTTTTTTCTCACCACTTTTCAAATCGTCATATTGCGGTTGGTGTTTTTTTTAGCACCCACAGTGCCTCTTGTGGCACAAAGCGCCACTAATAATTACTAATGGCTTCTGGCAAAGTAAGTGTTTTGAAACCTTGTTGGAACATGGGAAGAAAATTGTGTTAAACATCAAAGGTTACTTTCTTTTTCAATATGTCTTCTTTGCGTATGATGAATTTGAGTTGCAATGACATCCACGCTGAGTGGGTTGGACGTGTCTGCCGTTTCCGCCGAGGGGTTTGTAGGGTCGCATTAGCATCAGGAAACTGTTGTGTGATGTGTAATTTAGTTCTTTTGAGACTGTTTTTCACTGCTGAGAGGGAGGAGGAGGACTGAGAGTTTGATAGAGGTATCAACCTGTGCCTGAGGCTTTTAACAGAGGTAGGTGTGTGTGTGTGTGTGTGTGTGTGTGTGGGTGGTTTCAGCAAAAGCCCAGGCTTTTATATTAACCAGGCCACCATATTTTCAGATCCTAATGTGCTTTTGTGTGCATATTTTTTATTTTGTGCTGCAACATCTGAAGACCTCTACGTTGTCCTCAGACTGCCGCATTGCTCGGTTAGGCCAGTTAATTTCCTCACATTGACTCAAAATGTTGAGTCTAGCTGAGCTCATTCCCGTTCGCCCTGATCTTTTTTTTTTTTTTTTTCTTCCTGTCATTTTCTCTCTGCTACTCTTGAGTTCACCTCTCTCTCACTCCTTTCATCCCTTCTCTTGTTCCCTCTCTCTCCTTTTCAATGGCTTCTCAGCGGATGAATAATTCTCAACCTCCTGCGGCAAAGAGTTGCTTTTGTCCCACACTTGCTCTGCCAGTCTCTTCGTTCGATTACTGGTGGGAATTTTCCTTCATGGCGTTCTTCTGTCTGTCTGTCTGTCTGTCTGTCTGTCTGCTTCAGTCTGCGGCTGTTTTTCTCACTGTCCCGTCACATGCCTCTCCTTTCACCCTGTCCTCCCCTCTGCTTCTCACTTGTTCTCTGACAGGTGGTAGTGAGACTGTGCAAATTGAATTCAGAGAATTGGGCTGTGGCTCTCCATCACACTACAGCCCTAAAGGACCTTTGGTGTCAAACTAGAACCAGAGGTTCACATGCACTCAGCTGCGAGGTCATCGTATTAACATGCTAATGGTCCCTCATGCCTGCTGGATACTCCTCACGAGTCTTACAGCCATGCTTCAGCTAAGGTCAAACTCAGAACTAATCTTCCCTCGGAGTAGCAGTGATGGTTAATCTTCAGGCAGCACATGAGCTTGCTTCGCTTTCAAGTGAGACGCACTAGAAAGTGAAGTGGATCTCATCTCATTCCAGATGGATTAAACAGAGCAGAAAAGGAGCTGAGGACAGTCTAACTACATGTGCCGACAAGTACGAGGCTTCGAGCCCCGAGAAGCATAATAGTATTCCAGTTTCTGTCGGTCACAACCACTTTCCCAGAAGAAATGCAGACAAAACTGAACACATGTTTTTCCTTTGTAAACTGAGAAAGAAGACTTCGCTCTGAGTCTCACGATAATAAACAGCCGACTCCGTGTAGATCATGTTGACTGCCAGAGGTGTTAACAAAACCTTCATTTTCTTTTTGTGTGCGACTTTGTTATGCTCTGTTCTTTGTCTTATTTCAGCTTTGAGAACATCTTCTTCTGATTTGGTTTGACTCTCTCTTGTTGTGTCGAGCTTACCGAACAGGCAGTTTACCTCCTTCTGTCCTGTGTGTTGTTGCTGTATCTGATCAGGCTCATTTCCTTTTGATTGCCTTTGCAGATACCATAATGTTGGAGCGCAATTATAGGAACTTTAATAAAAATAACAAGAACGGTCCAAGGTAAATATTATGGGTTTATTGTAGGACTGTAGTCATGAAGACAAGTCTTGGGACTACCTGCTCTGCATGTTGTTTCAATTACTGATTTCTGTGACGACTGACAAAAGACAAACCTGCAAAGTTCCTTTTTTTTCAATATTTCACAAGCTTTCATTTGGATTAAAGTCTAGACAAGTACAAGGAAAAATGCAAATAATGTAAAGGCAAGCATTGCCCTCAAAGCATTGAAACTTCAGAAGGGGCTCAGAATAAAGGGAACTTGGAAAAAGAGCGTTATCTGTTCATTAATGTGTGTTAACTGGAGTCTTTTCTCAAGTAAGCAGGACTGACAAGGAAACAGTGTTGGAAAAAGTACTGGATTTTTGTGTTTGACAGTGTTTTTGATGTATGTGTGTTTAAGATTTGTTATCTCTGTTTGTACTAGGGGTGCTTTTTTGCCTTTATCTGACAGTTCAGCAGGAAAGAGCAGCGGAAGACGCCCAGCAAAGAGCTACAGTTTCTTGTAGTGGGTTGACAAACAAACATAAGGTTAGGGTCTAGCTCTACCGGAAGCCATTAACATGGAACATGGAAAAACAGCCAGAAGACTCGACTTTTTTTTTTTTTTTTTTTTTTTCAATTTAAAATAAAATACATTTCTGTGTAAAAGTCTTGCTACCCCTCATTGCTTTATATTTTGTTTCCAAGGAGCCAGATTTTCTTGTAAAGTTTAAAGCGGTCTTGAGCAATACTTCTCCAGGATTTCTGAAAGTCGTTCAAAGATTTTCTTTGACATATTCAGCCTTTCTGCAGTCTTTGTACCTGACTGTTTTCAGAGGAATATTTTTAGTTAAGCCACTTAATGCTGACCTATGAGTCATTCCTTCATAAACACACCGAACTAAAGGGATGAACCACTGTTGTGTCTACGCATAACAGACGACTTGGCAAAGAATTTTAAATTGTGTCTTTAGGCACTTTTTTTCTAGCAGCTTGTTGGAAAATTTTTATATAATTTTTTTTCTCCATTTCTTTAGTTGAATCCACAAAAAATATAAAAAAAGATAACACAGTTTGACATAAAATAGTATTTTTGCACCAAAAAGGTGATTCGCAGAGAACTATTGGCCGAGAACTTGGAAACTGGACAAGTGGAGGACAAAAGAGGACATGGAAGGTCTAAAAATATTATCTACAGCAGATTAACAGTATTTGAAAGTCATGTCCTTAAGACATAAGGCAAAATCCAGCAAAGACATGGGACCTGAGAGATTCATCTGGCCCTCCAGCTGGTTCATCTGCTGTTCACTGAAGCCTCATCAGATATGGAATCAATAGAAGGATGGCTGTCAAGAAGTTACTCTTAACTAAGAGAAACGCAGAGAAAAAGCTGAGGTATGTAGGAGAGAGGTACAACAGCGAGTGCCTACAGCCTGTAAAAGACAATCGAGGCTCTGTCGTGGTTTTGGGCTGCATTTCAGCCGGTGGTTCTGGTGACTGATGAGCTATGTTGGAGATCTAGGAATGCAAAAAGCTACGATCAGAGTTTGAGCCACAATTCAGTACCATCTAGAAAGCATCTCATTGGCAACAGCTTTATTTTTCACTATGAAAATTATCCCAAACACCCTGTCAATGCAGTGAAAGCTTATATGAAGAAGTGGCCTCCCCAGAGTTTCAACCTCATCATTATCAAAGCATTTTGACAGAGAACAGAACAAACGACAGCCAACATCCAAAGAAGAGCTTTGAATGTCCTTCAAGAAGCCTGGAGAACTATTCCTGAAAACTACTTAAAGTTTGCCTTTTATTATGTATTTAAGTTTGTGTTTGCACGTTTCGATAAATCGTCGCGCCTATTAACCGTTTTCCTAGTAACATGTAAAGAAATGAGGAGTCTCAAGACTTTTGCACAGTACAAGCTTATTTACATATGCATCTTTTGGCTGGAATATGTGTCACGTGTCAACAAACCAAGAGTCCGAAGAAAATGTGTTCCTGGTTTTAAACTTGAGATATTTTCTCAAATAAACTCAGGAGACAAAGCCAGGACAGTAAAGCTGGGACATTGACTGAAGCGGTCACTCAGATGCAGCACACAGCAGGAAACGGTCCACTTCGATGCATTCTTAACACTGAAAATACTCCCTTTGGTGTGGGTGAGGGAACTCTTAGGTAGAGGTAGTAGGCAGGACGGATGATGCCCGCTAGCTTGCTTTAAATTCACCACACATTTTCCTGCTCTGTTCTCACAATCGGACATCACACTGACTTCGTACTCGGCAGCTGGCAGATTAAACCTACGTAAAAGTTTGATTTGAGACATTTGAGTTCTCATATTCAGCTGTTTTCAGGAAGGTTTAGAGCTGCAGTGCATGCGTTAAAAACGGTTTTGTTGTGACATTTTGTCCCCTGCGCTTACAGCAAGGTTTGTGTGGCTGCTATTGACGAAGGCAATCTGCGGTAATCAGTCAGCATTTGTCTCTGTCCACCATGAGGATGAGCAATGCTGCAGCTGCTATGGACTGATGAGCCAAGTGGACCTGAAAAGGGAGCCGGTGGAGGTTTCATTCTGTTGCTATGACTGATGTCAGCTTTGTGTAGTCGCATGCTAATGAACCCAACCTTATTATGTTTTGTTTTTTGTTTTTTTTGCGCTTTTTGCTCTATCCTTGAGCCTCGACTCCTGTGCCTCCCGTTTCTGTCTCAGTAAGGAGATTTTTTTTAAATTGGGCTTCTTTTTTTTTTTTTTAGGGGGTGGAAGCTGAGCTGTCGTAATGAGTCATCTGGTGTTATGCACAATTCAAATGTTTCTGGAAGCAGGTTTCATCTTTAACAATTCCCTATCTTCATGACTCACCACCTTCCTCAGCAATTGTTCACATGGTTTATGGTCTCCGTTTCTTACTGATGCAGATTTAATTTGTTTTTCTGACTCCACTGTCTTGCCGTTTCCGTTTCCAAGTGAGTTATCCGCACTTTCCTTCTGCTTCTTCCTGTACACTCAGCAAAATCAGATTCCACAGACATGACTGGCACTTCCTTGTAAGGGTGAATTTTGTGACACACAGATTTTCAACTGGATGCCTAGTGCATGGCCCAAATCCATGATGAAGAGCAGGGCATAATACCACTCTTCACCTGAAGCTCCCAGTCATATATTTGATGGCAAATGTCACAGTTGTGCTGTGTTTTCTCAGTTTAAATATCAAATTAGTTTGCAGCCTCAGTAAGGGTGTAAAGCTGTGTGGTTTCACCCACTCGAGCAAATATTGTGCTGAGTAAAGTTGTAATATTTAACACAGTAAGCTGTAGGTAATGTTTTCAGTAAAACAGATCCCCATGGACATATTGCTATAGCCAAGCATCTCAAGCCAAGCATCTCAAGCCTGCCCTTGGAGTGAATCCTCAGTGAAAATAAGAAAACAGTGGCCCCGCAGGGATCAGCACTTTACTCACACCAGTCCTGAGTCACACAAAAGCAAGGCTGTATTCAAGGAAGCCATCAGATGACCTTGTTTGTGTCACTGGCACAGTCTCCACAGTATCACCCTTTAAAGTGTTGTGAAGACTGAAGATAAATTCATGCTTCATTCTCTCCGGGACTCCGAGCGTAGCAGTGCGTACACCCAGCTTCCTCTCTCACACACACACGCCCACACGAACAGAAACCCAAAACAAAGAGCTCACTACTCCGTGTCTCCCCAGTGGCCATTAGTCATGTCTAACTGGCAGAGTGTTACTTTATCTGGCCGAGACTGGAGACTTCACATGTCGAGATCTGTGTATAGAACAAGAACGACATTGAATAAGCGACATTCGAAGCCTTTTTGATGTTGCAAATTATATGCATTGCACTACATTATTGCTAAACTTTCCCCAAAAACCTCACACTTTTAGACATTTTATCAAAGCTTGTCAAAATAAGAGTTAGTAGCCATGCTGGTGATGCAGCTCCTGGTTTATTACCTCTGTTCTGTCTCCTGTACACTCAGCAAAATCAGATGGATAAATTATTGTTATATTTTAAACAGACTTTAGCGGTGCCCAGAGATGATGATGATGATGATGATGATGATGAAGAACTTTTTGTATTTTCTCTTTTCACCACTATGAGGTTGATTTTGACCAAAATGTTTCACCAACTGAGTGACGTTCATATTCTTACAAAGCCAAGTTCTTGGTGATTTAGACGAACAAAATACAAGACGGTGAGAAATAAACTGTCCGATGTGCAACGCTGGGGTCAGAACTGCCTTAATTCTCTGTGGTACAGATTCAACAATGTACTTCCTCTGAGATTTTTGTCTATATTGAAATGATAGCCTCACACTGTTGCTCCTGATTTACTGGCTGCACGTCCATGATGTGAACCTCCCATTCCAACACATCCCAAAGTTGCTCTACAGGATTGAGATCAGGTGACTGTGAAGGCCATTTTACAGACAAACCAGTTTGAGACGATTGCTGCTTGGGATATGGTGTCTTATCTTCCTGGAAGCAGCCATCAGAGGGGGGAGACATTGTCTTTTCATGGTCAGAAACAATACTCAAGTAGATCGTGGTGTTTAAATGATGCTCAATTGTTACTAAAGTGTTAAACGGCTCGAAATGTGCCCAAAAAAATATCTCCCAGCAGCCTAAACTGTTGAGACAAGATAGGATGAACCCATGTTTTCATCTTGTTTACACCAAATTCTGAATTTTTGCATCAGAAATCAAGAATCTTCAGACCAGGCTTTTTCCAGTCTTATATAGTCAAGCTTTATTTTGGATTGTAACATCTGTTTCTGTGGCACGGAGTGTGGTCTTCTGCTGCCAGAGCCCCTAAGCTTCAAAGTTGGTCATGTTGTGAATTCAGAGATGCTTTTCTGCCTACCTGGGTTGTAACAAGTGGTTACTGCCGCCTTGGTGTGAACTCAATTCAGTTTAACCATTCTCCTCTGACATCAACAAGTCATTTTCACTCAGAGAACCACCGCTTACTAAACGTTTTCTATCTTTCAGACTGTTCTCTGTAAACCCTAGAGATTGTTATGTAGGAAAATCAGAGTAGATCAACAGTTTCTGAAATACTCAGACAGCCCATCTTGCATCAGCAACCATGCCACATTCAAATCACCTTTCCAATGCTCAGTTTGAACATCAGCAGGTCATCTTGACCATTCCTGCATGTCTAAATGCCCTAGGTTGCTGCCATGTGAGTGGTTGCCCTAACAACTTATCTGAGTGTGTAACGAATACCACTGCTGCAAAGCGCACTACCGTTGTGATCATTTTATTGATAAGATAAGATAAGATAGATTGATGTTAATTAAATGTGAAATGTAAAGAAACATAAAATAATAATAACTCTCACATCAACGTTAAATTAATTGAAAATGTTGTAATTATCAATTGTTAATCAGTCACGGATCATAAATGAATCAAGGAATATCTACACAGGCGTTCAGTGCACCTTTTTTGGAAACATCACTCCCGTGTGTTACCTAAAGCAAGTCTGTGTTTTTAAAATTCTCAGAGCTTATTCTAATTTAGCTATTTGAGTGTCCAGAGCCTTCAAAGATTCGATCATAGTCTCAAAATGGCAAAAAATAAATATTTCTTATGAATTTCATCAGCGTGTTATTGCTCAAAGACATAAAGTGTGCTGCATATTTTATTCAGCAGTGAATTATTCTCTCTATAGAACAGCACAGTCTGGCTTTAATTATAACTAAGCAAGACAAAAAAAATACACCAGCGACTGAAGTCTGAGAAACATACGCCTCGCAGGTTCCAAACTGGCACTTTAAATGGTATCTGCAAGGTGACTCCAGGATGCTTGCCTTCTGTGAAAGATTCACAAAGAAGGGGAAAAGCCTCATATCTGAGGTGAACAAAAGGTGAAAATTAGTCTGAGGAGGGAAAACAGCCAGTGGAAGACATGTGCGTTTTTTTTCTCTTCAAAATCTTTTCTGGAAGCGCAGCATCTTGGAGTCGCCTCTCCACTGTTGACGTTAAAACTGCTGTTTTGGTGTAACCTTTCATAAAAACGCCAATTAAGGACCTGTGAGGTGTCTTTTTCTCTAATGCACTTGTCCTTTTGCTCAGAATTGCACTGTGGCCTCCTACTTCTTTCTATTCTGGTTAGGGCCAGTTTGTGCTCATCTATGGACTGAGTGGTACACACCATCATATAAAATCGTAATTTTGTCTTTTATTTGTGACAATTTCCTCAATAAAGAAGTATCCTTTCTTTTAGAGCAAAAATACTCTGACAAATTTGAGAAGAAAGCTCCTTTTTTCAGGTCAATTTGAAACTATAATCGAACCCATAAAGGCTAATGATCCAGACACTCAGGTAGCCAAATGTATTCCTTGTGTAATCAGCAGAACAGTTTTCAGCTGTGCATACACACTCGTGAAACGATGAATCGGCCTTTTAACATCCGAAAGCTGCAGTAGGTACTTAAATTTGTTTCAGTGGAACACGGGGCTTTACACCTACGAATATACTCCAATAAAAATAATGAATGACTCATAATTAATGGCGCCATCAATCACTGATTGTAATTTGGAAAATTTATCATCAGTTAAAATAGAAAAGGGGGGAAGTGTGCTTCAAAAATAAAGATATTTCTAAGCGACCCCAAACATTTTGAGCAGCAGTGTTTTGGCAAGTGTAAATGATCATATTCATCAAGTTGATAAGTTGATGCATTCTGCTCCAGAAACTTGAAAGATAAGCAAATAGTAAGCAAACATGGCCAGTATGAAAGGCATGAAATGAAATTTGCTAAGGTTGCTGTTCGGCAGAACCCTTGACAGGAAAAATGGATGACGTATCAACTGTGATTGATTACCTCTCTTAGGTTTCAAGCCTGTGCAGCTTTATTTTTTCTACTATACTGACACAAACTGATACTAATGGCTGCAACCAAAAAAGAGCCTACAAGTCAAGATACACTTTAATAATAGTCAGCGGCCGGTGATGTGAACCATGCAGAGTTTGCAATTCAAGTATTAAAACATGCAAAATAATGTGCAGAAAAAAAACAAAGCAAACTTTTACATCATTTCTGATTTTTTATTTATTTTTTTGGGGGGGGGGCTTTATTGGACAACTGGAAAGAATAATGAAGGCTAAAATTTGGGCCCAAGGCGAGGAGTTCCGGAGAAAAGACGCTAACCAGAGCCAAGGAAGTCTCGCCAGCTTTCGCTGGAGCAATCTAATTATAGAGACTGGCACGCTAGCTTTAATGATGCAATGGCTGCTCACTTTTAAAAAAGTTCTCCCGTGTGTTCGTCCCTGCTCTCGTCTGTTTCAGACATGGTTTTTTTTTGGGATTTTTTGCTGTGCGGGACAGAAACAGCAGCTGCTCATAAGTATTCACAGTCCTGCTCGTGGATTAGCAGAGACAAAATGTGAGCGTAGATTGGACTGCACACTGCGCTGCCTCCTCCAGAACACAGCGGGCCCTTCTCATTCTCTCTGAGTGCTAACCACAGCTGTTCAACACCACTTGACTTTTCCTAACAACAATGTTCTCAGATGGCTGTGGCCACTTTTGTTCCTTCTCGCTGGAACAGTTGCTCTTCTGGTTTTCTTTAATGTCTTTGTCTCTTGGTGGTGTGTTGGATGAGAGCTCGTTGCCTTGCTGACCAAAACGGTGATGAGACTCTGTTCAGGTTGATGTTTGTTGATATCACCGTGGTTGTTATAGTGATTGCCTTGGATTTGTGGCCCCACTCATCAGTTTGAACTCTTGAGTGTTTTTTGCACGCTGAGCCTAGTCCAGTAAGCCCCATATTTCTGCATTGTGTCATCAGTCGTATGTGCATTCAGATGAAGAGGGAGAAAAGATGGCACTCTTTTTTTTTTTTTTTTTTTTTTTTTTTTTTTTTTTTTTTTTTTCCTCTCTCTCTCTTTCACTTTCTCTCCTCTACGTGAACACGTGCACCGTGTATCGGTTGCGTTGTGACTGCCATTCAGGACAGCTGCACCGGCTCGGTCCCCACACACCCATGCGTACGCGCACTACGAGGCCATAAGTCACCATTTCTGCACCACCTCCCAACTACTCACATTCATGTAACCGTGTCATCGCTGCTCTTGCCCCTCCACCCCGTTGTGCTTGAGCAGACTCTACTATTCCCTCTGTTTCCATACATTCCCTCTGCCTGCCTCTCTCCCTCCCCTCCCTCTGATCCTCTGTCACTACAGCTGTGTGTCAGCTGTTGGCCTGTCCCAGTCTACTCAGAGATGAAGCTGAAATGTAAAGGGTCTGCAGGGAAGACAGCCTGGCCCCTCTGTTTCACCCAGCTGTCACTCCCACTTCAGACTTCCACTTATCATTAAGGCTTCTTTCTTCCTTCTTGCTTCCCCATCGGAAGTTTTTTTTTTTTTTTTTTTTTTTTTTTTTTTTTTTAAATTTCTGTAAGAGTCACATGCTTGATTGGTTTCTTTGGGCTTCTAGTTTTTCCTGCCTTTAGTGTTCCTCTGTCTACGTCTTGGTGTTTATTGTTGGTCATTCTTTGTGTTGCTTTGAGGGTTCGTTTTTTCTGGTCTTCAACATGGATCCAAATTTCACGAGGATCGCTCCTACTCCTACAGTGTTGGTCGGGATTTAATCAAACACGCACACACTGATCACCTGATGGGGCTTCACAGAAACGTTGCAGAAGGTCAATATCGGATTTGTTATTTTATGTGCACTTTTCCATTTTCACAGCATAACCTTCATGCACACCACCCACAATTTCACCAAATTCTCACTTTTCATTTACTGAACAATATTCAGTTCAAACCACTTAGTGAAGCCTTTAACATCAGATTCTCTGTGTTGATCCATTTGGCACCTTCAGATCACTTTACCACGGGTGGTGCGTAGCATTTATATCCTGCTCAGTGTCGTTATCTTATTGGTCATTAAGAGTGAGGGAGTGGCCCTATTGGTCGACTCCCACGTTAGGAAGGTTTAAGCCTTTGTATCACCATTAGACATCAGATCAGACATGATCATGCTTTATTTTTACCATGTTTACTAATGAGCATGTAGTCATAATGCTCATGAAGTCAAACACTTTTGTTTGGTGGTGAACAAGATGAACAAGACTCCAGAATGACCGTATATGTATGTATATACTAGGGGTGCAACGATACTCGTATCGATATTGAACCATTCGATACAGTGTTTTCTGTTCGGTACGCATATGTATCGAACAATACAAAATTTGTAATTTATTTTTTATCAACTTTCCTTCTGACGATGCTGTCTGTGTTGAGCGCTCAGTGAATCTGCGTTCGACTACTCCGCCTAGGCTGCACTGTCGAGCGCAGATCCACTGAGCGTTCAACACAGACAGCATCGTCAGAAGGAAGAGCGCAGGGCAAGCTAGCGAGACAGAAGTTAAGCTCTCCTTGCAACATGGCAAATTGAACCTCCCCCACCCTCATTCAGATCTGGCATTTGGAATTATTTTGGTTTTCATGTGACGTATGACCCTGAAGGTAAGCGCGTCATGGACTAAAGTAAAACAGTATGTTGGATGTGCCACACAATGCTCAATTACATGGGTGGGAACTAGTGTGTTAGCTCGTTAACGTGTTGGCCGTTGTTAAGGTTCAAAATATTGGGGATGGAGACAAGAGAAAAACCACAATAACAACACTGGTCCGGTTGGGTTGAGTCAAACGATGATTTAATGATCACACACGTGGGAGATGGACACTGATGCAGACAGCCTCAAACTCTCAAAATGGTGGAGCATTGCTCAAACTTTTATAGCCTCTGGTGCCTCCACCTTATCATACAAAGCCTAAACATTCACATGCTTTCTCTCACACAGCGCCTAAGCTACGACCTTGGCTCCCTGTTTATCTGCTCCTGCTGAAATGGGGCAGAAAACTCCAGCACACTCTGTTCTCTTCTACTCAGACAAATTAGATTTCTTATAACTCAGCAGTATAATGCATCATAAAACAATATCATTCATTCACAACAAGTCAGCAGTTTAATGTAATGCAAATCAGTTTAACTAATGCAATAGTTATCAGCTTCTTCTAATTCAGGAGAATAATGCAAACTAAAACTACATAATAATTCACAATCTTTAATTAGGGGTATAACATGGCATAAAATAATATTATAATCTAACACCGTCTAGCCCCACGCAGGGGTAGCTCGTTAACGGAGATTTGCCTTGTTACGAATATGACTGCACATTTACACCATCCTAGTGCAAAGACAAGTGGAAGCAGACAAAAACAACAAGCATGCATGCTACAAACTTTACCCGAGTCATTTAGACAGCCGTTAGCACATGATTCTCCTTATGGGGACCTGATATGTTTAATATTGTGGCGAGCTCAGACAAGGAGGAGACGGAGGTATCGTTTGGTCTTGCTTCCCGTGAGCTAGCCAGGGAGCACAGCCGTTTATTGACATCTGCAGAAGAACACTGCCGCTAGCTAACTGCTCAGCGCGGCAACCGCACAGCAACAACGACACACAGAGCGCCCTCTGACCCCGGAAGGACACACCGTTGCAGCGAGAAGGCGTCACCCGTCACTATGGCAACATAAACAAAACATAACTGTACAAACAGACCCCCGAACAGCCCTGACCCGCTACATAGCCCCCACCTAAGGGGTCAGTCGTCCCCGACGACCCCATTGCCCCACACAAAGTCCTGCAAATGTCCAGTTGCCTTCTTTTGGCGCACCGGCCGCTCACGACCGGCGGGGGAAAAGTCACTCGGGTTAGAACATGGGGTGCCACCATCATCCCACTTCTGACACCAATGTGGCGAGCTCAGACAAGGAGGAGACGGAGGTGTCGTTTGGTCTTGCTTCCCGTGAGCTAGCCAGGGAGCACAGCCGTTTATTGACATCTGCAGAAGAACACTGCCGCTAGCTAACTGCTCAGCGCGGCAACCACACAGCAATAACAACACATAGAGCGCCCTCTGACCCCGGAAGGACACACCGTCGCAGCGAGAAGGCGTCACCCGTCACTATGGCAACATAAACAAAACATAACTGTACAAACAGAACCCCGAACAGCCCTGACCCGCTACAATATGCTGCTGAGAATATAGCCCAGAAGAAGCGTATAGTATAGCTTTTATTTTGGAAAGAGCCATTTCTCTGTAATAAACTCTCTTTTCCAAAGATGAGTGATTCCTCAATCAGATACAGGTTTTACCGCGCCAGATCCGCGGCCCCGAACCGTAGTAAGGAAACCTCTGGCAGTTACTTGAAGGTTCCATAACTGACTCGTAGCAGGCAACAGCTTACTATACAGGTCAACTCCGCTAGCAAAAAGATCGAAGGAGGCGTAGGAAACTGCTTCACCGAACTTTATTTCTTCTCTAAGGCACGAACACCGCGTACAGTGGGCTGAAACAGTTTACTCACAGCGAGCATCGCCGACACAACTCTGGCTGTCGAGGGAGTTATTATATTCCTTTTATTTATTTTATTTTCGTCTCTTCTGTAGCTAACCGTTACTTTTTCCCCTTCTCCGCTCTCTCTCTTCACACACACACACACCAGGTAGTCCCGCTACACACATCCCGAATACATTTCCCATCAGGGTTCATCCTTAAAGGGCCATGCCTGTAACACGGGGCTTGCAAAATCGCTAGCCCGACGTCCCGGGCTAGCGATTTTTCCAGTCGGGCTGCCAAAATCTATCTCTGCCCTGCCCGTCGGGCTATCATAGGAAGGAAAAATATATGTCAATGCTTTTGCATTCTTTCGGAAATGTAGCTGGGTAATTATGTCATTGGCATCGGTGAGCCACTGTCAATATGTGACATATTGAAATCGCGTTTGAATTTGCGCTTGTTTTTTGCTTTCACTTTGCAAATGTCCAGGTGCCTTCTTTCTGTGCACCGGCCGGTCACGACCGGCGGGGGAAAAGTCACTCGGGTCAGAACATGGGGTGCCACCATCATCCCACTTCTGACACCAATGTGGCGAGCTCAGACAAGGAGGAGACGGAGGTGTCGTTTGGTCTTGCTTCCCGTGAGCTAGCCAGGGAGCACAGCCGTTTATTGACATCTACAGAAGAACACTGCCGCTAGCTAACTGCTCAGCGCGGCAACCCCACAGCAGCAACAACAACAACACACAGAGCGCCCTCTGACCCCGGAAGGACACACCGTCGCAGCGAGAGGGCGTCACCCGTCACTATGGCAACATAAACAAAACATAACTGTACAAACAGAACCCCGAACAGCCCTGATCCGCTACAATATGCTGCTGAGAATATAGCCCAGAAGAAGCGTATAGTATAGCTTTTATTTTGGAAAGAGCCATTTCTCTGTAATAAACTCTCTTTTCCAAAGATGAGTGATTCCTCAATCAGATACAGGGCTTGCAAAATCGCTAGCCCGATTTTGCAACCCCAGTCGGGCTACCAAACTCTATCTCTGCCCTGCCCGTCGGGCTATTGTAGGAAGGAAAAATATATGTCAATGCTTTTGCATTCTTTCGGAAATGTAGCTGGGTAATTATGTCATTGGCATCGGTGAGCCACTGTCAATATGTGACATATTGAAATCGCGTTTGAATTTGCGCTTGTTTTTTTGCTTTCACTTTGCAATCGCACGAACTGTGTATAGAGAGCGACAGCACTGATCTGTGAGTGATGATAATTTGCGCACCAATTCCTCTGACATCGTCTTATCAATCGTTAGCTTACTATGCAAACATGACAAGTGAAATCTCCCGCAGCAAGCTTAAACATATGAGAGGTTGATCGCGCAGAGAATCGCTGACCGTTATGTGTGTGTGTGTAAAAACAGCAGGATATATATTTTAGTTCTGCTGAGCCAAATAAGACAGGTCAGGGTGAAGAAGTGACAGCCAAAGAAAAGCTTACCACAAAACGGAAAAGTTATGACAAATCAGACTATAAGGCAAAAAGAAAGTGCAGCTTTATGGTTTCATGGACAAAAGAATTTCTGTGGCTGCAATATGACGAGCTAAATAACCAGGGCTGCACATAAGTGGTCCGCAGGTGCGCATTCGCTGTCAAAAAAAAAAAAAAACTCGCACAAGATATGAAGTTGCAACGCGTGTTTGCATACATAAGATTTTCTGGAGGAGGACAGACATTTGTTTAAAACTCATAATGATGTCGAAGAAGCTCCTTTAAGCAATTACTTTGGTGTTCCTCCACCTCCAAAGAAATGTCAGGAGTCCGAACCACAAAAGAAGCGCGTATTCTCGGAAAAGTGGTTGCAGGAGGTGAGCTGGCTTCAAACAAATGATGAACGCACAGAGATGTAGTGCGGAATGTGCCGTGAAAATCCCACTTTAGCGGACAAAAACAGTGCTTTTTATATGGACGCAAACGCGCGTTGCAACTTCTTATCTGGTGCGTGTCTTTTATTTTGACAGCGAATGCGCACATGCAGACCACTTATGTGCACCCGTGTAAATAACATAATGTTCTGCCGGGTGTGTTGTTGGTTTTCTCTCGATTTCTGGGTCGACAAGCGCCTTTGTTACTGGGACCAGTCATTTTAAGAAAGGCCCCCATTAGAACCCATGAGAAATGCAAGAAATGCATTATTGCTCAGTCTGCAATATCTTTCCCAGAACAAACACCAATTGCAAATAAGATACTAAAAATAAACCTGAAAAATCTGTTTAGAACAGCGTACTAGGTTGCAAAGAGTGAACTACCACTGGCAAAATTTAGTAGTCTTTGCAAACTTCAAAAAGCAAATGGCCTAGATCTTGGTCCCACTTGCCTCTTACCTGTGACTTCAGCGGAAATTTCAAATTCAGGATCTGACACAGACTGATTCATGTCCTACACAGTTCTTACAAGTTCATAGAAATTTCTGTTCAATTAGAACCAAGTATTTGAGTTGATGATTGTAATTTTTATACAATGTTGTAATTTGTTTTTCAACAATTTTTTGATTAATGTTTTGTTTCCTTTACAATATTATACTTTAATGTATAATATTGTAAAGGAAACAAAACATTAATCAAAAAATTGCTCTCTTTTTTATTCGGGCTACTTATATTTATTTTGGGCTACCAAAAACTGAAGAGTCCCTGCCCGAAGGGCTACCAGGGATTTTGAAATTTTGAGAGCCCTGAGATATATTTATTTTTTAAATTACTTTTTGTTTCAGCAACATTAAATTTAAAAACTGTACTTTTGAGTTAAAATATATATTTATAATTTTAATAAATGACAAATTAAAAAGGCATGAACAATTTTTTTTTGTATCGAAAAAATCTCGAACCGTGACACCAAAGTATCGAACCGAACCGTGAATTTTGTGTATTGTTGCACCCCTAGTATATACATATATAACTGTTTCCTTAAGGCACATTATTTTGTAAGGCAGAGCCTACAATGTTACATTAAAAAGACTCCAACAATCACACTATCCCCTTTGAGCCAGCAAAAGTGGGAAGGAAAAACTGCCTTTTAACAGGTTGTTCTTTTCCTCCTTGGTGGTCAGCAGCCCTGCTCTTGTTAGTATTTGTTTCACTGAGATGTGTTCCCACCTGTATATTGGCCCTCTGTGCATATACAGTGTTACTGTCTTTCATCTGTCTGCTTACCTCTCACTCCTCGTGCTTCCTGTGCTCCTTTTGTGGTTTCCTGTTTTGTTTAACGTCTGGAATTCTGGGACTCTACAATCAGCCATTTACAAAAAAAAGCTCATATTCTGTTTGTTTTGCCGTCTCCTGTGTCTTGTATTTCCGTCCAAAATCTACACTTGCACGATATGCTCTGGTACCAGTTTATTAGTCACTAGCTAAAACTGTATAAATATAGCCCAACTGTTAACACAGGAGACCTGCAGTAAATCCTGCCTTGATGACGGGTATAATGTACTGCTTTTGCTGAAACTAGGGAGGTATTTATTGAACTTTATTGCCGTTTTGGAAGCTCCATACATGACAGTGCAGTTCAGCACCACGGACTAAAGACTCCAGAATGACCATAAAGTAAAATCCACACCTCTGTAAAACAGTTTAGACAAAAAATAAACATGCTAACTTTCACAAGGGAACGATTCATTACAGCTTTGGAGTTTTTTTGCTTTTTAAATTTTGAGGTGTACCTAATAAACTGGCCACTGAGTGCAGCTGTTTTAATGTTTAATGATCTTTAGAGCCTTTCTCTCTCTCGGTAGAATAAAACAACGTCTGTAATAAGCAAGTAATTTACTCAGTACTAACCTATCACAGGCTGCGTTTGTGTCCTCATTAACTCCAAACACTGACATCTGTCCTGTTCCCTTTCTTGTTGGCTCTCATTTCTTCAGCCTTAAAGTTTCATCTGTTTGTTATTTATTACAAACAAGCGTCTGTAACTGGCTGCTCCAAATGTGCTCCATCTCGTAAAGTAGGTTTGAAACCAGTAATTTGGAGATATGAATGGCATTTCAAATACAGAAGGAATGAAATTCTCTTGGAGTAGATGGTTGACGGCTAATTATACCATCCTTGGATACCAGGCTGTTTCGTTTGTAGCCTTCATACAGGCAGCTTAGTATTATTGTATCGTGGCATTCTGGTGCCAGAGAGAAAAACAAATTAGCCTGTGAAAGTGGCCTTTGTTATACGGCTTTGTGCTTGCTCCTCTGGGGCTTTTGGCTCATTTCTGCATTTGGCATTGAAATTGTTGAGAAACAAATGATTGTGAGACACGCGACGTGCTTTGGAATAAGAGGATTTGACCGAGGGTTGAGTTATCGGTGGCGATGGCGGGTCTGTGAGCTTTACAGTCTGGGGGTAGGGCTGTATGTGTGCATGTGAATGTATATATATGTATATGAAGTGAAATGATTTGTGGTCTGATGGTGCTGCCTGGTGTTTTTAATGGGCTTTTTAAAAAAAGTTTTTATAGGAGATGTGGTTCTAAATGCCTTTTTCTCTGCGACAGGTATGCCTTTGGTCGTCAGTCTGACTCCCGACAGGTAACCAGGTGTGTTGCTGCTCTCATGGCTTTGACAACCCTGCGAGTGTTCCCTGTCACTGTGGTCACCATCCTGGCAGTGCTGGCGTCGTCTGCAGAGGAGCATGAGTGGCACTTTGATCCAGGTGGGATGTCATCTATACATGTGTAGAGCAGAAAACATCGTGTCCTCAGTTTGAATTTGTTTTTGTTTGTGTCCTACTTTGTCCCCCAAACTCAGACATGATTGCATTTTCAAACCTGTTACCCTCTTCCTCTCCTTGGGCACAGCAAACGCCTTCCCCGCTGCTCTGAAATTCTCCTCACATTCTCAGATCAGTCAGCCTCATTCTCCATCCACTATCAACAGGCTATCCTGTGTCCTCTCCCTGTCTGCCAGCCAGTTGTTTGAAACAGGAGAATAAGATAGCTAGGCAACCCCCCCCCCCCCCCCCCACCCCCCACCGCAACCGGCAGCTTGTCAAGACCGCTAATGCACAAGCAGATCGTGAAAGTGTCAATCAAAATGTCGGAGAAGGGAATGCATGAGGAGTTAGTGAATGTGTGCCAGCCAGGTGTAACCAGAGGAGAGTGTCTGCAGGGCGGCCAAACTTTGGACCGGAGCAGCTGGTCTGTGAATAGGAGAAAATCTGTAACTGTCATTACTGTCTTAATTATACATTTAGTATTTGTTTAATTCATTAATTATTCTTGAAATGATCTCCCGGCTGCCAGCATGTGACATTTAAGCTGATATAAAACAAAAAAACCCAGCAAACATTTGAGTAGATTTATGAGTTTTTGCATGAAGTTGCCTAAAGTGTACCCAAAGTACAACTGAAACAAGTAGTCGGAATTATTAAACATGATATTTGCATGGGCGTATCTTGATTAGCATTGCTCTGGATAGCAAAACATACTCTAGCTGTGCTGTTCTGTCCTGGACAGTCTTTTGGTGCCAGAAGATTTAAATCTGTGGTGGACCTGATTGGATGCAGGTAAACAGTCCACATAGTTTTTAGTTTTTTTTGTTAAGTATCTGTGTTCATAAGAAATCACCGGTGCAAGGGAAAGGAAATCTTGGCCCAGATATCTGCTGGCTTCACTGAAAGTAAAAATCAGGTGAGATGACTAGCCAATGAGTTCCCAGATTTTGTTTGTCCAATGCTTTAATTGCATGATTACCAGACACCTGAAAAACTGAGAATATCTCCAACATCCTGAAAAATTAAGAAATTGTAACAAACAACTTCAACTAAAACAGAGAAGGGTAAAGAGAGTAAAGTTTGTGGCAATTGCTTCATTAAGTTTTTTGGTGCAGGCTTTGAAATAAAGTGCACATCTTACCAGTGGAGTACCAGAGACCCAAAATAGAATTGAACAGGTAATGGCTAACAGTAACACAGCCAGTGTGAGTCCTTGAAAGGCCTGATGGTGTTTTTGATAAACTGAATATTTGATTTTAGTCATTTGTGTCTGCATCTCCTGCACTGACTGCTTTTTAGCTTTCAAATCCCATTAGACAATGGCTTGTTTTTCCCATAGACTGTATATAAAGGATGGCCTGAATCACCAGGGCATTACTCGCTGATTTGTGATGTGTCGTTTAGAAGCTTTGGCTGGAGCCATCTTACTTTTGTGAAACCATACATCTCAAGGATGGACATATGCTTTATATGGTCAATTTACTCCTCGTGGGTGTGTAACTCACGAAACAAACACATTGTTTTATTTAAGAACAAAAGACTTAAAACAAGCTATTAAGATCATCTGAAAGTATTCACTAACAGTCTTTTTTCATAATAATAATAATAATAATAATAATAATAATAATAATAATAATAATAATAATAATAATAATAATAATAATGGATTGCATTTATATAGCGCTTTTTCGGGACCCCTCAAAGCGCTTTACAATGAACAGAGGAGTCTCCGTCCCCTGTTGCCAATGTTTCTTCCATCTTTTATGTACATATTTTTATAAATATATCCTTTTCTTCTTGATCTTACGTTTTCTTGAGCTCTCGGTTGAAGTTTAGCTGCTGGTAGACGGCGATAGACCACGATCAGGGCAAACATTGTTCTCTGAAAGTAAAGATTCTTTTCCAAACAGTTTTCAAGAAAGACTTCTCTGATGGTCTCTGACACATAAGATTAAGCTCGTTCTGGTTGTGCTTCTCTTTTTATTATTTAACTGACAGAAAAAATTATATAGTAAAAACTGAAGAGGAGTGATTGGTATTGGAAAAAGGTTATTATTTACAGCTCTAATTAAAAAAATTGTTTTGGGAGGAGTAATCGCCTGTTAAATGACTGTTTGATTTATTACTTAATCATATCCGTGAATCTAGATAAATTAACAGGCTGTGTAGTGCAATAGAGACGCTCGCATTTTGTCTTGTTCAAATGATTAAATCAAGCTTGGCAGTGTGAGCAGCAAGGTTTGGTGCATGCGCTAAAGTTTAATGTAAGATGACAGACAGAGAAAGTGAAGCCAGAGGACACAGCGGGGCAGAGACGAGAGAGCGAGAGGTGAAAAGACTGCAGATGGCGGGCTGTTGACTGGCGATGTGGTATAATGATGATGATGTAATGAAATGGGCACCTGTCCTCAGGGTGTGGATGAATTGTGTGTGTGTGTGTGTGTGTGTGGCGTCCGTTGGGAGGTTTTAGGGTTTGTCATGCGGCCCAACATTCCTGTTCACTGAGTCAATGACAGAAACTGAGTTAGACGCCCACCCAACCCCCGCCTCTTTATGTCACCCTCAGCCAACCCTGCATATCGCTGTCAGTAACCCTTTCCACTTTATCACTGCCCAACACTCCCGCAGCCTCTCACCCCCTCACCTCGTCCTCAGATAGCGCCATCGTTGGGTAATCCCTGCCTGGGACCGCGCTATCTGGATCGGTTGATAATGCTGCCGCTGGAGCAGAGCCGGTGCAGATATCTGAGACCTGTCTGTGTTCATTCCATCGCCCTTAGTTTCTTTCTCGCTTTAGTTCTCTCTCTGCAAATGCCCAACAGAAACGGGATCACTGGAGCCCTAAGGAGGTGGCTTTGTGCGAGCTGGAGAGCTGCATGGAAAGACAAAAGGGACTGAAGAAATGGGAAAGGTGTATTCTCAGAGATGACAGGTCACAGTATTTCACAGCGGGTGGCCTCATAAGCTGTGAGCATAAACTTGGAGGTGCATACGGGTATTACTGGCAGTCCGTCTAATGAAGTCACTTGTGACTAGTGAGAGAGGTATTACCGGAATAAGTGACAGTGACATTACGCATTGCATGAACAGTACCAACGGACATTAAAGCAAATAAAAGCAAAGGTAGGAGCGTTACATTTTTCCCCTTCCACTCACTGTCTGTGTGAGTTATGAAGCATAAAGTCCGGAACTTTTCCCAGAAATGACATAACAACATTATGCTCCGTGACCAATGATGACCACTCATGCTCTAATGGAAATATTAAATTTCCCCTGGACATGTGCTCCACACGGAGGAGAATTTTTCTCATATCTTTATCCGGCCTCTGTCTTCCTCTCCTTCTCTATCTCCCTCAACCCTTCCCTTACAGCTCAGTGTCGTTACGCCCTGGGGATGGAGGATGGCACCATCCCAGATTCTGACATCACTGCCTCCAGCGCCTGGTCAGACTCCACAGAGGCCAAACATGGAAGGTGGGAAGTGTGTGTCTGTGTGTCTGTTGTACCTGGAGTTCAAAGGTTACTCTCAAATACCTAAGCACATTTCCACAAACACAAACTTTTGTCTAAAATCTGTAGTTCTTCTTCCGCTTATGCTACAGTCACAACAAAAGTGATCTTTTTGCCTTTTAAATGGTTACTCTGAAGATGGCCGCAGTCAGCTGAGAGAGCAATAAAACAGCAATAAGATGAACTCAATGTGCAGCTGAAGGTGATCAAATCTGTTGCAATCTACAGAGACAGAAATTCACAATACCTGTTTAGATTCAGAGTCGAGCCAGAACCTCAAAGAAAATGCAAAATGGGCATCAGTAACCAGTATACAACCAGTTGGCAACCAGTTGCACTGAGTAACAGTAAGAGACATATTGCAGATGAGTTTCTGACTTGGATTGATTACAGTGTGTTGAATATGTTTGCATTTATGAATTAGATGTAAGTTACTTTCAAACCTTTGCCAGTCTTTCTGATGTTCTGACTGCAATTGTTTGGAGACAGGTTGCCTCCCACCATGCAACCTGTGCAACTGCCTTGTGATTGAAAGCTGGTCGCCACAACCACCTGCAGTCACCAGACATCTACAGACTTTTCCAAGTTGCAAGCAGGTTGCCATCCCGTTTTTAAAGAAGAGTTTTTGAAGAGTTACGCTTGAATTCTGCTTCAGCAAGAAATCCACTTCATGACTTGATGATGTAACCGGAAACCCCTCTAACCCCACGTTGTAACCTCCAATGTCAGTCAGACTCAGTGAGGGCTGCATCGACCCAAGATGAGTTACGTTTCTCTAAAAAGGTGCATGCCGGGTTACGTGGAAAGTTATAACGCAGGGTTAAGAGCGGTTTCTGGTTACGACGGCTGAAAAACAGTTTTCAACAGCAGTGATGTCACCGTGCACCAACACACACACCGTTGGGTTCACATCTGCATCAGAGCAACTAAGTGAAGGTTTCAGGGGATGATAAATTGCTTGCTTTTTGTCCAAGTGCTATACTCTGTTACTATTAGAAAGTTAAAAAATGGCAGATTTACAAGGTTTTTTAGGACGGCAGCAGCGACTCGACTTATTTTGGATGTGTGCTGTACAGTAATTAAATTCAGAAGTTCTTTTCCTATTATTCCTGGCTGTCACCGCTTTGATGTGGTGAGATAATACAGCTCAGACAGCAGACATCACCATGCAGTGAAAGTGTAACAGTGACAAAATGAATACAGACTTGATGTTCGCTGTGACGGATTACGTAACTCGAATAACTTCTCAGAGCGTGCGATTTGATTTTCACACCGTATTGAGATCAAAAAGAACAATTAGACGCCTGGAGAAGTAGGGAAAAATGCTAATGGATGCTTTGAGAGCAGAATGATTAGGGTTGATGTGAGGTGTAATGGATTGACGCACGCAAAACCACAGGTGTGGTGCTTCTAAAATTGGGTTGCTTTTTCTTTCCAAGCCAGCCACGGGAGAAAGCTTCTTATAAAGAAAACATAATCACCTCTTTGAATAGCAGCACCGACTGGGATCTCAGCTGGTTTCTACTTGATAGGGCGGATTTAATAGCCTGGTAGCGCCCGTCTGAATTGCCGCCCACATTTCTGATTTGTTCAGCTAATCGTATACAGAGTCTTTAAGTACAGCAAAATGGTAATTGGGCCCAATTATCAGGCTGCGTTATCATCTCTTTCAGGAGTCAAGATGTCACGCTGGCCACTTGTCATACTCTGTAAAAGAGCTGCTGTTGTATTTAAACTTGCTGAGCAAAATTGAAGCGATCTCTCTTCCACAGGAATGAGATATTCCAGTGCTCATGCCAGGCTGATGTGCTGTCTTATTTTCAGTCTGTTGGCACCGTGCTAAAGTAATTTTTAGCAGGTTTATTAGATTAAGGTGGAAGATGATAGTTTGTGTGTGTCTTCTTAAAACCTACTTGGTAATTAGATCACCACCTTATCTGTCTGGCTGTAAGGTCTGCAACATGTTACCGCCACGTGTAATCTGTGGGATCGTGCATGTGTGTGTTTGGGTTCACTTGCCTCCATCAGCTTGCTGGGTTGGGTCTCTTGGCAGAGCGTCTAACCATGTGGAAATGATTATTAGTGCAGCCTCTTTTTAAGGCACATTAGGGAGATCCAAAAAGAGAGAAAACAGAGAGAGCAGCGGACATGAAGATTAAAAAAAATAAATAAATAAAATAAGTGTGAGGTGGATCGCTGCAATGGCGTGCTGAAAGGTAGGGGGGAAATTAATCTGAAAGCAGGGTTTTTGAGGGAGGGTGGTGTGTGGAGGGAGAGATGCAGAGCTGGTAGGTGATTACTCTTGGCCAGTGGAATACCAGCTTATTGGTTGGAGTGAGAGAGGAAATGATGGAGGGAATGAGTGAGCTGTGAACAATGGGAGACGAATGAAGAGTTGGCTGGTATTTAGGGAGGAATCAAAAGACAGACACACAGTGAGACAGGAGAAAAATGAGTTACTTGGCAGAGCGCTGTTCTGTAATGTTATCCATGCTGGCTGGTGCACGCTAGCTCTCCCTCCTCATCCTCTCTCCATTAGAGGACACTTGGTGGAGCCCTAATGTGTTGATATCATCTTGTGGTTCCCAGCAGCATGATCTCACCCGCTGAGGGGAGAACGGGAGTGATTAAAGTCCAAGCATGGCTGTCAGTGCGACCGAGTTGATCCAGTGATTTGTTTTGGTGGTCTGAGCAGCAGCTTTCATTTTGAGAGAAGCCCCACGGTGGTCAGAGCGCGGTTGTGGCCTGGCGTCTGTTCCAAAGCTCCTCGGTACGAGTCGGAGTCGCACACAGCCAAATTTGTGGTCGTCGTGCGGCTGCTCCGCGGTGCTGCTATGAACTTTTCTTCTCAGGGTTAGGGTTTGGGCTGAGTGAAAACCTTTGGTGCGTGTGTGGTCGTGGCAGGCCTGCGAGCAAAGATTGGTCCTGACGCTCGACACCACACAGATCTTGTTGTGAGGTTTGAAGAATGTGGAGGAGCCGGTAATTTTCACTCTGCTCCTTTCATCTCGTTTCCTCTCTTCATGAGCCGCTTGTGTTCTCTGCTTTTTCCATGAGGTTGGTTAACTAAACTAAACGGAGTGCGCAAAAACATTTCAAGATAAAAACTAGACTTTTGAAAACTGAAACCACATTCTAGACAAATAAACAAACTCTAATGCAAAATACATAAATATATATGCATATAAAAACTATATATAAAAACTGAAACCAACATTTTTAAACACTGAAAGCAGGAAATTCACTCTGGACCCTAAAGTGAAATTAAAAACAGATTCAACATCAACTAAAAATCAATATACAGTAATAACAGGGCTCTGCAGGTTTTCTCAGTCTCTCTGTCTTTAGCCATTTCCAGTTTTTATGCATCTTTCTCTCTTTTTCAGAGAGTGTTGTCATATTTATATGTGAATGTTTGGCTGCTGTAAAATCCAATTTGTGCTGGTGGAGGACTGGACTGTTTGTGCTGAATTCTCACTTGTACCTCTGCACACTGCCGGCACTCGGGGATTTGATGCAGTCTGCCGGTAGTCATGTTTCTATCTGCGTGCGAGTGTTTGCGTGTGGGACTGGGATTTCGTGAGCTTACGATTTGTGTTTTTCGCTTTAAACAACTTGCAGTTTGTTTTCCTTTACTGTTATCTGACATTATCATCTCTCTCTATCTCCGTCTCTTTCTCAGGTTGAGTACTGGAGAGGGGGACGGAGCGTGGTGTCCATTAGGATCCGTGTTCCCCAGCGGATCAGAGTACCTTCAGGTGGGATGCTCATCTTTTTCTGCTCTGATATGCAGGTGCACTTATTGCTCACTACGGCTGCTGGTTTGGTGAAAGGTATTGATTGATATTTAATGATTAACGAGGTCTGAGTGCATTTGTAACCGTTATAAAAGTCTGTTCAATAATTCAGACAGATTTTTACTTTGAGGTGGTTTTACAGAAGCTATAAGGTTTCGTTGGGCATAATAATAAAGTGCAAATATACTGTTTAAACATTTAGGAAAAAAATGTGGAGTCTGCGTTTTCTCCTTGTGCATGTGCGGTTTTTTTTTCTGCTTCCAGGAACTCTGGTTTCCTCCCACAGCTACAAACATGAATGAATGTGAATGCGAAGGTTGCCTTTCTCTCTGTGTTAGTCCCTGTGATGGACTGGTGATTCGTCCGGGCCATACACAGCATCTCACCCATCACAGTTAGGATAGACTCCAAAGGTTAAGAAATCGGGTGGATGGATGTTTGTTACAGTTGTGCAAAAAGTGCAACAAAGATAGGATTTTATTTTACCAGTCGTTGTGTTTGTTACATCTGGGCAGAAGCAGGGTCGCTGTTTTCCTTTTTCTTCTCCTAATGCATGCGTGTGTCACTCCCAGCTTTTAGTAGATACTGAAAGACAGATAAGATCTCTTTATGCTCTTCATGAGTTCTCCTTTCTATCTTTAAAAATCATTGAAATTGCAGTGGTGAAGAAGCTCTTAACTGTAATCTTACAAGAACACATATTTGTCAGTCTAGACCGCGCTAATCATCTTTTCTCTACATCAAGGTCATCGATATCCTCCCAAATCAGCTCTTTGCATTCTGAGCACACACTTTTTAGACTATCGTAAGCATATGAAAATAAGTCCTAAAATATATTGAAATTGAACAATATGAGTAAATGTAGGTGAGTTTGGAAGCATCCCAGTACTTTTAAATCTTGTTGGCATTTCCAGCTTTCTGAGTGACATACGTTATGATCATCTGTCATCTGTAGATTGACCTGCGCAGACTCCACTTCCTGGCTCTGGTCGGCACTCAAGGTCGCCACGCTGATGGGCACGGTCAGGAATTTGCACGCAGTTACCGGCTCCGCTATTCCCGAGATGGAGAGAAATGGATCACCTGGAAGGACCGCTGGGGCCAAGATGTAAGTGGGATTTTTCTCACGTCCTCGCCTTGATTACAAATGAACTGGATCCCTCTGTTTCTGTCACGCCTGGTAAACAAATGGAGCGAAATAACAGTTTGAATGTCATTAAATGAGCAAGTGGGGTGTCAACACAAGAAACATACTGCTGAGGGCGACTCCATTATTGATAGGATACGACTTAATATCCTGGGGCTGTTGAGTATAAATGAAGTGTTAATCACAGCTATCTGTATAATTCATTTGCATTTGATTTACTTATTATTCATTGTGAAGTTGAGCAGTTTGGAACTAAGCCAAGCTTCCGGCTGAACAATGCAACGAATGCATGTGCAGAGTTTATATTCTTTTAAAGCCTCTATTATTGCATCTGTTGAATATTTGATTTGGTGATACATGGTACTCTGTGTTTTGTACCACTCTTACATGGCAGCTTGGGAATTACAAACTCCGACAACAAAATGTTTAAGGAAGGTTACACTGTTTGGCTCTCACTTGCATTTACTATTCTGGACCTTATATTGACACACAACAAATATTGAGAAACTGCAAACCGAAGTAATGTTTTTTGCGTTAATGTGTTTCATCTAAAAACAGCCTGCGGCTCTAACCTCTCAAATCAATCATTCTTTGCACCTTTATGTATTAAAGAAAAAGTTCAGTCGGTTCATTTCAGCTCCTCTTGGATTAACAAATTCAGAAAATGCACTCTGAATAAAATCTGGGCGCCTTAAGGTGTGGATTTATTCAACCTTACAGTTATTAGCAGAGGCGAACAACATGCTGTGTGATTGAATATTTGAACTGCTCTCCCCTAGGTGGTGTCTGGTAATGAGAACACCTATGATGTTGTGCTGAAAGACCTCGGACCTCCCATTGTGGCTCGCATGGTGCGATTCTACCCCCTCGCCGACCGGGTTATGAGCGTTTGTCTTCGGGTGGAGCTCTATGGCTGCCTTTGGAACGGTGAGTGTGTATGAGCGTGGATTTGATGGACAACGTCCCCGATTTTACGAACACTCGTTTTGTCTGTGCTAGGCGATGCGTGCCCTCCAGTTTAGATAAAATATTTCATATGGTGAAGATGGCTTAGCTGGCTGTCGTCCCAGATTTGATCCTGTATCAGATGGTAATGATCACAAGTGTGTGGGTTGTTTTTTTTCCATGCATTCCATACATCGAATTGAGGCATTCAAATTTACAGCCTTTGTGGGATTTGGCCAAATAAAAGAAGCCCCATATTGATGAATGGTGTTGGTCTCCATGTTTGCTGAAGCACAACACTGACTCACTGAGTATTTATGTCTCCTATCCTGCCCCACCCACCTCCCTCAGACGCTCACTGGGTTGTCAGTAAATCACAACTGCCACTGGCACTAAAAGACCAGTTCCCGGTCTGTGTCTTCAGGGACACCATCCCTCTGAAATATGCTTGAATGTGGCTTTCGGCTCTTTTCCCTTTTCGTTTTTCCTACGGGCTGGAGATTATGCAGAATCTACACAATGTAATGCTGCCTCTCTAAAGTCTGATATGGAATGAAATAAAAGGTCAAATTATACATATTTGACCTTTTATTTCATTCCATATCAGATTTTAGAGAGGCAGCACAATGTCACCCCATTATTATTCCTTAGCTTTAACTTTGGACCTGCTTGGCTCTCAAGCACTCGCACACCGGTACCTGCAAATACTCACATCTAAAGACACATGTTTATGTGCAATCAGGGTGTGCTGCACATATGTTATGTGAAGAATTGTTTATTTTGGGTAGCAAAGCACCGGGCTGGAGTCAGCGTTACTGACGTCACCTCTGTTCTCAGGGAGTGGGCTGATTAGGTGTACATTAGAGGCAAGGAGGCTCGAGTTCCGCTGGTGGATGGTGACTGGGCCAAGCAGGCCCGAGAAGCTGGCCTTTTAGTTTGTTTTACTGCTTGAAATCCAGCTGTAGCAGTTCTTCCCTGCAGCTGGGATTTCTGTTGGCTCTGTACATGTTGAACTACTCACAATGAAAACGGGAAAAAAAATGCTTGTTTCAAGGACCTCTCGACTAATATTTCTTCCCGTCTTGCCGTGTTTCAGATGGGTTGAAGGCTTACACAGCTCCAGTGGGTCATGTTATGCAGCTGCCCGGCATGTCTGTGTATCTCAACGACTCCACCTATGATGGGAGCACGGAACAAGGGTAAGACGTACATCTGCTCCGAGCATCTTTTCCATTTTCATTTTTATGCACAAGTATGCTGGATTTCCATAAACGCCTGGATTTCGCTTTAATGGAAATGTGCAGGCATGGCCTCGTTTATAAATCACGGCACTGCAGCGGCAAATGTGAAATATGATCATGACAACAATTCACACCACATTAGTGACACCCAGAAATGTGGGGTGAAGCGCTATCATGATGATATTTGTGACTTCATCAATGGAGTAACAAAAACTGTGCTTATCACATCTGCTAGCTCTGAAGCCAAATCCTCTCATGAGGTTTATCCAGTCGGCCTAATCGAAAGGGAATGACATTATTTTCTTTAGTTGTTCGGGGATTTGAGGCATGTTTCCTGGCCGTGAGGTTTTTGGTAGGGAGCCATGGAGGGGGGGGAAATGGGGGTGGTGTCCACCCTTGCGTGGGCTGTGCGCTTAATGGGGCTGAAATGTTTTGTTAGCCAGTGATGTAGCACTTTTGATGTAATCCAGACGCTCCCGTAGCAAAACGCACGGGCGAGGGCTCATATGGTCGGCAGTGGGGGGAACTGTTTGGGGATCCAGTTCTGTTGCTTAGTGTTTGCTGTTTGCTGAGGTGTGTGTTTGTAGGGGGAAAACGAAGTGGGGTTAAGGTTTGTGTTTGAACTTGTGTTAGTGTGTGTGCATCCTCGTGCACACAGCTTTATTTCTGCTTTAAATGGTAAATGTACGGGTCCTTACAAAGCACTTTCTTTTCTTACTGAGCTCTAAAAGCCACACTCAGACACACAATTGGTGCTTTATTCTGTGCCATTATACACTTTTTCTCTCTCTCTTTTTTCTTTTAACCTCTGGTGCGCACAAAAGCCAATTTGGGGTTCAGTAGCAATGCAATAAGTGCCCGAGGACACTTCAACACTTTGCACTACCTCTTTAGCTACAGCTACCTGTTGCTTGTTTGTGTGCAGGATACAGTTTGGAGGGCTTGGTCAGCTGTGTGACGGTGTCCTGGGAGGAGACGACTTTACAAAGACTAAGGAGTTGAGGGTGTGGCCTGGGTATGACTACCTGGGCTGGAGCCGGGAATCCCTCGGGCAAGGCAGCGTGGATATTGAGTTCCACTTTGAGAAACCACGAGTCTTCCACCACATGCAGGTAGGCACTCGAAGTTGTGCTTGTGTGCAGTAGTGCGTGTATAAATCTGTGCAGGGCGTTGTTACCTCTGCAGATAGTGTAAATCAGAGATGCCGTTGCGGCTAAAAGCGATAGTCAATGGTCTGTGCCTTGGAGGAGATCCACCTTGTAAGAATGATCATCTTTAGAAATCGTCACTCATTTTATCGCAAACCAGTTTTTCATGTGTTGAGATAATCTCATATCAGGTCACATTTCAGTGCATTTCCTGTGTTTTTGTTTTGGGTGAATGGTTAAGAGGACATGGCAGGACTTTGTTCATGGAGATGTGAAACTGCCATAGTAAATGAAAGAAAGAGTCTGTAAATATCATTAAAATCTACATTTTTACAGTTTAAAATTGAACATAGACCTTGACTTATTAAAGAAAATGTGGCATAAATGGTTTCCATTTACTTCCTCCTGCTCTCCCCTGTTTATTCACACGTCCATGTATTAATATTAATTTAAGAAATACTCATTTATTTATGGATTTATTTCTGTATTGTTTTTTTCTTTGCGTGTATTCCCGCTGGTAGAAAACGAATAGCTTTGTTCTGGCTGGTGCAGTTACACTTTGAATAATCCCCCCTTTATAAGCAGAAATGCATAAAGAACGAACACAAAAATAAATACATTTTGGGGAATAAATATGAGGGAAAATACAAAGGAAAAATCATACATGTATAAACAGGGCAATCAGTACCAGGAGGGAAAGGAACACAGGAGCTTATTAAAACTGAGATTTCTCTCTATATATAACAGTTAAATTGATTGGTGCATTTAAGATCATATAAATGTATTTATGTAGTTGATATTTATTTTTTTGGCAGTTAAACCCTCCACAGTTTCCATCCAACAGGAGTCTCTTTGTCTGTGTGATACATTTCAAAGCACGGCTCAGTAAATGGGGCGTCTTTGATGCATATCATCCTTTTCAGCTTAAAATGAAGATCTTTTTTTCTAACTGTCTGCCAAAAAAACCCTCCAAAACAACTTAAGTTGAGAAAACCAGACAGCAGTCGAATCAAACTTTCTTTTTTATGGGCTACAGTCTGAACGTTCGAAGCACCTCGATGCGTCCAGCTTCTCGAAGGCACAAAAATGTTAACTTTTGTTAACTGCTCTGTGTCTGTCTTCCTGTCTTCCTGTGTTATGAACAGGCCATTGACTTGACAAAGAAGTATTTGTAATTAATACATTGTTTTGGTTGATTAATTATCTCATTAGCCCAAAACAATCATGTCCCATTTCTCCATCTGATGAAACTGCTTAGAAATTCCTTTGTCTCCAAGCAGCTCGGGCCCTAAAACGAACTCCATCAGCACCGTTATGTGTCTGTGTGTCTCTCTTTTTAAACAGCACTAAGTTCCTTTATCTGCAGCGTCAGGAAGCAACATTTTTACTGGAATAGCTCTGCAGCCATTTAATTAGTTTGAATGTGCCATTGTTTATGATGGGACAGTGCATCAGTGCTCGTCTCTCTGGGAGCCACCAAATTGCATCACAGTCTGTTTGTGCGTCTGTGCGGCTTTTGGGGTTAGTTTGTGGAGCAATGAGGGGGATAATGGTGTGAAGCAACCCAGTTTGAATTATAACTGTGTTGTCTCATTGGACGCGGACTGGAATGTCGGTTTGGGTGAGAAGCACCATATACATCTCTGTGGATTGAACAGCCTGCATGCCTTAAAAAGGGCACAAGTAATTACTCTAAAATCTCCTGACAGTGACTGAACATTTTTTGAATCTTTATTTTCTTTTTCCACGTGTTTTTCCACAGTTTACCTCTGTTACCTTTTAAAAATCTCTCCCAGCGGTATTCGTGGTGTTTTTCCTACGCTTATCCTGTTTTTCTTGCCTTTTCCCCAGTCGTTTTCATACACTAACCTCAACTGACACGCAGCGTTACACTAGCCTGCCCGAGCGGATATGTCAGACACACAGGTCAAATAAACAAGGAGAGGGAACCTGAACCTGATTCTGGCTTGACTCGTCTCTGAAGACCGCACTTCCTCAAACTGTGTTTAATAAGAGAAATCTGCCCTTTGACATTTTGTCAGCCATAACCTGCACTTCTTACACATTTTCTAAAGTTTCTGTTCTGTTCTTTGGGCCTTTTTGTCCAAGATTTTTGCCCGTGCATGTGGACGTAGACAAATATATCCCTTGATTTCTTAACGTGTGTCTTACATTAAGCTTTTGCAGCTGCATTCCCTGAAGGAGTAGTAAATTTCCTTATTTCTGTTGACTTATCAGAGCTCTACCTCTACCACCAGCTTCCAGTGCATACCCACACACCCCATTCTGTCCCCTTTCCAAACAGAAACACTTGCACGCCGTGTGTGTGTGAGAGAGACTTAACACGTGGATTAGGTTAGAGCAGCTGGCCTTTCAGTGTGTAAGGTTTACAGCTAACCTGTCAGAACAGCTTCTGCTCTCTAAGAGGGGATTTTTTTTTCTGTCTCGTTCTTAATTTTCAGTCTCTTAGATCTATACTTTTGACCTCAATTGACCAACCTCCATCTTCCCCCACATCCTCGTCTCTTCTTGTCAAGCTCCTCTTTCCGCTTCCAGCCACAACGACTCCTCGTATATTAATTCAGCTTTTATGGATTCTTCCGTCTTTGGCCTTTCCCTGCTTGTAAAACAGAGAAGATATATCCTCTATTCTCTTCTCTTCTGTCATACACTTTCTTTTCTTCTACCCTCCTTCTCTCCTCCTGTGTTCTAATTTTGTTAATTTGCAGCCCGGCTCTGCTCTAAGTCGTGCCAAAGCAATTATGGCTCAACAGAAAGAGAATGTGTCATTAATTTTGTGCGTTAATTTAATCTCTTCCTGCCTTTCCGCGGATAATGAATGACAAAGGTCTAAAGGTTTTCCAGATATTTCCATGAGCTATAGGTAGTGAAAAGATTTTGTAACTGATTGCAACTTTTTCTTTCTTTTTTTGCTTCTCTGCACTCACACAATTTTCTCCTTCCTCTAGGTGCACAGTAATAACCGTCACACACAGGGTGTCAGAGTTTTCAGCAAAGTGGAGTGCCTTTTTAAGCCTGGCATCCTCCAGCCATGGTCCTCTCCTGCCCTCACCTTGCCTGTGCCCCTCGAGGATCTAAAAGACCCCTCGTCACGACCCATCTCTCTCCCACTGGGCGGCCGGCCGGCTCAGATCCTCCGCTGCAAATTCTACTTTGCCGACCGTTGGCTGCTCATCAGCGAGATATCTTTCCTCTCTGGTAGGAAACAGAATTGAGTTTGTCCATTTTTTTCATCTGTGAGATGTGTATTTTAGCCACTCTGGCAGGCGGTTATTGCTTCTATAGACGCTAGGCGCTTACATCACACATATCCTAGCAACTTGCACTATCGTGGAAGTCAAGCTGAGATTTAGCTTTGTCTAGGGAAAGGCTAAATATAGATGGCACCAAAACAAAAAGCCAAAAAAATACCGACCTGTGAGAGATTGGATTTTCATCCATGCTACAGCAATCAGCTTTCCTCAGGTGTTCAGTGTAAAATTTAAGTAAAGTGGAGCTGCTGTGGCTTTTAGAGTGAAGCTTTCAGCCTTTTAACTGATCAACATGTTCAGCATTTGAGAGTCCTCTTTTGGACATGAACAGAAAAATCATGCTATTCTCTGAGACATTATCAGTACTTTCCTATTCAGAATTTTAAAAACCCAAAGCAGCCCATCTGTGAACATAATTAGCGTTCGTTCTTTTCTACCTGATCTAAAACACTATTTTTAAAAAAGTGACTATTTTCCCTCCATCTGTTGTCTTCATTATCTGTGTCTAGGTTCCAACAATCAGGCGCAGCATGAAGGCGAACAGAGAAAGATGAGTTTCATGCCTATCTGAGTCAAAGTCGGATAGAGGACTCCTCTGCTCTCAGCTTCAGATTACTGTGACTAATTAAGCTGTCTTTTCTAGTTAAAAACACTGTCAGGTGTAGTTGGATAAGAATCAGCCGAGTTATCTCACCAAACTCAGGTGGCTCAGATCAGTGGACCCAGCAGTGGCCTGACACGTCTTGCTGCTGGACTCGAGCCACACTGGTGATAAATGACCAAATGAGGTTTGGTTCAAACGTCTGACACGTAAAGAAAGGTCGCACAAAGTCTGTAACGGACTTTATTCACAAAACTACCGACAAATGCAGCTGTATGCTGTGTTAGTTAGAGCTGGCTCACATCTGGCATCACAAAGCGGTCGGCCTGGTTGATAACCTGTTACTCAACTATCCACCGGGCTAGCATTGCTGGCTTAGAGGTAATTTCAGAGTCAGATGTTCCTTACACCCTCTAATCACGTATGTCTACAGTCTATCTCTCACATTAGGGGGTCCATATAAACATTCGGCGCTCATTCATTCTGCATTCAGCAGCTGAGAGTATGCTCAGAGCTCCTCTGCTGTCAACTTTCACAAACCGAACTCCTTCCAGCTCCCCGGTCGACTCCTGCATTAACATTTAGTCATACGTGAGCTACAAGACCGAGATGCTGGCTGTGTTGTGCAAACAAAGCAGAGTATGTTATTTGATTACCTGCCGAGGGTTAGTGAGCTAACACAATCAGTCATGCTAATCGATAAGGAAAGGATCAGTTCCCAGTCAAAAACAAGGTAATTAAATCCAATGAAATGAATTGGCTTTCTCTGGAATAACAACCAGCTGTGACCACAGTCACTGTTTCCTCACAGCTGAGGGCTACCAGAAGGTGTGCTGCGTCACACAAAACCCTCTAAACACATAAAACATGATTTATTTTCATTAAATTGACTTCTCCCCCTCCCCTCTGTCTCTTTTTGGTTATTCAGAGCCGTTTGAGGAGGATGTCACAGACACTGATTTATTTCCTCCAAATATTCCCAAGATTCCTGGCACCAAATCATCTTCTCCTCCTCCTGTTAATGTCACCTCCTCTGCTCCCACATCGAGCCGCGGTGCCTTCAATTCCACTACCGGGCCTACTGGTGAGTCCTGCGCTTCCCCTCTATCCCTCTGCTCATCACCCCAACATTTATCTCCCCTCTCACTCTTTCCACTTACCATTCCTTCTCTGTTGTCTCCTTTTATCACCTGCCGTGCTCTTTCATTTACCCCTCCGTGGTCCATGCTGCGCTCTACCACATCTCTAATTCCCCTGATCTCTCTATCATCTCCTATCTCTTATTTTCCAGTTGCCATGAGTGTAAGCATGTTGGCAGTGCATCTGTGTCATGCGTATGAAGCAGATCCAGAGGCATGCAGCGCCAAAGGAGGCACGTGTTTGACTGGCCTCTGTCGTCATCACGAGCTCTGAAATTTCTTTGCCTGAACCTCTGTGCCCGATCCTTATCTAACACAGTGTGTTGTATTTAAAGGAGAAATCAGGCTTAAAATTAAAGGTCAATTGTTTCATTATGGGTTTTTTTTTAATAACTTTAAAGATTGCTGTATCGGAGTAAAAGAAAAAAGGCAGAATTCTGCTTTCCAGGACTTTTTTTCCTCTGCTCATCACTCTCTTCTGAGTCTCCATCACTTTTCTTCTCATGCCTTCCTCCTTTGTCCATCCCTCGCTCCTCCAGAACCCCCCACCACCACCACCACCGCTGTCATGATGGACACCACTGGTAACTGGACGCTTTCAGGTGAGAGGAAAAAAAGAGAAGAGGGGACGATCAGAGGGGTGGGGAAGCTAACTCCATCCACTCTGGCCCTCCTCCAACATCTTAAAACTGTCCCATTGCTCGGTAGAGAGTATGAAGTATAATGGGAGAAGGATTACAGGGGCAGTCTTTGGCACCGGGCTCTCTCCCCTGGGTTTGAAGATATACAGCTGGAGGAGAAAACACTAACCGAGCTATAGTAAAATTTATTTATGTATGAATAACAACTGGGCTTCCTGTGGTCTCACAAACTGCATGTTTTTCGGGAACTGGCTCTAGTCTCCACAGCTAGACAATAACAGGCTTTTTAGAAAGCTGGAAATGGTTTTCTGTGGCGTGTATGCTGCTTTGTCCTCGTTACTGGCTGCGGTTGAAGGGCTTTGTTTGGGTTTATTTATTACCCGCATGGTGTTGAAGTGACAGACAGAAAGGGGCCGTCTTCTGCTCTGACATTGTAATGTATCAATTGGTGGTAAATGTGCGCGCATTAGCGTGGGCGCAGGTGTGTGTTTGTTGATGATATGCATTTATGTGCGCACATCTACGGAAATGCATTATGCACCATATTGCATGAGTTTCTCTGTTGCCTGTAAGAGTTTGTTTATGGGCAAAAGTTTACACTAAACTGTACCGAGGAAACTCTTTCATTCATCTTTCAAATTACACGCCACATTTGACCTTCAAAGGAGAAGAAATAGCTGCTTGATTCTGATTAATAGTTGACTTTAAAGCGCTGCATAAAGCCAAACAGTGTTGACATACTGTTCTCACAGCAGCGGGCTCTGAGAAGCTCTCTGGTATGAGCGGGCATACTAAATGCATTCTCACACAGGCAATCCCTATCAGATGCTTTGTAAGCCTGATGAAACCGCGACCTCAGTGAGAGCGTGACTGTGCCGAAAGAGCAAATCCTCGCAGTCTGACCAGAGCATTAACTCAGACCAGCGTGCGGTCTCTCACAAACACCCACACACGAAGACCCCGGTGTTGCATGGTGATCGATAGACATGACGTCAGACCCGCATGCAACTTTTAGGAAATCAAGGAAACATGCTAACATTTCATCCTCTATTTGCCTTCTCCAGGGCCGGCGTTTGCTGCTGTTACTCCAAGGGCGGGGCTTCCCGTGGCTAAAGACGACAGCAGCAATACAGCCATTCTGATTGGCTGCCTGGTGGGCATCATCCTTCTGCTCCTGGCTGTGATAGTTGTCATTCTTTGGAGGCAGTACTGGAAAAAGTTACTGGGAAAGGTGGGTCCAGACTCGGGTCACATGGCATTCCTTTTTAAACTGGCGCTCATGGAGGATCAGCTCATGAAACATTTTCTTATTTATCCCAAGTGGTTTATATTCATCCGATCTTGGGTTGTATCCAAAGTCAGTCATTCATTCACAGTTCCCCTATTCCCTGTTTTGGGAATTTTATGTAGGTTACTGTGTAGTCAGTTAAACTTTCCAACATGACGATGATACAGGACAAAGGTACACCGTGGAAGAGATACAGAGGTTAATAATGACTAATGATTAAATGCAGAGTGGTGTATAAACATGCAGAAAGTGAAAAGGAAACACTCAGTGCATCATGGGAAGCCCCCAGTAACCCAGGTGTGTTGCAGTATAAGTAAGGGAGGGTTTAGGGTCACCACATCCAGCCCATTTTAAAGTATGTGTGCACTGTGGGATACTTTTAGTGCACGAGTATAGTAATACTTCAAATGAGCAGCTCTACAGAAAAGCCAACTCATTATATACTCATAATGAGCAGTGTGGGCTTTTTCTTCTTAAACATAGTCCTGATTTTATTAGCCGAACTTTTGAAACTTTTGTTTTTTCCCACGCTCGTTCCAGCTAAAACATGTTTGTTTACTTTTGCAGAAAGCCTTGAAAACCTCAAAAATTACGATAATTTTCTAGAGAACCGAAAATGGTAAACGGTAATTTTGCTGTTAACAGATTCAAGGGGAACTACTTTCTGCTGAATAAATGGCTCTAAGCGAGAAATGTGATTAGCCTGAGCTGTTCCTTTTACCCAATTTTAAGTGATTGATGGCATCCTGAGATAACAACTGCCAGTCTTTTGGCAGAGACACTCTGCATTTCCATCTGGATGTGTAGTGGGAATCATTTTACATTTAATGCTAATTATGTAACGATCAGTGCCCGTTTTCACGGTTTGATCACACATCTGCTCCGGAGACTCAGATGGTGCATTTATATTGCCTGAATACTCTGCCCTCCCCAGGCCCAAGGCAGTCTGTCCAGCGATGAGCTGCGGGTTCACCTTTCGGTCCCCTCAGACAACGTGGTCATCAACAACACCCACAGCTACTCGAGTCGCTACCAGCGCATCCACACTTTTCCAGATGACCGAGACCACGACAGAGAGGCAGAAGGGGAGTATCAGGAGCCCAGCGCCCTGCTCCGGCCCCGAGATCACAGAGACAGCACAGGTACCTATTCAGTTATGTAGGATATGGATGGAAATGTTTGATTCATTGAGGGGTTAAAGATTTCTGTTGTAGCTGCTCAATCCAAAGAAATCACTCTTAGTTTTGATTGATGCTAAACATGTGGTGACAAAGATTGATCAGCCACTTGCAGCTGGCTTGGAAACGATGCACTCTTCCACATGTACAGTGTGTAAATTTCTACAATAATGTATGTGGTTTATACGGATTGCTTTGTTGATCATATCAGAAAGCAAACACATTTGGAGACGGGGGGAAAAAATGTGGCATGAATGTCAAGAAAACAATAGTTTTACAACACGTTCCACCATGCTAAAGTAAATCAAACTAAACACCCTGCCAGGGAGAGGGCCTCCATGAAGATGCACAGCACAGAGGGGGCACAAAAGAGCTATTGTTCTGGGAAAAGGGAAGAAAAGCAACAAGGGAGGGGGGAAAAGACGAGTAAAGAAATAAAAGGCATTCCTTTGCTTGCATTGTACCGCAGGAAGTCGGCATGCCATCTTTACTAGGCGCCTGTGTGAATTTGAAATAACACGAGTAACAGAAACATTATTTTATCCACTGGTTCTTGTTATGTTTGATTGTTGCCTGAGTTACGTTAACTTGCCTGTTTTTGCAATGCACTTTTGTTCTGTGCTCCATGTGCCAGCGCAACCCCATCTCATCCCTTTTATTATGATGGATATGCTAACATTGTCATGCTAATCATTGGTATTTTGTTTTGCTGTGTTTGTACTTTGTGCCACTTTCTGTGCGTTGTACGATCCACTTTGTGGTGCCTGTGTATACCCCACCTCGCCCCGTGCATCCTCTTGTGTGTGTGTGTGTGTGTGTGTGTGTGTGTGTGTATGTGTGCACTCCCAGCCTTGCTGTTAAACAACCCAGCCCATTACCTGCTCCTACCAGATCACAGAAAAGGCTCGAGAGCATTAGTCGTCCCCAGCTCCACACAGGCTCGGGAAAAGAGCCTCAATGTGCCCCAGGGTAAGAGACCTCAGACTGGGCCAACAGTCAAGAGGGGCCCCTGCTTCATTACCTACCTATCCATCTGTGACTGAGTCGAGACGGCAGATGTGCTGTCGCAGTCGAGACACAAACATTTCTTCCTACATAGAATTAGTGTATTTTGCATGTGTCTGACCTCTCCACTCATTTCTCATTCACTCACCACTCACATTACTCATTGCTTGTTTGAAGGGATGGTTTGGCTCTTGGGTAATTCTAAAAGTGTTCACTGACTAACAGACTCAGACTTTTTTCTTTTTATAAAGCTTGCAGCGAGCTGAGCCAAGCTGAAAGCATAGCTGTCACACTAGCAGTCATGCTGCTGCTAGATGCACTAAGCAGCATGGCTGTAATGATCAACTGGATGGTCCCCCCCTGTAGTTTGTACCTTTCACTGAGTGACTGAGCAACTCAAAGCTTTTATTTATGAAGAGAAATTAAGTTACTGACCAATTTATTAGGTTTGCACCTTTTTATGCCTTCAGAAGTGCCCTACTGGCACCCAGTGTGGTCTTTTTGCTGTAGCCCATCTGCTTCAAGGTTTAAAATGTTGTGCATTCAGAGATGCTCTTCTCTCTTCATTCTTCATTCAGAGATGCTCCTCGCTTATAACGAGTGGTTATTTGAGTTATTCTTGCCTTCCTATCAGCTTGAAGCAGTCTGGCCAGTCTCCTCTTACCTCTGACTTCAAAAAGGAGTCACTGGATATTTTCTCTCTTCGAGCTCATTCTCTGTAAACCCAGAAATGGTTGTGTGTGAAAATCCCAGCAGATCAGCAGCTTCTGTAATACTCAGACCAGCCACCAGCATCCGTGTCACATTCAAAGTCAGTTAAATCACATTTCTTCCTCATTATGATGCTCTGTTTGAACTTCAGCAGGTCTCTTGACCATCTCTGCATGGCTGAATGCAGTGAGTCACCGTCATGTGATTGATCAAGCGGTGTTGTTTGCTGGTTTGCAAATATTTATGCTCACTGTTGTTAGTGAGCTTGCATTTTTAACTTCATTTTACAGAAAAAGAAAATACATCAGAGGACAAATGTATACAAGACATAAATCACAAGAAGTATTGTGACAAACTTTATCAGACGAATAATTCTAAGCGTCTTACTTCTGAGTAGGTCACAATTTTTGTTGCTGTGTACTAAGTGGTATTAGAGACAAAATTAGAGAAAATGTGAATTATTATTTTCAAAATTTCAAATGACATTTCACAAAAGCAAAGTTTGAATAGAACAATGTGCATTTCTTCTACCTCACCCACTAGTTTCTGTCTTTCTGTTTCTCTACTTGGTGCTTAATTAAATGTCAGCCTACATTGGTCTTCACAATCCACAGCAGAATAAAAATCACAGCATTGTTTTCTTAACTTTACGTCTATCTGTTTTTAATAAATAGAAGCAGCATTATTAAAAACACTGAATTAATAATTAATTACAAGGCTCAGTCCTGGATCGTAATCCTGGCGCCACGTCTGCAGTCGTTCCTGGACTCTTCCACAGTTCCCACCATTGACTTCCACATTTGTGGGTTTGATTGAATCATTAATTATTGGACGGACCGCAATAAAACTAGCCTCGACGGCTAAATGCGGTGATGCCTTCGCTTCACGTCATCTGGTCACAATTTTAATTTGTCTAATAATTTGGTTCATGGCCAAAAATCGGTAAAACTAATCTTGACCAGTCTCGTGTGCACGTTGTGTTTTGCTACCTGTTTAAAATTAACATGTTAGTCCTGCCGCTGTGAGCCTGTTAGCATGCTGCTGTTTGCAATCAATCACAGCTGTACAGAACTGCAACGTGGCTTATTTTAATTTTTACTTAATTGTCATTAATTATTATAAAGTCCAAAATGCTGAATTTAAGCAGTTGTTTAAAACATAATTAATATTCATGGGGCCGTGGGTGCTCAGCTTGAAGCGGACTAAAAAGTCTCTTATCGTTCCCATTATTATTTTAACAAAAATATAACAACTTAGTATTCAAAGGCCACACTCCCCGCAAGTGTTTGACTTTTATGAACTGTTGAAACCTCATGAGAGGAGTTTGTGTTGAATGTAAAGTTACCCCTTGTTAAATTAAATATTTCAGAGCTGTTTAAATTCTATTAGTAAGCGCAGCAGCACATTTTAATTAGGTTTAAATCTAAGCAGAATAGACCGATGCTGTGCAATACATGAAAGGGTTTTGGGGTTTTTTAAGTAAGAAAGTTTAGCCTTCAGTCAGGAGCGTGTCACTGATTTTGACAGCACCTTCACGCCTTTCACGTCACAGACCTCCGTGATTTATTTCTTATGGGGGTGATTCAGTGTGTCTGCTTAAGCAAAAGTCTCCCCTGCCATCACTGCATTGTGTGAATGAGCATGCCAGACACAACCGCAGTGAGAAACGAGCTCACAAATTTGTGATTGCTGATGACTCTTAATAAATTAAGACGATCTAGAGATCCCCAGTGTGCGCTGGAATTTCTGTTGGATGACAGTTTCTGAGTTATTCTTCCTTTAGCTCAGCGTCCAGGCAGATGAATGACTGCACAGCTGTGTGGGCCCATCATTTGCTCATTTACAACGGTGAATTTGTGAGGTCAAAACACCTTTTGTGTGTGATTTCACTCAGTTTGCCTGTTTTACTCTTCTAGTAGATGTGCTGAACGTTATTGAACAAGTCTCAAATGATCCAATCCATCCCTTCACAACAATAATTCCCAAACTGTTTAGAGACAGCTCTGTTTTTAAAATGTATTTGATTACACATTTCTTCTCTCACAGTAGTTTCTCAGTCTCATCCAGCCTCTCTGCATCTTCCTCCTCTCTTCAGCTTGTGGTCTGGACTTTGACATGGAGAAAGGTTTCCCCCCAGCACAGGATGAGCCTCCTCCCTACCCCGGGTCCCCTCCTTACCCTTCTCTCTCTCCGCCCGTGTCTCCCCCGATGCCCCCCAGCGTCCCCCACTATGCCGAGGCAGACATCGTGAGCTTGCAAGGTGTCAGTGGCAACAACACCTACGCTGTTCCGGCCTTGGCCTCTTCAAGCCCCGGAGCTGATGCTGCCCCGCTTCCAGAGCTGCCGCGCCAGTGTCTCATCTTCAAGGAGAAGCTCGGGGAGGGGCAGTTTGGAGAGGTGAGAAATGAGATGAAAAGTAACTCCAGTGGGTAGAAGGGTGAGTGTGCTTTAACAGTGCCTGCCTTTTTCATTTTTTGGGTGAAAGGTACACCTGTGTGAAATCGAGAGCCCTCAGGACCTTCCTACACTGGAGTTCCCCTTCAATGTGAGAAAAGGTCGCCCCCTTCTGGTAGCTGTGAAGATACTGCGCCCAGACGCCTCCAAGAACGCCAGGTCTGTAGCATCATATGTGCCTCAGCCTGGACTCTGGCTTCAGTGTGATTCACAATTGTTCTTTCTGTTATCCCACCCTAACTTGTCTTTCACGCTTCCTCCTGAGGTCCTTGAACCTAATAAGTTTCTTAATTATCAAGGAGTATTTAGTGGTCATTTGAAAACAAATCATTGGATATTCTCAGGTTCTCTGTTTTATTTGAAGTGTTAACCTTTAGTAGAAGTTTGTTGCCATTTTTGTAAAGCAAACCTTGTTTTCATGTACAAATCACTCACAAGCCACTCGCTGGTGACAGCGAGCTGATTACTGCCTCTACAATAAATGCCTGCTTCTCTCTCTGATCTCTGTGGATCAAAAGTTAATTAAGAGAATTCAACTGCTTATTTGATGCCTATCACTGTGCAGACATCTCTCCCTGTCTGTGACCTCTAATGACATGTTTCTGTCTTGGAACTAATTGTAGGTTTTTTTTGGCCATATGTGCACAAACTAGATGAGGTTTCTGGGTGTCTGTAGACTTGTAGGTGTTTGACTCCCTTCACCTGCTGCTTCTTTACTCCGGCTCTCCCGGAGTTTTGCTCTGAGCAGATTAAATCAGCACGTGTGAGCTTATGTTCAGGGAACATCTTCCCACAGATTTATATTTGAGGTTAGTGAGAGCCAGAGCTACACAAACATATTGAGCAGCAAAAACAAATCAATGAAGTGAAAAGTGTGGAAAGCCACAAGGAGCTGCAGGCTGGAGGTGTTGATTATTGACCACAGGGGGTCGGCAACCTCCTCACTTTACCCAGAGTTAACATTAAACATGTTGTTTGATAAATATTTAAGTATGCTTTTTTTTTTTTTTTTTTTTTAACAGTAAGCCTGAGAAGGAATTGTTTCTCTTTTTTTTTTTTTTTTATCTCTGATGTAACAACTTCTTCTCACCTCGACAGGAACGACTTCCTGAAAGAGGTGAAGATCCTGTCTCGCTTGAAGGACCCGAACATAATCAGGCTGCTGGGAGTGTGTGTGAGCAGTGATCCGCTCTGCATGGTCACCGAATACATGGAGTGTGGAGACTTGAACCAGTATTTGTCCCAACGAGTGCTTCTGGACAAAACTGGACCTTCACACAATACGCCAACCATCAGGTAGGACATGCGAACAAATGTACACACATACTTAAAAGCACACACAGACGCACACAAAGCAACAGTTTTTATTTTCTTCCATCTGTAATTTCCTCCCTCCAGTTACCCAGCGCTCATTTCCATGGCCAGCCAGATTGCGTCAGGAATGAAGTTCCTCTCCTCGCTTAACTTCGTGCACCGAGATCTGGCCACACGTAACTGTCTGGTTGGGGGTGAGAGGGGCGAGAGCGGAGAGGACCAAGGCGGTGAGCGTCACATCAAGATCGCAGACTTCGGCATGAGCAGGAACTTGTACGCTGGAGACTACTACAGGATCCAGGGCAGGGCCGTGCTGCCAATACGCTGGATGGCCTGGGAGTGCATACTCATGGTGAGAGCACAGGAATGTTGTCTTTATATTGGATTAATTAACAAACGTGGAGATGACTGTTCTTTTTATGCAGTTTCTTAGACCACATTTGACTGCAGTGGTTCACAGTTTGACTTGCAGTTATGGGGCTTCAGTTTCCTAATGTTTCCTATATGCATCATACACATGCAGTCATGTGGCGGCAAGTGAATCATATTAGATTCAGGAATTTTTGAGGCCTCGACATCATCAGTGTACATGGGGTTTTTCCCCCCTGAATTTATACAATCAAACACATGCAGTGCTACAGTGAGATACATTAAAACTTATATATGGAAACTGATATTTAATTTATTCATCAGAGCGTTCAATATAAATTCAAGAAATTCGAATTTTCTGGCTTTTTGGGTTAAATTAACTTAATGATGATAACAGGCCGGTTTTTCGAGGCAATGAATGATCACAGAAAGGTAGCCGTACAGATGTGCGTGTAGGTCCACCTCCCTTACACACAGAACAGTGCTTCGCTGTCCACCTTGGGGAAACACCAGTAACAGAGCATAAAGTTTAGCCAAAATAGAAACAGGAAATTACCGGCCAACTGTGAAATGTCTCAAATATCCCGTCAGTAAATTTTAAAGAACAGATCCACAAGCTGAGCATAGATGATACAATGTGATTACTTTTACAGTAATGGAGTTTATGATAACGAAGGTGACTGCGTCGGTGTGTGTTGGTGTCTGATCACAGGGTAAGTTCACCACGGCGAGCGACGTGTGGGCGTTCGGAGTCACTCTGTGGGAGATGCTGAGCGTTTGTCAGGAGCAGCCGTATTCCACCCTCACAGATGAACAAGTCATCGACAATGCTGGCGAGTTCTTCAGAGACCAGGGCAGACAGGTACATCTCAAACGCAAACACACTAAAACGAACTAAAACAGCATCCATCCTTTTTCTTAACTGTTTGTCCCATTCACCATCCCAGCTGGTGAAACCACCTCTTTAACATGTTTTTACTGTTTAGTGATCATATGCTGAAATATCACTTTCGAACTGTGAACTTAATCGTGATTTGAGCAGACCTGGGAAAAAAAAAAAAAAAAGCACAAACAAACTGCATCAAATGACCGATTTCATGTAAGGTTGCAAACACGGCCACCCTGCAGAGGAAGCTGCACGGGCTGGCTGGACTAAGCCTCAGAGGTAGGAGCTCAGACATCTGGAGGGATCTCAGCGTAGATCTGCTCTGCATGTCAAAAGGAGCTACTTGAGGTGGTTCAAGCATCTGGTTAAGAAGCCTCCTGGGCGCCTCCCTTTAGAGGTTTTTCACGAATGCCCAACTGGGAAGAGTCCTTGGGGTAAACCCAGAACCTGCGGGAGAGATTACATATCTTGCCTGACCTGTGGATGCCTTCAGATCTCCCAGGAGGAACTGGAAAGTGAGGCTGGGGAGAAGGTTGCCTGGAATACCCTGCTTAGGATACTGCCATCACAACCTGACTTTGGATAAGTGGATAAGATGATGAAAGGATTGATGGAGGATTTTAAATAAACAAAACATGCGTTTGCTGATGCTACAGCGCTGGCTTTTACAGAACTGAAATTCAGCTTGGATCCTTTTATGTTCCAGTGATTTATTAAATAACGGTGGGATGTTTGTTTGTTTATTTTTATTTGTTTCAGAAGTACCGAAAAAAGATTCAGTATCATAGTTGTATGAGAATATTCATCAGATATCCTGTTTGTTCTTCATACAGTTCTTCACTCCCATAAAGACTTGCTTTGATGACCCTCTTCGCCTCACTAACTTCTGCCACTTTGTTCTGAAACGTGACAGAAACCACTCAGTTCAGAAAAGCGGAACCGGGGTTACCCAAGAGAGGGGATGGGTTAAATAGTGCTCACTTTGTGCTTTTGTTGGATTTTTTTATAATATATAAAGTTTCCCCAGTAACCGTTCTGCCTCGGCCTGCACATTTAGAAAAATATAAAGATATGAGTCTGCTGTGTGCTGATTTTTGTTGTTCTATTATTTTTTTCAATATTTGATTAATCATACAAGACTTTATCAGTTCCGTCTCTTTTCTTGAATTCTTCCACATATTTCCACTTTAGCTTATTTAATTTTTGTGTAAAGTGATTTGAAAGTATAAACTCGTCCGATATCTGGCGCCCCCTAGTGGTCGTTCATTGGGCCAAATCTTTTCCTTGAGTTTAAAAGGGTAAAACTGCATGCACTGGTGAAGTTAGACTACACTTTTATGATTCACATAATTCCTAAACAAGTAAAAAAAAAATCCACAGGCTAAAAATATAAATTGCACTCCAGATTAAATCAAAATAAGAGAAAACTCATAACTTTTGCATATGTTTAAAACAGGGGATTTTTGTACCGTGTGGAAACGATATACTATATAACAAAGCAATGCCTCTGATCTCTAATCTCTTCCTGCACCTTTCTCCCTCTCTCCCACAGGTGTATCTGAGCAGGCCAGCCGTGTGTCCTCAGGGTCTCTACGAGCTCATGTTGAGCTGCTGGAACAGAGACTGCAAGGTCCGCCCATCTTTCGCTTACATACACTCCTTTCTTACGGAGGACGCCATGAACATGGTGTAAAGTAAAGCAGAGGAGCAGAATAAGAGCTTGTGCGTTCATGCATACTTCCCACAGTGGGAAGACGTGGTGGTGGCTACACATATGGGGCAGACGAAAAGGGAGACCGGGTTGCTCGCTTTTATATTTTGTACTTTTTGGGTGGATGGGGCTGAGAGACCGCTGGTTCGGTTTTAATTCCACATCAGACCCCAAAGACAAAGCTAACTTCCTCTTAACATAGTTTAAGCTACATTTCTCGCGGGTGGTGGTGCTGGTACTGGTGGTGGGTGCGGTCTGCATAGGATCTAATTTCTTCATGGAGGGTTTCTGTGACTGGTGATTATGTGCTGTAGAGTTAAGGAGCTCAGTTACAGGAAACACTCTGTAAACGTAGGAAATCAGGAGCAGTTATGAAGTTTAATGATTGTGTTTTTTTCAGCATCTCCACACAGGATGACAGGTGTGGGTCACATGACCCGCAAAGTTTTAAGAGAATGCCTCATGTCTAGAGAAGAAACACACAAACACACACACACAGACAGGTATTGTGTCAGTACTTATAGTATGTATAAATTACTGCACACAGACATGGCTGAGCTAGAACCTCAGTGATGGATTTCATTTTTATCTCAGCTCCTTATCCGTACGTAGCGACCCACATCCAGAGTTGTCAGTTTTAGTGGACTAATGTGAAATGATGTGGACCAGACAACAGCAGCCCTATTTCTGCAATGTGATCAAGTCAACACCAACAACGTAGTCAAAAACCCCAAAAATAAATATTTGAACTTCATCTTTGAACCACAGTTTAAAAAGAAAAAACAAAACAGGTTGTATGAACTTCTCAAACCTGAGAAAAAGGTGCAGAAGAGGAGACTCTGCTACACCTTTGCTGCTCCCACAAACTGGAACAGCTTTTCCAAGCAGATGTAACACCAGCCAGGCAGTGGACGGGACTTCAGATGCACCTGCTCGGGTGTTTTGGCTGTGACTCATCAAAAAGGAAAGACTTTTTTTTTTTTTTTTAAATTCCAAAAACCAGCTGCACTTTAAACCCTTCACGAATCCCCGGCTGTGATGAAACTCATCTCTGTGATGATTCCTTTTGATGTGGATTCTAATGCTTTTTTTTTTTTTTCCAAAGTGAGATCGAAGCGAATCACAGAAGCAGGTCAAACATGCTTTTTTTAAAATCCTCTCCAACAGAGCGTCGCCAAACCATTAGATGTAAAATATTTTATTTTTTAAATGGAATGGCATCCTCAGTTACTTCAATTTGAAATGTGTGACAACCTTCTGTTCATTTTTTTTTTTTTTTAATGCGCTGACATGTTTAGTCGTCCAGTAATCTGTTTCCATTCATCCAAATGTATCACTGTGTCGTTGTTCAGAAGGATATTATGTGTCTTATCCGATATTAAGCGGGTCATTCCATGGAAAGTAATCAGTGCCTCCCACCTGAGCCCATCAGAACCAGCAGATATTTTTGTACAAAAAATGTGGCATGCATGCTTATCCTGTACATACTTCATACTATGAATATTTTCCAAATAATAGGAACTCAAAGTACATAGGCGAGGGTTCAGATGTTACACTTTTTAATTTAAATTATCGTTTTAGCATTTTCGAGACGTGGAAATGCTAAAAGTGCAGGGAATAGTTACAAAACACTGTCAAACCTGAAAAAAATTGATTCCAACTGTCAAAATCTGAGGTAAAAAACTTGGATCGAGTAAAAGGAACATGTTGTCCTGCGCCAAAACAAAACTGCCACAAGCTGAGCAGACAATGAAGCAACAGCAAAGAAAAAAGGAATCTGTTATAACCACATGCTTATATGAGCCTTGAAACATTACCCAGAATGCACTTTTTTTTTTTTTTCCTCCTGTGAGCAAATCAGATCCAGGCATCCAGGCTGCTTGTCATTATTTCTGTTTCTCTATAGCATACAGATTATGAGTGTAGTTTTGCTTAGGAGCTACGATTGATCCAGCGCCCCTATAGTCAACTTGACTGAGCAGGCAACTCATGTACCAAAGACTCGAGTCCTCACCAGTGTCAATTCCAACCAGCGTTTCATTCTACCTTCACTCACTCACACGTTCTTATTTAATAAATACAAAAAGTTAAACTAAATTAAAAATAAAAACATTTATCTTCTACCACTTGTTCAATTGAGGGTCGATATAGGGTAAAAGTAGGGTATACCCTGGACGGATTGCCAGTCTGTTGCAGGGCTAACAGAGAGACAACCATTCGTGCTCAAATTCGCACCTATTGTCAATTCAGGCTTACCCAAACCCACGCTCGTCTTTGAACTGCCGGAGAAAACCAGAGAGGGGAGAGAACACGCAAACTCTGCACAAGGTTCATCTTAAAATTGGTTATAGAAAAAGTTTGCTAAGTAAATACGAGGTATTGGCTCCAGATTGTGACGGTGGGGGTTTATTAATAACAATTTAATATTTACATCACAACTAAAATGTTTTTCACCCATTTCATCTGTCTCTTTTACTTAAGTGGCTAAAAAAAATTAGAAAAAAAGAACAAATAAAATAAGCACAGAGTTTTAACCAACTCTTAAAATATTTATGGTATGAATGTAATATTTTGCATGCCTTTGTTAAATAGAATTATTGTACCAAAAATATATTGATTCAGAGGGGTCAGGTGGAAACTTTTTATATATATATAGCTATATAGATTTGGCTGACTTTATATTGAATGACCCAGTCTGACTGCGGTAGAGTCAGTGCATCTACCTAACCGACAGAGCAGCACTGTAAATCAGTCCTGATCAACATCATGAAGTAACAAATTCACCGGTGGTGAATGGTTGTGCCATACGAGTCCTTTTTGATACACTGTAGTTTAACTAAACCCATATTTTTTTATATATACTATACGTACTTAGGCTCTCCTTGTTGTCTGATTTTTGTCCCGTTCTGTCTGAAGCTGAAAAATCACAGTATGTACATATTTTAAGGACAGAATTACAATTTCATTTAATATATAAACTCTGTCCCAACTGGGGGTCTTCTGTGTTTGTGTAGAACGCTTGCTACGTTGATGCTATTGTAATTCACTGTGTTGTCTATTTTTGTAGATGTTTTAATAAAGTTAATCTTTTCAAAATCAGTGTGTGCTTGTTATTAATTACATCTGTCAAAAAAAAATCAAAAGTTTCATCGATTGAAATATATTTTATTATAAGTCTAACATAGATTATGTTTAATATTTGATACAAGCAGCCAACTTTCACACTATATCAACGAAGGCTGAAAATGCAACATTAAAAAAAAAGAAGAAGAAGAAAGTATTAGTCACTAGGAAGCACCAAAGGAGACAGGCGGATTCTGGCTTTCGTCCTTTTTTAAAAGTGACAAACTGGGCTAAGACCAGTTTGATATGAGGAACTGTTCCCTGATGAGTTTAACTAGTCTTAAACTGATGCCTGAGGAGTTTAACCAGGCACTTGGTTGCAAAATGCGGAGTGATTCTTAAAAAAAAAAAAAAAAAAAAAAAACTAGGAAAAAAAATTTCACTACTTTAACGCAGGAAAAAGACAAGGCGACTAAACTCAAGGCAGCATGCATAACAAAGCAGTAGTACTTCGTGATGGTCCTTCTTTACTCATGACAGCTGTATAAAAAGGCAGTTACAGTAAAGAAGAAAACAAAAGGTTCAACATACTTTCATTGGCTTTAACAGGAAACCTAACCAAACCATAAATTGTTCCAACCACCCACTTCCTCCCTCCTCCTTTCAAGACACAAAGAAACTCCTCCCACTTGCAGTTCCAGCCAATAACATTGTTGCCAACAATGTAATCCATTATTACAAAGAGTCTCACGTATGTCTTTTTGCAATGCACTAGTAGACAAAGAAGAGACATTCAATCTTTTGTGATTAGTACATAAAAATATTAACAACATTTCAACACACAAAACTCTGAGGTGATTTGATAAACGCTCTCAGCAAGATTTCAGTCAGTGGTCTAAATGTAGAATGTACATTGCACTAACGTTTGTTTTTTAGGGTCTGACTTTGTCAGAACCTCCTTCTCTCGTGCTCAGAGACTCCAGGTGAATGAACAGATTTAATAAAGGGGTGTGTAGCAGTGGCAGAAGTGTAGCAGCATACTCAGTTGGGCTCCCTGAAAGTGTATGTTTTGCATTATTTGATTAATTGGAAGGCACAGAAAGAAAATAGAATAAGGGTATAAGCTTTTCCTACATTCTCAGATTAAAAAGTAAAAAAAACAAACAAACATAATAGTTCATTGACCTAGTCCCTAAAAACTGGGCTTCTACGTATTAGCTGAGGCTTTTGTCAGCCAAAGACAGAAGTTGTGCAGTCGCTGTATCATGTGAGGCTGGTTGCAATGTGACCTGCAGCATGAAGCACAGCAGCACAGCTCAGGGACATGAAAAGAAAACCACACAACAGGGGAAGAAAAACCTAGCCTTGTTTAGACTGGGGAAAGGACATGAGTGAAAAGCATGCATTCACACAGACAATGAGAAAGGTTTACAGTGTTTACAAGTCAGTACAGTCGTTACAGGTACGAGGAGATGTGGAGCTCTTTGTCTAAATATTGTTGACACCTCTCCTGATTACTCTTCTCAATGCGCCCGGGTGGTTTTCCCTGCAGCCTGCGAGGTCAAAAACACAAATACGAATGAAATAACACGTGTACTTGTTTTGAAGTCTGTTACAAAGCCTATTTGCCTTTCATGCAAACTGCACCTGGGAGATGTCGACTCCAGTGAGTTTCTCTACAGCATTTGGCAGCTTGGTCATGATGTCCAACACTTCTCCAGCAAGTTTGGAGGCTCCTACATCTGCGCCACCGCTGGACACCATGGTAATCTTCTGTGTCGCTGACAGTGGCTTGCTGATTTCCTCTGCCATCTGCAGAACAAGAAAGATCAGAATTGGTATGCTTGCACCTTCAAAGTGTGCCATCCGTGAGCTAAGAAGCATGCGAGTCAGCTAATTCTTCTGAAAACTGAGCAGAGAATCACAATTTCAAAGAAATCTCAAAGGTTTAAAGCAACAATGTATCAAGCTTTGGGATATAAAGGTATATAATTAATATACCTTTTATGAATAACAGTTGAGTTGTGATTACTGAAATATGGTTAAAAAATATTTTAAAATCTTAAAGAGGCCTTGGAGTTGGAAAATGTAAAAAAAAAAGAAAAGGGGAAAAAAAAACTTTTTATGCAAAGAGAAGTAAAATAAAATCAACATTAAGGACTAGCGCTGATGAAAATGGGTTGAAAGGCTAATATAAAAACCAATATTCATGATATTTTCATCCATTAGAGTCAAACTGACCAATGGCAGTTTCTCCAGCAGCATGTCCACCATGGCTCCTTCTTTGTACTGCTTGAAGGCCTCTGCCTTCTTGTTCATCTGCTCGGCCTCAGCACGGCCCTTAGCCTCCACGGCAAAAGCCTCTGCCTCACCCTTTATCTGCATGACAACACACAGAGCAGAAAAGAGTGACGATGGCAGTAGTCACATGAAGCAGGAGAGAAAGGAATGACACATTATATGATGCAAAGTCACAGGAAAGGTGACGAGAAAATTAACAGTAGGAAAAAACTGTGACAGAAAACGGGCGGTTCTCACTCTGATGGACTCTGCCTCAGCCTCAGCTTCCATGATGAGCTGCAGACTGCAGTAGAAAGGAAAAAAAAAGAATGAATTTTTTTGTTGTTCAGTTCAAACTATACAGAAGCAATATTATGATTTAGTGCTCACCGCTGGGCCTCAGCCAACTTCTCCAGTCGGTATTTCTCAGCTTCTGCAGGTTTCTTAACCTTGGCCTCCAGCTCCTTCTCCTTGCGTGTGATCTCCTGCTCCTGCAGAGTAATCTGCTGCGTACGCTCCACCACTTGAATCTGCATCTTCTCCTCTTCGATGCGCTGCTTGGTCTTGGCCACCTGAAATGGAAATTCCAACAATTCTCAGCTTTCCATCAATAAAAACACAACATTTTGGACTTGGCCAGGCATTATGATGAGCGTACCTGAAGCTGATAGGCCATTTCTGACTCTGCCTTCTTGGCATTGACCTCAATGTCATAAGCCGCTTTCTTCAGCTCATAGTCTCGCTGGGCTTTCGCCATTTCAATCTCATTCTTGTACTGAGCAGACACCTTCTCCTGCATTGCGTGTGCCTCCTGAAAATGAACAGTACAGGGGAGAAAGACAAATTTGGTACTGCTCATCGGCATTATCTTGTCAGTACATGTCATTGTGCCGTCTTTCTCCCCTCTCCCCAACTGGTCCTTGCAGATGGCCGCTCCCTGAGCTTAGTTCTATTGGAGGTTTCTTCCTGTTAAAAGGGAGTTTTTCCTTCCCACTATCACCAAAGCGCTTGCTCATAGGGGGTCATATGATTGTTGGGATTTTCTCTGTTTTCTTTGTATAATTGTAGGGTTTTCACTTTACAATATAAAGTGCCTTGAGGAAACTATTGTTGTGTTGTTGTGGCCCAATCTAGATAAAACTGAATTGAATTGAAATGAACTGAACTGAACAGGCAGAATGACATTGACGATTATTTACCTTAATGACAGCATCTCGTTTGTATTGAGCCTCTCCAATCCTGGCATCCTTCTGCACCTGAGCAGTTCTGGCTTTACCCAGCGAGTGGAGGTAGTCCTGTAGAAGAGACAGAAAGGAGAGAAAGTGACAACCGACTACCAGAGAGCCTTATTCAGGCATTGAAAAGCAAAGTAGTACATCAGACAAACGAGTAATGTCGTTACCACAGAAGCACTTAGGCCTCATTTACGTCTACTGGGATGGCTCCAGGCTGAGAGTCGGGTAAGTCAATATCAATCACTTAAGAGCATTACAGTAACAGAGGAAATCATCAAAGACTAAACGCTTTGAAAACCTACATATTTCTAATGAATTTATCACAAGTCCATCAGCATTTGGCTTTTTTGGGGAGGCAATTTTTTGCATGAATTTGCTTATTTTTAGTGGTCTGTCTATCACTCAACGATACATCGTTTCCTGTTGCACCAAATATAATGCTCTGACAGAATATTCAAGATCTCATGGTAGATAAGCTGTCTGTTGACCCCAACACACGTTACAGGTTTTCCACGCAAAGCTTGCTTTATTTCAGCTTGCCATATTTAAAACAAAATCCTATTTTTCCTATACATGCACATTCAATCACCCACTGAGGAACTGACAATGGCCAGCTAGAAAGGTTTAGCATATCCCCCATGCCCTTCCAGCGTATTTTGTAATGCTTTTACAGTCAGAGTCTTGTCACCAGTGTTGGAAGAAGAAGTACTCAAACAGACTTGGCATACCTGATCGTCATGAACATCTTTCAGCGTGTAGCTGACGACACCAATCCCCATGTTGACCAGGTCAGAGGAGGCTACTTTAAAGACCTGCTCAGAAAACTTCTTACGATCCTGGTAGATCTCCTGCACACACACATAAAGATTTGCACACGTCAAGTTACATACTGTAAAAAAAAAAAAAAAAAAAAAAAAGGCATGCCCTGTGCTAGTACTGAGTAATAAACATTTTGTGCATAAAAGTTCTGCAAAATGCATTTTAGGGCCTCAATGAACCAACCTCTACAGTCAGGTGGGCAATGATGGCTCTCTGGTGTCCCTCTAGTGTCTCCAATGCAATCTGAGCGATCTCAGCCTCAGACTTTCCCATGAACATCTGACAGGCAGCTGCCAACATCTCCTTGTTCTGGCCCTGGATCTTCACCTGGGGAAAAAAAAAAACACAGGTTAATGTGATCTCATTAAGACACTGCTATGAATCCTCCATAATGCTTCCTGTGTGGCCCGTGCTACAGACAGATGTTTATTTCACCATGAAGAAAATAGTTTATAACCTTTATAACCTAAGACCCAGCAAATCATTCTTGTCTTCTGTGGAGTTCATGTGACATGTCAAGCATAAACAATGCAGTCCTACAAATTTATGAGTCCTACTGTACTGTGAAAAGGAAATCCTTTCTAGTGATGCCACGGACAACATGGCCTGTTCTACAGCTTCCACATTTTATGGCAGTAGGTGAGGATGTGATACATGTTTTGCAGATATTGTTTTTCAATTGCTATGGATGAAATTGTTTCTTCAATATGAGATTCTTGAGTTTAATTTACCAGGATTTCAAAAAAAAAAGTACTGTAATTTCAACCATTTCAAAATAAACTTTTAATCAGTGAGACTTAAAAATGTGTTTTCAACCCATGCTGATACTTCAGGAAGCAGAGGGCTGAGTGTGGCAGAGAGGATTCTACTCAGAATTGTAGAAGTGGAGTCAGACTTTTTGCTTTCAGAGCATGAGGCAGAGGAAGGAAAAATATTAGAGCAGGAAGTTGAGAGCTCAGGAGGACATACCAGCTTTTCTGGAGTCTGAACACACACGCGCGCACACAAACACACACACACCTTTTATATCTTAGTGAGGACATCTGATTGACATAATACTTTCCCTTGCTGCTTACCCTAACCATCAAAAATAAATGCCTAACTCATAAAACTCATACCCCTAGCCTAAACCTAACCATGAGCTAATTGTAACCCTGACACAAAAAACACATTTTCAGCCTCAAAAACTTCCAAACTTGTGGGGACGGGCATTTTGTCCCCATAAGTGACACGCACGCACGCACGCACGCACGCACACACACACACACACACACACACACACACACACACACACACACACACACACACACACACACACACACACACACACACACACACACACAATCAGCTAAAAGTTCTTAAACTAGTTACTCTGTTGATTTAAATAACTATTAATATACTGCTAAAAGTGAATTAAACTGTACCTCGCCTTGTACCTTTCTTTATTAATTCTGTTTTAATCATAATGAGATTCACTTGAACTGTGAGAGTTGATTTTAAAGGCAGTTTTGTGCCATGTGACATCTAATTATTCCCAATCTGTTGTAACTTCAAATTCTGAAAAAAAGTTCTCAAACCATACCTGCGCAATGCCGGTGACAGAGATAGGGACACCATGGCGGGTGTAGACTTTGTCACTCTTCACATTTAGAGTCAGGGTGTTGAGTGTGATCCTGATTAGACCAAAAACAAACAAACAAAAAAAGACCAAAAGGAAGGGTGGAACTGATGAGATTCAAAACGTGAGAGCAAGGGTAACAGTAACATTGGAGAAACTAAGACTGCTTCCCTGATAATGGCAAGCTTCCCTATTTGCGGTCTCTGTCTTTATTTCACACTACGATGAACTGCACAGCAATGTTGTAGCTATAAAAACTACACAAGGGTAATTAAAATGAAAATGGGAATGACCTCTGGATTTGTTGAATACACGGCAAGACAAACACTCTTCCTCCAGCAATCATTAGAGGTGGAGAACGGCCGCAGCCTGACAAAAGAGGGGAAAACAAACATTAACAAATCCATCCAATAAGAGTCACTCATTCAGGAACTGATTCAAGAGAGCACAGCTGAACTTGCAACCTTTCATGACAGTGCGACTCATGCAATTCATCCACAACAGCTTGCGCCATTGGAAAATTCCTAGCTTACTCTAAACTGTCAGCAAGTCTTGGCCTTATCACAAGACACATGTGACACTTGTACACAACACTTCACTCTAACAATCCAATTCCAGGATTACTCTGTCTTTTGTTTATTACACTGATCTTCTGAGCTGCAAGTTTCTAAACAACAATAAAGCTTGCAGATGCTATGGTGAGAATATTCTCATGTGTTGTTCACAGAAACAATAATTAATCCATTACCAGACACCACCATCGCTTCATTGGGTCCACATGTGTAAAACATCTTGAATCCTAAATTTGAGACACACACAAAAACTTGTGAGAAAAAAAAACCCAATGGACTTGATTTGCCCTGTAAAAATGTTTAAAGTAGAAAATAAATGTATGACATGTATAAAGAGACAGGTGGATGTATCCACCAGTACAACACACAAAATATAGATTAAATCATTTTTTATTACAGCGTCTCATTGCTAATTTAAAGGCAATGAGTCCTATGCTGCCAACTATATTTTATTCATGTCGGTTTAAACCATTTAAACCTAATTAGGTTTCCATGTTTTTCCCAGCGACCCTCGGGGCTCCTCCCACTCCCGCCAGCCCTAATCTTCACACGGAACTCGGACTTTCAATGTAATAGCTGGAGCAACCAAAAAGCACATGAAGCACAAAAAAGTACCGATAATGGCAAACAAACACGGGTGTTGGATGTAAAATTAAAAACTTTAAAGAAAGCGACCTAACCTGCGTATTAAAATTCGCTATCTCGCTATTTAATCGAGTCTGGGTCGATAACGTGGGGGTTTAAAAAAACTGCCCAGTGTTTACGCTACAGCACCGCGATTTAACACGTTAAAACGAGCACTCCGGTTAACTTACCGTTATCCGGTCAGGTCAAAAGGAAACCTCCTTTTTTATATAAAAATAATGATAATAGTAAAATAAAGTCGGTTTTACTGTTGCGACGGTGAGAGCGTTGCTGCCCGTACACTGCAATCACACTGCAAAAAATGTCTGATGAGTGGGAAGTGCTCTGCGACCACGCCCATCCTCACGCTGACAGTGACGTAAGTGTGTCTGTTGTCATCTGGTGGCTTAGAGCGACAACTGCACCTCCACCATATCTATTTATCTATCTAGCAAAGAATTTATGATATCATGATACAAGGTTATAATAGTTAACTTAAAGTAAAAACTAAAACTAGAACTAAAGAAACAACTTTTGAAAAATCTACAAACACAGAATAAATATTCTTAGTTTTAGTATTTGTAATTTTGGTTAAAAACATTACAACTTGCCTGATGAGGCAATGATGAACATGTTTATTCAGACATTGGCTGTCTACATGCTGGTGAGTCACCCACCTTTAAAAAGTTGTTTTTTCACAGTAATACCTGTGATGACCAGTTTCTCTTTATTTTCAGGACTATTTACATTCTAGATTTTCACTGAATGCATCAAAACTATGAATGAATACATATGGAATTATGTAGTAAACAAAAAGTGTGAAATAACTCAAAACATGTTTTATATTTTAGATCTTCAAAATAGCCACCCTTTGCTTTGAATGCTGCTTTGCACACTCTTGGCATTCTCTCGATGAGCTTCATGAGGTTGTCACCTGAAATGGTTTTCCAACAGTCTTGAAGGAGTTCCTAGAGATGCTGAGCACTTTTCGGCCTTTTTGCCTTCACTTCATCCCAAACCATCTCGAATGGATTTACGTGGATTTTAGTGACTGTAGAGGCCAGACCATCTGGCGCAGCACTCCATCACTCTTCTTCTTGGTCTTACACAGCCTGAAACTATTTTAAAGATGATAAAAATTAAAACAAGTTAATAGTCCAGCTAGTGTTTCTCATTTGCCTTGATAAGTTATCAAATACACCTTAATTTTTGTATACAATATAATATACGGAGAGCATCATGTGAGGAATAACCTGCAAAAACCCATAACTTGTTCATAACCTTTTGTTTGTCTCTTAAATGTAAATATTAACCACCATGAATATCTCATGGCTTTCAAAATGGCAAATACTTTTGCCACTACTTATAAACATACAGTCTATGGTTTAAAAAGAAGATGACGAATTCTTAGCCATGTAATCTGTGTAACAGGCAATACTGTGTATTCTGAATTCAGACTATTCCTACAAGAGCAGCTGGCATGTGCAAGCTGTTGCCCCTGTAAATGTTTATCTAAGCACATTTGCACTTGTTGATAAATTGTGTGTCTGTTAATCTCATTACTTCCACTAGTGGGCAGTGTTTACCATTGCTTGAATTAAGATGTGACAAAATACCCAATCCTAAATTTTCAAATACCAACAAAGGCATCTGTTAAGTAGACTCTATATTGATGCATTTTATAAAATGTGGGCTTCAGAGGTGTTTCCAGAGGCAGGAATATATGGGTGGCACTGTCACACCTGAAATATGATTGGACAAGAGTACTGTTAGGGTCAAAGTTGAAATTGAGTGACAGTATAAATGTGACTAGACCAACTTATTAACTTTATTCATGGATTTTACTGAAGTACAGTTTTAAAGTACTTTTACTGCATATAAGCATCGGTGCTTTTTACTTCTGCTCTGTTATAGTTTGGATAAAAATGTTGTACTTTGTAGACAGGGTAACACTATAATATGGCCTTTGACTAAGGGCTTAATTGTACTCTAATTAAATGGAAATTCAATGTATTTTATGTAATTATATTTACCTGCAAATCCTTAAAGGTAGGCACACTAGTAGAAGTGCTTAACGAGTCAGGTTTTAGAGCAAACAAAGAAATAATGACACTGTAACTAAATATAAGTAGTCTCTAAGTAAATTAAAGTAATGTGTTGGTAAATGTAAGTAGTCTGTAAGTAATTTTAAGTAGTGCCTAAATTCTGGGTATTTTACAGAAAATGAAACACAGACTATACTGTAATTGATAATGACTACCGCATAAGCAATTTTAAGTACTACTTTCTTGATAATTTTGTGGAAGCACAAAAAATATTTCCCCGTCTTATATTCTATGTACACTGTACTTTTTCAGGCCACAGGCCATATTATGGAGTGGCTCCATCATTATAATGTCACATAAACCTGCAAACTTTGATGGTATTTCTTTTTTTTTTTTAGTCCTTATCAGATTATTATTGCTAAAGTAAAAGGGCAATTTAATAATAGAAGATCTGTCAGGTACATAATGGATATTAAATAAAGAGGTAAAACAATGAGATGTTAAGATGTAAAACGGCAAAGTTAAACTACTCCATATTGCAGCTCACACCCCAAAAACATATTTAAAATGTGAGATCAGGAAATATTAATATTACAGTCAAATTGCTTGCTACTTAAAATTACATATGCAGGATGTACATTTATTGTTTTGTTTTTGTTTCCTGTAAAAACCTGATTTGTTACCCCCTTATTCTAGTGTGCCGACCCTTAAGTATTGGTAGGTAAATATATTTACATTGTAAATTCAAATAAAATACATATTAAACATAATAAGATTTTATGTAATTACAGCAGAATTTTGCTCTTAGTCATAGGCTGTATTATAAAATGCTACTATACTGCATACATTTATGTTAAAGTTTTAGTTACTTATTAGTTTGCAGCTTTTAAAATATATATTTTGCCATTGGGGCATAATTATGGACAAACTACCCAGCCTCGTGACAATATAATGGGGATCTACATATTAATAAATCAGTAATGATGAATGATCTGATTAGAAAATGTATATGATTCTGAAAGGGGGCATTGTGCATGAGTACTTTTAGTCATTGTTTTGTACTATTATGTAAGCAGAATTATTACTTTTAGCCAAGTAAGAGACCTAAATACTTGTTTGATCACTTTGTGATACAGATATTAAATTAAAAAACACATTTTTCAGGCTCTTGTGCAGTGCAACTTTTCCTATAATATCTTCATGAAATATCTTTCCTGTAAGTGTCCAAGCAGTCAAAGGATGTACAGGCACAGGTATAATTTTCAAAATATGTGTTTTAATATACCCCCAAAAGACAAAAATAATCTCAAAAACACATAATAAAGAAAATAAGTTACTCTGAGAAAGAGGTACATCCATGAAACAGACGTCTACTCAAAGCTACTGCTTAACAACGGAGCGAAAGTTTGTGGTGTCCCGGGATTCCCATGTGCTTGTTTGCCATTCACCTAGGGACCATTTTTGATCCGAGGACACCACAAGGGGTATTACATTCAAAGGCAGACACCACAATAACTACATTTAATATAAAGAAACCATGCGGTCACAACAGGCAGTTCACTCCCTTTGATTAGTCTCTGTATTTAATCCAGCTCCACCCTCAGCCTCCTCTTTTACTCAAACAAAGAAGGATGAAAGCAGCCTGCAGGTAACTCAAAAAATAGAGAAAAATAATACAATTTATTATGTATATAGTGGTTGCTGGTACAGTGTTCAGTGCAATCAGTGTAGTGTCATAATGTGTAATAAGAATAGATTAAGCAAATGAATCAACTCACTTTTGGTATTACAACTTTAACGACTACTTAATTAACTTAAATGTTAGAATGTAAGATATAAGGTTTTACACTCCCACCTCAGGAGTATCTCCACATGCAGTCTGAACAAATATTACCACATTTTTTCAAGTGTGTGGTTGTTGGTACGACCATCACACATCTATTTTCTTAATTGCTTGTGCAAGTCAGGGATGCATGGGGCTGTAGAATATTCCAGCTGCAGGGTGAATGGACACCCTACACTGTAAAAACATATATTTTAGCATTTTTACAGATTCATTGCAGGGCTAAGTAACTATTAATCTAAAGTGAAGCTAAATTTGATTGCAGATGCATTCACAGCTAGTAACAATTATGCTTAGTCATTTACCCAAATGTGCTGAAAGTGTCCTTTCTGTCTTGAACAAGGAAGAAAATAAAGAATAGAACCAATGCAATGGAGTAAAAATATCAATAAAGTGTGCCATTTTCTAAAGATCTGTCAAGACTATTTCATAGCCTATACACATTATCATTCTTTAGAAACAGTGTTTAGTTTATTTTCTGCAATCCATTGCCAAACATATATAGATTTGCTCCTGTTTTCCTGAGATCATCTGCTGAGAGCTTGGATCAGAGGCCTGGCACACACCCCTCCTACACAATAATTCCTACCCTTGCATTTTCACATTGTCTTGTGGTGGCTAATAAGTACAGCAATGCACACATATGTAAACTATATGTAAGGTATTGCAGCTCGTTTGAACATGAAGCTAGAGAAAGGCTTCAACATGCTGTTGTTTCAGCAGCTAGTCCTGATGAACCGGCTGACCCCATCTTGTCCCCACTTCATCTGTTTCCTCTGCAGAAGCAGATACAGTAATGGGTTGTCGTCATCCTCTGGTAGCTAAAACAACTGTAATGTATCTTTCTGGCATTTTTTTCCAGACACCAGCTGGTAACATTCTGGTCAATCCATATATCTAATTTCCACTCCCAGATCTGCAGCTGTGAGGCTCCTCCTCCTCCGTGCTACTCCGCTCAGCCAATCCCCGTCTGCGGCAGCGGTGTCTGGCCACGCCCAACCCTAGCCTTAGCTCTGGAAACGCTCCAGCGATATAAATCCATTGTCCGGCACATTCACACCAGTCTGCGGTCGGCTCCTCGTGCTCACTAAACAGCTGCCTTTTTTTGCTACCCATTGTAAAACTTTTGCATCCATAATGAGGGAAATCGTGCACATCCAGGCCGGCCAGTGCGGTAACCAGATTGGTGCCAAGGTAAGAAAATATAATGCAAAGAATGTATGTTCTTAAAAGAAATAGAATAAATTCTGTGTTTTTCTGTCACATTTCACGTTTAATAATCAGGACATAGTTTAATCATTCGGCTTGTCTGGAAAAGAATTCTCAGTGAAGACAAAGGATACCCTTTTCTTTTCATGCACCATATATCTTTTAGCATATAAATATAACTGTAAATGTCAAGTGATCACTTTTGTGTGCGTCTATTTTTTTTTTTTACTAAATATTGTGCACTGCGGTAACTGGTGGGTGGGTGTGGAGCAGCAGAGCGCAGCCGCTCGTATTGAAGTAACGGTATAACGGGGGGCTCTTGTGTCTCGACTGGTTTTTGTTCACACAACGCCGGGCGTGTCTGCGTCCCCGGCACTTCAGATTCAGCTGACCTCAAGACACTGTCTCAGGAAAAGAGACAGAAAAAGGGAGAGAGGGAAAAAAATCAGTCTATTCTTTACTTGTCAGATCTCCCCGCACTCGAGTTTCTTTGTCTTGCACAGCCAGATATGACTGGTATTCCAGACAATGAGTGGGGAGCTGGGCTTGAGAGGCCTACTTATGCCCCCCGCTAAAGACTGATGGATCAATAGTCCATACTGATTAGATTATTGATTTGGCAAGCTTTAAAGGAAGACTGCAGTTTGGGGTGCTTGGAAAGCAGAAGAGCTGTTGAAGGGTGTGGCATGGATAATTGGTCAACAAAAAATTCTCCCTTTATTTATTTTTTTTAAAAGCTGCATATTAACAAAGACACGATCTAAATACTTATAATCAAGATTCACGTAACTGCTTTTTTAAAAATCAAATTGTATATGTTTTTGCTGCATTTTAATTCTATATTCCAACAAAAAAGGGGGAGGGAGTCAAAGTCTGCATAGGCTCAGTTCATCACCCACCCATTTGTTATAGCAACAATTGCAGTCAGCTACAATAGGTTAGATAATGAGTGGCCCATTATTATCCCTGTTTTACTATCTCCTTTTGTTCTCCAGCTGATCATTTGCCACAGACAGCATATGTTTAAGTAGAACAGTAATCTCGCCCTGCTATTTAGATGGACTGTAGTTTAAAGACTACACTAACAATGGCCCATATTTTGCAGGATGCATCATTACTGCCATGATGTGCTGCTGACAGATGTTCTGTAAAACAGGGCCTTCTTTGCAATCAATGTCTTTCCTCCCCTAACCAAATTAGGAGAAGGGTGGGGGAGGAATGGAGGAAACAGCTGATGCACAGTGGGTGAAGTCACTGGGTTCTCAATTGACTTAATGTGCAGTTGCTGGCAATGTCTTGGTAGACTAATTTTAGGAAATAAATACAAATTGTGCCCATTATATGTAATTCTATTTAGTATTTATTGCAGTTGCACCAAAATCAGTTGCAGTAAAAAAAAATTAATTAAGTTACTAAATTCAATTTATAAGTGCCTCCTTATTTAAGCCCACTGCTCCATTATTTCCTTTGTGTTAATGATATATGATGTAAAGATAGCTGCTTGTAGCCTGGAAGTGAGGATATTCTGGATTCCACCCCCCAAGGACTCATTGACTCAGATGTCCAGCGGGTATGATTGACAGAACTGCTGAAGGGCTACACTGTGGTGAATTAGGTCAGGGTGTGGCATTGCTTTTCTGCTTATTGTCCTCATTCTTTCACTGTGGTTATTTTCAGTCTTTATCTACTCTCGTGTCACTGTAGCTGTCCTAGCATTATTTTTTCTTTATTCTTGTTTTTGATTTTGTGTTTCTTTGTTCTGCTGTGTTGATCTTATCTTCTCCATATTAAGGTCACTTAATCATTTTTGCTTTACATGGCCTTATTTAGATGTCATGATACTTGGTCCACAGCTGACTCCCAATCTCTTAAGCAGTGCTCTGCTATACAGCCAGCTTATCCAGATTATTCCAAATCCTCGTATTGCGCTGTTAGCAGGAAATCGCCGGCTGTGTTGAAAAGAAATGTCTGAGTTGGACGATATCAGTAAATATGGTAGAGTAATACGCACTGACAAGATTTATTACGACATAAACACTCTAAAAAATCTGAATGTAGTCTTTAAACAGTGAACAAGACATGAATTCAGATCTGAAGGGAGTCAGTATCTTCAGTGTCGTCTGACTGCAAATGGATTTTATTTGCAGGTTGGCCCGCAGACGGATCTGTAGCGCCTTTGTTCCTCCCTCCTTTGCATTTTACATATGAAAGAACCGCATTCTGCTAAGTCATCACTCGACACTTACGGAAATCTCAAAAGCAGCGTTGTTGGGAATGGGTTCAGATATGGCTCGCTGAAAAATGGAAAAATCCTGTCATTTCCATCAGAAAACAAAAATGCAAACCCACTGCTGTTTTCCTCATTTTCACCCCCACCCCCCGATCCCATGAACCGCACATCTAATGGGTAGATGTGTACTTTCGTTGCAAGTAACTGTCATGTGATATCTTCCATTTTGTGTCTGCAGTTCTGGGAAGTGATCAGTGATGAGCATGGCATCGATCCCACGGGGACTTACCATGGAGACAGTGACCTGCAGCTGGACAGGATCAGTGTTTACTATAATGAGGCCACAGGTTAGCTGTCTTCCTAACTCATGTTAATAAGTGAGGGTATATTATATATGGATTCATTTTTAACTTGACAATTTAATTCCAAAGTATGACACTACATCTCTTCTTGCATTCTCATCTCTACTGTACTGTTACTACACCTTTTCACCTATATCCAAAGGTCCTTCCTGTATTATTGAGCTGGTGTTTTTTTGCCCCCTTTTCTTTCTACTTCTCTCTCTGTCTTGCTCTCCTCTTCTTCTCTTTCGTGTGGAGGAGGTAAATACGTGCCTCGGGCCATTCTGGTGGACTTGGAGCCTGGCACCATGGACTCTGTGAGGTCTGGACCCTTTGGTCAGATCTTCAGACCTGACAATTTCGTGTTCGGTGGGTGCCTTAAAGACATATCTCATGCTCCTTTTTGATTTAAGGAAAAATGTTACTCACTTGAATGCCACTCCTTTTCCTTCAGGTCAGAGTGGTGCTGGAAACAACTGGGCCAAGGGTCACTACACAGAGGGAGCCGAGCTGGTGGACTCAGTCCTGGATGTGGTCCGCAAAGAATCAGAGAGCTGTGACTGCCTGCAGGGTTTCCAGCTCACCCACTCACTTGGTGGAGGAACTGGATCTGGTATGGGAACCCTGCTCATCAGCAAGATCCGCGAAGAGTACCCAGACCGTATTATGAACACCTTCAGTGTGGTGCCTTCTCCCAAGGTAACATCTCCTTGTGATAGCACATGATAGATTTTTGGTTTTAATTATAGTTTCTTTGGCCTGAGGTTTCTCCTAAGATCTTGAAACTAAATAGAAGTTCTGTGTTCGCAGGTGTCAGACACTGTGGTCGAGCCTTACAACGCCACCCTGTCGGTCCACCAGCTTGTAGAGAACACAGATGAAACCTACTGCATCGATAACGAGGCTCTGTATGACATTTGCTTCCGCACCCTGAAACTAACCACACCCACCTACGGAGACCTTAACCATCTGGTGTCCGCCACTATGAGCGGGGTCACCACCTGCCTCCGCTTCCCTGGCCAGCTCAATGCAGATCTGCGCAAACTGGCCGTCAACATGGTGCCTTTCCCTCGTTTGCACTTCTTCATGCCTGGCTTCGCTCCTCTGACCAGCAGGGGCAGCCAGCAGTACCGCGCCCTCACAGTTCCCGAGCTCACCCAGCAGGTGTTTGATGCCAAGAATATGATGGCCGCGTGCGACCCACGCCACGGCCGCTACCTGACAGTTGCCGCCGTGTTCCGTGGCCGCATGTCCATGAAGGAGGTCGATGAGCAGATGCTCAATGTGCAGAACAAGAACAGCAGCTACTTCGTTGAATGGATCCCCAACAATGTCAAGACCGCAGTTTGCGATATTCCACCCCGTGGCCTCAAGATGGCCGTCACTTTCATCGGCAACAGCACTGCTATCCAGGAGCTGTTCAAGCGCATCTCCGAGCAGTTCACAGCCATGTTCCGCCGTAAGGCCTTCTTGCACTGGTACACAGGGGAAGGTATGGATGAGATGGAGTTCACTGAAGCGGAGAGCAACATGAATGACCTGGTGTCAGAGTACCAGCAGTACCAGGATGCCACTGCGGAGGAAGAGGGTGAATTTGAGGAGGAAGCTGAAGAGGATGCTTAAAGGTCAAGATGTGAAGGTCAAGAAATCATCGCCAAAACAGAAAATAATCAAAACGGAACAACCACAAGTAACCAAGAAACCAACATAGTGTCAAGATCACTGCTAGAATAAAATTTTAGTGTCTGTTAGTTTTACCTTGTCATTGAGTGCAAATAAAGTTGTCGACTGAGAACTCATTTGCCTCTCATTCCTCTTCGCACATACATGCTTTTCATCAGTTTAGCCAGTCAGAAAGTAAGATCCAGGCCCTCTCGGTGCAGTATACAGTAGGCTAGATAGAGCTGCGAGTTACTGGAAAATCTAATGTGATGTAATGAAAGGGTTTATTTCTGCTCCATAAGCATTATGATGGCTAAGGGCCCACATCCATTTGCAACATTCTGCACCAACCCACATTCCCACAACTATCTGGCGTTGAAGAGATTGCACCCTGCCAGTTTTTAGATGACAATAACATAACACCAGAGAAAGTAGGAGGGCATTTGCTGGTTGAGTAACCTACTAATTATATACATGTGTTATTTGAGATGTTTACATTTTGTAGGGAACTCATAAGAGCTATTTCATTTTGGGGATTTAAGATAAGATAACACTTTATTGATCCCACAACGGGGAAATTTTTGCGTCACCTCAGCTCAAGTACAGATATATGAAGGAAATACAAAAATACAATTAAGTACAATCAATGAAAAAAAGTAAGATAATACACTATATACAATGGTAGCATACACAGTATGTGATTATGGATATAGTTGGAAATATGGAAGACATAAACTATATAGCTTGGAAGGTCCATTATGCATGAAGTGGTGACCGTGGATGTTCACAGTGTCCAGTGACTTATGACATCGTGATTGAGGAGTTATAGAGTCTAACTGCTGTTGGGATGAATGATCTGCGAAAGCGCTCCTTCCTGCAGCGAGGGTGTTTCAGTCTCTGACTAAAGGAGCTGCTACAGTACAGTAAAGGTTTTGACAAGAGGACTTCTTTTTCCCTGGAAATACAATTAAAAACAGTTTGACAGGTAAACTCCACATCAGGGGTGGAAATTACAATATCTTACAATAGAGGACAGTTTGCTACAATACATCAAGATATTGATGTAACTGAAGGAAAAACATTTAAAACACAGAAAGCAGGAATTACAGATTTCTTCATTGCATTGAGGTATACAATAATGTGTAAATTTCTTGAGCCACACCCATTTCTTTATATCATGCTAAGGAAATGTGAAATGGGTAGAGTGATTTATTGGAACATGACAACACAAAAGGAAATACAATAATTATGGAAAAAATGTTTTTACAGTTCTAACCTGAACTGTCTTAGGAAGGCTTTAAAAAATCTTCAGGAATATTTTTCAGGCTTCTCGAAGCACATTCAAAGCTTGCCTTTGGATGTTGGCTACCTTTTATTCTGCTCTCTGTGAAGATAATCCCACACCCACATTGTGTGTTTTTCTGTCCAGGTATGTTTTTACTGCATTGGCACCACTGGATAAAATGCAGCCTCAAACCAGGGCAGGGCCTCCAGTGTTTTATAGATGCCTTTAGACACTCACTGTTGTACCTCTTGAACAGGGATGGGCAGTAACGTGTTACTTGTAACGAGTAAAGTAAGGGATTACTATTGCCAAAACGGTAATTAGATTACCGTTACTTTCCCGTAGGAACGCTGCGTTACTGCGTTACTAAAACCATGATTTTTTGCGAGAATGTCTCACGACAGTGACGTAAGCGAGTGTTCCATTAGTGACAACAGCTGTGTGCAGATCAACAATGGATCACATATCGATTGTGGGAGAGAGTATGAGCGTTTAAAGCGTGGAAGTACTGACCTTACTTTGAGTTTGATTCCATAAAAAGTGACAAAAACATTAGCGTCCATCGTGCGTGGGAAGAAAACTTCTTTTTACAGCGAAAAAAACCCCCTAAACTTCCAAGCAAGCACCGAGTGTGCTATGACGTAATGGGAAACTCACAGAGAAACTCGCGGATTCTTCAACTGACCGAGGCACACCTGCACCAGGGTAAACCTCCGCCTACCCCAGTCCTGCTTTACAGGTAAAAATAGAGCAACAGGACCGCTGAGTCTTTGACTTTATTTATGTTCTGCTGTGTTTTACTTGCATCTATTTGAAAGAGTGAGTGTAAACACAAAAAATATTTTATTTTATGTGCTGGAATGTGTAGAAAATAGGTTTAAATGTTAAACTAATTTATTCAACTCAGAGAATGTTGCATATAATTAAATTTTTGCTTGATGCATAAAGTTAAAAGATTAAAACTGATAAAACAAGTTAAAAAAAGAGACTTTTCCATTTGATTACATTTTGTATGATGGATTATGCAGTAAAAGTAGAATTGGGCTGAAAGATCTATCACTTTATCACCTCTTCAGGTTGTAAATCGTGTTTTTAAAAAGTAACTAAGTAACTAAGTAATTAATTACTTTTGAAAAATAAGTAATCAGTAAAGTAACGGGATTACTTTTTTGGGGAAGTAATCAGTAATTAGTTACTGATTACTTTTTTCCAAGTAACTTGACCAACACTGCTCTTGACTTCCTTCTTAAAAAAAATTCAAATTTGGATACACCACTCAGTAAGACTGGTCACTGATTACATCACCTTTTTCTCGCTGTTTCCCTTCCATAAGAATGCCACCAGCCATCCTTCTATTTATAATTTGTTTTTCTATAAGTAATATATAATAAATCTACAACACAGGAAGGAATGCAGTTTATTGCTATCAATATTATACCCCACCCCTACAGTGCACATCATCCAGCTCTGTGACTTAAGGTCACATAAGCACTTTAGTGGACTTTCGTGGCCAAGGCATGCAGCAAGAGTTGGATCCCAAAGCAAAACTGTGCTGCTGGGCCACTAATTCTCCTACTCATGCACCTGGGTTTTGATGAAATAATTTCTCTATGAATATAAAACATAAGCACAAAATTTATATAACTGAATTTAGTTAGACCCTACTTGGGACAAGGCCTCAATAAAGCAGCACCAAATGCTTATTTTAACTCTTGTATCATGCAAATTTTAACTTTTGCAAAACATTCAAAACTAGTGTCATGAAGAGGGAAAGATCTTACATTATTTATATAAGGATATGTGATTTCTATATCATTATATATCTTATGGAGACAGTTTAGCTCAGAGGTGTTAAACTTATTTTAGTATAATAGAATAGAATTCAACTTTATTGTCACTGTACATGTCACAGGTGCAAGGCAACGAAATGCAGTTTGTATCCATCCAGAAGTGCTTTAGTCATGATATAGATGTATTACAAATATATATTAGCAATAATATAGATATGTAAGTATATTACAGAAATTGGTCTATTATGGTATGTTATAATGTACACGGTATGAAGGTATGTTATGATTAAGGTATGTTATGTTAGTACATGGGATACATGCACTTGACATTTTGACATCTCTCAAAATGTGTATAACTGGTAGAGATGCTGCTTCCATACACGCCCTTAGTTTTTTGCATTCAGTGGATCAGCTGTCATTACATGGACATATTCCAATTCATAAAGGCAGAAAACTTTTACCCGTGGAGTTTTGCTAAATAAACAATATTCATCACTCATATTTTTAATGTAAAAACATTTACTTTTAAATACTAATACTGGCATTGCATCACTAACACGATCCTGATATTATTTTATTATAAACACTGAGTAATTAACGCGTTTACATCATTTTAAATGATATCCAGTAAAGCAAATTGGTCCCTGTGCGGCACCACGGCGGTATATTTGACACCCTTGGTTTAGCCCATATTGGTATGGACTAAACCCACATTAGCCCATAATGGTATCATCCAGTCTGCGTGGTTAAAATGGTGCAGGGCGCCAAAATTAATGTATGAACGCTGAAGTCCAGAGGACATGTGGGCCAATCACAGACATTGAGTGAGAAGTTAGTGTCCAATGGCAACATATTATAGCTTGAGTGATACTTATATTGGCCAATCGTTTTCATCGTTAAACGCCTATTGTGGGCGTGGTTAATCACTTCCAGGACGCTCATGACATTTTTTGTTTATCTACACGGGACAAGGCATGGCGTGCGAAGGTGGGTGTCCGAGTACGATCTTTTTCTTAGGTTTAAACTTAATGCACCTTCACTGCAGGCTAACACCGGACGTCAGTTAAAATTTTTTTAGTCAAGTCACCCGTACAAATCACTTTACTTCTTTCATAGATTTCAAAGTAATTAAATTCGAAAGTTGGGATTATAATTCTCCTGAAAGTAGGAGCAGAAAATGGTTTTCTTACATATGCCTCGTTGCTAGTAATAATCAATTTGACAGCTGGGTTGCAGACACATAAAATCTGTGATGTCGATGGTTGAATCACACAAACTAGCGGTTAGCAGATTTTGTCTTCATATTGACCGGAAGTGGTATTACAGGGATGCGATTTTAGAGGAGACTTGTCCATACACATTTGATAAAAGTTGCCTCCGCGTTGTTTAAAGCTGTTTAGATCACTACACATTGGGTGTTTGCAGGAATACAACGGCACAGGTACAGTTAGCGAGTCAATAAGTACCGATGAACTTTATCTTAACGCTATGGTGGGCGGGAGTCAATTAGCCATGCAGGCTAACGTTAGCTGCACAGGTTTCTATTTAGGCTATTCGATCTTTCTTTTAAAGCCTTGTTAAAACTAATGTTACCTTAATTATACGTTAACATTGCAGTTTATGCATTATGTTACCCGTGTTTATGTGCAGCACTCTTCCTGTCTTGCGCTTTGCCAGGAATGGATGCTACTCAGATGATCAGTGACTCAATCTTGGAGTCAGATGAGGAAGATAATGAAGAGGAGATCGAAAATAAGAGGGGACGACCGTTGGCTAAACTGTGCATCTTGAAAAATAAACACATACCTGAGGCAGGTGAGTGGCTAACTGATGTTGTTTTTACACGTGATCTGCACAGTCTGGTACTACTTAAGATAGCCTTTATTAGTCCCACATGTGGGAAATGTGTAAATCTTGCATACAGAGGGGGAAACATTTGATCCTTTGGAGAATTTGCAACTTTGCTCAGTTACAATGAAATGAACAGTCTCTAATTAGTATGCTAGTTTCATTTTAATAAAGAGGGACAATATAAACATATTACATAATATTCGATCCCCCTTAATAGTTAGTGATGAAACTCTTGTTGGCAAAGGATCAATATGGTCCAGTGCATTGACCCATTAATTTGGTGAAGTTGTCCAGTACCTTCGCATTAAGACAGCCCCAAAGCATAATTTTTCCGCCTCCATGCTTGACTGTGGAGATGGTGTTCTTTGGGTCGTACTCTGCATTTCACTTCCGAACTTCACTGCCAAAGAGCTGAATTTTGGTTTTATCTGACCACACCACTTTGTCCCACACCTTCTCTGAATCATTTAGCTGTTCACGGGCAAACTTAAGACAAGCCTGTACATGTGCCTTCTTGAACAGGGAAGGCAAGATTTCAATCCATTACAGTGTAGTATGTTATCAGTGGTGTTCTTGGCTGCTTTCAGATCATTAACAACCTCCTCCCATGTAGTTTTGGCCCAGCAGTTGTCACTTTCTCATCAAGCTTTTTGCTAAAATCTTGTCCAGGACATTCTTTGACAGCTCTTTGGTCCTGCCCATGTTGGTGGAGCGGTTGGAATGTAAAAAATGCATTCTTCTGATTTATTGTAATGTTGTACACAGCCAATCTGCAGGTGCAAGAATTCTGGTTGGATTCAAGAGGATCAAATACTTACTTCACTCAATGACATCCAAATCAAAACTTGTAATGTTTTTTTTTCCTAGATTTTGGTTAATGTTCTGTCTCTCTCAATTAAATTGATGTTTTATAAACAAATAAAGTAAATTAAACTACACAAATAGGCAACAAATAGGGAAGCCAGTTTGGGAGTATGCGGTTTCAATAGTATTTGCTAGTAAAAAGCTGAGCTGCATCATTTTAAACAAGCTGCAGTGACACACTGACACTCGAATAAAGACACTAAAATGGAATGAAGGAATAAATAAATAGATCTGAACCAGAGAAATGACTTCACCTTTCTGACTATATATCTAAGTATATTGTTAATGATGATGCTCTCTTTCACACAGAGTTTCCCCTCTTTTTGGGTGATAATGTGCTTGGCCGTGACCCCAACTCCTGCACTGTGCCCTTGCCGGCATCCTCAGTGTCCAAACAGCATGCTACTATCTGCCTTTGTGTGTACCGGAGACGTGCCTGTCACAGTGAAGTGGACATGGAAGCTTTGGTTTGGGACTTAGGGAGCATGAATGGGACCCGCAAGGGCCGCTTAAAGCTGACTCCTAATGTACGCTATGCCCTCAGTGAAGGTGACAGTTTGGTGGTGGCGGACATCCCGTGTCAGTTTGTCATTTGTGGCGTAGACTCTTCTCAGGGGGACGCAAGCTCTCCTCTGAGACAAAATTCAGGGGTAAAGACCAAGTTGCCAGATGCCTCGGGAGAAAAGGGAGATGACACAAGCACAGACAGCAAGAAATGTGTCAATGGAGGGACAGAGACTCCTGTCAGAGCCAGCTGCCTGACCTTTGAGCAAACTCCCCATCAGCCACAGGGGACCTTGGTCCCAGAATCTGACTCAGACTCAGACAGCGAAACAGGAGTAAGAGGAGAAAGAAGACGAAGGACTCTAGGTTTGTACATTATGTAAATATTTATAACTATTGAAGCTATGCTTTTTGGACCTGGTGTTTACAAGTTCACTTTTATTCTCTTTGTAGTGTCTGATTCTGACTCTCATAAATCCAGCCCCATCAGCTCGTCATTCTTGAGTCCCCCAAACAAAGTTGTCCCTGAAAGGTATACCCATAAAAATAAGCTATTTATTGGTATTCTTTTTGTAACTGTGATTATACTACTGGCTTAGCCATACCCCATTAATACATATGTTTGACTTGTTCATTGTAAGACCTGTTAATTTGTTTTTCCCTGTTCTACAGTGACAATGAAAGCCCCATGACAGTCTCGTCTTCCTCTAAAAATAAACCAAACAGACATGACAGCTTCACCACACAGGAGACAGATGTAGATGCGGCGCGACAGCAGTTGGAGGAAAAAAAAGTGGTTGCACTTGTGGAGGACAGTGAAGAGGAGGAAGAAAGAGCAGTGCAAGCGGGGACAAAGTCTCTGAAAGGGGGTTGGCATATGCCAGTGGAAAAGGAAAGCAATGCCAGTTTTACAGGAGACGGTGAATTGTCAACACCAGCAGTCTCTACAGACGCAATCCCTGCATTTAACATGGACAGTGACACTGATGTGGAGGGAGAGGACGAAGAAGTGGCATCAGCGGGGCCTGTGACCTTGAATACAAACCAACAAGTTGATCAACCTCCAAAGACGGCCCAGTTTCACATGGACAGTGACACAGATATCGATGAGGATGATGATGCTTCAGGTAAAGCTCCCAAAGCTCTGCCTTCTTCTGATGAGAACGCCAAAACTCCTCATGCTGTTTCAGTTATTCCACCTGAAGGCGTCACCATGGACAGCGACACTGATGTGGACGATGATGGGGTCGTGTCAGACGCTGCCACAAAAGCAGGACCGACAGTATGTCAGAGTGCGCACACAGCAGACTCTGCTTTTTCAGTGCAGGCAGAAGATTTTCACCTCCACAGTGACACTGATGTAGATGAGGACGAAGCAAAAAATACAACAGATGAAACACCTAATAAATCAGATATAAAGCTTACAGCTCTTAAATCTGCTCCTGTGGCTCCTGACAACCTGCAGGTAGAGAGTGACACGGATGACGAGGCTCTCCCTGTCCCTGCCACCAGTAAACCCTCAGTGGTCGCTGCTGTTGCAGATTCACGCCCCACTGCAGTTGCAGATGCTGATTTGGAGATTCTCTCTGACAGCGACACAGATGTGGAAGATGCATCTCTTCTGGCTATACCTGTTGGTGTCACAACCTTGTCAGCTTCTCCTGGCCCAACTTTAAAGGCTTCTCTGGCAGATTCTGATGCAGATACAGATGTGGATGAATCTAGCGTGCCCCCTGTTGGGGATGAGGCTAAACCAGCTGATGTCAGAGTCGACGGCGATACAGAAGATAAGAAGTCAGATATTGGAGAAGAAGGTGAGGACCAGGTGCCCAGGCTGCACAGGGAAACTACACCTGGGTTGCTGGCTCCCCTTCTGCAGAACTGCTCCACTCCTGTGCAGATGTCAGGTAATCGATCAATCTTCAGAATTCATTTAGACTGCAAATATCTACTCGTTTGTTTTATTGCATTACCTTTCTAAATACTTTCTAAAATTCAGTAATTGATTATATATGACATACATCAGTGGCACAGTTTTAGGTGAGGCGCAATCTGAGGATAGAACTAGCCTGTGATGTTACAGTGGTCTCTTTACAGGATATCACAATGACTTGTAATGCAGTAATTGCAAAAAATACAATCTAAAAGAAATATAATCAAAGAAAATAATACAAAATATGTGAAGTGTATTGTTGGTGCTCAAAATAAAGACGGCGCCTGCAGGAGAGAGAGGTTTGAAATGAAGAAATCGATCTGTTTTTAAGTGAGTGGACTTGAGATTCTGTGTTAACTTCTTCGATCCAATCGTGTAAAGTGTTTGTTGCGTTGCGATGAGAAAGCATCAAGTTTAAATTGACTTTTACTTTGGATTTCAGATGAAGAAGTGGAAGACATGGCAACTCAAGCCTTCGTCAGTCCCTCTTCAGGTTCATTAAGGCGTGAGTAAATGACTATTAATAATGTCAAACGAGTCTGTTTCAAAAACATTAGTTCATTTTTTTTCTTTTGGCCAACAGGAGCGGCAGTGCCTGCAGTAAGACCTGTAGTATTGTCGTCCTGCTCAGACATCCAGGAGGAGGAGGATTTTGCTGTGGCTGAGACGCAGTCCTTTACATTTCAGAGCCGTGACCGTGTGAGCAGTGAGGAACCAACCCAAGCTTTTGTACTTGAGTCTTCTTGTGACAATAAAAATGACCAATCTACCAAAGAAGAGTCTTTCCAACTGGGACTGTCTGACAGCAGCCACCTGCAGTGTCCAGACCAAGCTTTAGCTATGGAGAACACCCAAGCTTTTGTTTCTGTGGAGAGGGGTGTGAACCTGGAAGATACCCAAGCATTTGCAGCCATGTCAGCTGCAGACAGATCCTCTGCAGAAAATGACGCGAACCTGGAGGCCACACAGGACTATGTAGAAGATAAAGAGACTGAGCGATATCAAGTAGATGTGGCCTTAGAAGCAACACAGGTATATGTGGCAGAGCCGTACAGTCACGCTGAGGATGATGCAGATGATGATGCTTGTGAGACACAGCCTTCAGACTTTACTGCCTCTTCTACTCTTGCCATAGCAGAAACCCAACCAATGTTGCCTATTGCAGGAGAGGAGGATCTGGCAGCTGAAAATCCAGTTTGCTCTGTTCAACAAATTCAGCCGAGATCCCTCAAGGAGGATGGTCCAAAGGCAGCTCAGCCTCAGGAGAAGGGCCTCAGCGACGCTCAGTCTGTAACTGAAACTCAGCCCGTGTGTACAAGTGACAGTGAAGCAAGTGATGATGAAGGCTCATTTCCAGCTCAGCGAAACAGAACAGCAAAGCCACTGCCACTTGAAGAAGCGCAGACACAAGATCTCACTTGTTCAGAGTTGTCGGTTTCTGAAACCCAGCCAATGCACGGTGGAATTGCTGAAACCCAGCCCATGGCTACATGTGACGATGATGATGAAGACTCAATGCCAGGCCCGAGAAAAAGGAAAGCAAAGCAGCTTCATCTTGAAGAAGAGGAGACGCAACCTGTCGCAGACTCTGAGCTCTCCACTGCTGAAACCCAGCCCGTGGCTACATGTGATGATGATGATGAAGACTCAATGCCAGGCCCACGAAAAAGGAAAGCAAAGCAGCTGCATCCTGAAGAAGAGATGCAAACCCTTGCTAGTTCTGAAGTCTCTGCTCTGGAAACTCAGCCCTTGAGTACAAATGAAGGCCAGCAAAGTGATGAAGAGGATGTGATTGCATGCACTCGGAAAAGAAAAGCCAAGCCACTTCAGCTTGAAGAGGAGCAGACGCAGCCCCTCACTAGTGCTGATGTTGAAACCCCGGCAGTAGTGACAGGTAAATGTGATGATAAGGACTCAATTCCAGGTCCACGGAAAAGAAAGGCAAAGCAGATGAAGCTTGAAGAAAAGACACAGCCAGTCGATAATTCTAAAATGACCCATGTTGAAACTCGACCCTTGACAACAAAAACCGGATTATCGCCTTCAGAAGAATCTGAAGCGGGAACCAGTGGAGCTTGTGTTCCAAATTTAAGAGTGACAAGAGCAAAACCGAGAGAAGAGGAAGATCAGGTGGCGTGTCCTGGACCATCCAAGAGGCAGACTAGAGGAAGGAGTGGAAAACCTTTGTCTGATGGTGACAACAATAAGGAGATGGTAAAACGGGCTAGAGGGAGAAAGATAACGAAGCAGCAGAAACATGATGGTGAGGAAGAGGATGAAACATCAGTAAGAGAAAGAAACAAGCAGGCTGTGAATAAGAGCCTGATAAAGCAACAAGATGGGAAAGATAGAGAGGAGGAAGATGGTGCCGATCTCAGACAAGAAAGAGAAGAAAATGATAACGAAAGGAGGACGACTGATGAAAGAAAGAAGCATCAGGATGAGATAGAAATGCAACTCATGGAAGAGAAGTTAGAAACAGAAAGAAGAGTAAATAAAGAACAAGAAAGATTGCAGGCTGAAGATGCAGCGAGAGCAGAGAGAGAAATCAAGGAGAAGGAAGAACAACAGAAAATAGAGTCTGAAAGGATTGAAAGAGAAGAGCGGGAGAGGTTAGAAAGAGAAGAAAAAGAGAGATTAGAAAGGGAACGAAAGGAACAAGAAAAAGAAACTGCAAAGAGAGAACAAGAAGAGAGGCTTGAGCGGGAGCAACAACTGCAAGCAAGACTCGAGAGAGAAGAAAGGGAAATGGAGGAGAGAGAGAGAGTGGAGAAAGAAAAAGAAGCCCAAGAAAAACAGTTGAAAGAACTGGAAGAAAAGAAAGAGGAACAAGACAAATCCAAAACGCCTTCAAGAGGCCGAAGAACAACCAGAAGAACTATTGCTTCACAGAGCACAGCAGAGCCAGACCAAGACTCAACTGTATCAACCAATGACGATTTCCCAGCAAGGAGAACCAGATCACGCTCAAACTCCTCCAACTCGGTCAGCTCGGAGAGGTCTGCTTCAAGTGTCCACGCCCAGGAAAGCAAGGGCAGAGGGCGAGGGAGAGGGCGAGGGACGAGGGAGACCAGTGAGACACCCCAGAAACCCGTCGCCAGAAGCAGCAATCGAAGGACCACTGTGGCTGCAGGGGCCGTAGAGCACGAGCCTGACTCGTCCAACTCACTAGCCCCTGAGGTTTCAAGCTGCAGCGTGAGCTCTCATAACAGAGGAAGAGGAGGCAGGCAGCGAGGAAGAGCGAGGAAAACAGAACATGACCCAGACTCTATCCCTTCTGTTAGTCAGAGTCAAAGTGATCAGAATTTAAGCCCTGCCAGGGGAAGAAAGGGCAAGAAAGCTGAGGAGTCCTCCAATGAGGCTCTCCATAAAAATGGTAAAGAGGACTCTCAGCCGGCTACAACCACTAGAGGGCGACAACAACCCAGTGCAGCTACAGATGAGGAAGACCAGTCGAAGCAAGAGGAAGCATGCACCAGCGAGGAATCGCTACCTAAAAGAAATGTCAGGGGCAGAGGTCAGAGAGCAGTGAAGAGTGAAACTGTGGAGAAACCAGTTGCTCCTGCGGTCAGTGATGATGATGAGGCTAAAGATAAAAGAAAAGCAACGAGAGACTTGGAGGCAAATACTGGAGCAGATCTCAGCTGCAGCAAAAGGAAAGAAAGATCTTCAAAAACGGCAGAAACAGACGAGGAAGAAGGAAAAGGCAAAACAAACGATGAGATTCCTGTTAGTTTACAAGGGAAGAAAAGAGGTAGAGCATCCACCGCTCAGGCAAAGAAGAGCGCAAAAGAGTGTCTCTCAGAGGTGAAGGAGGAGGAGAGAGAAAAGATGGAGGGTGCGACTGTGGAGAAAAAAGTCAGAGGTCGACAATCAGCGGTCTCGAGAAAGAAGAAAGAGGAGCTGGAAGAAAGTGGAACATCTTTAGCTGCCACAAATCAAGATGCAAATTTGGAGGCATCAGAGGTGACTATTGCTTCACTTTTAAACATACGCAGCCAAATGGAAACCATAAAGATGCGGTTTTGATTGAAACAAAAATGCATTAACATTGAAGGGTAAATCAGATGAAATGGAAAGCTGAGTAGTAAATAATTAGTGTCGAGAAGTTCTTGTTGTGAAGGAAGGCTTTTACCTTGGCTCAAGGCCATGGTGCATTTTCCTCTCTGAGTCAGCCTTTTCAATATTGATGAACTACCATCAACATGAGTTACTCTCTCTGTTTCCTCCACTTTCTCTAGAGCAGTCTAACCTGCTCCGCATCACTGCTAATGAATTAAGTGGTTTAGTGGTCATCCAGTCACTTCCTCCACTTACATTTTATGGTGTTTGCTTTCTGGTGCAAGATGTTGTACCATCTTCTTTGCATGTTCCATACTTTGCCCTTCGCTGTCTTCAACCTGTTTTGTTTTCCCTGTCTTTACCTACCCTCTCCCCTATAACAGCCCCAGACTCCAACCAGCAACGCATCCCGGAAGCGGCAAGCTCCTGCAAATTTCTCTCCCGTGGCAAAGAGTCCTCGCTCCTCCTCTGCATCCCCAGCAGCAAGTGGTCGACTACAAACTGAAGGCCAGGCATACAAGGTCTCTGTGGTTGTGTTAGCAAAACACGCATTTTGTGTTTAGGAAAGAGACGCTCATACGGTGGTAGCTAGGCTGATCAAACCTAGCCTAAGACATCGGAATCATAGTGGCAAATCCTATACTTGTATTCTTATATACTAAACATCATATTAAGAAACACTATTCTAAACTATCTTAGCATCTCGACAATGCTCTCAGTCATATTACTGAGCTGTAGCCAGTGAAACGTATTATTTATGGAAAGTCCACCACGTGGTGCTAGCATCACATGCTCTTCCAGTTTTTTCCCAGTTTTTCCTGAAACATGCTGCTGGCACTACATTTAAAATGAGTGCACATGTATGTTTACAATTACAGTTTAATATTGTGTTTTAATCTTTTGGCAATTCATCAGGCTTTAGCCTTATAAACATTTTACTCAGTGTCCTAATAGAATTGTAAAATTCATGTTGTGGTTTTGTTAGCATCATATTATCGATGAAGCTTTCAGAAGTCACCGCTCCTGCTCGAAACTTTTGGATATTTGGACCCATTATAATAAACTAAACACAAAGCCTCCTCCATCTAACCTCTGTGCACAGTGGTCTATTATAACAGCAGTATCTACTCATCCAAATCATTGAAAGTAAAAGGATTTCACTAAGCGTTGCATTCACACTTAGAGCTGCGTAATCAATTTGTGCAGGGTTAAAGTTATTTTTGGTTTGTTCGTGCAGATGAGAGCAGGTGTTTTGAGCTCACGAAATCATTGTTCCACTAACCTCCTGCAGCTTGTTCTGAAATTTCAATCGACTCTCGGGCATGACTGTAAAATGCATGACAGTGCTTTTCTTTGAGAGAAATGCCTAATTTCACACCTCTATTTTGCCTGCATGGCAGATTAAGTTGACTTGAGGCTTTTGCTTTCACAGGTTCTGTTTACGGGGGTGATGGATGAAGCAGGGGAGAAAGTGTTGGCGCGCTTAGGCGGCAGCTTGGCTAAAGGTGTGGGAGACATGAACTGCCTTGTGACTGACAAAGTGCGCAGGACTGTCAAATTCCTTTGTGCACTGGCCAAAGGCATTCCAATCGTCACTACAGACTGGCTGGAAAAGGTATGTTTGAAAAACTGCAGTCAGAAAGTTCTCTCTTAATTTATTGCAGATGTATATTATGATAATAGTCACCCTTCTTGTCTGTTTTAGAGTGGCAAAGCTGGGAGCTTCCTGTCTCCCTCCTCCTTTATTGTTAAGGATCCTGAGCAGGAGAAGAAGTTTAATTTCTCCTTGCACGAGTCTCTAAGGATTGCCAGCAGCCAGCCTCTCTTAAAGGTACTCACTCATTTTTCCTTAGAGTGAGAGGTTGACAGTGTGCCATTAACAGTATTTCCACTAGCAGACGGCACGGGGGTGGTGCATGATGTTTTCGTGATGGGAGCCCATAAACGTTTGAGTCATCCTCAGTCTAAATCTGGTTTAATATTTCCCTTCGAGCATTGTTTGAGCCTCTTTATTGTTAGCAATGTTCAAATCTTCAAAACAGCAGCCTGTGGATTGTTTATCATCATTCTGTGGCTTAGGGGAAAGTAATTTGATATTTGCTGTAAATATACTGATTATATTGCATGTATTATGTTTCTCAGCTTGCGCTATTTCATAGAAGCTTGTAAAGGCATACCTTGTTACAACATAATACCAGCTAAAATTAGACATATAATATCAAATTTCAACCCCAGGAGGCTTTTACTAAATTTCTTGAAGAGATTAAATAAAAATAGATTCACTCATCCATCTCTTTTCTTCTGCTTATCGGATTCAGGGTTGCGTTGGAGCCTATCCCAGCTGTCCTAGGACAAAAAGCAAATAGACCATTGGATGTATTCCAAATAAAAGTAGAGTAAAATGCTTTGCCTTCTTTCTGTCTCTCAGGGATACGAGGTCCATGTTACTAGATCGGTTAAGCCAGAGCCAGTTCACATGAAGGACATCATTTCCTCCAGTGGAGCTACCTTTCTACCAAAGATGCCCTCTTCTAATAAGGTGCCAGTTAAGCTGAGAGCCCTTCTCCGGCCAAAACGTTACATGAAATAAGTCTTTGCTTATGATGTTTATTACCTACATTTTAATTCCTCTTCTATTTTCTGTCACCCCCGTCTCCCTCTCTGGCTCTTAGCCTCACACTGTCGTGGTTTCCTGCGAGGAGGACTGGTCTCTGTGTCGCCCGGCTCTGTCTGCATCTCTCCCTGTCGTCACCGCTGAGTTCATCCTCACAGGGATCCTGCAGCAGAAACTCGATTTTCAGTCCCACACACTCTCGCCTTCCACAGCAAATGTACAACCTGCAGGTGGCAGAGGAAGGGGCAGGAGGAAGACTTAGTACTCCCGGAGCAAAAATACAGTGACTGTCTGTGTATGAAATCTTTAGCTGTGAGGTTTGTCCGTCATTTCTGGATACACTTTAAAACTGTAGACCGGTAAAACACCTGTTTAGCTATTGGACTGTGAAAGACTGTATTGAATGTATTGTCGATTGTCCACTGATGTAAATGCGTAATTTACAGACGTCAGTGCTGGAAGAATGTGAATTATTTGACTGTCCATCATCAAATATTTAAAACTAATTTTTAACTTTCCAAGAGAATGAACTGAGAAACAAACAGAAAAGTAGTTAACTTAAGACATTTTGGAAGAATGGTGAAAACTTTCTTTCTAAGCTTGTTTGTGCAGTCTTTTTCTTGACACATTGAAACTGTTAAAGCTACCTCCCCTCTACTTCAAACCCTTCTTTTTTTTATGTAGAAACAAGCAGAGCAGGAAATTAACACTGCTAAACTGCTGGTACCCTCCATGTGTGCTAACTGCTTCAGCTCAATCAGCCTGTTTGGCAGGTAACCAACCTTGAAGAGGGAGTTTGTGTAAATCATGGTGGATGGGAGAATAGATGTGGAGATGGTGTCTGTTATGGTATCCAACAGCCTTGTAGTCAGAGGAAAAAAGCTCGTTTCCGGCCTACATAAGAAGTTCATAGTGCCTTTTTAAATGGAGATAATGACGAAGCTACCCACGTGTCTTTCTGGGGTTTTTTTCTGTCTCCATTAACCACCACCATCTACTCCATTAAGGCCTTATCCCATCCTGTTCCTCCAGAGAGAACAAGACAGACTGCGGATGTACCTTCTGCATCAACGCCTTTGTGGTGTTTGTTCTCGCCATCGATGTCTGTTTGCTTTATATGTGGATGTGTATTTTTTGTGTAATGCACAAAGCTTGATTACTGACCCACTGTCACTGCTGTGTCACTGGTGTTTTAAAGATGGTAGCTTGTCATTTTTAGAACTGTTAGCATGCTAATGCCTTAACTTGAAGTCTGTCTTCGTATCAAATAATGAAATGTCTCCATTATAAATGAAAAACATTAAATATTTTCCAGCTGCAACCACACTGTGCCGAGTTTAAAATTTCACAGACTGAAGCTTCTAAATCCAAAAATTGACTTTCAAGTTAAACCTTTTTGTTTTTCAGTAGATTTGATTGTAATTTTAGACTACTGAGGACGTCATAAATGAAGAAGGGGGTAGATAAATTGGGACGAGCAGAGGATTAGTGAGGAAGACGTAAGGGCAGCTATGCAATGAAGAGTGGAAAGGTGGTTGGTCCACCTGTGGAGGTGTGGAGATGTTCAGGAGAGAGGGCAGTCAACTTTTTGACCATATTTTTGACACGCCCTTGGAGAGTGAGAGGATGTCTGAGGAATGGAGATGTGTACTGATACTGATTTTAAAGAACAAGGGTGATGAGTGGAAGGGTTTTAACTACAGAGAGATGATGTGGAGGAAAGCCTGGCGAAGTGGAGGTATGCTGCAGAAAGAAGAGGTACAGAAATCAGTAGAAGCAAAACATGACCATGAAACGGAGAGGTGGAAAGGTGAAGTGGATAAAGGATTTTAAAGACGGAGCTGCCAACAGGCAGGAATATAAGAGGAAGACCACCAAGAAGATGAGTGGATGTAAGGTTTGGTGGGGAAGAAGAGGATACCTGGAATAGGGTGAGATAGCGATGGATGATCTACTGTGGTGACCCCAAATGGCATAAGTGGCTCTCCCTTTTCTGGCATCTTCTTGGCAAAAAAGCAAACAAAGCAATAGCTTGAGGAAATGATGGACAATTTTTTGTGTTTATATAAAAAATATGTGGTAAAAATAGGTAGATAAAGGAGGTAAACAACAAATACTTTAATAAGGTAAAAGCATGTCTCAAAGATAATATAGCCTATTAAAAAATTAAGTACATATAAACATATCAACGATTTATACCCTACAGACGGACAGCATTTGGGCAGAACGTCCTTCTGTCCAGGGTGGCCATCTGTGGAACAGTCTTCCTCAACCCATTAGAGAATGCTCGACATTCAATTTGTTTAAGGCAAAGGTTAAAAACTGGTTATGGACAAATCAAGTGTGTGATCATGTATGCGTTGTATAGTTTTAATGTTTTATTTGGGAACAGAATGGTGTGTATGTGTAAGTTTGGTGATGGAGTTTTTATTATGAATGAATGATGAATTTTTATGAATTATTATGTCTATTTTTTTATGTTTAAGGACAACAGATGGAAATGAGCCCTTGGCTATAATCTGGCATGTTTACATTCATGTAATTTTTTTTTTTTTACATTTATGTTCATTAACATGCACTGTCCTAAATAAATAAATAAAGTATAACGAAGTAAAACCATAATTGTTTTTTGTTTTAAAAAAAGCTTACTAAATGCAGTAAAAACATTAATGACATTAAAGTGGATCAGTATATGTACAGGAATGTGTAGTGGACAATGCTGTGCAATAAACAGCTTTGTGCTCTATCGGTATCCTCGTGTATCACCTGGCTGGTACCTCGTTAAATACCCCCCCTAGCTGTCAGATGACCATAGGTATCTCGCGGATGAAGGGTGTCCGGTGTTTCCCGACACGAGTCGAGTGGCTCCGAGAGGGAGCAGAGCCCGACATATTCTGAACATCTTCCAAATGTTGAGCCCGAGTCGTGAAGTGCTGCTCTTGAGGGGGGCGAGGTTGCAAGGGAGGGAGACGACGAGGGAGAAATCAGGCGACGTCCGCACAGATTTTCACCTCTGAAAGCATCCCGGCAGTCTGCTCCGTGAATGCACCGCAGCTCCAGCCGGCCACTCAAAGGTAAGTGCGCTGCAGAGCGCCGTTTTTCTTCACATACATGTACGGATGTGTGCCTTAAACGTGGCCGGTACGTGACGGGTTAAATTCTGCAGTTTTTTGCCTGATGCGCTGTCCCGGCTCTGAGGTGGCTGATAAGACTCCGAGCTGCGGGGTTTATCACCAACTGCACGCTTTACTGGGAACGAGGAGAGGTGTGAAAATATGTTACCTGTTAAACGGTCCCGGCGTGGAGCTCGGGCTTTGTGGATATTTATTGTTTTCAATATATATATATTTTACTCATCTTGTTTAAATTAAAATTCAAAAAAATTTCAGAAATGTAAATTGTGGATGGGGAAATGTTCATTTTTAACAACATGCAGGCTCATCTAAGCAGGTTTAATACAAAGACATACTTGATTGATTTCATTATTGCTGGCAATATAATCATTATATGGAAATTATATAGATATATTTATTTTAGTGTCTCATGGTACTAGTTGTGTGGTCTATTGGGTAAATGTTCTGTTAAGACTTAAAAGCTTGGTTTATAGCTTCATTTCTCAGAGGAAGCCTTGGCCTACAGGCTGTCTCTGCCTTGCTCTGCCTGCAGTCCTGCTCATAAACTGTGGCCATTGCTGCACAGCATCAACACCCAACAAATCCAACCAGTCATTGTTTTCTATCACTGCACAATTATTTCATCTTAAGCATGAATATATCTCACATCTTTTCTTTCATCACCTCTCCTACCATGTTTGTCAATGCTGCACATAGCTCCACCAGCTCCCTCCTCCTCCACCTCCCCGCTCCTCCCTCATGTCCATTGATTTTAATGAATCTGACAGGTGCAAGCAATATGGTGGAAACCTGTCTCATCCTTTAGTTCACTGCAGCAGGCTTTGTAAGAAAATTGGTTGTCAGCTGCTACAGGCTTCCTCTACTAAATGGTACAAAAATGATACTCTCTGATTTCACTTGGATGAGATCTTTGAATTTGTTTTGTTTTCTTTTTCAACAAGAGGAGATCTGCAGTGATGTTTCACCATTCTTTGTTTTGGTGAAGGGGAAACCTCCAAGCTCGTTTTTGACGTATGATGCAATCAAATGCACCATTTTCATTCACTCCCACACGTGTCTCTTGATGCAACAATACTTCTTTCTTTCTTTCTTTCTTTCTTTCTTTCTTTCTTTCTTTCTTTCTTTCTTTCTTTCTTTCTTTCTTTCTTTCTTTGATGCCTCATGATTTATAAATGCCAAGCTCTGTGAAGGCATGGTGCAGTACGTACTTCTGTGTAAACCTGCTTGAGCTCACTTGAGCTTAAGCTAGCTTGCCTACTCAGCACGAGGGGGACGTGACCCCGTGTTCCCCGTGCAACGAAAACGAGTTAAGTGAAAATGAAGGAGAAATGATGGAGGTTAAAGACAGAGTTTGCTTTGTAGTTGCCCCACATTTGCAGTCACTGAAGGCATTTCCGCCTCTTTAAAGGCCATGGACAAAGATCTGACTGTGTCTCCGTAAGCGGGGAGTTTGGCGTTTGAAGGAACAGGCACGGGCTTTGATTTCAGAGTGGGATGCATTGGCTTGGATTATATAAGATAAGGAGGAGGAGAGGATAAAAGAGACACGATAAGAGAGAGAGTGAGAGAGAGAGAGCCAGAGAAAATTCAGAGAAAGTGGCAAATTAAACAGCTGCCCTGAGACAGGAGGCATGGGATTCGGGTTGAGAAAAGTCATAGTGAGAACACAAAATGTAACGGAGAGACACTGAGAAATGACACCAAGCTGTCAAACAGAAGCACAGAAAGTTAAAGAAGGCAGCTGAAGAGGACAGGGTGAGTTGAACAAGGTCACGGTGGTAGAAGGTAATATCTGTAGATGCGAAAATTATGACAGAAGTGAGAAAACAGAAGAAAAAACAGAAGGAGGCTGAGCGGAGAGGCCAGTGAGGTGGAACGAAGACTGAATGAAGCTTGGGGAAAGGAGAGAGAAAGTCAGGCAAGGGTGGCAGATGGCATGCTAGTCTGTGCCTATGTTGGCATCCCACAGGGCAGTGTATAAATAAGATTATATTATAGCTTAATGCCCGTGTTGTCATGTGCATGCATGTTCATGCTCAGTGAAGCAGGCCTCGTCTTCTCATGTTTCGCATCAAACGCTAAAAAAAAACAACAAGATTTTTTATTTTTTTGGTTCACATATCCTGGTTGTCCGTTGCGACTCCCTGAGACTAACTGCTGAGGCAAACAGATGGACAAACGGTTCCCCTTTCGTTCTCTTCACAGCCAACCAATCCTACGTCTCGGATTGCTGGATTAATTAAATACTGACTTCTTCAAGGGTCAGTCTGGTTTCTTTTAGTTAGATGTCACAGTCAGTGCATGATGCAGCAGCTTCAAACAAAGGGTTCAAGCAGAAGAAAAACAAAGATGGGGACTGTTGTTATACAATTAGTGTAATTTGAGTTTTAGTGATGAATGGACACCACTTATTCATTTGCCATGAGACAGTGTTCTGTGTGACGCAGCTCTGTTCCATATTTTATTTCAGATACAATAAAATCAGTGGGCTTTTAGGCTTTCTGCCCAGAGTGCTGTGTGAGAATGTGGCAGACACACTGCAGAGGGTTGCATGAGGCCTTCTGGGTAACAGCAGTTCTGGTTGTCAGATTAATACACTGTGAAATGCTAATTACTGTAATTAAATAATAAGGAACAACAAGAGCCTTTTTAGTATTTGGCTTTGAAGAAATATATTCTCCAAAGCCAGTTAGATGGCCGGCATACCGGAAATACACGATCAGCCTAATAGACTGTGAAGATGGCTGCGTGCTTCATCACTTCCAGCAGGAACGGGATGTCTTGTGATGTCTGCAGTGTTACAAAGCGACACTTTAATCCTTACTGCATGTTTATTATCTGCTGCTAAGTGTGACTGTGAGCACTGCAGGTGTTCCCTCCCAGGCCCCTCCTGGGCTTTGTAAATGAAACTGCAGCAAAAATCTCTTTTGCACAAACTGTCTTGATGTGCTGCCTCTGTGTAGCAGAAGGCACTTCACATCACAATAATCCCTTCAGTGTTTCAGCTGAATTCTTCCACAACAGAGACCTTTTTTTTTTAAATTCCTATGGGAAAACCAGTCGAACTGTTACCCAGATCACCTTTATACTGTGGTCACATTCAGACATTCGGGCATGTTATTAATGAGCAGCTCTTGAAACTGACCCAAAGACATCTGGGCCTCATAAATATTTACATATTCCTAACAAGAAAGAGCCTCTCTTCAGGTTAGACCTTTAAGAAAAGCTTTAAAACATAAACCTAAAACCCCGATTTAAAGCTTATGTACAGTACTGAGCAGAAATCTCGAACAACCCCTCAGTGCTCTATGGTTTGCTTCAAAAATACAAAAAAGGGCAATAATTTATTGAAACATAAATTGTAATTTAGTACTTCAGTAGAATTGTAAAAGGCTTGAAAGTGAAATTCAGTGTATAATACAGCCTGAACTCTCTTAGACAAGCTTTCTTATAATTTCTTTAAGTAGTCTTGTGGAAGGGTTCTCCAGATTATTGAAGGACATTAAAAGCTTTTCTTTGGATGTTGGCTGCCTTCTGTGCTGTTTTCTGTCACAGCGACCTCACATTGCTTCAGTGAGATTGAGATCCAGGCTCTGGGGAGGCCAATCAATGACTGATATCTACCCAGGTATACTTTTAGTGCATTGGCAGTGAGTTAGGGATCATTGTCATGCTGCAATAAGCTGTTTTATGGATTAAAATTAAAGAAATGGGAACAAATTATTTATTATAGCTATCATTTATTATTATCTTTATTACATTGTAATGTTGAGACACAACACTGGCTAATCCCTTGAGTTAGGCCTTTTTTATCCTTGGGTTGAGTCATAGGATACGTGTTAAGTAGCCTAACTAAAACCATTGAAAAAACTTGAGATCTGAAAAAAAGGGTGGCTCAAGACTTTTTTATACAGAACTGTGTGCTATTATATCCTATTTTGTCAACAAAAGTTGCATTTCAAGCACCAATTTTGTGTAAAACCTGTAATTAGAACCAAGAAAATGAAGGGACTCCAAAAGCCCCTGCATTCAGTCTCTTCTTCGCAGACAGTTTTTTGGACGGTTAGATCTTTTCTAATTTAAGTCTTTACCTGTACAGAATAAGATAAAAGAGAGGAAAGGCACTTTCAGCCTTAGAGGTATTGCGTAGAGGTTCAAAAGACGTTCTTTTACATAAATAATTAAACAAGGTCATACATATATTATGAGGTCAAAGATGTACACATTTCAATTTATCATGATCTTTTTAAAGTATATAACTAGTGTGCTACTAAACGCTGCACTGTCAAGCTGTGGTCACTGCAGGTGTTTCCTCCTGGTCCTCCTGGGCTTTCAAACACCATAGGATGGTTATTTTTGCTGCAGCCCCCTGTTGCGTTGCTTCTGATGTGTCGGCATGAAAGCCAGCCATTCAAACCATCAATATCAACTGAGCAGTGCTGTAAACCTCCACAGGGTCTCGTAAAAATCATCATTGTCTTGTTGATTTTCTGTTTTTAGATGTTTCCTGTTTGAGGCACTGAACTTAATGGGTTTTCATGATATCCAAGTAATTTTCCTACTTAAATATAAACTATGTTCAAGTATGAAGGAAAATAAGTACCTTTGGCTTTTATTGTGATTTAATCTGAAGATAATTAATCTTCCCTTTTCTTTCCAGACGCTAAAGAATCGACTATCATGGGGACATTCAGAGTGATCGTGCTTAGCCTTCTGGTCACCACGGGTAAGGCCATTGTCAGCATGGTTTGTTTTTGACAAGACATGCAATTAGATGTTATATTAGTACATTTTATGCTATAAGAGGAATTAGAAATTTTTATTTAAGTTTAACTGATGAAAAGGTTGTAAAATATTACTCATATCAGTTTAACTCTAATGCTCTTTTGTCTTTGTTTGCAGCTCTTTCTGCCCCCTTAAAAGGTAAAACGTGTGTCTGAGAGATACTTTTTGATTTGTCTCATATATATTGTGAGCTTTTACTCTAATGTTTGTTTGTTTCTTTGCTTTATCCACCATAAAAACCAGCTGATGAGGAATCTTACACGTTATTCCACGGAGAGGATTTCCACATCCTACTACCCTCCCAAAATGTGGAGGTCACGTTTCATAACAAGTCTGCTCCTCGGTCAAAGGATGTGCACCTGATGAGGGAAGGCAAAGTGGTACACAGTCGGCCTAAACTCGACCGCAGCAACACCCATCTCCTTATAGAGGCTGTGGGTGAGGGAGATGAGGGCGTGTACACCGTGAAGAATCTGGAGAAGCCAGACGATGTCAAACGCATGTCGCTTACAGTCCGAGGTACAGAGTAACAAGACACACATTAAACATGGTGACAGAATTCCTAAAAACCCACAAAATCACACCTAAATTAAATACTGTTTTTACTGTATTTTTACAAATACAGTAATAATCACATAATTGATTGTCATAATTGATATAATAACATAATTGATACTTGATTAGGAATTAAGACGGCGAGTAACACCAAGCTGCTACTAATCACATGCACTTGATTAACTGATCATCAGTAAGTGTGAACGCTTCTACGAAGGCAGAAGTTTGCAGGTCTGCAGCATCCAGGTGATTAACACCCTACCATGGAGGAACGACATCAGACAAGCATTCTGAGGTTTATTAGTGAGAAAGATTATTCACAAGTGGAAAAAAGTCAAGACAGTTGCCAATTTTCTCAAGAGAGCAAGCTTAAACAAGTTCACTCCGAGGTCGGAGACACTCCAAAAAACCCAAGAGCTACATCTCAGATTGTACAGGCCTCGGTTAGTTAGCATGTTAAATGTTAAACTTCATGAAGTACAATTAAAAAAGACTGAACAATTATGGCTTGTTTGGAAGGGTTGCCAGGGGAAAGCCTTTTATCTCTACAAAGAACACGGCAGCATGGCTTTGGTTTGCAGTGGCATCTAATCAAAGCACACCTCGTGCCAACTTTCAAGCACGGTGGTGGAGGGATGATGATATGGGTTTATGTTGCTGGTAGAGGACCTGGGCACCTTGCAGTCATTGAGCTGACCATGAACTCCTCTGTATACCAAAGTTCCCTAAAGTCAATCTGTTTGATAGCTAAAGCTTAGGTGAAGCTTTGTTCAAGCAACAGGTCGATGATCCCAAGCACAGCTGCAAATCTGCAACAGAATGGCTGAAAAAGAAAAGAATCAAGCTGTTGCAATGGCCCGGTCAATGTCCTGACCTCAATGTTATTAAAGTACTGCGGTGCATAAATGAATGCCAACAAACCTCAATGCTCTGAAGCAACACTGTAAAGAATAGTGGGCCAAATTCCTCCACGATGATGTGAGAGACCGATAAAGTCACGCAGAAAACAATTACTGCATGTTTTTACTAGTGCTCTAAAACAGCATCTGAACATCGTCAAAGACGATTAGTCACATACAATTTGTTAATATTTCCAAAACACAGACAGACACGCCTCCTTATCCCCACTAAATACCTTTAATACAGATTTTTGATACTAGGTATATCTCGCTGTTGCTACTACTTGTGCTTTCAATAATAATTTCAGCAGCTTAATAAACCTACTGTTAGCACATCCTGTTTGTCCTGTGAGAATTACAAGTTGCAGCAATGTTGACTGTAGAGATTAGACTTGCACACAAATGTGAAGAAGGCATTTTGGGCTGGGAGCAGGAGTGGTGGGCTCAAACCCAATATTGATAAAAGCGACCGTAGCGCAGAGCTGTGTACCATATGTTGAGAGTAAATGTGAAATCAAGTGATGAAGAGGTATGTGTGTGTTTGTGTGTAGAGAGTGAAGCTGCCCTGCAGTAATTATGCAGCTCTTTTACCACCAACCCACTCCGCTCTCCTTCCCCGCCTGCTGGTGTCCTGTCGTTATCTCGTCTTTACTGTCTTTCACTTTATTTGGTTTGTATTACTTCCCCTTCATTCCTGTAACTCTGATATTTTTGGATCCTTTGTCCTCTTTTTGCAGCATCTGTCACATCATCCTTCCTGTTCTTTTTTACTCCCTTCTCAAATAAACTGTCACTCTGTCGCTGCTCATCTCTGTGAAAATTTCAGACAGTTTTCTGTCCACTTAATCAAGTGTTTTTTTCTCCGCTTTTATCTTCTAGATTGCACCGTTGAGCAGATGGTCAAATATGGAGACAAATTCAGTATTCATTTGTCGAGGGTGAATCCTCCCATCACCCTTGAATACAGACCCAGAGCTACAGAGGCCAGGGAGACATTTAGGTAGGTGATATTTTAACCCAAGAGAATATGTAATGACATTTTGCAACATTGATGTACATTCAGTGAGACAGAGGTAACAGGAAAGGTTGAGAAAAAGCTCCTCCTCTTTGACTTTCCCTCCTGCAGACCAGGTTTGGTGGTGCTGACTGCTGCAGGGACATCACCGGAGCGCTATCAGGGTCGCGTCAGCACCGGTGGTCCTTATGTCACCCTCAGTGGTGTTACAGATGCAGATGAGGGTAGCTACACTGTCAGGGATAACAAAGGTGGTATTGAACGGAAAGTCTGTCTCAATGTCAAAGGTGAGAGCACATATGAAGACACCTCATGCCTATGTTCTTCTCCTACACTTGGCTTGCTTTAAATGAGCTTCTAACCCCCCCTTCCCCTGCTGCCATAATGGCTTTTTAAAGACGGAAACATTAATGGGCTCCTGCGGGCTGATGCATTTCAGATGATCCATGGAGCTGTAAACAGACTTGTGATTTATTTATCAAATGTCCCTCCTTCTTTTCTGCCTCTTTGTGTCTCAGAGCACAAAGAGTTTGTGAAACTGCAACGCGGTAACAAACTGAAGATCAACCTGATACTCAACAGCTCCTTGGTGTACCTCTACTACAGCCCCAAGAGTGACTCCACACTGCGCCTGCTGCTGGACAAAGGAGAATTTACACCTGTAATTAGAGCCTTTTTCCCCCACTATAGTCCAGCTATGACGCTTTCATTTTTGTACGTCATTTCTGTTCCTTGTTTTCTGCCATATACTGTTACAAATGTGGATGCTGATTTTAAGTGTCTAAGTCTAAGTGGCTGCCCTTTGAGTATCAGATAAATAAGGATTATTTTGAAGTAAGATTCATACCAAAAAATATGGAGCAGAGCATGAAATGAGCATAAACATCCACTTTAATTTAATAATGTTAACAGGTTGGCTTTAACTTTAATAATTAAAACTGAGCTAATACATAGGTATTAATACAACATGATTAATGGGATTTATATTCACTCTATATGTAAAGGCAGACTGCGCGAGTCGGTCCTTGATTTTATACACCTGAATTCAAAGATTAAAAGCTGCGGCTGATTATTTTTTATCCACAGGTATTGTATCTACACACTAGCTGCCATTTACAAATACCCTATATTGTGGTGTATAATATAAAAATATATACATATTATTTTGCACAAAAGCATAAAAAAGCATTCATTTTTCAAACATATTGTAAAAGCAAATTTTATAACTGCTATTGTAATTATGTGTGCCTTGTTGTTTATGACATTTGCCCATATTCTTCTTCTCATTATTTGCAACCTGCTGAGTAATTGCAGCTTTTCTAAGTGCCTGTGCTGAAGTTCAGGCTGTTTTATAGCTGATAAATGCTTCTAACAGACTGTGTGTGCTGTTTATGTTACTTAAGAGCTAAATCCTTGTATCAGTCAGTATGAATAGGTTTGTATTCCATTTCTCATCAGTCATTCATGTTTAATGTTTATTGCTCTAATCAGGATTTCTGTATTTGATGCCAAGTATGAAAATGTTTGTTTTTTCACGGTAGGCCCAAACAGAGCTGGGTTTCGAGAACCGTCTGTCTCTGGAGGGCTCACTGGTCATTCTGGATGACGTCAATGATAAAGATGAAGGCCTGTTCACGATTAAGGACCTACAGAATTTCACTGTGTCTACTGTCTTCTTGGAAATGAAACGTAAGCAAGGAGTGGGGAAAACACTAATAGACTGGGTTGTATTGCTGTTTATGCTGGTAAAAGGTCATTCCATCTAAAATGCACTGGATCTGAAAAATCCCCCTAGCTGAACCCTACAAAGGGAGCTGATTTGTTTAAAGTCATGCAAAATGTTAGCTTTGAAATTCAATTTCAAAATGTGTAAATTCAAATTTGGTGTTTTTTGATTCGCCTTATTTTCCTGAATTTTTAAGCCCTCAATGATAACATTTCTAACATGACTTTAAATTAGAAGACTGTGAAGACTGTCTTTGGATGACTGTTATGTTAGTTAGTAATTCTAGGTCGACCATAGGTGTGAAAGGGAGCATAAATGGTTAACCGTGGATGTGATCTTAATTTTACAAGTGTTTAATAAAAGTAAAAATGCTTAAAAATATGTAGAAATTAGACATTTCATATGCCTTACCCTGTTTTGACCAGCCACCTCTTCCACGTGATGATATGACCCTTTAAAGTTTACCCAAAATATAATCTTTTAAAACTTTTCTCCAGTGAATTATCGGAGAACAATAAGTCTACTCTACACCATAGGCAATACATTTTTGCTCATTTTTGCTTAGATTGTGAATTTAAGCCATTTAAGCTTTTTAAAATTAAATGTGCAATTCAGCCCTTAAAATGTCATGTGGCCGTCTCCTGTACCTGTGAAGTAATGAGGGCTGAAAACTTCTGGAATTTGTTTTCTGTATGCAATAGAATTTCAACACATCAATGAGAAGTCGGTTGAAATATTAATATCTCTTTTCTGCCGTGTGTCCTTGTAGCCTATAAGCTGGAGACACTGTATGTGGCCATCATAGCCCTGCTGGGCCTGCTGGCTTTCCTTCTGCTGGTCTGCCTGCTGTCCTGTCTGATCAAAGTGAAGAAAAGGGCCAAGAGGGCTGCCGCCCTGGAGAAGATTGCCCAGAACGCTGGAAAAGAGGAGGAAGGAGAGGCCTTCAGACAGGTTGGAGAAAAAAATACACTACTGACGATGTGATGAAGAGCATAAGGATAGAGTGTGCTCGGATATAATGACAAGTTCTGCTCTGTGTACGTCTTCAAAGGTGGTCAAGAACATCACCAAAATGAGCGAGGAATCCAAGCATTCCCAGGCTGACAACACGGAGAAGTCACAGAGCACTGAGGTGGATATTAAAGTAAGGAAATGTGTTATTTCCCACTTAAAACTGAGTCACTGAGGTTTCTAATGATGTCTCAACTCTTATGCTGTTCTAAGCATTTACAGAGAGTCGCAGCTTATTCAGAACGCTACTGCTAGAGTCCCCACTAAGATCGAGAAAGCGGATCACGTCAGTCCAGGTCTCCGATTTTTGCAGTGGCTTCCTATCTGACGAAGAATGGATTTTACTCTATCACTATGATTTTCAAAGGCTTGAATGATTCAGGGCCAAAATACTTTTCTGATGTGCTGCTGTGTCATGAGTCGTTCTGACTCCTCAGGTCTTTTGGGATAGGTCAAGCAAACAAACAGCCAAACATGTCAAAGCATCTTTGAGCTTTGCTGTTTTTATGCGCCACATCTCTCGAACTATCTCCCAGAAAACCTGAGGTCTGCCCAAACTCTGTTCTTTTAAATCAAGGCTGAAAACATTTCTTTGCCACTGCATTTTACACCTTACCTTAAGTTACATTTGTTAAAACCTCGCATTGCACTGTAGCTTCGCTGTGACATGTACTCTCCTATTTTATTCGATTTTAGCTTATTATTATCTTCCAGTTTACTTTGTGGTTTTAAATCTTTTGTATATGTGCCTTTTTATGTCCCCTTTTTATATCGAATGCAACTTTGAATCAATTTGTTGTTAATAGACACAAACAAACTTGCTTGACCTTGTCTTCCTACCCTCAGGGTCTCGAGGTTTCCTCTAAAGAAGTTGGAGTTGGTAATCTAGAGACCAGTGACTCCGGCGTTGGCTTTAACACTGCTCTCCCCCTGGACACTGACACTGAGGCCCCTGATCAAATCCCTGACTCTGAGGCTGTAAGCATTTCTATTGCTCCTGAAACCAAACCAAGTCCTCCGCCTGCTGCCGAATCCAAGCCAAGTGCTCCACCAGCTGTGGAAATTAAGCCCAGTCCTGTACCTGAAACTAAAGTGACCCCAGCCCCGGAGACCAAGAAAACTCCTGATAAACCTGTGGAGGAAAAGTTGGATGTGCCCAAAGGAGCAGCTGTTAAACCTAGTCCAGCCCCTAGCCCAGAACCCAAGGCCGATAAAAAACCTGCGCCCAGCCCAAGCCCAGAGCCTAAACCAGCTGTTCCCAAAGCCACCACTCCAACACCTGATAGTAAGAGTGCCCTTACTCCCACCCCTGAGCACCCCAAGCCAACCACACCAGAACCAATTACCAACGGCACGCCCGAACCTGGACCGGATTCCAAACTGAGCCCGGATCACGCCGATATTATCAAAGGCTCAGCTCCAAAAGCAGTCGCTCCTAAAACCCCTGAAGTGGAGCTGAAAGCTAGTGGTGCCATATTGGAGGCGGGCAAAGATGGCACGGTAGCTGAGGATTCAACTACTACCACCTGAGAAGTGCAAAAACACAAAGGAAGCCCCACAGATCTTGTCCACCGCTCACCACTACTGTAGACAATCGAACACCCCTTACCAAATGATGAGGAAACCACTGCAGCTGGGGCGAGGACCTCGATTTAACATGTCTAATGCCTGAACACAGTATTACCTTGATAATCTCACTTATCTGTAACTAACACTTAAACCTTTGAGACTTTCTGGCTCAGAAACACTTCACATAACATGGCTTTTGATTGTTAAACATTTTAGTTGTACACGCCTCGCAGCCTTGTTTTTCTGTTCATTTTTAAAGTTAAACTGCCAAACTGCAAGTTCAATCCTTTGCAGAGTTTACAACTAAAATGTTTACTCCACATGAGGTCTTTTTCTAAAGTATCCTGAAAGGTTTACGACATTTCATTGAAACAGCTCACTACAACAGCTTATTTGACCCTAACTAACCATCATTTCCCATTTCGACGCTTGTTCCTCTAGCAGCACATGAACAGCACATGGATGAAGCCGATAAAATCTTTCAGCTGGTGTCATCTTAAGCCTCCTAAAATATGTGATGGCACCGATATCATCTAAATGAACTAAAAACCCCATCAGATCACACTGCTGGTGAAGTTTTATACATAGCTCAATTTTGGATTTCATTCACTTGAGCCAGTCCTCTAGAAACATCCGCAGTGCATTATCACATTAACCACACACGCACACACACTTATACTAAAAATACTAACCACATTATTTCTAGTCTTTGAGATTGAGATTCACACTCCCAGTGGAAATTTCAGACGATTAAATTGTGTTTTGCGGGCTGATCCCCCAAGTCCGGATCATCCACTTTATTGTCTTTGATCTGGATTTCCCCATAGCTCCATAAAAATCCCAGCACTCTTACAATTTAATGGGAAACTCACAACAGCTAAAACTTCCAGCAGCTTAAAGGGACCCCCCCGTGCCTGCAGTATGAAATATAAAATCAAAGTGTGTGGTAAGTTCACATAGTTAGAGCATGATTCTTTTGCTCTTTTTCTGCCGTTATCACCACCTTCTTTTTTCTTTGCCCCTGTTCATTCTTCTTTTTTTGTTACTACGACCACCAAGGAGGCTATATGACTGATTTGGTTGATTGATTAATTTACAAAAGGTATTAGTGGATTCATGTGACAGTTTTAAAAGAGCTGGGCTTGGTCCGTCTTAGAAGTGATAAGTTATTGAATGTCATCCAAATCTGGATCCAGGGACTTTTGAAAAAACAAATTCCTCAGCATTTTTTGTATTTCACCCCATATCGTCACAAATGAAAACTGCGAGACTAATTCGGAGATAATCATGCATTATGTAGAGGGGATTTTAGCCTCAGTGGAGGTCTTTCACTTCTCCTTCCTTTCTTTATCCTCACGCCCCTTTCTTCTTCTCCCTCATTCTGCTTTCATTTGCTTGCTTTCGTTTTTGCTCGCTTACATAAATGCTGTAAAACTTGGCAGAAACTAAATATTTATGCCTCACTGGCTTCAAAAACCAGCAGTATGGAGCCTTCACCAAATCCATGACACTGTCTGTGTTGAGCTGACCTGGTATTCAGGATGTCCAGTCAATGCAATTTCAGCTGAAACTCTTTTGGTACTTATGGTAAAGAGGAGGTGTGCAGGTTCGTTTTAATGCGCACGTCCCTACTTCATGTTTTAACTGACCAGTGGCAAACCAGTGACTGTCAGTGTTTGATGTACACACTGACAGTGTGTACATCAAAAAAAGCATGTTGGATCAAATGGTCAGAGGAATGTAGGGAAACTAAAAGTAGATCTGTATACAGTCAGCTGGCCTTTCTTTATAGCTTTCCTTACTAAAAGAGTTTTCTTATGAGTAAATGAATAAGAGGTGTTTTGTCAGCATCTGAAAAAGCCATAAAATGAGCTCGATTTAGATGTCAGATTTGATACCAAGAGCAACAGAATAAATAAACTAAAATTACAAAAAATACAAAATACAAAAATACAAAAATAAACTCAAGGTGCCTCAGCATTAGATGGGTTAACAGCGTCAATAAGTCAGATGTATTACACATGGACAAAGGTCTTTTAATGTAATATGTGTACAAAGACGTATACGCCTGCTCTCCAGCCTGCATCTGTGTGGGAACCACAACGCTATTTGGCAGTACTAACAAAGCTCTTCATATAAATACACACAGATACAGACACACACATGTAAAACACAAACATGGACTCCAGCCTTGTAAATACTGCATGTGTATGCAAGTGTAACCCCTCCCCACCATGAGGCTGAATGTTTTTAATGTGTCATACTTAATATTAAAAAAGAAAATCATTTAAATTTCTCTACAAACTTCAATCTAATATATAAATATATATATATAATTATATAAATATACACACACACTATATATACTAATATTCACTAATGTATTGAACTAAATCAACTTCCAAATATTGTAAATTCCCATCGAGACTGTATTAGCCTATTTTAGACCAGTTATTATCCGCTGCTGTCAGCACACCGTATCTCTCACACTATTTACATATTAATAATGTTTAACCAGTGTCATTTACAGCATTGACTGCAGCATGCCCACGGCACGTTCCGCTTCTATCGTCCAGACGTTGTGTCAGTGTGCGCGAATACAGGAGTGGTGTTTTTAATGTCGCCATCGTTGTGTGCGTTTTAAAGTCCGTATGCCTATGATGCACGTATCTATAAGTGTGCGTGTGATATATGAGCGAGTGTGTGCTGAATCTATGCACAGGGAGTTTGTACAGAAATGAAACTCTTATGTGTGCTTCTCCATTTGTTGTGAGCAAAGTATCCATGTGCCTGCTTCAGTCGTCTTGCAGTGTGAAGAGAAAAAAACAAAAAGTGCAGTGTTTTAAATCATGAGTGTGAATGTGATGGAAGCCACAAGAATATTGTAAAAACGTATTGTAACTCTGAGATATTCAAGTGACTCTTTGTCTTTGTTTTAGTGCCTAAAATGTATATTGGATAGTTGGCCTGTGCTCTGTCGTTAGCCGCATTCTAATGGCACCTTTTTAGTGAGGAGGATGTTCACTGATCCAGAATATGCAGTTTGCACACCTGAATGAACAAAGCAAAAATTGCCGGCTAACCTACGATGTGTTAATGTGAAAGAAATGTGTGTGATCAAAGTGATTAGAGCCTGACCGACATATCACCAGAAAGATTTTTCTTCAGTATTACTCAAAATCTGTGACTGAGTCATAAAATCAGCAGGAAAGTGTTTACAGAGGTCAACCCAGAAAGCTGTTGCTTAAATACAAGACAGGAAACAGAAAAAAAAATCAAATTAACCAGTCAAAACTTCATAGATAGGTCAGCTGACATATAATAGGTATTGGTTAATTGGCTAAGTTACGCCCAAGTAAATGATCTAGTCTGGTATTTACTTGGGCGTAACTTAGCCAATTAACCAATACCTATTATATGTCAGCTGACCTATCTATGAAGTTTTGACTGGTTAATTTGATTTTTTTTTTCTGTTTCCTGTCTTGTATTTAAGCAATTTTTTACAATGATTTACTATGACCCTGATGAAGGCCACAAGCCGAAACGCGTTGGTCAATTATTAAAGTTGTTCATCTTCCCTCAAGTGTTACTGAAGTTCCTGCTTTATGATTGATGTGTCTGAAAGAAAAAAGCATTTTTAAATTACCAAGTATTGCTTCCGGTCTTTAAACTCTTTTGTTGGTTGGGCTCTAAAAGAGATGAAAAGAGTCTGATTTAATTGTAGGCAGCATACAAGCAAAGCATGTTTCCATTAACAGTGTCTATGGGTTAGTTTGGAGTTTGTGAGTGAGTTCATGATAGCAGCAGATGAATGACAAAGCTTTGTGTGGGTTTGGGTTATGTTGTTGTGAGTGGTTAATGAGAGGTGGCTAAAACTACATTTCCACACAACGCCACTACTGTGTGCTGTCAGTGATTGCAATAGAAAGCCACTTAGAGTGAGTATGAGTGTGAGAGAGGCAGACGGTGAGTGGAAGGAAGAGTTATTACAGCTAATTGGTGCCAGAGGGATTGTGGTTTCATACCCACCTCTGATTAGAGAAAACCCCCACCACTTTTAAGACCACTGGTACTCCTTGCACTATGTGAGTTGTCTCTGCTCTGATCCTCTCTAATTCCTGCTCCTGGCCTGGTTGTGGTGTGATGTCTCACATGGTCTCTCTCTCTCTCTCTGTACTCCCTTTTTGCACAACACTTCACACAGATGTTTTGTAAAGACAATATCTTTATTTCATGTCTAAAGGAATACTAAGAATAAACAAAAGATTATGACATCTGCTGCCTTGCTGTCTTAGTTTTTCTTTCTCTGCAATTAACAACCTTTCAGAAGGACAGTGCCGTCTCAGGGCTATCCCACCAAGCGGAGATCTCACACAATGCCAGCCGTGATTTGTTGTGGGGAACACATGTCACTTTCTGACCACATTAATCCCCTCTGGTGCGTTTTGAGCTTCCATAGCTGCCCCAGGACACAGGACACAGAGCTATTTATATGTAGGCCAAAGGTAAGAACATCACAGCTCTGTTTACACCTGCTGTGGATCCTGAAGCTCCAGATTGGCTGCAAATGACAACCTTAAAGAGTGAAGGAAAGTTACAGAAGCAGTGACCTGTGTTTATTTCATAAACTGAGTTTTTCCATTTATACCCTCTTTTACCAGGAAATAAGTGCATAATCAATGAGAGGGACTCTCTTCTTCTTAAAATGAGAGACACAATAGAATCACTGTAGCAACTATTAATTTTATTTTTGACTCATCTAGCTATTATACTTTTGAGTAAGATGTTAAGTAATCCAGTTGGAGAGGTGCTTCAAAAATGAAAAATCATGATGAAATCATTGGCAATTAATTCTGCAAATGTCTTAATGTTCGGTTCCAGCTGAACAGCTTCTTATAGGGAAGGGATAAAGATGTTCAGTGGTGCCATATTCTTTCCATAATCTGTGTCACATGGGTTGTAGAAGGGAAACAGAGGAACCTCCACAGTGCCCATGGAGAAGGTGTAGATTGGTGCCATGGTAAGGGCATTATAAAAAGTCACCTCCTCCTTTTCACAGTCCAAGAACACGCCAATGCGGACGAGGCAGAGCGACACCTTGATCTTTATCGGGTCTGGGTCAGTGCAGGCTAGGATAGAGCCGCTCTTCAGTGCCAAGGTCCACAGGCCGTTGGAGGTGCCTGTGGCAGACATCTCCCCTCTTGGGACGTCTTCTCTTGCCACACCCAGCCTCCACGCCGTCTTGCTCCCAACCTCGACCTCCCAGTAGTGTCGCCCTGTGGTGAAGCCCTCACGGCCCAGCAAGCAGTAGTAATAGTGAAACTGCCGCGGGTTGGCCTGGAAGTCTTTTGTGTCTTTATCCTCATCGAACCAAACTGAAGTGCAGGACTGGGAGAGAGTCAGATTCGGGTGTGCTGTTTCAGGGTCAAAGGTCACTGATGTAATATCTAGAAACAGAAACAGATTGAGGACAGTGACTGATGCTGCTTATTCACATGTGTATTGCATCGAATGAATGATGCTGTATGGAAATACTTGGGTAGAGGCAGCTTTTCATGTGTTTCCATATTCTGTACTGGATGGGACCGACAAACTGGCCAGAGCGAACCTCTGTGTCCACCTCCGCTGGGAGAACAAAGCTGACCTGAGATCTGTTAGGACACAGAGGGAAGGACTAAATGGTAGGAGGTCCATCTGTAAGACAGTCTCACAGATGCTAAACGTCCATACACACAGGATAAATGAGTTAAGAGGCAATGTCAAGATTCAGATTATTTACTAAAGTCACGCTACTGAGAAAACGTACCTTTTAATGAGATCTTGAATTTCCTACAAGAAAAGAATTCAGCCTTGATTAGTTAAAACAACATAACAGAGCACTTTTCTCATAGAAAGCTTTGTATTTGGACACGGGTCTGCTGTTTGGGCTTTTGTTTTCTAAATGAGAAACTGCTTTTTAATCAAATCAATCGAATCTAATGTAATACTTATTGATCAAATAAGTGCCAGTAAAGTGGTGTTGTGTAAGGGTGGCCCTTTGTAAACATGCATGCTCTAACTGTGAAAGTGTTTAAAGAGGATGAACAATTATAGAAAGTTATTTTTACTCTAAGGCGAGTGTGTCAAAGGAGCAGGGTGGAAAACAGTGGCTCTAGATAAAGCACTGTATTGCTGCTGCTCCTCACCACACACATAAACCCTGCCTATCAACACACCACAGCTTTGCAGAGTATAATTAGAGTCAAGTTCATAAAAGCCCAAGTTTAATTAACAATCACATGTCGTGTCTTCTTATTCAGTGACACTCTTCCTCACTTTGATCAGCTTAGGACTGTCCTCCTCAGTCAGCTTGTTGTTGAGCACTGCGATGGCTTTTTCCAGGTCTCGCCCTTGCCCCGCTATCTTCTTCTCTCTCTCCTTCAGCTGTTTCAGTTGCTTCTGTCTCTCCCTCCTCAGTCGCTCCAGGTCCCTCCACTCCTCCTCATCCAGGAAGCGGTGGAGGTTCTGAAACTCTGCTCTGATTTCCCTTTCTAGGTCATCAAACCTGTTCTGAAAGATAAATCAGGGAAAATGGAAAGAAAGAAATTTAGTATGTAGGTCAAACTGAAGGGTTTCTGTGTTTAACCAATGCTGGCTTCAGCACACTCAATTAGTCTGCAATAAACTGAAATAATTGTGTGTAAAAAGAGATAAAAGATAATGAATAAGGCGGGGATGGTACCTCTACTTCCACTGATTCTATGTATGTCTCTCTTTCTGCTTCTCTGCACTCATCTACCTCATGCTTGATTCTTTTAATAGCCTGGATGAGCTTTTCCTGTAACACACACACACACACACACACACACAAAGGAGACATAACCTTGCAGATAAAATACAAAGAGAACAGGAATCCTACTGCAAACAGTTTAAAAAAACAGGAAGCTAAAAATAAAGAACGTTCAAGAGGTAATGTATCTGCTCTCAACTGTTCCAAACACAGCAGCAGGTGGAAACCATAGAACTCGAAGCTTACCTTTTGACCACAGAGAAGGCTTTTTTGGCAGTTGTTGTTGGTGTCTTTAGCGTGGTTTTGGTACATTCCAGTTTTCTGTGTATAGGACAGAGCAGGAACAAAAAGACCTCTGTGAAATTGAAATAAGAGCGAAAGACGGCGTTAGAAGGAGAGAAACAAAATTAATGACATACAGCACAAACACATCAATATGGGGAGGGAGAGCAAAGGAGCGAGAGAGGGAAAACACATATGCCAGTACAACGAGAACAACAGTGAGATACAGTCAGACTATTAGAGCAACGAGGACGTACATCCAAGCAGAAAATTAACAAGAGGAAACGTATTGACAAGCACAGATCAGCAGCCACAGCCTGACTCGAGAAAATATGGCTCCATTAAAAGTAAGGGAAGAAATGGAGGGGTGGGAGAGAGGCAGATGACTGGAGCTGCCAGGAGGGCTTGCTGGCTGGCTGGCTGGGTGGTTGGCAGCAGCGATTTATGGCAGCAGACACAGAGGAGTCTATTTCTGTCTGCCAGTGTCTTTGGAAACAACGAGAGGGGCGGCAAGTCAGTGAGATATTGTGTTTCATATTGGCAGTTGTTTTGCCTGGAAGGGAGACAGTGTGTGTTTATTTTTGCAAGGTGGCTCTCTGGTATCTGCCTGATCTGGAAGGTGCATTAAAAGATGCTGTTTCGCTATTGGTGCCCTGCCGGGTTCTATATCGACTGCAAGGGGTGGCATCTTGAAATGTGCAGTCAGCGTTTCCCTGCCCTTGGAGAAACACTATCTGCGCCCACTGCTTCTTCTCACTTTCTGTCTTAAAAAAATAAATAAATAAATAAACCTCCCTCCAGCCTGTCCACTTATCCAAACTTTTTTTTATATATATATATCTCTGTCTCACCCACACCCCATCAACTCCCCCACACACACTCAAGGGTCTGGCTGTGGGCTATGTGCACTGAAGCAGCATCTCTGCAAAATGTTCTTCATCTATAATTCATGGTGCTGGGTGCTGGCCAGTGACTGTGCTGAACTAAGGTTGAGCAGAAAATTCAGTGCACCGCAGCATGCGGCAGGTGGAGGGGACAGGGAGATTTAATAAAATGCAGAGTCTTGACGCGCATGCATGCTACGTAACTCTTGACTGAGGATAAAAGTAGCTGTAAAGCATTGCTGGCTAGCAAATTTAGATATTTAGAATATAAAAGGATGTTTCATGAGCTTTGTGATCGATTCCTAATAAATCAGGTCTAGTTTCACAAACTATTGTGTTACAATACTAATACAGATAATGCTTAATACATAGAAAAAAACTACTACTAGTAATATATGTCTAATACTTTATACTAAAAGAAATAAAAGACATCTGATGCTTGCATTTGTTCATGTGGAACTTTTCTTTCTCTAAATGTGTATTTATAAAAGCTTGAAATCTGCACATATTTGATTTGGTATGGGTTTTACTCTGGATGACCTCCCTAACACAATCCTCCCAGGGATTTGCGTCTCCTCTTCGTGTTTATTTATACATTTAGAAAAATTTGAGAAGTTCCCACCATGCAGAAAACAAGGGAATAAACACACAAGAGAGCATACTATGTCAAACCCAAGTTTGGGACATCGGGCACAGAAAATTGCAGGGAGACATATCTAAGGGAGTTCAGCAGAACCCCAGTGCAAAAAGAGAGAGAGATGAGGAGGAACAATATGAGGAAATTTGATTTGCAAGAATTCACATTTGGATTACTCCTCGTAGGCCAGAGAGAAAGGTTCAGGCTACGGAAGACTGGGCCAAGGTAAGCCCATATTTTGGTTTTCTGCCCTACACTGTTCCTTTCAGTGACTACTCCTGCTTTTATAAGTTGCAACCAGAAAGTTGATCCAAGTCTGCATAACAGGTCTTTAAAAATATGCACTTAAGAGGCTCAACTTAGTTCCCCAGTGGGGCTGAAGTTTCCACTCCTGCAGATGGAAAATATTTTGTCATGGGCACAAATGTTTGAAGGACCTATGCAACTTGATTTTAATGGTCAGGGAGAGAATAGTTTTAGAGCACTGTGCAAACGTTGTGAGCCATCCCTAACTTCTCTATGTTTTGTGTAAAAACATGCAGACATAAATGAAAATTTGGAAACAAGAATTCTAATAAGCTTGATAATTAATATGCATGTAAAAAGGTATGACCACCTTTATTCTTCAGCACAGCCAGAACTCCCTGTAATTGAGAAGCCTTTTTGGATTAGTTTCCCTCTTCTTTAAGTTCATTCAGATCTCTTCTTTGGATGTTGCCTGCCTTTTATTCTACTCTTTGTCAAGATGATCCCACACTGTTTCAATAATGTTGAGGCCTGGTCTCTGGGGAGGCCAATCTCTGACTGATAGTGTTCCATTGTGTGCGTTTTTTTGTTTGTTTGTTTTTTTGCTTATGCTTTCAATGCGCTGGCAGTATGTTTGAAATCACTGTCATACTAAAAATTAAAGTAGTGTCAATTGAGATGTTTTCTAGATGATATTGAATGGCTATACTTTTCTGGATTCGTAATTTCCCAGATCCCAAACACCAGTAGTTGAAATGCAGTCCTGAAACATGACACAGCCTCCACTGTGTTTTACAGATGGCTGTAGATACTGTTTAGAGTGTCTACAGTCATACCTCTCTCAATTAGAACCAAAAGTTTCAGTTTGGATTCATCACTCTATAAGACCTGTTGCCCTGTTTACCTTCATTAAAATGTCTTCTTGACAGCTGCCCTTCCACTGATAAGGCTTCAATGAATAGTGAATGGATCAGCTGAAGGTCCAGATGAGGATTATGCTAAAAAAAGTGCTTTGAGTGCTTAAATTCATTCATTCAAGCACTATTTATGTACCAGTCCATTTTAACAAACAAAAACACATTCCTTTGAGAATAGTCAGCTACAAGGACTGGACTGAAAATGAGCTAAAACAAGGTAAAAGGAAGACTTTAGAGAAGATGCATGTGTGTAGTAAAGGAGGACATGCAGAGGGCTGGTGTGACAGAGGACGCAGGGAACAGGGTCAGATGGAGACAAGTGATCCGAAGTAGTGACCCATAAAGAGAACAGCTGGATGACGATGAAAAAGAAGAAGGGGATTTAAATATAAAATATTGTTGGGATTTTTAAAGTTGGTACTTCCACTCCTGCCCAGGAGGTGGCGGGAAAGCACCGAAATTGTGAATGTCAAACAACTGTAACAGCAGAAGAAGAAAGACGCACGAATACGACGTCAGATAGGTAAACAATAGCACGTCCCACGGCAGACTCAAGAGAGAGGTGTCATGAGATAAATTAGCTTTAAATTCACCTGAGTCGTGCTAGCATATTTTGTAATAAGCCTTCGTAAACATTTGAACTGTTCGTGGCGCTCTAGCTATAGGTAGCAGGCTAGATATCGGAGCTAGCTGAAGGTACGGAGGCTGGTTCCGCTGGAAACGAAGAATGTGCTTTTACAGACACTACCTGCTATAAAACAATTACAGTTAGTATCCACTGCTGCTAACAAACTGCAGATTTCATGGTTTAATTATTTGCATTTTAGACATGAACGGCCAAGCGGACGTCGAAGTCGACTACAAGCGGAAATACAAAAATCTCAAACGGAAATTAAAGTTTCTTGTTTATGTGAGTGTTTTCATTTTAAACCGTCCCGTTTCCTCTGCCGTGCTATAGTTGCGTGTCTGTCTTTGCGCTGATTTCGTTTCGCTGGTTTCCTTTTCCAGGAGCAGGAGTGTTTTCAGGAGGAGCTGAGGAGAGCACAGAGGAAACTTCTGAAAGTTTCCAGGGACAAGAGGTTTGTGAGGATTGTGTCTTCATATAGGTATGCTTTGTGCATCCTAATGGAAATGCAAAAAATAATTTTCTATACATGTTTTCCAGCTTTCTTCTGGACAGATTGCTGCAGTATGAGCGAGTAGATGAAGACTCATCAGGTAGACTAGGAACATAAAACCTTTATGAGTAAAAACAAAAGCTGTTGCTTCTGAAGTCCTGTGGATCAATTTTGTCTTTGTTTTCATCATCAGATTCAGAAGCAACTGTTTCCTCGGAAAACAGTGAAGGGGAAGGACCCAGAGAGAGGGAAAGGGAACGAGAGGGAGCAAAGAAGTAAGTCGGCTATTTAAGTAAATTAATTACCAGGTAGATCAACCAGAATCATTCACTTTTGAGTAGGTTCATATTTAACCTTTTATTTCCACCCTCCACAGACGTCTTGTGCAATGCGAAGTTACCTGTTTACTTTGCATTGCACAACACTGTGTGTTATAAGTATTCATAGTAGTTGCATGCTCCATGAATCACTCATTTTATAGTTTGAGCCCAATGAATTCTGGTGTTGTCATCTTGGAATAAGCCAGTGTATTCTTTTTTTTAATTCATATTTTTATTAAGGTTTCAAAAGCAGGCATTCACAATATGTACATCATGTAAGCATTCTTCATACTTAGGTTATCTGCCTTAGATACTGAAATAGTATTTTAATTTACATCCAAGTCATAAGGGAAGAATACTTACAACGATAGAAGTAATTGAAACCATCACATAATCCTGGAATAAGCCAGTGTATTCAGGGAAGAAAAAATTCAGTGATGGAAAAATCCTGGGCATTCAGTATATTCCGGTAGTTAGCTGATCTCATTTTCGGACAAATAACACTACCAAACCAACCCTAGACAATCTGAAGCAACTACAGATCATAACACTGACCAACAGGTTCCCATCTGAAATCTGATAAATCTGGGATTATATGACCACATGATCTTTTTCCACTGCCCAAGATTCTAATCTTTATGCTCCCTAAACTGAAGCCTTTTCCCCCAATTAAACACCAAGTAGTTTTCTTAAGGCTATGTGTGGAAATACCCTGTCTTTCAGTATTAAACATAGCCATATTGTATGATTTGATCTACAGTCATTCAATCATCACCACTTCCAGGTTTAATGATGTATTGAACAGTTCTTAGCCCAATTTTTGTAGTTTCAGAGATCATCCGGAATGCATGCAGGCCATTAATTTGTCCCTTTTGAAATGTAGCTCCATAAATGAAGCGTGTGAATTACCACAGTAATTGTTGGTGGAAGGCTCTTTCCTATTCGAGGTGTTAAATCCAGGTGGTGACTGGATTTGGCCAGTCAGTTTATATTCAAGCATTAAATGATATTAAGGTACAGGTTAGAGTAGTGATTTCCCTTTGTTTAGTGTGAGTCTCTAGCCAACACTAATAAATCATAAAGTGAGTATTTTTACTGTTTTACAGTGGCTGAATGTTGTTTTTCTCCGTTTTCTTAACTGTGACTAGCTAGCACAAGAACGGTGTTTTCACAATTCTGTATGAGAAAAAAAAAATTCAGCATAATCTTTCTGTCACCCTGTCTCTGAGGGAGAAGGTGGCTTGCCCTCCCACTTAGTGACAGGGTGAGAAGTTCAGTCATTTGGGACGTACTAGGAGTAGTAGCAGTGAAATGTTCCATGCATGTTCTACTGGGAGTAGGCCCCGGGGTAATCCCAGGACACCCTGTTCCACCGAGTGAGCTGGAGGAGGTGGCTGGGGAGAAGGAGGTTTGGCTTCTCTGCTGCCCCAACGTTCCGGCCCCGAATAATCAGCAGAAAATGGATGGATGGATATGCAATGAAGGCAGTAGGGGGCATTTTAAAGCTAGGTTTATTTGGGCTTACTTTACATGTCCAAGCCAAGTAAGCCTGTTAGGACAGTTGAGTGAAACATTTGTGCTTTCTAATTGTTAAACAAAACAAAACACATTCATATTTCTTTTTATTTAATCCATGACCTTCTTTTCAGGCGAAAAAGTAGTCCCGGTGCGTGCCTCCCTTCATCATCATCTCCTCATCTCTCCCTGCTTTCCCGTCCTGGTGTGAACTCCCTGCAGTCATCCGGCTCTGGGGCCTACCTCAACGCTGTGAGTTTCTTTCCCCTCTTATCTTATTGCAACCAACAACAATAACATTGCCGTCATATTCATCTTCTCATCAAAGAGCATAATATGTTTTTTTAATTTTGCATTATTTTATTCACAAGTCTGTTCCTTGCTTTTTGTTTTTAGATTTATAATTGCTCCACTGTCTTTTTATTGTTCATTCTTCTGTGTCTGTTTTGTTTGTTTTTCTGTGTGTCTGTCTTATAAACTGCCCTTTGACTGTGTGCATGCATGTTTGTGTGGTCATTTGACAATGATTTGGGGCCTGCGTGTGTGTTGGGCAGATGCCCTTCCCACCAGAGTATTTGGCTCCCCCAGCTGAACGAATGAAGAAAGAGAGAAAAACAAAGACGGCAAAAAACAAGAAAGAGACTACGGGGAAGGTGAGAGAGGAAGAGGGGAAACAAGATGTTCAGAGATAAAAATAATTATGATCAAACACTTCACGCTTTATTCTCACAAACTGTACACAAACCAGCTATTTATATTTGATGGCCCGGCAGGCTGTTTCCAGTATTTTCAGTTTAGATGCATATTTATAACAAAGTAAAAAGCATCTAAAATATGTATATTTCATAGTACAGTTTTTCATTTTTATTGCTCTAACAATGGCATTTCAAGACCCTTTTGTTGAGCCCCAAAATGAAAAAATATATGAGTGCATATACAGTTGTGATAAAAAAGAAAGTGCACCCTCTGTCAATTGTAAGGTTTTACATATCAGGATATAATATTTAAAAAATGATCTGGTGTTAGGAGGTTTTAAATTGAGCTAAATACAACCTGAGATAAACAACACATGGTCTTTACCAAAAACATAAACTGCAGAAGCAGTTTGTGGAAAAACAAAGTGCGCCCAGTGACTCAGTAGCTTGTAGACCCACCTTTAGCACCAATAATTGGAAGTAATTTTTTTCTGTGTGACTTTATCAGTCTTCTTCAGTTCATTGACGTTTGTTGGCATTCATTTATGCACAGCTCTCTTAAGCATTCCAGTCAGGTTGAGGTCTGGACTTTGAGCCATCACACCTTGATTCTTTGCCTTTTTCAGTAATTCTGTTTTAGAGTTGCTGCTGTGCGTGGGATCTTTGTCCTGTTGCAGAGTTAGCCAACAGATGATGTCACATTTGACTGTAGAATGCTTTGGTGTACACAGGAGCTTATGCTCCACTCTATGACTGCAAGGTGCCTGAATCCAGCGGCTGCAAAGCAAGCCAAGTCATCGTCCCTGCACCACTGCACCTGACACTTGATATAAGGTGTTTGTGCTGACAGGCTGTGTTTGGTTGTTTTGTATTTTTTGCCATTTCTCTGAGCATTGTGTGTTAAGACCCACTCCTGTGAGGATTGGCAGCTGTCTTGAATGTTTGCCCCTTGTGAATAATCCTTCTCACTGGAGAATGATGGGGCAGATTGTTTGGAAATGCCCTTGGGCAGCAACAGTTGCTTCTCTAAGATTGCTGATCATTGCTGATGGCTTGTGTTAACACACATCTGAATGCTCCAGATCAGAAAACTGCCAAATCGTCTGCTTTCATAAAGGTGCTCACATTTGCTGATTATCAATTAACCAAGTGCATTTGATTAGCAGCATCTGGCTGCTACCTACACTCCTAATGACACACTGTAATATGCAATTGTTACGGTTGTATTTACCTAATTTTAAGACCCACTAAGAACCAGGTGAATTTATTTATTTTTTATTCTATCCGGATACATAAAAGCTTAGATTTTAAGTAGAGTGTACTGTCTTTTTACCATGACTGTTCATGCTTTGTCCTGATTTACTCCGGTCATCTGTGACATTACCATCAATCCCCACTCATCATTCTTTTACACTCCGTCCATCCCTCGCTTTGTCGTTCCAAACAACAACTTCTTCTTTCTGATCTTCTTAGGTCGTTACTTCAATGGCAGCTAATTACCCATCAGGCCCTGCAGCTCCTCCAACAGCCAGTGGCCACTTCAGCTGGGTTCCTAGACAGATGTTTAGCGGAGATGCAGCTGAGGAGGAGGGCGAGAGCGACGGAGACAGTGACAGAGGAGACGAAGACAGAGGAGAGGGAGACGAGGCTGAACTCGTCATTGACATCCCTAATGAGTGAGCCTGAGTGTGCGATTAGATTTATTTATAAGTGAGGGAAATGTATGTGGATGTAAGGTTGAAAAATAGAACAGGGTTCAATGTATTTCTGCATTGAACAAACAAGTCCACACTTTTGAAAGGAGGGTCAAGCTCCCCCTTGTGGACTTAAGCTTAACTGCAGCAGCGCTGTCCAAACAATATCATCAGTAGTGCGTTTGTGTAAAATTATGTCGGGTTATTGGTCTGTGACAAAAGTGCAGTCTGCAAAGGATTAAGAAAGGTCTGGAATCACTGAGCTGGATGGATACTTTACTTTGTACAGCGGTTTCAAACTACCTGCTGATTATTTTTGTCAAAACATCCACACAAACTGAATACTAGGTGTGTCCTTTGTTTTTTTTATTGCTTAACAGCTGTCTCTGACTTTGTATTGTAGAAGTGCTGCAGTCCTTTTAAAACTGTTCAACTGTGACATAAATGTGTGTGCAGCTTTAAGTTTTGTTTACTTGTTACAGTTTTGACATTTCTCATTTGTACTCACAGTTTATTTCATCAAATCGGTCAAAAATTAAAGTGTTTCTCATGAATGGGTGTGTATAGTTTTTGTACCCATCCAACTGTGTGTCAGATTAAAATAATTTCAGCAGACTAAAAGTTTTTATTTAAACTTCACTTGTGTGTGTGTGTGTGTGTGTGTGTGTGTGTGTGTGTGTTATTCACAGATTCCACCGATGCAGCTTTACTTAAACAGAAAGTGTTTATGTGTTTACCAAAATGCATTTGTAACATATTTTGTAAAGTGAAAGTGTTAAATTGCTCTTATGTTGTGGTTTATTACCCCACCCTGAACTCACACCCTGAAACTCCCATTCCACAGCTCCACACAGACACTGAAGTAGGCAGTCCTCTTTGTACTGTGTTGCATTTAGCTTTTTTAAATATTTACAACACTAAAATACTGCGTAAACTTCATGTCCATGTCACTTACTGTGTATGACTGTCTTTTCTTGCTTGACCTCTTTGCAAAGGAATCCTGATACCGTTGTTGACTGAAGCCCAAGGGTACATTTGGCTCATGTTGGCCATAACTTTTAAGCAATGTGAAGGGAGCGTGGCGCGACTCCAGCTCTTCATGACTAAAAGGGAGTGCAAGATATTTTTTTCCTTTGACTCTAGAGCTGTGGTATTGCATGCAGATTTCTGTTTTTGCGACATAATGATTTTGCAAAAAGCACTCAGTGCCAGCGTCATGCCTCAACAGGCACGGTTCTGATATTTAGGAGGGCAAATGTGCAAGCCATGAAAGGGAGTGTGTTCAGATTTCAAGAATCGCTGCACTCTGGGAGAGACAATGACCCGTGAAACTGTCGCTATCCAGATTTAGCTCTAATAAGGAGTTCATGAACAGACCCTGCTATATTTAGAGTTCACTTTCTCTCATTTATCTGGACTTTTAGGTGTGAAATTCTTCTTGATTTGGAAGCAGTTCAAAGCAAATATTTGATCTGATAGAGAGTCAGCACTTTAAGGTAAGCGCTTTACCTAACAACAAGAGTTTGTCAATCAAATAACCTTGCACAGAGACCATTGTTTAGGCATGCAGACATACAGGTAATTGACAGTCCTGAATAGGTGTGGGCTTTCCTTGTGTACTTAACAGAAATGGGAGTTAAAGGTGTAACCATAGAGAGTATGAGAGGGAGGGGTGAAGTGGAGGTACAGGCAGAGGGAGAGTCACAGAGGGTGGAACTGACAGAGGGGGGCGAGGCTGTCAGGAAAAGGGAAATGAAGGAGTAAGCAAGATTGTGCCTGCAAACACAGACTCACTCTCACAGAGTGCAGCTAACATTACCAGCGGACAGACATGGTTGCAGAGAAACTGGAGGAGGAAACAAGGAGCGAGTGAGGAAAACAACAAGCCATCAGCAGCCAACCTTGGCCACATTATCTTTCTCATCTATATACGGAAATCACTGGGTAATTTATAAGCCTCTCACTCTGTGTGTGTGTGTGTGAGTGAGAGGAGGGGGGGGGATCTGCTAAGCTCACCACCATCATGCTGTGTCCTGCTGCTGTCAGTGCAGCTGCTGCGGCTGTCTGCCTGCTGGCAGTGCTGGGCCTAGGTCTGTCTCTCCCAGCTGAGGACAACTCGGAGGCAGACTTCACCCTCTGCAGCAACTGCTTCTACAGACAGACGCCTCCTCGGGGATCCTCTGCAGGGCCGCTGCTGCGCCCACGCTGCCACAGGCTGCCGGGAGGGCAGGCGTTTGCCACTCTGTCCAGACCGACCTGTGACACAGCTGTCTACTCTGCCTTCCATCTCCGCCAGGGATGGACTGAGAGGGAGGGAGAGGAGGGGAGAGAACCTGTGGTAAGAGTTCATCTATCACATTTATTAAAGTAGAAGTGCTTAGTTTTAAAAGATTAAGTTATAAGTAAAGAAATGTGGTGGAGAGTAACTAAGTACATTGTGAGTGGTAACCACTCAATTTTCTAATAAAGAAAATTAAGTAAAAAACGCAGAAAATTGAGCCCTGCAAAAGATTGGTGGCGTGTCCAAGGTGTGCCCAGCCACCTGCCCTGTGACAGCTGGGATACGCTCTAGCCCAACCGTGACCCTGAATTGGATAAGCAGAAGAAAACGCAAGGCTGGATTTGATGGCCACCCCTTAAGAGGGGCCTGTAATGACTATTAACTCTTTGCAGTTGAAGTTTAGACAAATTTCATCTCTAAAAAACTTTCAGGTGTTTACATCTGAATACCAGCTCAGTGCTGAATTAATTAATTAATTAATATTTCACACAAAAAAATCATCATTGGTATAGAAAACATGATTCATAGGAACATTTATGTACAGAATGCATTCTTACATATTACATATGTCTTACATATTGTTATTTAATAGTCAAACTAAATGTTAGTTTTTATATCTAAATTTGAGCTGACACACTGGAATTAATCAAACATAACATTCAACCACTAAAATACATTTTTCATTTCAGGAAGGCAAGTAAATAACTGCAATTTGGCATCAAAAATAATAACATGTTTCTATCTTTTTTCTGCTTTTTTGCAAAATAGTAAATTAGAGAATTTATGAATGACAACAATAATGATATTTTAACATTGGATTGACCATTAGGAAACATAAGAAATTATTTTCGTAATTACAATGCTGTTAATTTAGGGCATCTGTGGCATAAACCTTATATTGGTTGGTGATCTAATAACTTTGTTAAGCACTCTACTTGGAATACTTTATCCCAGACAATAGAAATAATCTGGGATAATAATAAATAAGAAGTAGTAGTATAAGAATAAGTCTGGGGATAACTAAAGATTTTTAATGCAGAGCCTTTGAATAATACAAGTGTATTCAATATAAAATAAAACACCTTTGAAACTTTTATTTTTCAAACATTCAGCTCTCAGGCCAAACAAAAAGTTTTTTTAAATTAGGAAAGGAGTCTGATTATTTTTTCCACATTAAAAATCATTTGAAAATGGAGCTTAAAGAAAATGCAAACAATATAAATTTAAAAGATGGATTGGATCTTTATCACACTCATAATTATCAACACTGAACAGCTGAGCACAGAGAAACAGGAATTAGAGATGTTTCTGTTATTGTTGTGTCCTTATATGGGAACATTTAAAAATCAGAGTGCATAGATTGAAGAGTTTGATGGACTCTTTCTTAAACTGCTGGTTTTGGTTCTTTTTCTGCCAGACAGAGCAGGAAGAAGACATTAAAGTGGCAGCATCAGCTCTTCTCAGAGGAGGTGTGGATCCATCTCATTCTTTCTCGCCCACAGACTCCCCTTTTCACCACTGGGATTCAACAGTCACAACACTGGTCCAGTCAAGCGTGTCTCCCCAGTGCAGCACTGTAGGGGGTGATCTCTACATCCTTACTGGAGCGGGAGGACTCGGGGCTGCTGAGGATGGAGACGAGGAGTGTCAGACGAAGCCGCTGTGGTCTGCGGCGTGCTGTGCTGTCCCGCAGGGGAAGGGTGGCTTCAGCATTGGGTTAATCAGAGAGACGCAGGAAGGGGTGAGGCAAGTGAGCGTGAAGGAGCTGGAAGACATGCTTGGATTGGCAGAAATGTTCTCTGAAGGCTGCGGAGGAGGAGATGGGAAAAGTGTTGAAGTCGGAGTTGGTCTCCACAGTGAGGGACTTCCTGGAAATACAGATGTGCAGACAGACATTCTGGAAAGCCGAGAGAAGTCGATAACTAAAGAACAGGCAGCTAATTCTCAGTCAGGGAAAGCTGATGGTGCTGACGCCATGCAGGAGACTTCAGCAGATGCAGCAACTTCTGAGGGCAGCAGTAATGAACAGGGTGATGTGACACGTTCAGGAGCTGTCAGGTCAGACTCCGACTCCTCAGCTGAACATGAAACTGCTGAAGAGACGGACACAAACTCCACCAGCACTCTGGTCTCCATCCTCTCCACCACCTTCTCCATCTTCAAATTTCCTCTGCGTCCTGTATTTTCTACAATCACACAACTACCTGGACAGGTAGCTCTAATAGCTCTCTAATAGCTCTAATGTGTAAACATCCAAAAATATACTACACAAAATATAAATATAAACATAATTTAAACTGAGTTGCCCCTCTCACCATACTAACAGTTATTTTCTCTGTAAAGGATGTGCAGATATTAAGAGGTTCAGACTCAAAGATGTTTTCTGGGAGTATATCATACACTTCCATAGAGTCGAGTCTATATTAAGGGAAAGGTGCAATACTGGGTCCACTTTCCCATAAAGCATTACTGAGACTTCATGGATTACCTCGCCACACCCTAGTTTGTAAAAACATCATTGTTAACATCATGATTTTGTCAGACCTCTCAGATCCACATTCCAGACACGTGTGTAACACATGTGTGACAATTGTTTTCACAGACTGGCTAATGCTCCCTGAGACTCTCTAATTTCACTAGTTACAAGCAATCCTTGAGAATTAAAAGATATTATGACTTTATATTCATTAAACAGTATAATGACCTGTGGTTCTGATTAATGTTTTCAATAGGAAAATAAAACCATTACAAATCATTAGAAATAGACAATTTTTCTTTCTACATTTGAGCCTCGGGTTAATAAAACTGTCTCAAGAGTTTGTGTTATGTATTAACCTGTTATGTATTAACATATTCAGGTTCAGAGTTAAATAATAAATCATCTCATTCCAGTCTGCTCCGCCCGTAGACTGGAATGAGGTGTGGTGTACAGGTGGAGTTAATTCTAGGTGTAGTACATTGCCTCAAGGCTTTCTGTCTTTTTGTTGTTTATACTTCCTGCAGTCACACTGTGAAATCGACTCACTATTCTTATCTGCGTTCAGGTCACCTATGTTCTCCAGGAAGACCTCGGAGTTCTCTCTACCCTGCCTGGAGAGACCTTCACCCTGTTCCATCTACTGACCTCTGACCTCCTCTCCTGGATGGGCACAGCAGGAGAAATGCTGCTAGGTATTGGGGAGACATGCTTCTGTAGTGTTTATTACTGCACCTCCTCTATGATGGGGGAACTGCTGAGCAGCTGCCACACTGGGGTCACTGGTCTGGGCACCCTAGCTGGAGACACGGTGGGGGTATTTGGTGAAGCTTTGGATAATGCTTGGTCGGTGACCAAGTTCTTTGGAGGGCGGCTGTGGGAGCACAGTGAGGGTTATGTGGGAACAGTGATGTCAGAGATGGGAGGTCAAGCACAAGCTGTAGGAGGAGGTTTTGGGAGACTGGTATGGAGAAGTGGGAAGGGAGTGATCAATGTGTGCAGGCTGGGTGGAGGGGTTATATTTGGAATGGTTGATGTAGTCTTTGGGGGTGTAAGAGAGGCCTTTGGGCAGGAGTCGAATGAAGAATGAAAGAAAAAAATAAAACTCAAGATGACACCTTTAATAAACTTTAATAAAGTTTCAGTTTTGGTTTGTAAATTTCTTCCAGATATGAATGTGTGAAAAACTAATTAAAGATGATGTAATTTGATATGCCTTAGTTGTTACAGATGGTTTGCTGGATTTATTTTTGAAATAACATAGTGGTGGAGTAAATTTCACTGCATTTCTTACACTGTAGATCTTACAATTCACTGTGGAAAACTAGCTGCCCAAATAGTCTGCTGTACTTGAGAGCTTAACCAACTGTGATTTGAATAACACTGTGCACACTCTGCTTTTGGATGTAATTACTCAAGACAACTTGTGTGATAACTGTCACATCTGTAAATCTGAATAAAAGAGTATGCTGGGTTACCAACATGACATGCACCATTTCCTTGAATTCCCTTAATTGAATATTCTTGTTTCCTTCTTCCAGTAGTACAGTTTGACACATATATGTATATTTACCCAGTTACCCAGTCATATTATACTTCTACTGCAAACTGTATTTTTAGACAGTAAAAAATAACAGAATTTTACAGATTAAACCATGATGATGTTGGTAATACGTTTTTACCAGTTCAGTAAACTGCTGCTTTATTATACTATTATACTATATTTATTATACTGCGTTATTTATACTAAATGACGATGAAAGCAAAGCTAATATATAACCTAACCTGCAAGATGACTCTCTACCACAGACAAATTTTTATTATCGAGGGCACATGAGATATAAAACATTTGTTATGCCTATTTGAATGCAAATATATTGTTTTGGTGTAATATATATATCAACAGACATTGTAGTGATTGAGTATAACAGTCCAAATAGCAACATCTGGAGGAAGGAGCGCGAAACAATAGAGTACCAGGGGCTAAAGGTGGAAGGTAAAGTGTAAGAGTCATTATGTGTGTCATTGTATTTAAATTTGAATATATGTGTGTGTGTAATTAAATTCAGTCAACTGATTGTAATTTATTTTTTTTAAAATAAATACTTGCTAATTATCATTTTCTTACTATTAGCTGATTTGATGTAATAGTTATGTACTACAACTACTACTACTAATAATAATCACTATCATCGTCATCATACTTTAACTTTTTATTAAACTGCTTTTAAATTGCTTTTATTAGCAGTTTTAACAGCTTTAACAAGACTTTTTAAATGCAGGTTCTATAATTTTTAATTTAATAGCTTTACACAGTGGCGTTGCTAATCTAATGCAATCTAATCTAATCACCGATCGCTGATTAAAATACCCTCAGTGGTAGTTGTTGCTGATCTGTTCTCGTCAATGCGTTGTAGATAACATGGCTTCCGTTTTGTGCCGGAAGCGACGGCTGAAACCCGGAACTCGTTGCAGTTTCATTGCATCAGACGGGCATTCATGTGGCTGTGTGTGTGTGCTAACTGAGCTGACGTCTCTGTCTGTTTCATTCAAAGGTACGCAGGACTCGCTTTAAAACATTTTAATAGCAAGCCTCAGGTTTCTTAGACGCTTACTTTCTGGTGAATTTAAAGTTGTGGCAGCTTGAATAAAGGTTTATTAAAGTTCACGCTGGAGCTGCTGAAGAAAAACTTCTTTCAGTTTGACTCGTTGGCTTAAGCTAACTAGCCTGCTTGCATGAGTTTTCATCAGTCTGACAGGTGCCACGGCTCAGAGCTGCAGAAAGTGAAACAAAGAGCTAACGGGCTAGCATACCTATCCTTTTTAAAGCTAATCTGATACCCACTGTGACATGCTTAAAGCTGATTTTATTAAATATGTTTAAAACAGTTTGCTTAACCCACCTTCTGGACATGCCCCTTGAGTGGCATAAAGTTTGGCATAGCAGTGTTTCTGCCAGCAAACACACCCATCCAGTCTGATAAGGAAATGCTCAATTACAGCAACAAAATGAATGTTTCTCTCTTACTTCATGCAACCTGAATGTGTCTTCACCAGAGATGACCACTCTCTACGTGTCTCCTCACCCTGATGACTTCAGGAGCCTTCTGGCTCTCTTAGCTGCAGAATATGGACCGTCCTCCCGGCCGCAGATCATCACAGAGGACCCTCCTGCATCTCTGAACGCCCGCTCCAGACCAGCCCTGGTGCTGGCCGCCGCTGGGGATGGTGACTCTCTAGTGAGCGGGGCCACTGCTGTGTCATGGTACTTAGCCTTTCAGGGAAAGAGGGCTGGTCTGGATGCTAAGCAGCAGAGCCAGGTGTGGCAGTGGCTCAGCTTTGCAGACAATGAGCTCACCCCAGTGTCGTGTGCTGTGGTCTTCCCTCTGATGGGGGTGACAGGAGTGGATAAGAAGGTATTTAAAGCTTTCTTGGACCTGAACGTGTGTCTGATTTGTTCATGTAAAAATGTATTCTCCTACTCTTTGTGCATTCTCAGCTCCAGCAGACTTCCCGTGCAGAGCTGATGCGTGTTCTTAAGGTTCTCGATCAGGCTTTGGCACCAAGAACCTACCTGGTGGGAGAGAGCATTACCCTGGCTGATATGGCTGTAGCTACAGCGGTTTTACTCCCCTTCAAATATGTATGTGTGCTGCGCTACACTTTCTGTCTAACAGGTTTTTCTGCATAGCTTCTGAACAGACGAGCTTTATTATGCTTTTATGAATACTCAGGCATTGGAGCCATCAGACAGGAAGGCTGTAACGAATGTTACCAGATGGTTCACGACCTGCATTAATCAGCCACAGTTCCTGAAGGTACTGGGGGAGATCGTTCTTTGTGAAAAGATGGTCCCAGTCACACCAAAAACAAATGCTGCTACAAATGCTGTTAATGGCAGTCCTGCTGCTGACTCTCCCGGCGCTCCAGCAAACGGTTAGGAACTTCAACGAATCACTTAAGTATTAGCAGAATGTAATGTACAGTATCTCATGCCATTGTGATGTTTCCTCTCTCAGGCCCACCGAAGACGGAGGCCCAGCTGAAGAAAGAAGCAAAGAAGAGAGAAAAGCTTGAAAAATTCCAACAGAAGAAAGAAATGGAAGCAAAGAAAAAGACACAGCCGCCATCTGAGGTATAAATACGCAACATGTACAAAGAGAAATTCATTTGTGAAGTTTTGAAAATCGCAAATATCCATGGTAAATCATCTGTTCTTATGTAGTGCTTTTCTACTCTACTTGAAAGTGAAAGTGATTTATATAACATATTAAATTCATACAAGCACTTTCTTGTTTTTCTATTTTTAGTCCTGCTGTGTTCTGTCAAAATTATGATCTCAATGCACTGTGATCAGCTGTATAAATTCTCCATAGACTGCTCTTGTTCAGAGCTTATCTGTTTATTTCTTCATTTCTGTTCATGCCATTTCAGTTATTACATTGTATGTGGTGTACAGTATGACAATGTCTAAGGCAGGATATGGGGGAAAAGGGGGAGGAGGGTGATAGGGGAAGACGTCATAAAAGGACAGAGTACAATTTATCGCTAACTGCCTCACCTGTAAGAAAAACAGAATGTACAGAACACAAAAATTTGAAAATGAAAATTCGAAAGGGTGACTCTGAGCTAGCCATCTGATTTGTAGTTGATAGTAACTCAGTCACTGAAGACATTACTATTTCAAAGTCTCTCATGGTTTTTTTTTCTTCTGCTTTTTTTTTCTCAGAAAAAGGCCAAACCTGAGAAGAAGGAATTGGGAGTGATTACATATAACATCACCACCCCTGCTGGAGAAAAAAAAGGTGAGTGTTCACTATGCTTGAGTTGATTTGTGTACTGTAAGCACATTCCACGTAACTTAGTGTTCCAGGCAAGCTTCCCTGAAGCTTGCACTTTAAAGTTACCTTATCTTAGTGACCACAACCTGTAAAGCGGATGCCACACCTAAGTTTCAAGCTGTTTAATTTAAACAGAAAATAAAACAGAGGAAATGGCCGGGCAAAAAAAAGTGGAACAAATTAGGGTCAGTGGGCTGTAGGACCAAGAGCTTCTCTCCCTAAACTAATGAGGTAAAAAAGTAAACCAACAAATAAAACTGCAAAAGACAGTCTACCAGTACTTCCATCTTAAAAGAAAAAGAAAGAAGGAAGTGGAGATCTGAAGATGCTGGAGAGCTGCTTGGTCTGGTAGAACAAGGCCCTTTAGTTAGAGGCAGAACAGTCATTAATGACTGGACCTGATAAAGAGGGAATTGACGAGCAAAGTAGGAGAGTAGGGCAGGAAAGGGGAAACAACACTGACAGGTCTGTTGGCAGCAAAACAACAAAGACTGTAATATCTGAAAAATATGCAAAGTTCAAACAGTGTGGGCTAAAAGCATTACAAGTGTGACGTGTCTGATACCAAAAGCACATTAAATGATTTAAGCTGTGGCCTAGTATTTAAAACTCCCCACTGTCAATCAAGTTAGTTTATAGAGGTGTGTGTGTGTGTGTCTGCACTATGTCAGTAAAGGCTTTTTAAAGGCAGGAAGTAAAGCTGGATAAAATAGACCCTCCTGCTGTCTGGGCACGAGGTCCACGTTAATGGTACCACTATATTCCGGAGAATTGATTGATCAGTGGGTGGTAGTTTTGTACCAATTGACCCCCTCTATTGAACTTAACTTCCTTTATAACAAGATGGATCTGCAGCAGAAGTTACCATGGTGATGCGCCATCCCATCACAAGTTAACCACTGTCATTACCCAGAAAATCCAGGTTTAACAATAAAGTTGCCTCAGTAAGCACCAAATCCTGCTTTGTAGCTCAGGCCTGTGGTCACGCCACAGTTTTTAGTTTTTAGATAAATGTGGACATTTCACCAACTAGGTGCTGTGTAAAATAAAAGACACATAGGTTAGACAACCACAGTATTCTTTAGATTTAGGGGAACAGATTCTAGGCTTCAGGATTTGATATTCGTATGTATGCTAGAAAGCTTAACTTCCAAGTGTCTTCATACTTCTCATCGTATATTATGTGTGTATTATTGTGCTTTGTTGACCTTTACGTTTAGTCCTTCTGGGTTTTGCAGGGTTTTTTTATTCATTAGAGGTTTATTATTTCACTGAGTGATGACGTGTTTTAAAAAAGTGCACCTTCTTTTCAGGCTGTGATATTAGTAGTTTTTTCAGCATTTCACTTGAGTGAGCTTTAGATGCTTTACTGAACTTTTTCCTCACCTTTGCTGCCAGATGTTGTTAGTCCACTTCCTGACTCCTACAGTCCTCAGTATGTGGAGGCTGCCTGGTATCCGTGGTGGGAGAAGCAGGGCTTCTTCAAGCCCGAGTATGGGGTAAGTCCTCAGATATTATAAAAATGGTCCTGAATTAGATTTTTAATTGATAATTTTAGCTTCAAATAACCTGTCTGTCACTATATTCTGTAGAGGAAGAGTATTAGTGAGGAAAATGCTAAGGGCATCTTCATGATGTGCATCCCTCCACCTAATGTGACAGGATCACTTCACCTGGGTCACGCCCTCACCAACGCCATCCAAGACTGTCTGACCAGATGGTAATTTAATAAACTATAATTCTTTTGTTAACTGATGAAATTTCTCTCTGCTAATATGTTTGAGCTAATCTCCCATCCGGTCTGTGCAGGCACAGGATGCGAGGTGAGACCACCCTGTGGAACCCGGGCTGTGACCACGCTGGCATTGCGACCCAGGTGGTGGTGGAGAAAAAGCTGATGAGAGAGAAGGGCATGAGCCGTCATGACTTGGGCAGGGAAAACTTTATCCGGGAAGTCTGGAAATGGAAGAATGAGTAAGTAAAAGAAGTAGCAGGAAAAGCGAAGATTTAAACAATCTTAAATTGGAAAAACACCACAATATTTCTTTTTATCCCTTGTAGGAAGGGAGACCGGATCTACCATCAGCTGAAGAAACTGGGCTCTTCCCTGGACTGGGACAGAGCTTGCTTCACTATGGATCCTGTAAGGTTTCTAAAATCTTTGATGTGTGGGAAATTTTGTGTTCAATAATAGTTAAAAATAAAATTTTTCTGTTTACCTGGGCTCCTCTAGAAACTTTCCTATGCAGTCCAAGAGGCCTTTATCCGCATGCACGATGAGGGAGTGATCTACAGGAGCAAGAGGCTGGTCAACTGGTCCTGTACACTGAACTCTGCCATCTCTGACATAGAGGCAAGTCACTCTGCGTTAAGCAGTATGTCTCATTTTCGGGACCTTTTTTCACCACAAGACAACTGCAAGTGGGGGGATATTGATACACTGAGATATTTTCCATGGCAACATTGGATCAATACAGGGACAACAAATATTGATGTTTAATGAAATATTTAAAATACTTTTGGAATGATAAGAACAGCAGTGCTCAGGGTGCACCACACCCTGAGGTAATGTTAGCCGAGAAAACTTAGATTAAATCGGCTGAACCAAAAAAAAAAACCATCCGTAAACTGACAAAACTACCTCCTAATTCAAGACAAGCTAAAAGCTCAGTCACACAAATAAAAACGTGACACATCTACAAATAAATTGGTGGCTACCTGGAGGTTAAATTGAATTATTTCACATTCTGGCAGATTTCAACTTGTGATGACTAAATGGTTGCCAAGAGGTTGAGGGTGTTGCACAACCGTATTTGATCGCAAGCTAATTGCACAGGTGTCTGATAGGAGGCGAGCTTTGTGTAAACAGTTGCAGTCTGACTTGGACTGACTGCAATTTACAGTTGAAAAAAGGGTCATAAATTGCAATATATATTACTTTAACCTTCAACATATCGATAAATGTTGGAAGTCACACTAATATCCTATTGTGAGTTAAGTATTGTGATGTTGCATTGGGGGGTGTCTGGCGTGTCCCACCTCTATCTGCAGTGGTACTCATACTAGGATGGACATTCACAGACAAGTATATAAAGAATATAAATGGAGCTGTCTCACATGCATCTTGTGGATTTGCTAAGCTCATTGAAACATGATTATATTGTGAACTCCCCCATGAACAGTTACCCTGAGGAAAAAAATGTACCAAGTCTAGTGCACTCTGCTCAAATCAAACTTATGCCAAACAAATGATACCACCCCAACTTAATAGGGTGATCAATAATAACTAACCAGGCGGAAAGAGGTTTAGTGAGAGTTAACAAAGTTATCGAGTATGGGTTAAAGGTTTTACTGTTTTGCAAAAAAATAAAATAGGCCTGCAAGCAAGATGCTCTCCTGGACGTTTTTCAACTTGGACTCAGACAAAAAAAGGTTACAGAACAAAAAAATAACAGTCAGGAACATGAAAGCCCTTCTAGGTGTAGTTAATCTTTCACACCAGGCAACACGCAACCCTAACAAACAAGGAGGAGGCACAAAGCAGACTGCCCAGTTTTTGAAATGGCTGTCGTGAATTACTCTGTTGTGGATGAAGCAGAAGAAAACAGGCTGGTGAACAGTAACAGGGGTCTGCACTGACTTGTCAGAACAAATTAGTAACCGCACATAAGAGTGAGTCCGGCGATCTGTGGCTTTGACAAAGAGGAAACTTCAAAGCTGCTCCTTTATGAAACTATATGATATATGTCAAGGTCCAGATACATCACACAGAGCCCAAAGACACCATCAGCATGCCTTTACATGCAGGTGTACACAGACCCGCCCTCACTCATTTCACATTTATTGGCTGCTACTACTACCTTGTAACCTTTGAAGCTCTTTCCTGAGCTGAGCAGGTTCTGTGATATTTCACGCCTGCTTATAGAACAAAATGACTGGCTCTGCATCAGAAGATAGTGAGGATGGTCTCCACCTATGCAGCTACTCGGTTGCCAAACTACATCTTTATTGATATATGAGGTGTCAGACTAATTGTTAAGGGTACTAGGAAGGTTGTCAAATGTTGTCGTCATGGGGGAAAGAGATAAAAGTTCACCCATCTGAAGTCCTGATTAGTAAAGTCAATGAACAGTATTAACAGGAGATGAAGTTTGTTACTGTTGCTCCATTTCTAAGCTACAGTTTAATATTAGTTTGAGTGTATGGATGTTTATTCCATAGCCAGATATTGGATGTGGCGTCTCTTAATGATCAAATTAACCATCATAATACAGTACAAGTGTTATGGTATGATATCCCTGAGCTCGTGCATTTCATGGCATTAGATGTGCTTTCCAAATATGGTAAATGTAGCGTGAGCACTGCAGCTCGCTCTCATAATGATGTGAGAATGTCTTAATGAAGCCGTGAGGAACATTAGCATAAAACCGAATCACATCTCGATGATAGAGTTGCATTCTTTTAACAGACTGATGAAGCAATGTTACATTAGGTAATATCACCCACTGATTACTAGGACTGGATATCAGCACAAACCTTTAGATTACCTACAGAATTATGTCTGAAATATGAAGTATTGAAAAAAGACTCTTCGATTCTTTGTACTACTTACTGTGATGAGATATTGTATCTTTACTTTGTGTAATGTGGTAATTCATGCAAGTTCCTGCTCGTGTGAATACAAAATGAAACACTTTTGCATTTAAGGGCTCTTGCTTATTTTGTTAGGCTTTTTTGTATAAATGTGTGACTGCATGAACAGAATAAATACCCTGAAAAAGGCTCCACTGATAACCCTGTTATTAGGCTGTAATGGTAACAGAGCCATTTTGGCAGTGCCAGGCATTGTGTGCCCTCTTGATTAAATGTATTTTTCGGCTTTCAGGTGGATAAAAAGGAGCTCGCTGGCAGGACTCTTTTGCCTGTGCCTGGTTACAAGGAGAAAATCGAGTTTGGGGTCTTGGTGTCTTTTGCCTACAAGGTGGATGGATCTGGTATGTAAATTTATGGAAAGCAAAAAATGTTAACAAAGACACTTTGTGCTGCTGTTACGATACAGGTCTCCTTGTTCTTTCTTTGTCCTTCAGATGAGGAGGTGATCGTGGCCACGACTCGTATTGAGACTATGCTTGGAGACACCGCAGTAGCCGTTCACCCTGCCGACGCCAGATATCAGCATCTGAAAGGAAAAATGGTTCTTCATCCTTTCTGTGACCGCAAGATGCCCATAGTCTTTGATGACTTTGTGGACATGAGCTTTGGAACAGGTAGGCCTGGGGTACAGAAAAAAGATGTCATAGCTGCAGGTCTACAGTGTGCCGAGAATAAGTAATCATAACAAGTCGTTAAGCCCAGCCACTTGTCTCATTACAATTGTTCTTTTTTTTCTTTTTTCCCTTGTTCTCTGCTTGGCCTGTCTCTCTGCACCATTTTCTGTTCAGGCGCTGTCAAAATCACCCCGGCTCATGACCATAATGACTACGAGGTTGGAGAGAGACACAATCTGGCCTTCATCAACATCTTGGATGAAAATGGCCTGCTCATTAACGTGCCTCCTCCCTTCTTGGTATAGTGTCTCATTATCGTCCTTCCCCCCTGCAGTGTGTGACACTAAAGTCACGCTTTCTCATAGTTTGCTTCATGAGGCTATCTTATTTTTCAGAATTTTTTATTTTTAACTCGTCCTTCCCTCCCCAGGGCATGAAGCGTTTTGAGGCCAGGAAAGCAGTGCTTCAGGCTCTCAAAGACAGAGGCCAGTTTAAAGAGATCAAAGACAACCCTATGGTTGTCCCAGTTTGCAGGTAAAATTTGTGCACAAGCTGGACATGGGTTGTTTTTGTTTGAGCTTCCTTTATCTGTATTCCTTTAAGCCCCATTGTGCATGTTCCCTATCAGCCGTTCCAAGGACATTGTGGAGCCGCTGCTGAAACCCCAGTGGTATGTGGACTGCAGAGATATGGGCAAGGAGGCTGCTGATGCTGTCAGAGAAGGCAGGCTCAAAATCATCCCTGACCACCATCTCAAAACATGGTTCAACTGGCTGGACAACATTAAGTAAATACTGCTTCCTGATTGTTTATTTTTTAGTTTTAAGCTTTTAGTTTAAGCATTTTGACACTTTTGGTTTCTGCAGTTTTAGGCATTTAAACAGAAATCTTGAGAAAAGGTGTCAATTTCAGTGTAGGAAATTGACACCTTTTTGTTATCAGTTAATTGGCAGAATATTTCCTTGGCTATTTGATTAATATATTATTTAAAACAGATGAAATTTTCTCAGAAACAAGCTTGTTTAAGCTCAAAGATATTTGATTTCTCATCACACAGGAAAAAAGGAAATCAGTTAATAGAAAGTGATGAGCCAGAACCGGAGAAAGTTTAATTAAAAAAAGAATATATTACATTATCAATTATTAAAATTGATGCCAGTTAATTTTCTGCCATCGCCTCACCTATTAGTGAACAAATTGGTTCAGGTCTAGAAAGGAGATGATTATCAGAAAGTGTGCACAGAGTTCATTTTCACATCCGTCTCTCTGTCTTCTTTTTCAGGGATTGGTGTATCTCTCGGCAGCTGTGGTGGGGTCACCGTATTCCTGCTTACTTCATCACTGTCAACGATCCGTCTGTGAAACCAGGAGAGGTAAGATGACTTCTCTTTTTGTTGTCAAGGTCTGGAGGACTTCAGATGACAGATAAAAGCTGCATCCGTATCGTGCATGTCATTGTCTGTTTCTCTGATTTATTTCTTCTTCTGTTCTTTTGCCTGCAGGACATGGACGGTCATTACTGGGTGAGTGGGAGATCAGAGGAAGAGGCCAGGGAGAAGGCGGCGAAACGCTTTAATGTGTCTGCAGACAAAATTACCCTCAGACAGGGTGAGATTTAGCTGTTTTTAATTTGGCACTTTTCCGTAGCACAATTATTGTAAAGTTATCTAATAACTTCATAATGCGCCAACACACACATTTGCCTAATTTAATTAATTCTACTCCATATTCATGCAGATTAGATAACTTTTGCTCCTGCGTTTCAGACGAGGACGTTCTGGACACTTGGTTCTCGTCTGGCATTTTCCCCTTTTCTATCTTTGGCTGGCCTAATGAGGTAAAACACTGAGGTTAAATGACTTTCTTTCTGCTGACACAGACGGCACATTGTTTCAGTTGACTGAAAGAATACCTTAAGCAGAATAGAAAAGAGAAACATGGAAATGTTTAATACCTGATTTCTGGTTTCATAGTATAAAAGAAAAAACTCTCCTAAAATATTAATCATTCGGTGTTTTTCCCCAATGTGTTTGTTGTCGTTGGTTCTAGAATGAGGACCTGCAGGTGTTTTACCCCGGCACCTTGTTGGAGACGGGCCATGACATCCTGTTCTTCTGGGTTGCCCGCATGGTGATGATGGGTCTCAAACTGACAGGCAAGCTGCCCTTCAAAGAGGTGAGACCAATCACCCACGACACTGACACAGCAGGATGTGATATTTGTAGTACATGACTCACTGATGTTTTCGTTTCATTTTTCAGGTTTATCTGCATGCAGTGGTACGTGATGCTCACGGAAGGAAGATGAGCAAGTCTCTGGGCAACGTTATCGACCCTCTAGACGTCATTACAGGGATCTCCCTGGAGGTAAAGCCTAATCAGCCTTTAATCCACGCTCAGATACACACAAACACTTAGGCAAACATAAATATACATACTCTTTTCTCCCATCTGTTTGGGTTGTCTTTTACATAGTCACCATGCTCTTATGGGTCCCTTGAGGCCCTTACTCTTATATAAACTTTATTAAGCACCTCTTTCTGCTTCCAACAAGCTTTTATTGAGTCCATCAATCTCTTCACCAGCTGCGGGGAAATTGTTCAGTCAGATGAAACGGACCTGTCCTCTAGAGGGCACTGAAGGACTTGTAAACTAAGCTTAACCCTGAATGTTTTCCCTCTGAAGGTCCTTTCCTCCCTGGCCAGTTTAAACATCAGGCAGTCGAAGGAGGTCTCGTATTCTGAAGATGAAAAGAGAAAATTGTTGAAAACCTCCCTCGTCCTCTTACTCTCCATCCTCTAGGGTCTTCATGCCCAGCTGATGGACAGCAACTTGGATCCTGTGGAGGTGGAGAGAGCGCAGCAGGGCCAGAAGTCAGACTACCCAAATGGCATCCCAGAGTGTGGCACAGATGCTCTCCGGTTTGCTCTGTGTGCTTACACCAGCCAAGGTGAACTTTTTACGTCTTCCTTGTTTGTCCTGTTTTCCTTCTTAGATTCCTTTTAATGACCAGTGTTTGAAATTCACTAATATACATTAATTACAAACCATAAAGCTTATCTCTGTCAATCAGAAGTAGACATTCATGAGTGTTTCAGGTAAATGAATCCCTTTATGCCTGAAAATGACTTTGGTGTAGATCTGCACCTTTTCTTTCATCAGACCAATGCTATAGTACCCACAGCTATGGCCACTAATGCCATTTTCACTCATGATAATTCTTCTAGCAGATAGAAAACCACATTTTAACAAGTATAACAAGTATACAGCTTGATTTCCACTGGAGTCGTTCTTTGGTATTTACTGAAATCTTCATTTCTGAATCTCGCAGGTAGGGATATCAACCTGGATGTCAACCGCATCCTGGGCTACCGTCACTTCTGCAACAAACTGTGGAATGCTGTGAAGTTTGCCATGAAGACTCTAGGAGACAACTTTGTACCATCAGAGAAAGTCCAGGTGAGACCAAGGGAACAGATGAAGGATACAGAACATAAACAAAGTCTGTTCCATGCTTATGGATATTCCTCGAGTTAGATGCGTAACACATTTTGACCAAATCTCTGTTTCAAAACAAAACAGTGTTTGTTTGGGGGCTTAGTTTGCCATGATTTGTATTCGTAGATTGGCACACATTGACATTTGGGACATACCTGGTGCGGGGTTGTGTTGCCTGAATCTAAAGATCTCTCTTTTTTTTTCTTTTTTACACTTCTGTCGATCCTCTCAGTTATCTGGAGAGGAGAGCGTATCTGACAGGTGGATTCTGTCCAGGCTGAGCGCCGCTGTTACACTCTGTGACGCCGGCTTCAAGGCCTACGACTTCCCAACCATCACCACTGCCATCTACAACTTCTGGCTGTACGAGCTCTGTGACATCTACCTGGTAAGGATCTTGTAGGCGACTGAGCAGCCCAGAGTCTCATGAAAGTTCCACTTCCTCCTTATCTTTTCCTTTTTCTCTTCTTGTTTTCCAGGAAAGTGTGAAACCAGTATTCAGTAAAGCAGAGGAAGACAGCATGAGCCAGAGACAAGCCCTGGTGTGCAGACAGACCCTTTACACCTGTCTAGAGGTTGGTCTACGCCTGCTGTCTCCCTTGATGCCCTTCGTCACTGAGGAGCTCTATCAGAGGTTACCACGAAGAAAACCTCAGAGCGATCCTCCCAGCATCTGCGTCACATCATATCCCACCACCGAAGAGGTGAGAAAAAGAAGGGGGGGGCAGCTTGTGCTGAATCTTACTGATGCTCAAATAGCCTTAAAAAGTTTTTTTGTGGAGAGTGCTGTTTTGTGTTTTTTGCAATTACATTTTTTCCCTGTGATTTGTTGTAGTTCTGCTGGAACAGTGAGGAGGTGGACCGCGACATGGAGTTCATAATGACCATTGTCAAGACGATCCGATCGCTTAGGGCTGACTACAATCTAACCAAGACCAGAGCTGACTGTAAGACACACAAAATAAATTTTAAAAGTGATGCTAAAAATAATTTTTAGTTCATATTTCATCTATTTTCATGTGGAAATTAACCAGCATGTCTGTTCAATGCTGTACTTACAGTTGGAAATTAGCTCAATTCAGCATGTTCACACAAGCCTGCCAGCTTCACATGGAAATCTTTTTGCACACTGCTCAGAAAAATTAAGGGAACACTTGACCTTACAGTCCCAGTTAAGCTTCTGGGATATTAATCTGTCCAGTTAGGAAGCACAAACCATTTAGAATTCACTTCACAATGGTTTGGTGCAGATGAAAGTGACAACAGGTGGACTGGAGAGGCAACAAAGACAGAGAAAGTTGGGAGGAGGGGTGGTGACCACAGAAAATTTTGCCCTCCTGGTTGAGTTTCCTGTAGTTCGGCTTTTTGTTAGTATCCTTGTCACTGCTGGTAGCTCGAGTCGGTATCTGAAGCCCGTTGAGTCCTGTTCATCCGGGTCGGTACATTCATACGTGTTATCACAAGATTTGCTGTCTTTCCCCACCACAGTCTCAACAGTGTGGAGGTGATACCTGGGGATACTAGCAGAGCTGGCTCTTATGCTATCTGTTCTTCTCTGTGGGACAAGGAGCACTGCCAGAGCCCTTACAGAATGACCTCCAGCAGGCTACTTACATCCTCGTTTCAGATCAAACTGTTAGAAACAAAATATGTGAGGACCTGGCGACATTCACCTGATCTGGCGATCTGATTTGTGCTCACGAATCAGCTCCGTGCAGCTCCACTACTGGCGCCCTGCTCTCTTCACAGATGAAAGCAGGTTCATACTAAGCACGTGACAAGCATGAAATAGTCTGGAGATGCTGTGGCAAATGTTATTCTGCCTGCAACATCATCTGTGAAGAGAACGGGATGCCAGTGGCGAGCCTGCCAGTTCTGGTTTTCCTAGGAGGATGCCAGTTGAGCTGCATGGTGCTTGGCTGTGAGCACAGATCCCACTTGTCACCCTCATAGAGTCTGATTCTGACTGTTTGGTTAGAAACATGCGCTTGAATAACCTGCTGGAGGTCATTCTGTCTCTGCTGCACAATGGACCAGATACCGGTCCTGCTGCCAAGTTGCCCAGCTCTCCTCGTGTCCCCTGGTGTCTGTCTGAGAGACACTGTAAATCTTCTTGTATGGATGTGGCCATCCTGGAGCTGGACTCACTGAGTAACCTGAGTGGGATGTAGACAGTGACTCATGCAACCAGCAGCAAGTAAAATCAGGAGGGATAGAGCGAGAGCAATGGTCTGTGGCCGTCACCTGTGAGAACCATTTCCTTTCCAGAGGTTGTCTTGTTGTTGCTTCTTCAGCAACTTTCATTTGCACCAAAGCAGGTGAACATGATTCTGTATGGTTTGTAATTTCTGACTGGACAGATTGATACCACTTAAATTTTAGGGATATTATGTTATACTGGGATGATCGAGTGTTCCCTTATTTTATTTTTTTGAGCAGTCTATTTTTATTCCACTATAGTTTTGAATTTGATGGCAGTAATGCTGCATTTTATGACAAGCAATGATTTAAAGATCTAAAGAGGGGAGCAACTGTAGTGACAGATCGAGTGGACTATAGCAACAAGAGTTTGGCCTGAAACACACGAAGACTTTAGAAGTCTCCAAGAAAAGTTTCTGATTCTCTAAAGAAGTAAACTTGCTATTAAAAGAAAGGATTAGAGTCTAACAAGCAGTTTTCAGCTACTTTACATAATATTTTCCAACCTCTCCTACTTTATAGTTCAACTTCGGCATACAGATATTGGAAAATATGTTAAAGCATTTACATACCATATGTTGTTATTATAAAATATGCTTCATTAAAATGAATTAAACTGCACACCAGTATGTAGAGGATGTGTATGCACTGAATCAGAGTTATAGCTCATCAAGAATGCACTGTTCTGATGCTCGAAACCTTTACCATCTGTATTTTCCTCTCTTAGGCTACCTCCAGTGCATAGACTCTGCAACTGTGTCCCTGGTGCAGAAATACAGTCTGCAGATCCAGACCTTGTCTTATTCTCAGGCCGTCATCCCTCTGACAGCCAACCAGCCTGTCCCAGAAGGCTGTGCTGTGGCTATCGCTTCTGACAGATGTACTGTCAACCTTATGCTCAAGGTGAGGGCCAGTATAATCTGCCCTGTTCTGTTTGTATCCTTCCATCTGTCTGTTATATCAGGTGTGTGTATCTTAGACCCCCTGTACTATGAATGCACTAGTGTTTTACATGTAGGTTTTCTTTTTTTCAAGTTTTGAATTAGGTGAATTCCCCTGTGAATAGCCTGATAGATATGCATTTATACTATCAGGGATGCCATTTTTAAATTTGCTCCACCTGAATGGCAGTTCAGTGTTTTGTTTTTTTTTAAGTTTCTCCATTGCAGAGCAAAAATAACAGGATCAAGTTTTAGCTGCGATTCCCATTTTCACTTCTTTTCCCCCCCACAGGGTCTCATCGATGTGGAGAAGGAAGTGGCTAAGCTGATGACGAAGAAAGGGGATTTGGAGAAACAGATGGAGAAACTGAGAGAGAAGATGGGGAAGAATGACTACAAGGAGAAGGTGCCGGTGAAGGTGCAGGAGCAGGATGCTGAGAAGGTGGGAAAAGGAAATTGACTCGACAGGATTCTCAGGTTGTAAGAATTCCTTGTAAATAAAAAACTTCCTCTTTCTCTCCACAGCTACGACAGAGCCAGATTGAGCTTGAGAAGGTGAAAGAAGCCATGGACAACTTCAGGAAAATGATTTAATTCCTATTTAGCTTTATGTAAAATCTGCTTTTTTTCATGTCATGTTAATTTTCTTTTTTTCCCCCCCAAGTGAATAATGGACAATACTCAATAAAACTCTTGTACCAGACAGCGGTCTTCAGGGATGTGAAGCAATCTATTAATCTAACTCGCTTGTAAATCTGTAAAGTGTTGAGCAGTCGTATCAAATAATGAACAAAAGAATCAAATCCCTTGTCAAATTTTCATTCGGCATATTTAATAGAACATTTAAGAGCATCATTTTAGGATACAGCTTTGTTCAGAAAGACGGTGCCCACAGAAAGGAAATGAACCTGAATGGCTTCGGCTGCATTTTTAAAGACTTAAGTTCTTCTGGCCTGACAATATTAGGAATTTTTTAAATCCACTTACAACATATTTCTACTTACAGCTGCTTTAGAAATACAGCCAAAGAGGGGGAGACTGGAAGGAGTGAGTAATGGCTTGTGCATTTATTTAAAATGCATCTTTCTTTTCTTTTTAAAAGGAGAAACACTGAAAAGTAGAATTCATTACAAAAACTAAAATAAAACATGTTATAATTTACAGGGATTTGTCTGAGGGGGCATAAATAGTAGACCAGATACTTCTAGATGCCATCACGGCAAAACTATACGTGACAACTCGTCTTAGAAAAATCCTAGAACAAAATCACAGCAGTACATTCACGCTGTGCCAGGAACAAACTCTGACCACCGGCCATACGAGTCCTCTGTCTTTGCCCTCGTCCATCCATCAGTGGGCTTTCCCCCCCTTTTTTTTTTTTTACAGTCTCCAAGGCGGGTGGAACTCGATGGCGGGGAGAGGAGTGCAGTGTGTTGCTTCGAAGTTTCGCATGTACTTTCGTGCCTTGAGAGAAAGAAAAAGACAGCAGGGATGGAGGAGGAATGTGGAATGAGAGGTGCAGAACAAAAAGTGCAGAACTTGATTATATTAGGTTTGGTCTATCTGGCTCAGTGCCTTACAAATCTCTCCCATCTCTTAAGGGTTTACACAGGAGGTGAATAAAGCCTAATTTAGAAGGCATTACCAGGGGAGGAAAAGCATAGCATTAGCTGTAATTGATGGCACTCCTCTTGTTTGATGTTAAATGACTTCAATAAGCTGAGCGCAGTGAAATATATTACACCAGTCAACCTGAGAGCACAGGTGAGCTGGTTACTATGGCGACCAGGAAAGTGTTCTTTAGTGGTAATGCTGTCTGAATAGCTGTGATCTTTTTTTTTTTTTTTTTTTTTTTTTAAATGGGGATGCAATAGAAGGGGGGAAGGTAAACCGACCTAAAACGAGAAGATGGGGCTTACCGAGAAAAGGAAATGAGACGCTGAGCGTAAAAGGAGGAACTTGAATGTATTAAAATCAAACTTGGACAGATCAGATAAAGACAACAAGTGGCTGCCCTTTAAGCCACACAGGGGAATAACTGTTCTCACGGAGATGTAGCACACTGATAACAGCGGATGACTTCCTTACCAAGAATAGAGCCAGCTGCCGCCTTCCCTCTAGAGTCATATCTTCACCTGGTAACATTAACAGTGCATCAGACCGTATTAAAAACACTTTATGTTTGTGGGGAGTTTATTTGCCTTTTAAATGTGAAAGCAGCCCAGGGCTTACCAACACTCCATGGAAACGAAACATCTCTGTCTGCCTGATAGGACTGCAGCACAGACACGCACCAGTCGTCGTCCACTTCATAGCCACTGTACACAGACGCTGCAGACAAAGAGCTGGTGTTATTATACAGTTAATAATACAAATTTACGAGCAAGTTGGTGTCCTAAATATAGCCAAAATTTACACTTTGAATACATTTAGGACCACATGTTTTTGGACAATTACACCAATTTTGTAGCTTGGATTGGGAGTGAAGGGCAGACTTAGCTTGAATTCAAGCTGTTTTTAAAATACATTGCATTTACTGCTAAGGAATAACAGCCACTTTAAAACGCTGTCCTCATTTCCCAACGCTCAAAAGTAAAATGACAAAGTATAATACTTTAATGAAATCCTTTACATTCAGTTAGTACCCGTCCAGATACCATAGGCATCACTAAATGCCGTATTTCCTACCTTGCTCTGCCAAGCCTATAATTGCAGCCACCTTTAGTTACTGCTTATTTATGGCTCTTTGCTGCAGTGAGTTGCATGTAAAAATTGAAAATGATGCTCTATTTGTGTTGAGATCAAATGACTGCCATCCAATTTCTTTAGATTTAACCACTCTGGTCATTATCCCTTTGCACTGCGAAGTGCTACCTGATCGGTTTAACAGCATCTGGCTGAATCTGCAGCTCTGTATACGTCCCAGTTCATGTTGCCATTTCTAGCAGTCAGCAGTCACAAAAACATCAAACATCAGTGACCTAGTTACACTGTCATAACATTCCCTCCACCATGTTTTATAGAAAACATGGTATGCTTCAAATCACGAGCAGTTTCTGTTTCTCCATAGGTTTACTCTTCCTCCCATCATTCAGACTTTTTATTTCAGGACTGTGCACATGTCCTTACTAGTTCTTGTGTGTAACCAGTGGTTTGCACCTTATTGTAAACCCTCTGTATTTACATTCACAAAGGCCCCTCTTGGTTATAGATCTTCACAATGATCTGCCTACCTCTGGTGAGTGCATTCCTTCTTTTTAAGAAAGAATCAGATTGTTTATTTGACCACTTCTAGAGTTTACATTCCCTCTGATGAGTCTGTGTTTTTGTCTAATGATGGTCTATAAACATCTCTCTGGTCTTCTCATTGAGAGTAAAACGCTACCAAATATAACTTCAGCTCCTATTGGTTTAATGGTCACTTAATAAGAAGGGCACAGGCCTCACCAGGCCATGAAACTGTAAACCACTGGTCCAATTACTTCTAAGCATCTGAAAACAGGTGATACAGTACTTTTGGTAAGCGTGCTTTTTTGATTGTTTGATTCAAAATCTCCTGTCAAGTGTGCAAACTGTTTAAATACCTAAGGGCATAACTGTAGATGTCCGAGTCCAACCACCACAAGGCTGGAAATTCCCTCTACAATAAATTCACTCGTTCTTAACGTATTTATGATTATATTGCAGAATCTGCCCAATTTTCTCCCATTTCACAACATTAATGCATCTCTCCTGGACCCAGATCAGGTTATCAATTTTCAAAACTTAATCACTTTAGTTTTTGGGCGGATCGCACCTCCAGTAAAAATTTCATGCAGGGTTGGCCATAATGTGACAAATCCATAAAGTTATCAAAAGTTTTACCCATAAAAATGAATAAAACAATAAAAACCTATTTAATTTAAATGACCTCCGAGTCAAAACAAAGGTTTTCTGCATTGTACAAATTCTGAAGGTGTAAACAGGTGCATGATCATCGTTTTTACAAACACGAGGTTGTGCGCTGTAACTCTGTACCTCGGGGTAAAATTTTCAACAAGGTCTACTGTAATATCCTGAGGCAAACGATCTGTGCTGTGAAGATTTTCAGCCGGAGCAACACAATCTGAATCATTTGTTGAGTAATCAGAACACAAGATCTGTCCAAGGAAACCATCACGAAGAGGAAATGTGAATTATAGTTTTTAGATGTTTAAAAGGAGGAGTCAGACTTTTACAATAACACCTTTTACTGTGCCACATACCTTCTTCTAATGGACTGGAGGCTCCGAGCCATTGTCTGACTACTCTGATCCCTTCATCTGTCATTATTTTGGGATACCTGTCCAGAAAAATGATATCGCCAGTTAAAAAGTGTATTACTCAAGTGCAAATTGACTGAACAGCGAGAACAATGAGAACATTGAAGACTAAGAGACCAACCTGAACTGTAGCAGCTTGAGCAGGAGGTCATTGCCTCTGTTAGACATGATGTCCTCAGGACCCCTGAAATGCAAAATAAAACTCAAAGGTTAATTACTTAAAAAAAAATAAATCCAACAATAAAAAGGTTATTTTAAAACTACATGTGAAACAACAAAATATGAATAGAGTAAAAATGTGACGACAGCCTCTCCTCACAGCGAGGAAACATAGGCGTGGCTGGTGCTACTGACTGCAGGACAATCACAAGGAAACTGCACAGGTCACCCTGCAGGAGGCAACCTATCTCCAAACAACGATGATCCAACTCAGACTGACTGCAATCACACTCAGACAGATTCTAAAGGTTTGCAAATAACTGCTGTCTAATTTATCTGCAGACAGAGCGCCAACAGATTGCAATCAATATGGAAAGGGTTGCGCTGTTAAACGCAACCCTTCGATGGGTCTCTTTGCAACAGGAGACTCCACTCAACTAGTTGCCAACTGGTGGTGTTCTGCTTGTACTCCTATATAAAGTAAGACTGCCGAGTGCCTTTAAGATTTTGTAGTTAAACTCACATCTTGTAGCAACTTTGTAAGAATTTGTGTTTTAAATCCATCTGAATCTGTCTTCACTCAGACTGCTGTATTATTCATATATTTAATCAAACACATTTCATCGCATTACAAATTTTCACATTTAAATAATATTTCTTCACAATAAAATAAATAGAAGCAAGCAAATCCATTCACAGACACAAAACTTTCATAACCTTCACTGAAATCATGACTACAGGATGTTATTACTGGAAATAGTTTGGACTAAAAGCACAGGAACTTGTGAAAAATCCAGACAGTTATCATCATCAGATAAATACTGATTTTTAATCAGATTTTTAATGCTGTAAGTAACAAACACTGACTTTCCTTTCACGTTCCCTGTAGTGGTTACAAGGCAAACTGAACTGAAACACCCGGTGCAAGGGCTTCAAATCAAATATCGCTGCACTGAATATTTTCTGCAGTTTGAGTCAAAAGCTCAACTTGGCATTCATGTTCCCTGGAGAAATCTACAATACAGCTATCTCATAACTGTAATGAACCGAACCAAAGGAAGTAAGAAGTTCCGGTTACTGCTTATCCAAGAAATATGTCAATTTGTGACTGAGGGTGAACTTTCTACTTCTCTCTGTATTGTGAGAGTTTGCTTTCGTCAACTACATTATGGAAGTGCTGTGGAAATAAACAACTGTTTGCTTGGTACACAATTGTTAAAATCTTTTTTTATATTACTTACAATCTAATCCATATTAATCAACTTTCTTCTGAATGACTGTCCCTCACAACCGTGAAGCTTAAATAGGAGGGTTTAATGTGGGATCTTGTACTCACAGCCAGAGCTGTGTGCCTGAGAGTCAGCCACGTTACCAGAATCCACTGTCACTGCTATTATACAGACCTAAGAGTAGAAAAAAACCCTGAAGCTGTATTTAAAGCAGTCTGGAGCCTGAGCTTTTTATTTGTTTCTTTTAATTATTTTCTGCATGACTTTATCAACCTCTCAAATCGTTGAGGAGGAATTTTGGCCCACTCTTCTTTACAGCTTTGCTTCAGTTCATTGAAGTTTGTGGGTGTTTGTTTGTCCACAGCTCTTTTAACGTTTTTGCCACAGCGTTTCAATCAGATTGAGATCTGGACTTTGGACAATTGCAGCACCTTGATTATTTTCTTTTTCAACCATCCTTCTGTAGATTTGCTGCTGTGCTTCAGATCAAACCCAATTTCAGCCATGTTTAGCTGAAGAACAGATGGCCTCACATTTGACTCTTGAATACTTTGGAAAACAGAGGAGTTACAACTCAATGACTGCAAGGCAAAATGGTTCTGTGTCTGCAAAACAAGACCAAAGCAGCCCCTTCACCCCTGTGCTTGGCAGTTAGTATGAGGTGTTTGTGCTAATATGCCGTGTTTGGTTTACACCAATCTCCACTTTGGTCTCATCTGTCTAAAGGACATTGTTCCAGAAGTCTTGTTGTTTGTTCAGATGCAACTTTGCAGGCATCTGGGAGGTTTTCTCCCGGCAAACCTTTCCAAACAAGCCACACTTGTTCAATCTTCTTCTAATTGTACTCAACTTTGCAGGCTTCAGCAAGTTAAATGTTACAAGTCCGAGCTGTAGTATCTCTGTAGGTTTCTTGTAGTGTCCCTGAGCATAGAGCATGCCCAGGATGACTCTGGGATGAATATTTATGTTCACTATGTTAATGCACACCTCTGTAGCAAATTCTATGGATGAAGTAAGGGTATACTATGGGTGATAATTCAGTGTACTTAATAATTATATATTATAGATACTTGTGTGTGTCAGTGTGTCCAGGTCACCAACTATCTTCCCAGGTTTTGGGAAACTGATATGGGGTAACTAGACATGCCCCATCTCCTTCATCTTTGAGCATTTTTAATTTGAGATGTCATTTAGCGCTTTCTTTCTCCTTCTCTAAATCCAGCTTCCCCTAAAAAAGTCCCCGCTTAGGAAAGTCCACACCGGAAATGTTTTATTTGTCACGCATTGGTGGTTGATGCAATTACCAGATATTCCAAGCTCTGGTTACCTAGGTAACCGTATCTCATGTCAACCAACAATACCCTTCATTCTCATTGATAGTTGCTTTAATTGCTCACCCCAGTGGTGAGAAAACCTGCCCACTTCATGTCACCAGCAATCACTGAACTTTCTGTGGTCTGACTGCATCATGTGTGGACATTTCTGCAGTGGGCTGGGCAGTAAAAAGCAAACCTGCCATGCTGAGCCATTTGAAGGACTTTATAAGTTCCATGACATGTGTGGACTTACGTTGTGGTGATGATCTCATCTCTGGTTCTCCTGATCAGCAGGACTGGTCCCTGGTATCTGCACAAAGAGTTGCATGCGCTTGTGTTAATCATCAACCACACAACTGTGAGCAATCCACTAAAAAAAAATGTAGTTTTGCTATTGTTAGCGGCTGTATTACATAACATTCAGTGATTCAGAGTTTGACTTTTCACGATTAGTGTCACTGCAATCAGACTGTCCCACTCACTTAAGAACCTGCGCAGCGTTGTTGAGGTTCATGTATTGCCTAACTGTGTGTTGTACTAACGGCCCTGAAAGAGACCAAATACACTCAAGTTACTGACTTCTACAAAAAGTTGCTACATAGAGTTTGAGATCTTTAACATCTAGGACTCACTCCAGCTGTCAGGCATGACCTTGAGGGCCAGAGGCAGGAGGTCATCAAAGGAGGCATCCAACACTAATGATTGGATCTCTGGATATGACATCACTGCCCAGCTGGCTAAAAAGAGAAATAAAGAGACAGAGGAACAAAAAAAAAAAAAAAAAAAAAAAAAAGAAAAAAAAAAAAAAAAAGAGAAGGAAACACAGATAAGGGATAAACATAAGCCCGAGGAAGGACTACATACCATAATTCACACTTAACATTAAAGTGCTGATCATGTACTGTACTTCAGCTGAATACCCAAAAGCTAAAGAGAGTGCCGCGCACACACAAAGCCTCAGGATAAGGTTGACTAATCTTAATTTTAGCGATTTATTCCAGCCATGCTCTGACGAGGGCCATGAGGCTGAAACATTAGCATGTTTGTTGACATGGTCAGAATAAACAGGTGAAATTAAGATTACTCTACAGTATCCTGAAGCTCTGTGTGGGTGCTACATTTTTACCTCTGGGTATTCAAGGTTAGAATTAAATTTTTTTTTTAGCACAAAAAACTGGAAAAAAAATTAAAAAATTAGCATGTGTTGTTCTTGTCTTTGAGAACCTGTGAATCCTCCAATAGACCAGGCATATATAACAATGTCGCTGAGGCTGAATCCCAGTTTGTGTACTGCAAACTGGATCACCACATCCATGGCGTTGGCCTCATTCTGGGGAAACGGGACTCCCTGAAAGGAAAATACAGGTTTAAAAAAAAAAAAAAAAACCCGCCCATCATGCATGACTAAATTAACAGGCTCAACCTACACATAAACAATGACACTTTAAGTAACCTCCCAAATGATTTTATCTTTAATGGGAGTGTACACGTTCCTCTTGAACAATACTCCCTGGCTAAAACTAGAATTTCCACATACTGGTATTTTCCACTGAGCTGTTTATTTGTTCTAACTCAAGCACACAGCAGTACAGTATGCAGCACATACATTGTAGACCTATTTTATGATGATAAAAAAAAAAAAAAATCTACCAACACTGCTTACCGTGCTGCCTCCAAAGCCAGGGTGATTCCAGCCCAGTACAGAGTAGCCACCTACAGTGTACATCAGCACAATACTGAACTATAACTGCGACAATTTCCCACTGCACGAAATTTAAATGTCACTACAAAATATTTCAGCTCTTGGAAAGTAAAGCATTCCTTACCCTCCAGCGGCGTATTCATGCAGCCCACCTCATAAAAGCCTGCGTTCCCCTCACAGCAGATGACCTGTGGCAGAATTAGAGAACCAGCTGTAACGTGACCAACGCGACAGAAATGATGTCGGACCCTGGAACAAGCCCAAGGCATAAAATAACAAATCACTGCAGACATTTACCAGAGTCTGGCCATTCTGTCCCCCATCTCTCCTTCGATCCACAAACATTGTGTCAATCTCATTACCGTCACAGGCCACCAGCTTGTTTCTTTGGCCGTCAAACTGTGACAAAGTGGGACAAAAATGATTGAGTGTGTGCATTTATTATACTCTATATGAGAAACCAAATATGCTTCTTTCCCACCTCTTCTATTAATTTAGCCTGACCCTGCTGCAGCATTGGTCTCATGGCTTTCTGCAGTAAACCCACAGAACCGGGGTACAGCATCCTCCTCCCAAACGTGTGGGCAATGACAAAACTGCAGACAAAGACAGATAATGACACTGTGGCATAACTGCTAACAGGCTAAAAAATATTTTCAGAAAAAAAAAAAAAAAAGGGTTGAAGGGGATGGAATAGGATGCCTAAGGTTAAGAGTTTGTGCTCCATTGGTGCTCCATTGGTGCGTTGCAATTAACAAATCATTGATCAGTGTTACCCCTTTTCCACAGATGTGGTGTTGGGTCCAGGCATTTTCACCACAAAAGATATTATTTTTTATGGAAGAGTCTTCCACACAAAATTCATCAATTACTGCCAGAGGCTGCACCCGATGTGCCCATGGAAATTACCCAAATTTCCACTTGCTGTGATATTAACAATCCATTCTTAAACATGCAGAAATGGATCTCAACAGGCAAGCCTGCATCAGTACCAGCACAGACACCATGTAGGTGGAAAAGAGATGTAACACAAACTCTGCATTTACCTGATGATGTGGCATGGTAAAGTGCGGACAGAGTGGAGGACACTGTCTGCTGCTCCTCTTAATCTGGGCTCTGGCCTCAGCAGAGAAACGCCAGCCTTGGACAGCTTTCTGTCAGACAGGTAGTCAAAGGCTTACAATGAATCAAGTGAGCCACAAAGCATTTGACATTCAGTGGCTGTATTCATCCAGTGTACTACCCAGTGCTTTGAATTCATATATTTAAAATAAGCAGAGAAGAGAAAAGCAGCAACCTCAGGTTCACTACAGATTAAACAAACTTACGGACTGCTGACTTCAGTCCAGCTGAAATCCAAAGGCCAATGTGAGAAGTCAAAGTCATAGCATCTCAGTTTTTTCTGGAAGGAAAGCAGAAAATATGTCTTAGTCATTTATCTCTCTTAATTCTCAAAACAGTATTAATGTTGAGCTTCTGAGTTCAGCTGCTATGATCTCACCTTGCTTGCTGGGGTGTGATTCTTCTTGGTTTCCTCAAGAATTGTGATAAACTGAACATAATCAGTGTTCCTAAATCTCCCCCACCCTTTGGCGATAAATGAAAAGAGCAAAGGGAGGCAGGGGGAAAGCAAAGACAGATGGAGTTATAGCAAAGTCCATGTGAGACACAAAACACATTTCACTGCAAATCCTCAAGGGTACGTTTAGTATGCCTCGTGGGTGTAGACCTTGTTCAACTGTCTCAATGGTAATAAAATCTTATTGGCATGCAGCATACACAGCATTGGTTTTGATCTCGAAAGATGAATAAACTGAATTACTCATCGTCTCCCAGCGAGTTCAAATCAGCAGCCTCACCTCTAAGACAGGCCACTCCAAGAAGACACACAAGAACAGTTCCCACATACTGACTCACAGGAACCAGTTTACTGCTACAGATGAAGCCTAAAGACAGACAAAGTAACAGTGATGCAAACACCATCATAGTGTACCCCTTCATCTGTCTGCCAGACTCGAGGCTCATTAACAAGCACTGATAAAAAGATTCACAAGCTGACAGCTACCCTACAACCATGTGCATAAATCAATACCATAAGCACTTTACACTAAGGAGTAACACACAACCTCAAGCAATTACTTTCTTGATGCACAGTCTTACTGGGTGTTTCAGTTGATTAGCTTTATATTATTCCCACATGCATGTGAACAGCAGTTCCTAAGTACATCTCCTAATGGTAGTTTTCCCCCCTTTCTCAGCAGAAAGAGAAATATGGCCACATGTGTCTAAGTGGAAATTATGATGATGATTATTTGAAACCATTCTAAGCAAATTAATGAAAAAATAGCAGTGAGAAGGAGGTAATATTCTGTAGTAAAACCTAAAAGAAAATATCAAGTGAATAAAAAAAACAAATCTTAAATTACAAGTAAAAACTTAAATATTCTTTGAGATACACATGAACCCATAAATGCATCTGAAAAAACCCTAAAAATCTGAAATTAACGCCTTTTTGTTAATTTTTTGTGACCACATTTCTTCATTTTGCAGGGTCGGATATCATAGATGGTAAACACTGTTATTGCATCTAATCAGGGAAAGCTTTAGAAAAATCATTAATCTTATGATTTGAGGACAGAAGGGTAAAATCAATATATTAACTTTAGTTAATATTTATTTTATTTCTCCGTGCACTCTCAGTGCTCCAGTTTATTTTTTTAATATGACTCTCTCAGGTTATGCACCTGTTTTGAAGCCTCGCATTTCTTTAAGAGAATAATTAGAATGTTCACATTTTGTACTCATAACCACTTCTCATAATATCTATAATGTCTTTACACTAGATTAATTACCATGTATTCTACCTTCAGTCACAGTTTCAAATTATAAATAACCCCAAAATGGTCCTAAAGCTTTTGAAAACGACATTCACTAAACCCATGAAGCTCACATTTTAGAAGTACAAAGAATGAGAAAATGGCTTCAGTGCTTCTTTTTTAATTTGCCATTTTTCACTGAGAGTACAAAGGAACAGAACTGGACAAAGAGACTGGTATAATTATATGAATCTATTTTTAAAAAAAACAACAACACACACACGTAATGTAGAAAAAACCAGAACAATGAAAAATTCCCACATTAAATAATCAAAGTGATGCTCAAAGCTATTTTTACTGTGCATCAAACAAAAACTACTTGCTTCACTTTTTTTCAGAGCCAGCAAAATAACATCATTATTATTATTATTATTATTATTATTATTATTATTATTATTATTATCATCATCATCATCATCATCATCATCATCATCATCATCACAATGTATTATAATATATTCACTAAATTATCATCTGGCATCGTGAGACTCATTTTTAACTGCAACTTGTTGGAGCATCAACATATCTGGCACAAATAACAATTATTATCAATTCATTTAGCAATTATTTACTCCAATCTATAGATTAACTCAGGTCTTTTAAACATCAAACAATAGTGAAAATGTCTATTAAACATTCCCACACCCCGAGGCAGTGGCTTCAAATGCCTGAAATAATTTCAAATTTACAAAAATAACCTTCCCACTGGACACTTCCTCCATTAATCACTTATAAAAAATGGCTGCTGACTAAATTCCAGTTAACCAGATAATCAACACACTGACTAACATTTCTAATAATTTCAGCTGTAGTCACACAATTCATGAATCAGCCTACCTTTCCTGTAAAGATAGCAAAGAAGAAGAGGAGAGCTGTAGTAGGACAGAGACCATAGTGCTGAAGCCTGGAGGAAGAAATCATAAACAAATCACTAATCATTAATTTAATCTACTTCTGTTTAACTCCACCTACTTCTTTCTATACAGTTCATTACGATATAATACTGACCCAGCCAAGAATGCTGTCAGTGTGTCTTTCCAGACCCCTAGGTTGGTAGTTCCATCCCTGGCAAAAGAGAAGGAAATACTGATCATATCATGCATCAATAGTTTCCCTGATGTTACGTAAAATCAAGTTATTAATAGAAAGAGAAAGGTTCTGAGTTATGCGTGTTCACTCTGTACACCTAAAATTTCTATTACAGCTCTGAATCATGCTGCCTGCAGAGGCTTTCTGATGACTTGGTGGTGGTGGTTGGGGAACTGGTGGATAACTTTATGAAGTGGTGTAGCAGGAATCAACTGCTACTAAATGTAAACAAGACTGAGAAGGTAATGGTCAAATTTGAACATTAACATTACGCACAAATACCTGCTGAGCACTTAATGACCTTCTTCACAGCACACAGAAACTGCAGGCAGCATCTTTGTTATTCATCTACCTTTCTTATTAAATCTAAATCTAAATAATTTCCCCCAGGGATCAATAAAGTATTCTGATTCTGATTATTATAGCTGTTTGCAAAGCTGCTGATTGCTTTTTAAAGTTTGAATGCAAAGGCTAAATGTAGGCAGAAATATATGGAACCAGGATCATCTGTGGAAGCTCAGCTCAGTCAATGTATGCAACTAGAGATCTTCAAGCAGTCTGTGGTCTACTGGTGAAGAGATGCCAACAGGATCAATAAAGTCATTCACAAGGCTGCAACAATCATTAGGAAAAAGCTGAACACATTTCAGACAGTGAGATGAAGGTGGTCAATGAACAGATTTCTCCCCATAAAAGACAAAACATCCTATTCTGTCTATTATTCATTACACACAGAGTATGGAAACCGAGTGCTGGTTCCAAATTGTCCAGCCCTCAGGAATCGTATCAATAACAACATGTTTTTCTGACAGTTGGAAAACAGTGACATCACATTTATGTCACTGTGGACCTTCTGCACATCTTAATCTGCACATCTCTCGTTTTACTCAATTTACAGATCATAGACTCAAAGATAAAATTGATCTGGAATCAAAAAGCTAATCAACTTTAGTCTGACTTAAAGGCAAAATTGATAATAGCATTAGTATCAATCTGCATTCACATTTCCAACACACTCATTCGCCTCTGCTGACAGGAAGCATTAGCTCTATAGAACTGCACACTTGTGTGACAGGTGAACACAAAGTTGTACTCATGAACGTAAACATCTGTACATATTCATACTGGATATATTATTCACTGCTTTGTTTTTGCACATCTGTTCCTATTGATCTTTTCCCTCTCCCTTTCAATCATCACCACATATAGTAACATGGCCACTTTATTAGGTGCAACTGCAGGTAGAACTATTTAGGCATGTAAACAAAGTGAAGACCATCTGCTGAATTTGAATCTTGTTCACATCTTGAATCTTGACACACATGGCCTACAGCTGCTTTAGACCACACCACGTGCCACTCTTATCAGCTAAGAATAGAAAAGGAGGCTAGAAATTGCACCGGCTCGAGTGTGCGGGATATTTTCTTGGTATACTTTGGGCGACTAACTAAGCTTTATTTAAAAACCACAGCCTACCCCAATATTGATGCTGACCATGTCAATCCCTTTATGGCCACTGTGTACCCTTCTTCCGATAGCTGCTTCCAGCAGTCACCATATCACAGAACTCAGACCTTATCAGTTTGGTTTCTTAAATATGGCAATGAGCTCACTGCACTCAAACGACCTACCACCCGCTCAACCAAAACCTTTGAGATGTGGTGAAATGGGATTCACATAATGCATGTAAGGCTGACAAACTTGCAGCAACTGCGTGAAGCTGTCATAACAGTACGAACCAAAATCCTTGAGGAATGTTTCCAGCACCTTGTGGAATCTGTACCACGAAGAACTAAAGCGAAACAGGGCCCAACCCGATACTAGCAAGGTGTACCTAATAAAGTGTGTAAGTCTATGTAGAAGTGTATGTATTCGATGCTGAGCGTCGAATTCTTTAGATCTCCAGCTCTCATTTAATTTCTAGGGATACTTTTAATTAATTCTTTTGTGGTTGCGGTGTCATTTCCTTCGCATCACTTATTCGATCTATCGTTAATTTCATGCAAGTTAGCAAACGTTAGCTTAGCTGTTAGCATTATAATTTGAAGACAGAATGTATTCTACAATTCTGTCTTCCCAAATGCTTTTTACAGTTTTTATGCCTTTAAATTGTCCCTGTTTGAGTTTAATATTTTTATTCAATTTATTTGTTTCTGTTTCGTTCCTCCTGGGTTCTCCTCGGCTCCTGGCTAGCGTTAGCAGAAGCGGTTTGACATCATCGAAGATAGATTGAATTTAAATGACCGCTCCTTAGACGACGAGACGAAACAAAACACAACGAGACCAAGGAAAGCGTGTCGTTGCGTTCTTGTCTTTTCATTCATTTCTAAAATGTCATTGCAATGCAGGGTTTCAATAACAAACACCTGACACTTCCGGGCCGCAGCTTCAGCTAAATGGAAGCGAAAGGATTAATTATTGCTCAATCTTTCGCACTCAGCTGCTTTAAAAATCATGCAAAATACTGTACACATCCGTACCCTCCTTCCCGATCTCCCGTCAGGTCGAGACTGGTCCGGGGAACGATGAATTCGTTGAAGATGAGGCCCTAAAACACAGCGAAGCCACATCCAGACGGCCATTCTTCCACTACGAGAACTACGGAAGCCCGTACCCACCAAAACCTCAAACGCGAAACGCTCTTAAGAATATCTTGTTTAGAAATTAAAGCAAGAATTACACCCAAAGTCTTTATTTAAAAGTTTAGTATACATATAAATTAGAATAAAATTATTGGTACATATATTATTTGCAGAAGATTATAAAATTGGAAAACAGCAAATATGACTGACAGCAAGGAAACTCATGAAAAGATCATTTGACATACAGAAGTAGGGTACTGTATCAACTGCTATACATGGGTGACAGGTTTTGAAGCATTTTAAGTAAAGAATGCTTTAACTTTACTACTTGACAATAGCTTAGAATAGAGTAAAAACATTTAAACAATTGTGTAGCATGTCCCTAAAGCACTGAAGTTTTTCTTTAAATCCAAACTCTGACATTTGGCTGTTACTTGTGTTTAAAAAGGCCTTCTGCAGCAGCTGGGAGCTGAGCGGATGTGACAGCTGGATACGGGGGAGATGTGGGTAGGTGATCAGCTTTGACACTGCTCGTATCTGAAAACAGAATGTAAAGACACACTCACAAACACACACACACAAATCTCCAGTGCCCCAGTCTCTTTTATTCTTCCTTAAACACAAACACAGACAGCCCACGCAACAACAGCACACGGGTGAAGGAGTGCTGCCTGTCAGCGCGTGGCGTGATATTATGCCACAGTGTCAGAGTGATTTTCAGGCTGGGGTGATTGGTGAGTGTGAGAAAAATGTGAAGGGCACATGAGTGGCAGTGCAAACACACAACATACAAAGGCACACACAGGTGATGCAACTGTGTTTGCTTACCGCTCCAGTTCTTTATAGACATCATCCTCTCCTCTTGGCTTCAAATCCTGACATAAAGAAGAAAGGGGAAACGGGAAAGAGAGAGAGAGAGTGAGTGAGAGTGAGAAGGAGTGGGACAGAGAGGAGAAGGATAAAGAGATGTACTCAGGCCAGATTTATGTCCCTCTGGTGTGTAATGAGATTGATTTGTTAATACCACTAATGTAAGGGTGACAGTTGATAGGCAATGTTTTTATCTGAGTGAAGGCTGATAGATTAGAGGAGAAGACTGGAAGTGAGAAGGAAGACGTATCTGCTGACAGCTTAGGGAGGGTGCAATAGAGAGAATGAGACTTTGTATGCACTAGTGAAGATGTGTGTCACAGTTACTTGCACAGAGACATGCATGCACAGTGCCTGCATGTGTGTGAGTGCATAATAACTCACCATGTAGACTGGACCCTGGGGAGGGGCCTGTTGGGAGGGGAAAAAACTGGTTTAATGAACATCAAGTGACAGAGAGGGAGGGACACTTGAAGTCGGAGGAAAACAGAAGCAGACGAGGGAAGAAAAAGTGCACTATAGAAAGAAGACGGTAAAGGGGGGGAGGGGAGGGGGAGGGAAGCAAATACCAGAGGGGCAATGGAGAAGCGGGGAAGATGAGGGCAAAAATCATCAGGAGGTATTTAGTTGAATTCATCACCTGTCTAATATCTTCAGGATTCTCATAGATGTTCTCTGCTTCACCCGAGTGGACAGACAGAGACTGCTCGATACCTGAGTACAAAAAGACAGTTACTAGTGTACACACACGCAAACACACTCGGCTGCACAGGGATGGAGGAGCTGGGAGTGGGGTAGGGGGCAGATTCATTACAACAACCCCAGAGGATGTCACGGCCCAGATCACTCAGTGGAAGCCAACAGGGGCCAAAGATGGACGGAACACGGAAAGCTGTCAAAAAAGAAAACGCCAGAAGACTCACCGCGATCAGAAATGTGTCTCTGTCTCCATAGCAACACACCGACAGCTGCGGCAACCAGGGGCACCAGGAGTAATAAAGCAGTGAGAGAAGGGCGCGGGGAGGAGGTGGTGTCATCGACACTCTCTACAAAAGGAAAAAGTGAGAGAAAGAGAAAAGAGAGAGAGAAGCATGATTTTTTCCAAGAACGGTGCTAATATAAAACTCAGAGAGCGGTGATGGTGTGCGGTTGAATGACATTAAGGCTGTCCAGGAACTTATTGCTGTTTGCTCTCCAGTTTGTTCTAGTCGAGCAGGGGGGGGGGGGGGAACCTTTTTTTCTTAACACTTGGAGCTATATTTTAGGACATTTTGCACTTCCAATTTCCTGAACATGTTACATGGATTTGCATCATACTGCTGTCAGTCAAGGACAAAGGGTGCAGTGAAATAAGGCGAGGAAATCGAGACTCTAACAGACAGAATGAATAGTCTGTAGAGCAGCTTCGAAGACATCGATCTGACAGACCCTCCGTCTGGACAGTAAAGGCTGTCAATTTGAAGCGTGGATGAGAAGACGGAAAGCAGCAGTATCAAGGAGACCAGATACTCTCTGATCATTACAACAAACAACAAAAACTCAGCAAAATGCCACTTCCACACAAAGCTGTTTATGCAAAAACAAAACCCTAATTATTCCATTTCTCATTTTCTAAATATGATGTAGGTAAAGTCTGGAGATGCTTTTCTTTGCACTCCGTTGACATCTGATCCCAGCGACAAAAAGCTTCTAGGCAAACTGACAAACAATGGGGGATTGCAGTCCTTCAGCCAATCCTGGCCGATGCAGTATTTAAAAACAGGTGGTTTAAAAGCGTAGGCATGATTATCACAAACATTACATAAGCACAACATTAGCTCACTGTTGTACAAGTCAAATTTTGTGGGAAGAGCACATGCGTGCGATCAAACTTGTAAGGATTGTTTGCATAATGACGGTGACATCAGTCTTGCAAAACACAGCCACCGGGCAACATGGGAAGCAGCAGGGTGGCGCCTGTTTCCACAGAGATTGTGTAAATTAGTGCACCTGAACAAGCGCACCGTTGTCTGTCTGCTCAACTGTAGACAGAGCACAAAACGGTAAGATCTAACAAACGTCTTTGGGTTACACAAGAGAAGCCTCATTCACTCTCAATCACTGCAAAGACTGATTATGTAATTACATAATTAGCAGAATTTATGATTAACTCCATGTTTCTCAGGTCTTTGTCTGAATTTCTACGAACATTATTGCTAAGGATTGTCTTATTGCATTGGAGTCACACTGGGTTAAATATGTACACTTGGGTTTTAAGGGGTATTTATTATTTTCTTCTTTTTTTTTTGGGTTGTATGGAAGCCCCAAACGCAATTTCATTGTTCTTGACAATGACAATAAATAAATAAAATACAAAAAAAAAAAATACTAAATATTTAAGATTCTCCAAAGGACAGAAAAAAGGTGAAAAGTAAAGTTCACTTTCACCAACTTTTCACAAATTTTGTTTGAAAGGGGATTGGCCCTTGGGCTTCACCTTAGCCCCGGTGTCTCAGCTTTTAGCCAGCTTCAAAATAATCAATCATTATGTGCTGTGTGAGGTGTAATTGATTGGTGAGTGAGTGTAGAGGTTGCTAATGGAATATTGTAGTGAGAGCTGACCCCAAGACTGACCTGCTCTGTTCTCCATGCCAGCTTTAACGCATGAATTATGGTAATTGAGCACAGTGAAGTGAGGCGTAACTGCCCCTAGATTCTCGTGACCACTTGTCCTCTTCTTTCTTTCTTTCTTTCTTTCTTTCTTTCTTTCTTTCTTTCTTTCTTTCTTTCTTTCTTTCTTTCTTTCACCTTCCTCTATATCTTTACTATTTCTTTCCCCCATTGCCACTTCTTTACCTCATCTATTTAATCTCAAATGAGGTAGGGAGTGATTTATATTATTGCAATTGTAGGGAGGAGTGCCTGAAGAACTGCTTGAATGCTTTGCAAACGATGGACAAACTGAAGATAGAAAATGACTGCAGAAAATCCCTGACATTTGAAGTATGTTGTGTGCTCCTCAGCACAATAATTGGTTCAATTCTGCATTCTTTGAACTCTGCCACCGGTGAAAGAATTTTGACAGTGCATTGTTATTTTACCTCCTACACCATGCACTCTGCTTGGCTTACATTTCAGTTAATATCCTAAAATTATAAATATAAATATGGGTTGTTTGGTGCACTAAAAACTTGCTTCACTTACTTCCTGCTCAAAGCACAAAAATGATGCTACCCGAGATGTCTTCCAGAGAAAAAAAAAACAGTTCAGAAACCTTGAACTGTCACTACTTATTGTCACATTATCCATTATTAACCATGATTTGATTTTTTGTGCTATCTTGCACTATTGCTGTGTTTGTGCAGTCTGCCACTTTTCAACAGAAACAAAATGTAGGTCATCCAACACTCACATTATTTGAATTTTCACTCTGTTCAGTCTAAATTCCCTGTGACATGCTGGAAAAATGCAACGCTTGTCATATTTATTCTACACACAGTTGCAAGAAATAGTTTGAATTCTCAGAATTTATGAGGCGATTACTCATAAAATGTGGTCTTATCTTTATCTAAGTCACAATTATAGACAAATCTGATTAAAAATAATAACAAACACAGAGCTACCAGCTAGAGTGCAGGCTGAAAGTTGTTACACTCTTGAATTTATTAACTTGCTGAACCCCCTTTAACAACAACAATCTCCAGTGGATTTTTTTCCTGTGGCTGCTTCTGAGACTTGCGCATCTTTGAGACGCTCTTGTTTCAGTTCATCAGTATTTCAGGGACATCTTGATTGAACAGCCCCCTTCGGGTCAAACCACAACATCTCAGTTGGGTCGAGGTCAGAACTCAGAATTGGTGTGATGTTTGCAGGACGCCCACTCCGAGGGAGAGCAGCTACAGTCCTGATTTTCCTCCACTTGCAGACAGTTTTTCTTGTAAACTCATGAACACCCATGTCTTGAGAGAAATGCTTTTGGAGCCCTTTCTAGCAATATGCACTTCTATGATGCCATCATCATGTGAGAGTTGCTTCAAGCCAGTCTCTCTTGAGAAGAGCAGACTTTGCCAGTAACCTGACTTTGTGTGCATGTATTTAGTAAGAAGAGGCACATCTCCAGCCCACACTTCCAGTCTAACCTGAGCACAGAAGCACCCTAACTTCTCTCAGCCTAGACTTTAAATATTTACTCCGTGTGCTCAATCTGTGCATAAAAAGTGCAACTTCTAGCTACATATTGAGTCAGATTGTGTTTGACTATAAGCATGACTTAGCTTATCATCAGAATATCCAAAAAGTCCAAAAACTTTCTCTTACAACTGTATATGTATCTCAACCTGACCACTCCAATCAGACAAAATCTTGCTGCCTCATCTCTTCTCCTACTCGCCATTCACCCTCCAACGCTCGTTCTTTCCTGTGCATTATTCTTATAGCTTTACCATCACCATGCATCACGATGAGCTCTGGGGGCCTTCAACCCAAGTGATGTATTGGGTTATGGGGAGTGAACTCATCTCTGCTAAGGGATTCATTCAACTGTCACATCCTCCTGTGTTCCTCCACAGCCACCAATACAATAAGCTTGAATTATTTAGTTTTTGTGGGAAGAGATGTCCTAAGGTCTTGTCTTCTTATACTCAGATAGCTGGGTTTGATGAGAAAAAAAAAATAGCCTATATGGCTTTATATTTTCTAGAATAAAATGCAGAGTAGAATATTATCCAATGCATTAAGTTATTCAGCTGGATATTATCACAAAGACTTTTTGTACGGAAGCTTTGACCTGTGACCTCTTTAGCTACATTAAGAAAGCATAACATATGGTATCTGTCATGAGCTTTCGTCTCTGTAAACCCAAGGCTCTCTGGCAGACGAGCTGACCTGGGGTTGGCTTGAATACGCCATAGAACGCTTCGTGCAGCAGATATCCGGGAAGCATCCACATTCATGGTTAATTATTCCCAAGCAGACAGGAAGTCTGCCAGGACTGTTGTGTGTTATATAATAGTGATCCTAAAGAAAATCAGAAAACACACCAACCTTTGGACAAATTCTGCACAACCTTTGGAGACACTGTGATAGCTTGTGTTGCCTGAATGGCCTGCCCATTTTTCAGGTGGAGAACGCAGGTGTAGTTTCCTGCTATGTCAGAGGTGATGGGCAAGGGCAGACTGGTGGTGATGCTGCCAAGGCTGCTGCTTGACATTTTTAGCTTTCGACTCGCGTTGTGATGCTTCCACTCGACTTTTTGGACCTGGGACCGCTCCGAGTAGAGGCAGATCAACTCCATCTTTGAGGAATATTTCTTGATTTTAACTGTGGAGGTGATGCAGAGTGATAAGCGGATGAGTGGAGGGCAGCACGGGAAGAGAACGAGACCAAAGAAATAAAGGGAAGCCAGTAGGAATGATGAGTTACAGAAAAGGCAGTTGCGGGGGGGGAACAAGGTGTGTTAAAGGGTAGTGTGTGAATATAGAAAAGGGCAAGGACAGATAGAGAGTAATGAGGTAAAGGGATATGAAAAACAAAGAACAATTCAGAGAAGGGTCAAAATAATATATATTCATTAACTTGATTTGCTGCTAATGCATCGCTTGACTGTGACTGATGTTTAGTGTCTCATCAAAGTGGAATGAGAATCCATCTGGGTGTAATCAAGCTCCACAGACCCCATCCACACACACATAAAAAACACACACATTTCACTCTTGATTAGCGTGATCAGTGTGGGCCACCTACAGCCTTGGTGGGAGGGCAGCAGGTATAATCATGCATAATGATACTTATAATGAGGTGGGGTAAAAATATGTGCATCACATGATTAGTGCATTGGTGGTGCATGGTTGGATGTGTGTGTGTATGGGATGCAGATGTGTAAAGCAGGGTGACAGCGACAGTGACTGATCGGCCGGTCATGTCTGGACAACTGTGATGGATGCCAAGGGGACTGTGATTAGTAAAACCCTCCAAGGCCACCATGACAGGGCATGGTGTATGCGTGCATATTAGCTTTGGTGAATGTGGGTGATAATGTGTGCTTCTGCAAAGTGTGAAAACTCCTCAAGGCACACTCATAAAAATCAACAAGCACTCTGCTTGATTTTTTTTCCTCCTTTAAATTTATGAATTGAGCAAATGTTCTTTTTCATGTGTGTAAAGTCAGTGTATTCCTTTAATAATGTAATTTATCAGTGGCTGCAGGAACTTTTCTCTTCCTTTATTCTGCAGTCAGAGTGCATCGTCTGTAGGAACACTGAACTGGGTTAGAGAAAAAGTCGGTGTCTTGCTCAAGGACAATTCAGCAGGAGAAATGACACCTTGACACGGGCCTCCTGGCAGGAAGTCTCTTTTCACTACAGCACTCTTTGAGCCTGCACTGACTTTGCAACTAAGCTGCACATAGTTTAGTTTCACAATTTATATGGTTTTTATTCTATGGTAAGTTCAACACCATTGTCCAGTGTCATTGTGAAATGTATTAGCAGAGGAACAAAAGAGGCATTTATATTAGTTTAGTATAAAGACTTTAAGCAAAGTTTGTTTGTTTTTTCCAGTGAAAAAATATCTAAGGTTTGCCAAACAGCCTTAAACATACTCGGACTTATTGTGCAGCAAGCAAAGACGCTGCAATGAGGCTGATTTTATTAACATATTTTAGACTGATCTACGTTGTTAGAATGGGCTTAACCTCACAGTCTAATGCAAACTAGACAGTTCTCAAAAAAAGAGGACCAACTTATTTTGACCCTAAAAAGTTTTCCTCCCACATCCAGGGTAACTTAGAACTACGACAAAGATAAAAAACAATGACATTAACTAAAAAAATGGCAGCTAAAATTGTGGCGTAAAAAAGAAGGAGGTTGATTGTCTGGAAAAACTGTAGCTACTTTTTGTGTATTGCTATATTTTGAATTTTTCTGTAACAATATCCTGGTAAATGTGAAATTTTCAAGCCGAAAAAAGATTTGTGTTAATCATCAGTTAGATACTAAGCCAAACAAAGCAAGTTATTTTGATCTATGACGTCACCCCGAGCACAAAAGTGAATAAGCATGTTTCATTTAATGTCAAAGTACTGCTTTAAAAGTGTACAGAAAATGAAAAAATATAATAATAAAAACAGAATAAGTAGGTGGAGAAATATAACAAATGGAGATGCCACCAGCGATTACATGAAAGGTCACTGAATGAATTGATGAGTATGAAAATGATGAGTGAGTCATATGTTATGGCCTTTGCAGGATTTCAGCTCAACACAAAAACATATGGCATACTTTATGATGAAAAGACCAAATAAAACCCATCCATCCACCCATGCATACCTACATATATATACACACACATACATACATCAACTGTTTACAAAGCTTGTAGTAATATATTTTGAAGGCAGCGCTTAAATTCGTCCAGCAAATTTAAAAGTCTAAAATCTCTCTAGAATCTGTGTCAAGGAGAATAAAGACAATTTGTCTTTCCATGTATCTCTTTTATCACAGATGCTTGCATAACAGCATCCTTTATGTCATTCTAACACATGTTACACTAAAACCAACAGTCCTAATCTCCAGTGACCCACTGGAGCTGCTCCTATTGTTTTATTCCTTCCAGTCCACCTCTTTCTACTGCCTCCTCCCTCTGACCCCGATCTGTACCTTTCAGCACGCTGAGCGACGTCCTCTGGTTGAAAAAGTTGTCATTGAGCAAGACTTCACAGACGTAGAGGCCACCATCTTTCAAGTCAGGAGTAAGCAGAAAGGAAAAGCTCCCAGCCTCTGGGTTGTAGGGTAGACCAGCCATCTGTAGTTTCTCGTTTTGATTAGTCATTAGAGTACCCCTCCAACGGTCGTAATCGAACACCTTCTTCATATTATTTTGATTTCTGGTGTCTGGAGGAACCCATTTCACCTGCACATAGTCCCCCACAACACCAGGACAGGTTAAGAGGAAGGATGTGTGAGCCTGAATGGCAGTGGAGATCAGAGGACCTGCAGGAAAGGGTGGAGGAGGACAGATATGGAGACATTACTGTCCAAGAAGACACGTGGATGGGGAATTCAGACTTAAAAAGTGGATGCATGAAGAGTGGGGTAGAGAAACTATAAACAGAATAGCAAGAAAGTGGGAAAATGGAGATACAGTAGGGGAAAAAATTCCTTCAACAATAGGGATTACATTCTTATATGCTGAGAGTCACTTCTTCAGCTCTGCTCTTGCATTCTGCTCTGCCTGATTACCAAGCTGCTGACACAGGACTTTCAGACTGCTTGTGTTACAGAGTTACTTACCATGTGTTATACTGGTGAATGAGGCCACTTTGTCAGCTGTGGGGATGGGGTTGGGTGGGGGGCAAAAAGCAAATAATGAATAATACATAAATGTAGCAACTATAATATTCACAGGAGGACTAGCTGGATTTTAGTGCAGATCTACACTCTGCTTTTGAGTCTTGAAACTGGTCTATAAAAGTAAATACTTTGAAGAACTGTAGCTACAAGACTTCTAAATAAATAATGCTGTTGCTGGAGTTTCTGGCATTGATGCCCACTTGCACCATCAATAAAAGCAACAACAAATGCATTCTAGCTCGTAATGCTTCTGCACGGCTTCTCTTCTTCCAGTCAGCCTTACCAGAAACTGTTACATCCACATTGAAAGCAAAGAGACGGCTGCTGCTGTTACCCCGGGGGTAAACCATACAGACATAAGCACCATCATCGTTGTTCAGAACTTGTGGTAGTTTGGCCACAGTGTTGATCTTTGACTTTTTTTCGCTCTTCAGTGTAATATCACCAGGTCCTGCCCAGGTGACCTTTGTGAAGGCAAAGTCAGGAGTGACGCTGGCAATCAGCCGCAGGGTGCTGTACTGAGGAATGGGTACATCGGGGACGACGCTGACTGGAGATGAGACAGGAAAGAGTTAATTTGTGCAAATGCACTTAATTCTCCAGCCATTTAAACAAACATTCATTGTGGCAGGCAAAAACAGCCTTTTATTGCTGTATCTGGATGATGTGAGGCTCATTTCGATTGCAAGTAAATTATTTATCTGCTGTGTAACTATCAACATAAATCTAGTGGGTTTTAAAGTCCAGTGTTTCCCTCTGGAATGCAGTGGATTAAAGGTTCAAATAAAACAGTGTAAAGCGAGCTGCATATATAGGTGCACTACTTGACTTAAGAAGATGTGCCAGATGTTACGAAATAAAAGTGTGGTTGCAGAAAAGATCATTTCCTACATATACTGTTTGCTGTCATTTATAAATCAAGCAAATAATATTCTTTTAGTTATGCAGCATTGTGAAGAAGAACTGTGTATAAAAAAGACATAGAGAGATTTAAAAGAAAAGGAAAGGACAGCATGGAGGAGCCGAAACGCAGAAAAATCAAAAACAACTAAGTTAAAGTCTCCCTACACTAAAAGATTTAGTTGGTATTTCTTCTCCTGGTTGTGGGACTCTACAGAATGATGGATGTTCAGAGACACATGAAAGCTCTTCAAGTGGAAAGTTTCTCTGAGTGTACCTAAAATGTATTCTTAAAGATGAGTACCCAGAAGACTGATCTGGGACAGACATCACAACTACTTTGAAAGTCAGTGGTCCAATAGGTAAAATACACTGTTGAAGCCCGGACTCACAAACACTGAGAACAGACTTTTTCAGCGGCAGCTTGTGTCCTGTAGTAACATTTGGAAATTCATCTATCTGTTTTCTTAACTGCTTATCTGCTAGGTGTGGTGGGCTCGAGCCCTCGTCATGGTCTGACAGACCACATTTTTCCTTCCCACTGTCACTCACTAACTGTTTGCTCATGAGGGTCATCTGATTGTGTTATTGTAGGGTCTTTACCTACAATGTAAATTTCCTTGTGGTGACTTGGAGAAATGGTGCTATATAAACAGAACTGAACTGAATTTGGAGGGGGGGAAGGTAAACACAAGGAGAACCCTCACATCCACACCTACAGTTGATTTAGAAGCACCACGAAGATGGAGTACCTGAGAAAACCCCATCCAAACTTCATGTAATCAAGCAGGAGGTTTCAACCTACAGCTTTCTTGCTGTGCTAACCATTGCAATGCCATGCAGCCATGCTGAGAATTCTTGAAAACCGCATTACAAAAATTATTATTTAATGATGAGTGTGTTTAGATCTCACAAATTACCTGGTGGGGAACTTTAATCATTTATAGATCTGTATAAACACATATGCATACTTTATATATCTGAAAATCTTTGATGACATGTTAGTAGGAGTATCTTTCAAATGCACAATAACGTCTTGTTATTCCTACCTGTAAGGATGACTAAAAGGATAATCTCCTCCTTAAGTATCTTCTCTTGTTGTTGTATCAAGCATGAGTAGAAACCAACGTCTGCTGCTTCAGGCTTTAAAGACAGTGAGAAAACCCCACTGTCTTTAAAGTTAGAGTCAGTCAGTTGCATGGATGGCTTCAAGGCACTTCCAGAGATCCTTTCATTTGTACTGGCTAACATGATCAATTTCCACTCATTTGTACAAAATAGCTTCACCTTCCAGTTAATGGTCACAGGCCCTCTCACACTTGTGTCATTGCAGATCAAAGTGGTAAGCATTCCTTCTCTGACCACCACAACATTGTTCCAATCTGAAGGAGAATAGACACGTTTGCCATTATAAAAGATTAATTCCTGAAGCTGAAATGCATTGAAAATATAGTCTTGCTTTACTGCTCGAGTTTTTTTAATCTTGTGCGCAAAGGACAGGATTATGTTTTTCAACTCAAGAAATGACTCTACACATGGCCATATGTAGAGTAAAAGCAACTATTACAGTTAATCCTCATCCCTATTTATGAGTAAAAATGATTTAGATGAGTTTAGCTGAGGCTATTATGAGGCTTCTGTTGTTAGAGTCAGTCATACATAATGGTTATCTTTCAAAGTCTTTTTAGCACAGAATTCCTCTCTTTGTTTCCCCAGACGGTACAGTATTTCCTTGTAGTGCTGCTGTGGATGGATAGTAACAAAAAGAACTTTGCACTAAAAAGACTACGGGAGATAACAACTCGATTTATGTAAAACAGACAACTAAAGCTTCACATTTGCTTCAAATGAATTTAAAATGCATTTCAGAAAAACAAATACTGTGGATTTTTCCATCTTATGATAACTGTGGGCATATCGGTGCTGCATAGGATTAAATAGCAAGGTAAACTGGACCAGGTGGCAAAAACGGCAAACAGCAAAAGGAGAGAAGAAAGCTTTTTTCCTTCTTCTTAACTTGGTAAAAGATACAGTAGGTATAGTTTTTTTTTTTTTTAATTGACCCTCTGGGACAACAAAACAAGCCTCGCTAGGTGTGACTCATCATCGTAATTTACATTCAGAGCTGTGAATTCATTAAAGTTTGCACTACAAAAGCTATAATTGCTGGGAAATGAAGGCAGTGTTTTCAGCATGAATAGTTTCAAGTACAGTTAAAAAATGTGCTTCCAAAAATCACAGAAATCGGTTCGTACCTGTGATGCCGATGCGACAAGAATATACCACAGAGAAGGAAGCAAGAATAAAGGTGAGAAAACCAGCCTCCATCACAGATTTAAAGAAAAGAAAAACCACTCTCACTGCACCAGTTGTCTCTGTCTTTGACACTGTGACCTTTCTTACTCTTCTTCGGAACAGCAAGAAGTATTTTTCTGCATCCTCCAATATTATTGGTTTGCCTGAGTGGCATCTTAACAACTTTGCTGCACATCTTTGAGCCGAACAGGATATGGAGCAACCAGAATGGACATAATCAGCAGGAAAAGACTGTTATTATTCCAGTCATGTATGTGTGCATGGAGCTGATAAAATACATACACGGGCATTACCATAATGTTGGTGTATGATGTTTTACAACACTTCCGAGCTGAACTTCAGGGCAATTAGTAACAGAACTTCTGACCCCAACGCCGAGTTTGACAAAAGGAACGAGCATGTACTCATGTGCGTATCACAATGTGTGTGTGAAACTGAGAAAACGATAAGAATAACAGAAAGTGAGGGATTGAGGGAGATGAAAAAGCGAGAAATAAAGAGCTTGGGTTGGTGTGGGTGCACTGCAACCCCTAGGCTACATGTCTTTACATCCCATAAATGTCTTTAATTAAGCTAAAGGTATTATCAGCTCCTCTGAGCACTATTACAGATTTTTCCATAATTACCATTGGGTGAATGGGGGCGGTGAAGAGAGATAGTGAAAGAGAGAGAGAGAGGGAGAGAAAGTAGATATGTATTGTGGGTGTCTAATGACGGGGAAAGAGAGAAAAAAAATTAAGAGCAGCACGAGGGGGAGAAATGTGGAAGGAGAGGTGCTCAGACAGAATAAAAAAACCCGGGGAGAGAAGAAGTGTGAGAGAGTGTTGCAAGGGAACAGAGACAGTGTGACTTCAAAGAAGCCTGTGGCTGCTGACAAAGAACGTGGTGCTGATCCTGTGGCCCCTCCTCTATGGGTAAATAATCACCATAAGCCTTGGCTCTGTCTAATGAAGCCACTGCCAATGAGCTAATATCTGTTAACTATGGGCTTCATTATCACTGCCACAGACCCCTTTAGAGCATGAGGATGGAGGACGGGATGAATAGCAGAGAGGAGTGAAGGACGAGTGGACAAAGAAAACTGAATGACATGGGAAGAGGGAGAGAGGAAGGGAAGGAAGGAAGGAAGGAAGGAAGGAAGGAAGGAAGGAAGGAAGGAAGGAAGGAAGGAAGGAGAAATTAGGAAGGGGAGGACAGTGAAGTTTAAATGAAGGGAAGGTGTAAGGGTATGAGATGGTGAGAAAAAAGGAGTTGAGGTACTGTGTAAAGAAAGTGGGTAGTGGCTGTTAAGTGGAAGGTGTGAAGGTCGATTTGGTACGGGTATGAAAAATGGATGAGTGTGGGAAGGAAAAGGAATGAAACCCTCCATTTGGTGGCGACTTTCTTTAAAGCTCCTATTCTCCCATGAATGCATAAGATTTAGCAGCAGCAGTGCAGGTATGGGTGGTCTTCGCTCACTTCCCATGACTGTGCTGGTCTTCTAACACTGTGCTACAGAGCCAGGAGGCAGAATTAATTCCTTTTTAGGAAAAGAAGTCTAAAAGAAAGATATACTTTACAGCTGTTTTTTCAGGTGTGCACACCATTGCTTGACCTCTGATCACTATCAGCGTCTTCAGAATTTGCATCTCAGTAATAGTCTGGAAATAAGAAGCTTGAGGGGAACTGAGAAAAGGAAGAGAACGGCAGGAAGAAGGCAACATGGTTTAAACTGTGGGACTTACGGAGATGTAATTACATTGGCTGTAAAACACTTGGGTATAGGGATTAGACCTAAACCAGATAATGCCATTGCTATGCTAGTGTGCACCCTGCTTCAGAGGAAAATAGGGCAAAATGAATTGGAAGTTATTCCGTAGAAGAAAAAAATCTCATCAACAATGAGTGTGCTGGAGTCTGCAAATAGATACATGAGAAGCTGTTTCCTTGTGATTTGATTTTTGTGGCTGCCACTGGTTTCGTATTTTGTCGTTCATTAATGAATGCTTATTGATTTTGGCATCTGCTGTTCTGGGGTTTATATGAGCTAATGTCACGTCTGTGCGCGGAAGCAGACAGCAGAGGGCGTAAGCATCATCTGCTTTATTTCATCATGACTCGGAGGAATTGTGTAAGCTAACTTTATGTTGTTGTTGTTTTGTTTTCTGGCGTGTTTTTTTTAAAATATAGTTTTAGGTTGTAAGTCACTTTTCTGTTGCAACAATTAGTAGTCTACACAAATTGCTGGTGAGATTATTTTACTTGGCAGCGCCCTAAAATTGGAAGTGGGTCGTGAAAACCGTATCATCCTGATGCTTTTGAAGGAATAAATCTCCCCCTCAAAGTGAAGCACATAAATTTTGTGACTCTGTTCTTTACGCACCAGCTCCACTGCGCATCTGCCCGTCAAAGAAGAGAGATCACTCCTCTGGTGTCTTTCCTCCCATTTTCTTCTTTGGTACAGTTCATCATCGGGGGTCTGTGAACAGCGGGTGCTGTGTGGTGAACAGATTGGAAAGCTCCATGAGGCAAATCTGTGATATTGGGCTGTACAAATAAATTCGCCTTGACTTAAAACCTGCTGCGTAGTTTGGATGGTATCTAGGTGCAGGTTGTATTCCAGGGAAAAATTCTTTCAGCAATTTCAACAAGTTGTTCTCTGAGCCCCCCCGCCTGCCATTGCTAATCTTAATTGTTTTTTTCGGAGGGGGGTGGAAAGGATAAGGACTGTGACGCCTGATGACATCACCTCAGTCACACACGCAGTTCGAGAGCCGCGCGCTCACACGCAGGAAATAGTTGTTGGAGCAGAGAGAGAGAGAGAAAGAGAAAGAAAGCCGCAGTTCTTCACATCCTGAACACCGGCGGAGAGGAACTATTCACCTGTGCGCTGCCAGGACGAATTCACAAGGATTTCCATTCATTTTTAGCCCATTTTGCTTTAAAGACGAACGAGGGACACTTCAAACAAGAATCTCTGTCGGACTCTTGACCTGTCCTGTAACCAAACAAGTTCTGATTCTTTGAGTGAGATTTTACTCCGAAGTTGACCTTTATTTGAAGTTTTTTTTCTTCTCAAAGCCCTATTTATTTCGGCGATCCTTCGTTCCTGGGGTTTTAGCGGACCGTAATCAACCATGGCGAGACATGACTCCCGAATCTGGCCTGAATGCACAAAAATGATAGGACTGCTCTGCTTGGTTTCGTCGATACTTCTACACCACGGTAAGAAAAGATCACTTATAACAAGTCAGTGGTGTCCAGCTCATTGCCGACACCGGCTTGTTTTCCGTCTTCTTCTTCTCCGAGCTTGAATAATTTAGGAGAAGACCAATTTAAACCTGACTACCACCTGTCAGGGCGGTGACGGGCGAAGAAAATCCAGCAGGTGATTTCCTTGCTTTCTGTACAGGCGACGCTTTAACTCTTCGCTTTAACTCGTCGGATTTTCTCTGAGTTTTGACTATACTAACGCCAAGTGCGGTGGTCAGAGAGATAACTCTTTATTTTAATTATTTCTCTCAGAGGTTTTGATCGTAAACCAGGCCCATCGGTCTTTGACCCGAGTTTCGGTCGGTGACTCAACGCCATGTTTAGTTTCCCTAAGGTGTGGCTCTGTGGAGCAAGGTGTTGAGGCGAGGTGCCTTCTGCGCTTCATTGGTGACTTCCCCTCTTTAAACCTAGGCGCTGTTTCAGTCTATCCTTCGTACTCCTTTTCCCACCTTAAAGCCCATTTCATCCCCACAGCCCCCTCCCTGCTCCTTTTCATTCCTGTATCCACGCATTGACGAAAACTGGTCTGGTAACAGCTCTTAATGTACACTGAAACTGACAGAGGGGGCAAGAACTGGATGGCCCGCTCTGGCTAATATCTAGATGGAACTTGCGCATGATTTTCTTTCAGTGTACCGCTTGGATTTTTTAAAAATGTAATCTGGCGTCTATTACTTTAAGCAAAGTGACTGGCCACGCCTGCTCGCGTTAATAATTCAGCTGTTTTCCAGTCTGCTTGAGCTCAGGTAGCGTACAGGTACCGCGACCGTAGGGCTCCCCAAAAATATTCCTGGTATGCACTTAACCTATTAGCATATGAATATGTTGCAGGAAACCAGTTCAACATTCTCGCTGCCTTTCCTCACTAGACCGGGTATTTTGTTGTTCTTTTTTCCTGTAATTGGGGCAGGAATGTAGGACTAGATCTAAAGTCCTGGCACAGCTACAGTATACATTTTCAATAGTGAGCGGGTTGTGGTGTTTTTTAATTGCAGTATTTGAGTTATTCATGCAGTGGACCTTTTTTGTCCGATTTCATTTTACAGAACATGAAGTGCTCTTAGTGGAGGGAGAAAAGTGGAGAAAACAAAAGGCTTTACATATTTATGAGTGAGGACAAAAGCAAGGCATTCCCTGTGCAGGCACCAACGTGGCTTTTTCTTTTCATTTTTAGTATTTTTTTTTCGCTTTTTTTTTTTTTTTTTTCAAAAGGGACTTCTGTCTGATTTCCTTTTGGTTAATATGCTATGGGGAACTGAAACTTTTTACTGGTCTCCTTTTGCATTTTTTTACCTTCACTTTTCCCTCTAGAGGTTTGACAGCAACCACTTACCTCCACTTCTCCAGCTTCAATCTGGGAGCGAAAGAAGTTCATTAATTTTCTGCAAAGTTTTCAATTTAACATGGCCCAGCTTTAATGTAAAAACCTATCCAATTCAATATTGAATTGGATAGGTTTTTAATTATGTTGGCTTCTGTAATATTTCTGAGTTCAGCAGACAAGTGGCCTGCCAGTTTAAGCTCTGAAATTGAACTATAATACCAACCCCGACCCCCAAGATCACCACGAACCATGGATGTGGGTCAGAAAGGCTTTGGCCCATTACCAAGGAGATGTTTTTATTGGAAGAACGGTGGGCTTACGTGAGGGGGAGTGGGTTTTTGTTTTTTTTTTAAGTGGGGGAGTATGAGGCTGTGGGAGTATTGTCTTTATGGCTGAGTAAGCTGTGTGTTTGCAGGGGGCGGCTGGCTGGGCGCCCAAGAACCCGGTGGGCATGCAGGGTCAGGGCTGGGGGAAGAGACTCTGTCCTTCTCCGCTCACAAATAAGCCATTGTTGTTGTGTTTTTAATCTTTTGTATACCTGAAAGCATTCAGAAAAGTATGCAAAGCCATTCTTGACGACTCTCCTCAGATTCAAGCAAAAACAGGTGGCTTTTCAGCGGCCCGCTGCTTTTGTGCGTTGGATTGATGTGGCTGAGTTTCTGGATTGGCTGGAAAACGCAACAGGCAGCAACTGATTAAGACAGGCGACGCCCTGGCTACCCTCTTTCCCACCGTCATTTGAAATCTCTCCCCCTCCCTCCCTCCCACCAAGCATGCGCTCCCTCCCCCACCGCTGCTGTCCACTACATACAGAGGCCTTGTTCTTGTCTCCGTCTGTTTTTTTTTCTGCTGTCTTTTATTCTTTCCTGTCCAGAGCTTTTGTGTGGGTGATGGTAGTGATTGGGTTATTCAGATGGCCTCCCTCGCTCCCCCCACCTCTCTTCGAACTCAAGGCCGTGCTGTTTATGACAGGAACAACGTGCAGCCAGACAGGACAATAAACCACATGACCTTACCATAGCCTGTCATGACTGTAGGATTTCAGAGCTGTATTCTTTTTACAGCTACAATCACACCAGCTAATATGATTATGCTGTAGAATATCAAAGTACTGAAAAAACCACAGCATTTTCACAATCATTAACTGCCCACCCTGTTCAGTCACACACAGACACACACACACAGATGTACTTAGCGTGGATACTGATTGACTCGAATGTACTGATCTTTCTTTTGGCAGTCCTCGGTGTGCAATAGTTCAGACTATTAGGTCTAACAGTTCCCCTCCACATGGTGTGAAACAGTGTATTCCTGCCAAGTCTGGAACAATTCATCATCACAACAGAGGAAGAGCACTAGACTCTGTCTATTAAGAGGAATGTAATTGATGGATCATGAGAGGAGGTTTTTTTTTCTTTTCTTTTCTATGCTAATAAAGGGGAAGAAAAAAGTAAGTCCTTAGTATCTCATTAGTCTCAGTGGAGTGAGGAGTTTTCAGTCTGGCTTTAGTTTTTTGTGTTAATGGCTGTTGAGGTTTGGTCCTATCATTATGTAAATGAGCTGTCCTCACCCTTTTGCACCAGCACCGTAAATGTCAGAAGGATTTTGAAAAGGTCAGGTGTGTGCTTCTGTACGTGTGAAAGAAAATCTCGTCCCGACTGTGATATGTGCTGGTAAAAACACACACACTTGCACGCACACACATACTCGCTGAGGGTTCCTGTTTAAATGACACATCAATAACGTCTTCCTCTCGCTTATGGTCGCCATTAAAGGTTTGTTGATTCAGACATAAAAGTGTTCTTGAATTTATGGCTTAATGGAGACATGAGAGTGATGCCAATTCATTGTATTTCCCTTTATACGTGGGCAGTGTTTGGCAAATGTGTCCCAATTAATTTCGAATAACAAAATTGTGAAATGATTGAAGCTTTGGCATTTCACCAGATGAGCCTAATGATTTAGACAGCTTTTTAATACTACTTGTTATTTTTTTTTATTTATTTTTTTTCCCAGGTGCAGGACTTGGTAATATTTAATGGTCGCTCAGAAATGAAGCACCACTTATCCCACTATAAAATTGTGACAAATGTGAAGCTTTTTAACTGACGTATTGAAAACATTTTAGCACAAGGCACTTTTCATTTTAAAACCAATATGGTAGCTAAATTGATTAAATTGTTGATCCTTGACATTTTACCGGATTTTAGGTATACAGCTATTTTGATAAATCAGGTTTTAGTGAGATTACTTTGCTCCATAGAGTTTTCATTACCAGTGACCACAGACACAAAAGATCCATCAAGTTTATTGTTGACTTGGCAAATATTATTAGACTGGATGGATGGAGCGGAGCAGAGGGGGTCGATGCGCGCCAGCCGCTGCATCTTGTTGCGTTTTAGGCCACATAGTATACCACAGAGGCAGGCACAGATACGTGTGCACATTTAGCTGGTGATGCATGGGCGATGTAACCTGAGGCTGCACTGTAAGTCAGATGACATTCCAATAATAGGGCGGAGGCGACACATCACAGAATGACACTGCATGTGTGTATTACTGTTTGTTTCAGGAAGGCAAGTGTTATCCTCATCAGCAACCCTGTTATCTTCTACAGACATCAGATGTGAGGAGTTCCTTTTTTTCCCCAACTCCATGCTCATTTAATTGACTGCCTTAAACGAGGCTTATCCTGCAACTTGTAATAATGATAGTGGGTTTCCTGTGACAAGAGAGCCAAAGCCAGCAGCTCTGCGTCTGAAGTCCCTCCCTGCTCTCTTCCGTTGACTTGTACATGCTGGGTGGATGGAGGTCACACTGGGAGCCCCCAGCCAGCATGTTTGTGTTTGGCTCTGAGAGTTGCCAGACGGCTGAAGTCAGTCCCATCTGATCCAAAGGAAAATGAGCAGAAATCCTTCTTTTGGAAGGAATGCCAAACATTATTAATATGCATGGTGCAGCTAAGGGGTTTCTAAAAACACAACTGTGCTGGGGTCGATGATATTCTTGGCGCAGGTGTTGGGTTTAACTCCTATCTACATCAAATCTGCGTGCATGTGCACACGCACCGATTAAGGTTCGACGCAAGATACCGTTCCATAATGTACCCTACCCACCCACATGCTTCTACATAATGGAGACTTTTAAGACTGTAGCATTTGCTGAAGTTGCATGCCAGGAGCTTATCTTGTATACAGTGGGATTTTTTTTTTTTTTGGTTTGTTTTTTTTCCAGTCACACACAGATTTCCACACCATTAGTCAAGATACCTTCTGCCAAATCTGCATTTTCCTATCTGCGTTTTCCTGACAAACCCCAGATGGAATTTAGGGAGATGCAGGTCAAACCCATTCCAGCTCAGCCGACGTAGAGAATGAGCAGTAATTCCAATTGAAGATCCATTGAAAGGCAGCCAAACTCTTTAAAATGAAATCCTCTTAATTAACTAGGCTTGGGAGATGGGTGTCTCTGTGACCCTGCTGTAGAAAAAATCACAGAGGATGAGCAGCGGAGGCAGAGCGGTGAGTGGGGGGGTTGAGGTTGTCGACATTTTCAAATTCCACACCGCAGCGTCTTGGCAGAGGTGCTGGAGGAGGATTGCAGAAAACTGTGTGAGGGAGTGAACCAGGGAGGCCAGGAATTATCAGCTCATTTGTAATTTAGTCGCACCTCCCTCCCCTCTTCTTCTCTCTCACGCTCTCAAAGCATTAGGCACATATTTAATAACTAAAGAGCCTTCATTGCAGACAGTAAAGGACTACCTCCACTAACCTTTCTCTTTTTATTATTGTTTCCTGGCCTGTAACCTCCCTCTGTCATCCTTCTCCTCTTTCTTCTGTCTTTGTCACATCCTTTTTATTTCTGAAACCATCCCCATAGTGCACTCAGCAGATCTCTGTGCAGCTAAGCACCGAGGCCCTTGACTGCGTCCTCCTCACAGTGTCCCTATATACTTGTGCGCACGCACACACACTCTCCTGCTCATTAGCAGTCACCTTAATGTGTCTAAATGGAGTTTGTGAGGTGGAAGGTGGTTTGCGTTATCGATCTGGTATTGAATGGTTGATGATGCAGTGCCCTTATGTGATATTGAAAACATTTAGGGCTTGCACTGTCGACACGGCCGTACCTCGAAACATCTCTCCCTTTGTTCCTCAGCTAATCCCTCCGCGTGTCCTCTCTGCCCCCAGTTTGCGAAATGTCGAGCCGGTTTTGTTGGCAGTACTGCCCGCGTGTCCCCCTTCACAGATTTCCCCACGCGTTACAAGCGTGCTGCATTTAGTTCCTTTTGTTACCTGTCTGCACACCGCTTTTAATACACACAAACGCAGACGTGTTGCGTCCTCATCGCATCTGACTTTGACAAGGTCATGTCCAATTCACAGAAGGAAATTGAATTTGTTGCGACAGGGTCTTGTCAAGGCTCTGGTAGCCGGGCACAGAGTCGTGCTCCTCAAAAACCGTGTGTGCACACCGACTGCTTTCAATTCAGTCAGCTTTCCCTCGTGATCCTGCTAGTCTTATCAGAGCAACACAGTAAAAATTACACGGCATAATGTGAAAATGTAGTATTCTCGCACAGATTGGATCTCGGAAGTATGAGATAAGAAAACTGATTTCGCTATTGCAGAGACGATGCACAAACAGGTTTTATTTTACTTATTTATTTCACTGAAAGCGTGTGAAGCGTGCTCTTGTGTTTCGCAAGGCGAGCGGTCGTTTCCACAGTCCTGCGGTTCGATCTCGTCGCTGATATCTACTGTTTCACTTATTGGTTTAAAAATGTACAGCCACGCTACGCTGATAAACGAGCAGCAGTCTCGTCATTAGTCCTCAGAGCCTTGAAACGGCAGCTTTTAAATCCTCCCCTGAAGCAAACATCACATTAAGGTCAAATGGAGGCAGCAGGTTTATTCAGTTATCAACCCAGTGTTTTGTCAACAGGGTGTGCCAGGGTTTGCTTGTTTGTCGCTCCTTAGGGAGAGCAGGTCTTCCTTCATTGAAGTGATTTGTCTCATTCATCTGCTAAACTGATTGCCTGCTCTCTAATCGGCCACTTGCCCCCCCTCCTGTCACATTTGTGCCTTTACTTCCACTCCTCCATCTTGACTCATTCTTCCCCTGCTCTTTCTGCCTTCTTTGTTCACATCCTCTCCTAATGCACCAACTTCCTCCTTTCTGTAATTTGGCCCGCATAATTGATCCATCTGCTCAGCAAACTGCTGTGCCTTACTGTATCTCTTTTTTTTCCTCTTCTCTCATCCTGTTTTTTGTTCTCCTCCACTTTGTTTCTTAGTCATTAATCCCCCCTTTTCCTTCTGTAATTGGAATGTCTGTTACTTTCCTCTATCCTCTTAGGCTTTCTATCTTTCTCTTTCTCTTCTGTAGCTCTCATGCCGTCTCTGTCCCACCGTCCAATTCCCCAGTTGTCTCTTCCACCTATGTCAGGCCTGGAGTTTCTGCTTAAGCCTATCCAAACTGCCTTTGCTACTTTCCTCCTTCTTACTCTCATTTGCTCCTCGTGTCTCTCGCTCTACTTTCTTCTCATACTTCCTTAACAACCCCAACCCTCCCTACAGACATTTGTATTGCAGGCATCTGTACCTTCCTTCCTCTTCCTAACGAGTGCTTCTCCTCTCTCTCTCGTTCTTTCTTTTTTCCTTCTTGCACACATCAATCATCCGTTCTCTCTCATGCACTCCTCTCCTCCTTTCTCCTCTAATGGCGACAACACCACCTCCTCAACCCTAGTGGGCATTTTTTTTGAAGGTTAAGTTGCTGTGACACTTTTTACAGTGCGCTGCCCCACCTCACCTCACCCTTCCTCTTATTATCTCACCCTCCTTTCCCTTGCCCAGCCTGCAGAACGACAATCAGCACCACGTCCTCGCGCGACCACAAACACACACGCAGAGCACGAAAACAGTGCGTGCTTCGTACACACACGAGTGCTGAGGGATGTTGGGCTGATTTGATGGTTGAATCACTTGATTACTGTACAGAGGACAGAAAAGGAGAACTGACACAACAAAGTCAACGGAGCGAGAGCTGAGAATGAAGCGAGTTGGTGAGACGGCGAAATGGAAACAGATGCAGGATTTTATTTCATTTCAGCAGAACTAACCTGTCGTGCAATGCTAGGATCAGGATGACGGTGTCCACTCCCCTGCTGCTAGATGCTGTCACACACTCGTCTCCCCCGCAGGCGGTGACTAGGCTGGTAATATAGCTTGACTCATCTAACAAGAATCTCACACTGAGGCTGAAATGGGATTACGTCTCAAGAGTTAATTCCCACTTTCTGGGGAAAGTAATACTGTCCGAAACTTCAGCAGAAAATTTGCTTTCTTTTTTTCTTCTTCTGAAACTTTGTGCGATTTTTTTATTTTTTTATTTTTTATTTTTGTGTGTGTGGGAGAAGCAAAACACTCTGAATATTTTAAAATAAAAAACAATCCGGTTCATTTGTTTTCCCCAGTACATCTTGCTGCTTATTTACCGTGAACGCTTTCATTTTATTCACACATTTAAAACTTTTTACTAAAAAGGACTAAGATGTGCTGAACCTTCGCGGCATTGAAATGGAAATGTAGCATAAAAGGATCCACACAGTGACCGTGGCGTGTGACGTCGTTGGTCTTGAACTTTTCTTTGTCATGACAGCACCCCCTACCCCCGCTTCCACTGTTGCCACTCCTGCTACCATTACCGCTGTTAAGCTCTTATTAATTACTTCTAGATGCGTGATAGGGCGTTAAAGAGAGCAGATGCCATAAAAGAGCAGCAGATCTCTGCATAAATGTAAACACAGACATAGTAGGAGGATTAACTGCCAGCAATGGCAGAGCAATGGGATTTCTTCACCACTTTAGCTAAGCTACTACCTACTAGATATGCAAGTCAAGATTGTGGCAAAACACAATTTTGGATACCTGTTTATCTATTTAAAAAAAGCTTTTGGTGTTGCTACGTGACGCATTTGTGCAAATATAGAAAGAAAGGGCTTCATAATGTGTGCAAGTAATGACACGATACTGTGTGCAGCTGTGGGGGTTAATGCTGGTGTGGTGAAAGTTGTAATGTTTAAAGATTTTTCAGGTAAAGTGAAAATGCACCACAGTTTATTTCATAGGATCTCGTCAGTTTCATGCCTGTGATAAAAATACGTTTGATTTTTTTCACACACTTTTCACGCAGCTACTTTAAATTGTGAATGAGGTGCTTTTCAAGACCGATGTTTTATTGGTCTCTCGTTAGTAATTTTGTTGTCATTTTCCTAAACGAAATATTGTTGGGTTTGGACTGTTGATGAGGCAAAACAGGTTATGAAGATGTCACCATATTATTTTTCCCATTATGTTTGGACATTTTAAAAAATCTAGGAAAATGATCACTGGACAAAAATCTGTGTCTGTAATTAACAATAGATAAATATAGTGAAGAACTCAGTGTTGTCGGAGCAGTATATTCACATGCGTGTTTCCTGCTTTCAAATAATGGAAACATCTTGGGTCAGGAGTCTTGTTTGACAACATTTTAAGTGCTTCTTAAGCGTGCGTTTGCACAAAAACAGTTCAACATTGAACCCCGGGATGATGGTTTTTAGTCCAGGCAGTCGGCTGGCTGATGCTAGACAAAGTGATGCACTCGGTGTTACTGCAAACAGAGACAGCATTGTTCTTAGCCAAGCTTAGAGACCCTCCTCCTCCTTCCTTTCAGCCTCCATTCCTTCTAATCCAGGTGAACTGAGGGAGATCATTGAAAAGGCCATCCATTGTCCCCCTTCCCCTTCTCTTCGCTTTCTCCCTCCACACCACACCTGTATCAATGGACAGAGCTGCTTTTCAGTAGTGGCCCTAGAGGGAAAGTGGCTCTGTAACAAGAGATGATTGCATAGTTTCTCTTGAAATGGAAGCTGACGGAGGGGCTTTTTTGTTGTGTGGATGGAGCACTGTGGTGCCTTTTAACAAGTTTTCTTTGTACGTAAGGTGTTGGTGCGCTTTTCATACAGAAAGTCGGATGTTTGCTATGTGCAAACACATGTTTGTGCCATCCATGTATCATGCACTTGCTTGTTACTTGGCCACTTGCTGCTTTGGCTTTCTGTCTTGGCCTCTTTAGGAAGAGCTGGATAGGGGTGGGGAGGCGGTATCTTCTCTTCTTGTCACCGTGGTCCTCTGGGTGTGTGCTTGCTCCCTCAGGATGCTGGAAGCCATCTCCTGAATCGTCTTCCTTTTTAGAAGCTTTTAAAGGAAACACTTTCTCTGTTTATTTCTGTCCTTTTTTTCCCCTTCTCGCTTCTTCCCAGTTTGCTCTTCTTGCAACAAGCTTGCGGCTGATTTGTGCACCAGTGATTCATGAATTTTTTTTTTTTTCCCTCTGGCACAGCAGAGTCATGCGGTGTACGTGTGTGTGCGCGTGTGCGTGTGAGGAGGGTGTGCTGGGTCTGAGCCACAGAAGAAGACTGAATGCTGGGGGGGAAAGGTAGAGAAGGATTGTGCTGTGATGCCAGCCGCGATTAGAGCAGTAGCACTCGCCATTTAAGCACACATTTAAATAGACACAGCCTCGGGAAGATGGGGGGGCGAGGTGAGGAAAGGTTCCTCTGCTTGTGTAAACTAACACAAGTGTTCGCAATTGTTCTTGTTTTTTAATAGGAGACCCTCAGGCTCCTCCTACTAACTTTCTCTTGTTCTTTTGTTTGTCTCCTTTTCCTCCACAGTCTCCTCCTCCAGTGAATTCCTTTCTTTTTACACAGAATTGCTTTATCTGGGATGGATTATTAATGTCCTCCATTGATGTTTTTCCTCTGTGCCTCCCTCCGCTCTCGCCCGTCTTCGCATTCTTTTCCGTGACTCCATCTTGTGTGTCCGCTGATTTGGCTGTCGTCCCTGTGTCAGTCAGTCCCCCCCCTCCTCCTTCCAGTTTATCTCTCCTCCTCATTCCTTCCTGATGACTTTGTCCTCTCTCCCTTCCTCATCACCTCAGTCAATTGTGTTTGCTTCCTGCCTCCTTACAGTTTCCTCACTCCTCTTCATTTTACAGCTGTTCGCTATCTAACCCCCCCTCCCGCATGTCTCCTTTCCTTTACATTCTCTAAACCTAACTTGGCCTGCTTGCCTCTACTTTGACTGTCCTACTTTGATTTCCTCAGCTCTTCCCCCAGCTCCTCCTCCCTCTCTGTTGTTTATTTACATAGATGGAGGTAGGGCTGGCAGGATGGATTGATGGATGACGAGAGGCCATGGGTGAGAGGATCCTCTGGGTTTGATGGACGCTCTTGTCACTCAGGATAATACTTACAGAATTGGCTGGTTCGTTATTGTAAAAGTCCTTCCATGGAAGACTTGGCATCTATATTAAGACAACCTGGGCTGCTCATCCTGGTATCCGTTCAGTATCAGTAGATCTAACATGATTACAATATTGTGGACTTAAGGGCCTCACCAGCTAAAAGTAAACCATTTTTTAAGACTCATATTAGCAGTTTTGAACATCTCCACTGACAAAGGCTCTCAGCTGCACTGTGCGTCTGCCCTTTTAAAAAGCTCGTCCCTTGTAGATGACATAATTATGCAGTGTCAACGTGTGACAAGCTGAGCCATTAGAAGAATTAATATGTGCAGCGTAGGAGGGAGTCTGTCCACGGTCTTCTAATGCTCACAGCCACTCAGTCCCCTCTACTCATCTTGAAACCATCAGTGTAGAGGCAGTTATCTCAGGAGCCATCTTTTTGGCCCAGTATCTGGTTTTAAGACTCATAGTGGACTCATAACACAGTATTACATTAATATGTCACGAATAATAAATGCACTGTAGTTTTAAATTCTGACTCTGGGGTTAATTGGTCTTAAAATAATACCTTATTGACTGTGATATGATAGTCGTGCCAGACTGATTGTATTGAATGTTAGACTTGATTTCTGTGGGACAGGGATTGATTTTAATGTCATATAATGGTTGGATTACATACAAGTGTTTGTTTTTGTTTTTTTTGTTAGTATTGCTCACTATGTTATATATTATCTCTTTAATTATGGATTTTCTTCATCATTTCTGAGGATTTTTATTGGGGGAAAAATGAAGACGCTCTTCATAAACTGCTATGAACACAAAGCTTTTATTTCATTGTTTTCTGCACCGTTACTGTACATGAGGTTGCAGTTACAATGGAGAGACTGGAGTTGAAATCCAGCTGTGTGGCTGCCTGTTGTTTCACAGTTTATAACAGGTTAGCACAGTAAGACTTGTAGCCTGAAATATTACATCCGTGATATAAAGGTGATAAACAGTCAAAGTGAACTTTAACTTAAGGTATTGTTTTTTTTTTTCTTTCTTTTTTTCTATTTCTAGTAAAAAGACACACCATGAACAGATGGCAGGCTGTAAAATTTTTCTTTCTTCTAATTTGATGAGCTTAAAAACATTTTTTTTTTTTTTTTTTGAACTGTATGAGTGCAAGTGCACAACTTCAGGCACCGTTCTACTTAAAGTTCTACTTAAAGTCTGTGAACTTAATTAGCTCATTAGCCTGTGGCTACACAACACGTAACATATGCGGATCGTTTGCAGAGCAGATGCTGCAACACTATGCTCCCGCTATAATCAATAAAACGGGCTACTCTGGTCTACTTTTATGTTCTCAGAGCACCCAATCTTCCTGTGTGTGTGTGTGTGTGTGTGTGTGTCCAGTCCTTTTACACAGAAATGGGTCATAAAGCACTGATTTCTTTATTTCTTTGCTAAATGAAATTGTCGCTATACATTAAGCGACTTTAGCGTCTGCATTTGTTTTGCCAGTACCAGCTGGCACTTTCTTAGGAACGTTATCCCCTATATCATCTCCTGTAGTCTGTTAAAAAGATTTTCTGCAAAGATTTTGGATCCAAAATCCTGAAAATGCAACACGATCTGAAAGTTTTTTAATTTTTAAAAAAATTTTTTAACCTATGAGTCACACAGCCTTACGCTGAACAAGCACTGCAGGTGTAGCGAGTACAAAAAATAAGAATAAAACAAAACCTACTGTGGCACACCCTGACACAAACAGTCCACACATCCTGTGGGTTCATGTAGCCAAAGCATTAGCCTTTAAGTGACTCATTAGGGAGGAGCTAATGATAATTCCAGAGCATGATAAATTTTCTTGACTCTTCAAACCGTTTGTTAACACTCAACGACCATGGCCTCCTCTGAGCTGACTGATCTGAAAATGAAGCTGATTGATGCTTTCAAAGCAGGGGAAGGCTATAAAAAGATATCAAAACACTTCTAGCTTTCCACCTTCTGAAATGTCATTATTAAATGGCAGTAAAAGGGAATGGTGAATGGCTAAGAACAATTTCAGATAAAATTGCGCTCCGGCTGGGCTAAAAGGCAGAGGAAAATCCTCCGAATGACTTCAAAGGAGCTGTAGGACGACTTGGCTGACGCAGCAGTGGCGGGTGCACAGTTACACTGAGCAGCACAAACAGGTTCTACGTGAAGAGTCATTATAAGGAAACCTTACCTGCAACCTCATCCCAAAAGTCACCATCCAAACTTTGCAAAGCAACATCTGGAAAAGCCAGATTCAGTTTGGGAACAATTGCTGTTGACAGGTAAAGTTAAAACTAAGCCTTAGGGGCACAATCACAAAACCTTTTCATACAGCAGGATTAGTGTTTAGATTTTTCTGTTTATTTTCAACAAATAAAGACAGAGTACGTGTTTATCTGGAATGTCCTGATAAAATGATTTGGAGGACAAATCCAAAACATTTTCTATTTTCAACATAAGAATGGTGGAGATTTGCTGATATTTCATTCTTTGATTAGTGTGTCCTGATTGTTAACGGAGCTTAATCTGTAGATGAAATGGTAATTATTAGTTGCAGCATTGGAATTGTTCTTACAGTGAAAATATGAGCACTGCAAAGTTAAATCACAATAATGCTGACAGCTTGCATGCTGAAAACTGTAAATGTCCTCTTCGAGTAAAAGGGTGCTTAGAGGAAAAATTGAAGGAATTGATCAGTGTAGCAAAAAAAAAAAAATCAGATTGCTTAACAGTTGGCAAAAAACCCCATCCGTGCCAAGACTGTAATGGTAGAAGCGACAGGACAAATGGGGCTGCAGAGATCATGCGAAAGCACGCACTCGGATGAGCAAGGGGAAGAGATGAGTGCAGGCCATGCTGTTGGAGGTAAATGTATGTTGGCAGTAGCTAAAGGGAGGGAAAGAGTGAGAGCACAATGGTGAGCGAAAGAGAGGAGCCTGTTACTGAACCATCAGTGGCGGTAATGAGACACAGGTGCAGCGCATGGAACCATATCCCTTAACAGCGAGGAGGATGGGAAGGCTGCGTGTAAGTCAAGGATACTGTAGAGCTGCAAGACGGAAGACTCAATGCAGCATTTCACTTTGATGGAACATTATTACTTATTAGCATGCGCATCCCCCACAGGAGTATGCGAACAATCGCCCGAAAACAGTAGACACCCCGGGGACGTGTCGTTACTCAGGGCGCCCAGGCTTCTTCTGACTCTCCGTTCATTTGCATCTATTTTTAAGCGCCTAGTTAAAAAATTATAAGTGCAAGAAATTAAAAACAAGCATGACATGCAGCCGCCACATAGAATTAATTCTGGGTCTTTGTTTGTAGTTCATCGAATCTGATCATTTCATTTAGACTTGGGTTTTCAAACATATGCTAATGAATGGGAAGCCAGGAAAAGCCAGAGCTTTGCAACACTGCAACTGATTTCAGCACTTGATTGTTAATGAACTTATATTTGGGTTTGCATGCTAAAAACAGAAAACGTTGGATTAGCTGGAAAAGCTGCTTTGAAAATTGGTTTGCAGAGAGGATGCAATGAGAAATGGGGGCTGCGGGGAGAATGTAAGGTGACAGATTGAGATAAGAGAGGAGTGGTGGAAGGGGAAAGAAGGGCACAAGCTGCAAAGGAAAAGGTGTTAAGAAAGTGTCAGGGGTATTGAATCAGAGGGGTGCTTGTGAGGATGCGAGCGGCAGAAACGCACTCCCTGCTCCAGGCAAGGTGGGATGGCTACTGTTGCTTCTGTGCTTGGTTTTCTTTTGCAACTTAAAGATCAGTCTAAGGCACAAACCAGTTAGACATGGAAAGGAAAGCAAAGGAGGATGTTCTGCAGTAAACAAATGTGTGCGGGCGTGCACGATCTAGAGAGCGGGGAAGTGAGAATAAGAGCAGGTGCAGTCTGCAATTTCATGTGGATGCATAGTTTGTTTGAATGGTAGACCTAAGAGGGGGTAAGAGAATGGCCTTTGTATTCAGCCAGTACTGAGTGAGTAAATATTTTGGAAGGGCATGCTGTGTGGGTAGATTGTTCTTTTAGGCAGCGGGGGTGACAACAAAACAGGGCAAGATAAGAGGAAAGGAGAAGGCGAGCTAAAGGAAACTGTGAAGCAGCAGCTATGTTTATTTCGCCATGCGGAGACGTGAACACAAACTGGGCTTTGTCCCGCGCCCAGGCTAACTTAATGTTAGAGCTAGCTGTGAGACCTCAGAGAGATGCAGAAACGGCTTTGCTCTTTCCCCTTCATTTGCTGCCAAATGACATCGCTTACTCTGCTACGGGGTTGCCCTCGCTGCCAGTGGCTGCTATCATGAATGAACAATGTGCACTTCTCAGGGTCCCTACCTCTCCTCAGGGTGCTTCTCCACAGGCCGTAGGTGTACACTACAGGACACGAAGCTAGGCATAAGATGGTATTCCTGCTGTGGCAGCCTTGTTAGAGCGATGTTTGATGTGTCTCATTTTCTAACGTTGGAACATGGTGTGAGTACAAATAGAGAAGTGAAGCGCACGCAAACACACACACTGCAAACACGGTGTGGTGTGACCTCCACATGGCCCCTGTGGCGTTATATGTATTTCTTTTCTTTTTTTTTCTTTAGTGTAAGGGCAGGATGGCTCTAAAGTGGGGATGAGGGATAGAGGGGTCATTCATTCACCTCGTGCACACGCACACACATACACCTCCCTCACAGGCCTTTCATCTTTACTCTCACAGGCATCGCTTGTTCTGTCAGTCTTGCTGAAGAGAAAGAAGGCGAGGGGGAGAGAGGGAGGGAGACAGAGGAAGGATGTCAGGGAAGGAGTGAGAAGGGTGGGTGAAGAAGGAGAAGGAAAAAGACAGCAAGTGATTTGAGTTTCCTGTTCCATGCAAAGCCATCTACCGACCTGCCCCACCTTCTTCTGTCTGGGGAAAAGAGTAAAGCGTGCTCAGCTTCTGTGCACAGTCATCCTAGTTTCATCTTCTTCCACCCTCCCTCTCTTTAATTGTATCCTTCGCATCCTTCTCATCCTCTTGTTGCTTGGCCATATCAACACCCACCCGCTCCCCCCGCACTCTTCCTGTGTCCATCCCTCGCCTCCCCCCTGGGGCTTACCTCAGTGGGTTGGTTCCAGTCTGTCTGTTTGCTGATGACTCCACTTGGAGCAGATGTGATGCTCAGCAGCTGTTTCTTTGCTCTGCAGTACCCTCCCTACCCCACACACCTCCGCTCCTCCCTCTTATCTCCCCACACTCACATCTCTCTGTCTCCCCCTCCAGTGTCTCTTATGTTCCTATTTATCTACGTGTCTTTTTGTTCCGACGTTGCTCAAGCGTAAATTGGCGAGTTTAATTTTGCTTTCAGATGTCTTTTTTTGTTTTTTCCTCCCCTCGTCTTCTCTGACCAGCCTTTCCAATTTGCTTCACTTTCCAGCCTTCCTTGATGCGGCTGTTAATGTTCAAAGCACGTAAGGATTTAATGTCATAACAATAAGTCTGGAATCTGCGTATTTGTCTGCCACATGAATGCCAACTGTCGCACTGTAATCATGTGAAACAAATGTTGGCCATTGATGGCAGCTCTGCAGAGGGTAGAGGGGAGAGTATTGTTTCCTCTATAAATCTGTGGAAACGAGAGAAATGTGAATGGCGAAGGTTTGTTTCTGTTTTTCATTTCGCCAGCGACATTGTGCTGTTCAAAGTCAGGCTCAGCGCTGGAATTAGAATTCTATGTTTAGCTTAAGATGTATAGAGATAAAAATGGGACTTGGACACTTGAAGAGTGATGGAGTGGGTTTTATTTAGGCTGAGTCCCCTCAGTGGCCTGTGCTTCTTTGGATAGACTTATTAGAATCTTTATTAGCTCTCTCTGTGTTCATCTGTTATCTCTGTCTCTTTGCCTCTGCCTCAGTAAGGGGTTGGCTGGTGAACTGAGCATCCTCTGACAGGGACCCTCTCATCCAATATTAGAGAAGAAGCAAGAGGGGAGTTCTTGCCACTGTGATGACTTAAGCCTGGAGAAATCTGTTTCTGGATGGGCGTGTGGTTGCATCGGTGTGGCAGGGCGCGTTCGGGAGTGTGTGCAAATACGTGCGTGTCACATCTGTAATTGGCTGCCTCTGATCTTGTGGAAATCTGGGCTCAGTGTGGCAGATCCACCAGCTAATCAACGCTCAGAGCTTGCGCACAGGAACGTCAACCTGTGCTTTACTCCAGAGGCTGGAATGTCACCACGCTTGGGATTTAATCGCTCCAGAAATCCCTTAATGGGAAACGTTACATGAAGCCTAATTTGAGGATGTTGAGATAAAATGTTGCTGTGTGTGTGTGTGAGAGAGAGAAAGCTTGTGACAGTAAGGAGGTATGTGTGTGTGTTGTGTGCTCGACTGAAACTCTGATAAAAGATATTGAGCGCCACTTTTCCCCCTCGCTCTCAGATGATAAGATTACAACAAGGCCAGAGGTGTTTCTGTTTGCACTTTAGCCTCTCTGCTCTGCCTTCTCTGTGACCGTGAGTATTCATGGTGGCATACGGCACAGCGTCATTGGGAAATTCATAAGGGGGAATCATCACTCATTCCTGGTTCCCCTTTGAGGACTGCGCTAATTAGCCAGCGTCTGTGATTAGTTGGCTTGTGTTTGATCTGCTTCACTCCTCTCCCTCCCTGTCGAAGGGCTGCCTGCCTGCCTGCGCCGCGATTTGGCTGCGAGGTGCGCCAAACAAACACTCAAAAACAGACACACAAAGATGTACACAGCGCCGCTTTTCTCCCCCCCCCCTCTCCTTTCCCTGCCTTTCGGAGACACTGCAGGTGGCCTCTGAGACACAGTATCATACACTGGCAGACAGCCACATACGCACAAACATGTGAGCCGCAGTACTCCAAACCAAAGCTCACAACACTTCAGTCGAAAGAGTATATCTGTTAATATTTCACTACTGCATACCAAGAACTTTGTTTACTTTCTCTTAGCGAGTTTCAGGCTGCCAGTAAAATTCCCCTGAAAAGCCAGGCAGTACGCCGCTTATTAAGGCAACAGAGGGTGTGGGTGGCTAGCTGAGAAGGGGATTTACTTAACTTAACCCCGAGTGATTACAGCTAAAGATGGGCGAATTATGAATGTAATTAAATTTGTACAAATCCCCCTTTGCTGCCCTTTTTTACGTTAGGTCTCAATGGCAAAGCACAGTAAGGGATACCCATGCTGCGCTTAATATGACACAAATAAAAGAAACTCTTCGGTGCATGACAGAGCACTGTCTAATTACACAGTGGCTGTGATATTGAAGGGCCCGTCTTGTCCTTGAAGCATGGCAGGGACATCTCTGACTGTTCATACCCCCATCTATCTACTCCTCACATCCCAATCCTCTATCTGTCACTCTGCCTTAAGGGGGTAGATGGTAAACAAAGGCAGCTCACATCCAATGTAATGACGACCTGACAGGAGACTGCTCCGGCAGCTCGTGTGTTGGCTGCTGTGCCTGCACCAGTGTGTGTGTGTGTGTGTGTGTTTGTTATTGTGCTCCTCTTTACGGTCTCTGAGAAGTGGCTTCAATCTTCTGAGAGTCAGATCAATTTTAACATCATTGTGACTGCTGAGCCATTACAGGCTAAAACCAGGGTTCACACTGTTATTGAGGGGAAACTTGATCCTCTGGTGTTCACCTCTCAGACGGGTAAAAGGTGTTTATCCTCACTACTAAAATCTAGCTCGGCTGCTGAGTTCTGCTCTCAATATAGAGCTGTATTTATTTATTTTTTTAAAATAGATGGTAATTAATTAACTCATCGCTTCCTCGTTGCGTTCTTTGAAATTGTTTGACTGACAGGCAGCGGAGGTTTTGTTTTGAGTGGCAGTGACCTCACAGGTGCTGGAGCTGTAATCTTGTGAGTTTCTGAGTTACTGTGCTGTTGCCTTAGCTTACACTGGGGAATAGATATGAACTTGTTCACGGTTCATTGAAGAATTATGTCGTAATGGTAATAATGTGTTTTAAGGGTGGAAACGATGGCTATTTTTGTTATTGGTAACAATCTGATCTTTTTTTAGAATGTATATTTGCATTTCGGGGGAAAAACTCAGCAAAATTTCCTAAGGGCAATGTATTTTTGGTGAGTCTAAAATACCAAAATACCCAAGTGATGTTCTCATAAAACTGGGACGTGCAGCAAATACTCCCATTTTAAAGGTATTGGTTCATTGTTGGGGCCTAGTAAGAATGAAACTAAGTTTTCCAAAGCAAATCATTTTACATGGAATAAATGTAATAGGTTAAGACCCGTTAAATTCATTAGTCAAGTAATTGCTGAAAAAGCAATTAAGGATGGGTGTTATAACACACTTGTTACTAAGTGCTGGTAGTTGGTCACTTTAAGCTACTTTTCATGTAGCCTTTGGACCTTTTTTATTTGTTTATTGCTTTATTAGATTACTTTGTGACAAAAAAGGGTCAAGAGGAATCAGGATGTTGCTACTTTATTTATTTCAAAGCTTTAACTGCGTCATGTGTGTGCTATTTGAATCGCATGCATGTTTTGTCTTTTTAGTGGAAGGTCCTAGTTTTATTCATTTATTTTTGCTGAATTTTATAGTTCCCGACTTTACTCAAAGTACCCACTTTTTATATATATTTTTTTAACCTCGTGTGTTTGCTCGCTTCCAGCCAGCCACAGCTTCTCAGTGGATTTTGTTTAATTTTATTTAACAGACTGACTCGAGGAGAAATATCAGGTTATGTCTCCCCTCCCTCCCCTTTGATCCGTCTCCTTGAGCTCTATGTCTTTCTGTCTATTAGCTCTTCATTCATTCATCTATCAGCGTCAAAACAATACACCGTGTACCCAAGGCAAGTTGTCATAGTGACTGGAGAATAAGCAAAGTTGATCTCAACGTTCAGTACAAAGGAAAGAGATGGAGGGAGTGCCAGAAAACAACCCTGAATATAACCTCATCAAAAATCCCCACCTGTTTATCACTCTCTTGCTCCAGAGTGCCTTTTTATAGATCTTACAGAGCAAAACTTCTTTCTCTTTTCCTTTCTGCTACAGTCTCATTCCTTTCCTCATCAGTAACACCTCCCTCACCCTCGTTTACGGGAAAACTGGTAGCAGGAATGTATTTGTGTGCAGCGTTTCATCTTACCTGCCTCCTATTGAGCCTTGAAGACAATAGGCTGTTCACCTCTGCCCCGATGGCTCACCACAGCCCTGAAAGACGGCAACTCTGATCCATACAATGCAGCAGTAGTAACATACAAAGAATGGCTTCGTTGTACTTTTAATTGCTTTGGTTATCTTTGTCTTCTCCTCGTATCGTTTTGTTCTGCTTTGCGACATCTTTCGTGCTCGATGTTTACTAATTGTCGCAGTGTTCCCACCACACTGTAGCTCTGATTAATCTTTATAGGGGGAAAAAAATCTGCTTTTAATGGGTCCTCGTTTCACTTTGAAAAAGTGCTAGTGGTCTAATCAGTTATCCATACCTTTGAGCGGCACATTGCAGTCTTGTAGTAAAGCGAGTCCAAAGCTTATTAAATATAACTTTTGCTCTGATTTTTAGCAAAACTTTTGCAAGAGGAGACACACTTAAAAGCATATGGGGGTGTAGAAATTTGGGAGCCTGACTTGCCTGTCCTCTCAAATCTTTCCCTGCAGACTGTTTTTTCCTGTGCTCCTACACAAAACTCCCATCAGTAATTCAATCCAGCTGGTTTTTGCTGTGCGTTATGATGGACACAGTCATCAGATTATCATAATATTGGTACACTCCCCCGTGTTTGTTTGCGTCTGGTGCTTGACCTTCTGTCTTCCATATGGCTGGCATTGATTTGGTAACACGCCGAGTGATCCTCCTGACAGATTGACTGTGCTAATGGCAGTCCCTCATATCACAGTACTGCATTTTAATCCTTTAATGTGTGGCATAAATTAGGTTGGTCTCTCACCCCCTCGACTATGAATAAGCTGTTGGCTGACAGCTTTGTTGACCAATGGGCTCATCAGTAGCAGGCTAAGTGGAAGTGGGAAGCGAAGCTGGGAAATGAACCCCCCACCCCATCCTACCCAAGGGGAGGTAAAGGTGAACGCTGGCAACTAAAAACCTGGAAACACAGCTGTGTTTCGGTGCGTGGGCGGGGTTGTCATGGTTTTCCTCGCGCTTTAACGTGTAGCTTTGTTTATAATTCAGGGACTGGATCACACCCAGCTTGAAATATCCTCTCCTGACTCCTTGGAAGACTCTCACCTCCAAGTGTTGTTAGGGAGGTGAAAATAGGAGGCATAATCACATTATGTTTGCAGCTGACATGCCCATGGACCGATGTATACAGGCATCTACACGGTGATGGATGAGGTGACACACGCACAGCCTGCCTTGGACATTTGAAGAAGTACCTAGCACTTTGTTTTAGCTGTGCACTTCTGTCTTACCCATGCATTAGAGGCTGTTTCTGAAGCGATGCTGCCATACTCTGTCTGGATTTACGCTTCCAAAGTCATTCACTTTTCGACAACATACATAATGGGGATTAGATCTAGATATTTCCTAGATACTGATACTAGACCTGTCTGAAAAGTGATTCTCCCCTCCCCAACTCCTCTGATTTACATTTTATGCTCAGGCTCTGACTGCAGATCTGTCACTGTGGTCACCCAGCACAAAGACCCAGTATTGCATGCCAGGATAAAAAAAAAACAAAAAAAAAACATGCCCACTACAATTACCATGAGAAGTGATGGCACACAGGGTTGGGATGAAGAAGTCAGACAGAGAAAGAACTGGCGGAATAGGGAAAAAAAAGTAGGCGAGGAAGAGCAGAATGAGCCAGAGGGATGAAAAGGATTTATTCCAAAGTGAAAAGACAGGACAGTGCTATAGCACTGAGAAAAGGATGGGGAGGAAAAAAAACAAAGTGAGCGATGCAATGCAGAGTGAAGGCAAGAGTGGTGGAGGTAGAATGATGTGCACAGCCTGAACAGATAAAGCCGAGCCAGGAGCCGCGGGGAGCTGGGTGTCTGTCAGCCATCCAGCCAGTAAGTTATTCAGTCACTTATTCAGTTGAAGCAATAGCGCTCGCAAGGGAGTATAGAAGCAGCTTGTTTGGCTCAGGAGGACTGTCCTTTCTGTCCACAGTAAACTGCCTGTTACAAGCCAGACTTTACTGACCCTAAACAGGCCCAGCGCCAAATGAAAACATGTGGTACCATAAAACCGAGCTTGTGCCTTATGGCTTTTGCCATTTTCCTTTTTGTGTTTTATGCCTTATACACCTCTGCTTTATACAGCCGTTTTATTTCTTTGTGTCCCGGAGTCATTCTCTCTTTGACCACCTCTCTCACTCACTCTCTTTTTCTCTCGCTCTGGATCACCCCCCACCCCCTCCGCGTCAGGTACAGTGTAGATGTTCTTATTTATCAATAATGAAGAGAGGCGGAGGAGAGCACACTGCTTTCGTTCTTAACCGTGGATGAATTATTCACCCTGTGGAAGAGTGCCTGTCCACCCTGCGTGTATGCGTACACACATTCATGTGCGTTTTTGTTTCTGCCTGTCTAAATATGGTTTTGCTTTACATAGTAGTTGTGTGTATGGAAATGTTTTTTTGGGGGGACTTTTCCTCACCACAACCACACAGCTCTTTCTTTTTTTCTGCTTCCTGTATGTGGCGCTTTGGCAGATGCTAAGTGCTTCAATGTGTTGTGTAAGGTTCATCCTCCTGTTGCAAGGTGTGATACGGTGCAGTAAAGCGAAAAATACCTCCACTATCATTTCTAATGACTAACTCCTGTTTTTCCAATTTCATCCCGACACACATGATTCGTATTTCAAACCGGTTCTCCTGGCGTAGCTCGCTTGACCCGAAACATTCTTTATGTATATAACTGAGAAAGGAGGATGAAGGAGTGTGAGAAAGGGAGAGATAAAGAGGGAGAGAAGGGTCCATAGAGACATACATGCATGAGCTATTGTGTATGTAATTTCATTTTAAAGCCCGTGCAGTTTAATGGTTTGGAGATCCCACCGTGAATACTTCTACGCTGCTAGTTCCTCTTACTCCTGAACTCATGCATAGTGCATAAACCAGTCTCAAGGCAAGACTAAGGTCACGGTCCAGCTGTGTATGTGGAGGTTTGGGGTTTCTGAACTAAAATGCACGCAGTTTTAAAAGTGTATAAATTGTATAAATATATATATTTATTTTTTGGTTTTTATACTTCCCTGCTGGGTCTCTTTCATTAAGACGATACACTTAATTGAATTGGCAAATGCTTATTTTTGCAAATGATATTCGCTCAAGTCCTAGGGCATGTTTGTTATAAACAGGCAACTAAATAGGAATATGCATCAGTATACAAATGCATGTGTGTATGCACTCGCTTACTAAACACACACACACATACACACTTCCCGGTGCAGATTTCTCCTCCAGCTGTTCATTTCTCCTTGGCACTTTGAAGCCTATTCGTGTCTCTCTGTCCCTCCCTCCAAACCCCCATTTTATTTATTTTTTCCTTCTCTCCTCTTCTGTTACATTTCATGTGTTTCTGCTTTCCTTCCTCTTTCTGCCTGTGTGTCTGATTCCCCTTTTTCTTTCCACAGTCAATGTTCAGAGTCAGTTATCAAATATTTCATCATGTCACTGTGAACAAAGTGAAATCTAGTACTCTCTTCTTCTTGCACCTATTTTTTTTTTTTCTTCCTACTCCTGTTGCATCACAGAGGTTGGTTTTACCTCCTGTCTCCGGCATGCAACCTTGCTGTAACACCAAATGTTTTTCTGTGTTAAATTTACAAGTTAGTGGAGTTTTTTTAAATGTCGATCTCTTCTGATAACCTTAAAGTCTTTGAAGTGTGCCTCCTTTTTCTTTTCTTTTAACACTGGCGTCTTTGACTCGGGACTTCCCACTGGAAAAGCAGCATGAATAGAATATTAGTATGTCATTGGAGATGTCCATAATGCACAGTGGCTACTTCTAAATGTAGCTTTCTCATGTGCTATCGATTGGCTCCTTATAGTAAGCCCAGTGGAAAGGTCAATGAGAAGACGAGACACATCTCAAGTCTTCATTTCCTAGTTTTATTCTTGGCTTGTCAAACTGCCTCGCCTGTCAAAGCTAAGCCGTCCAGACAATGCTCCCTGCATACCAAAGTGCCCGTGTGTGTGTGTGTGTGTGTGTGTGTGTGTGTGTGTGTGCGCGCGCGCGTGCGTGTGTGCGTGTGCAACGTGTGGACGTTCATTGTAGATTTGCGTGGCTGTATGTGTGGCCGCGTTCATTTAACTATTCGACCATAAGGCAGAGAAGGCAGTGATGTCTGACAGCAGTGGCAGACAGCAGGTTTGGGTTGGTGCTGTTCCAGGCTCCAGCTGATAACAGCTATTAAAACAGACCAGAAGCAGTTAGGACAAGACACACATCCACTGCAGTGTTGCCATTTTGTTATGGACACAACAATGGGAGCACCACACAGAAATCAGTTTTAAGGGCAGCTACACTGGCAGGTCATTTTAGCTAAAACGTCAGATGGCACCTCTCCGCTTTAATACATGTTCGACTGTCTCTGCTTATGAGTTTTTGCCACTCAAACAGAGTTTGAAGAAGATGAACAGTTGGTTCCCAGTGACAAAAACTGAAATATTACAGTCTTTCATCTCAAACAATAAAGGGAAGATTTTGTGAGGCTGAATCTTAGCCAAGAGAGAGAGAGCTCCTGGTGAGGAATAGAAATGAAATGGTTTGTTATCACGTTGCATCCCCAGGCTCAAGCTCATAGTGTACACATGTACATCAACCCATATCAAAACCGTGTTACTGTATAAAACAAAGGTAAATAGTACACGACCTCACATGCATGAAATGCATGAAAGCCACTTTGAATCTGGTCATTAGCTTAATTGTAACAGTTTCTCACTCTCAAATCTCACTGCCCTGATGTTATAAACTTCACTGTACAAAACAGCCTCAGTAATAAATGTAGAATTGAATCTGTGTTTCTGTGCCAGTGTCTCAAAAAACAAAATTACACATCAGCAACTTCAGAAAGCTGCTATTTGGCAGCGCGCCCATTCAGAAGCCAAGGCCAGCGCAAAAACTGGAAGACGCTGTTGCATTGAGAAATATAACCCAGATCTCTGAACAATGAAGAGGCAAAACGATCTGATGGATGGTGCGTAACTATTTTGTAAACCGCTAAGTTTCTTGTTTTTCAGGAAGTTTGAATGCCCCAAACCTCTTCTGGATATTGTTTAGTAATGTGGTCAAACAATGTGGCAGTGTGAGTCATTTTTACACACGTCCAGTCTATTGTAGGGATCCACTGGTTGCTTTATTGCAGCGGTCCCCAACCCCCGGGCCTCGGACCGGTACCGGTCCGTGAGTCGTTTGGTACCGGTCCGCGAGAGTTGAAGCTCAGGTGTGAAATGTATGGTTTTTATCGTTTTTCAGCGTTATTTCGTTATCGTTTTTATCGTTAACTCGGTTTTCCTGGGTCTTTTCACATGTGTTATAAATAAATCTTCTTTTTTTCGGTACCGGTGCTAGTTTTATTTTGTTGTATTTATCCGCGACACCTTAAAGCCCGGTCCGTGAAAATATTGTCGGGCATAAACCGGAAAAGGTTGGGGACCGCTGCTTTATTGGATATGATACTGGTCTGATCCTGACTTAAGAAGCTGGATCAGATAGGGTGATAATTTGCCACCAGGTGAGCAAATATGGCCTGTAGGGTCAGTCTGGAGGCTTTTCATCCAGTTACAACAGCAGCTTTTCTCGGCACGTCTTTGACGCAACTGAAAACTCCGATCGCTTGAGATGACCAATGAGAAGAACTCATCAAAGCGTCTCTCTTGCTTTCTCCCTCTTATGTTTGGTGTAACACTTGCTTGAATGCACTCAGGAGGTGCACTTAGACTAAGAGAAGGAAAAGGACAGCAGTGTGTAGTAGTCTTAAGGCTCAAATTGAGCTGCAGTGACACTAATGCAAATACATTGAAAGAATAACATTGACATTTATTATTTCACTAAAGCTAGTTTCGGCTTGTATATTTTTGCAAGAGATTTGTCTCCTTTTAATAAATCGTATACATTAGCATATACTTTTTTGTTTTTTAAGTAAGGAAAGTAACATTCAAGATAGATAGATTTATATAAAAAAAAAAAAAAAAAGTGATTCCCAGTCTCTTCCCCAGAGTGAGGATTACAGTCTGTTAATTTTAGACTTTTAACACTGGTTGTTCTTGCCTAATATAGAATTAGAATAAAACCTTTATCATGTGGTGCGATGTGCGTTAGCTCCCAAACACTCTTTTCAGGCATCTCTGTCACCTCTCCCTCCCTTTTCAGTGGTGCAAACATATTTGAAGTGAAGTGTAAGAAAGGGTAACTGTGGCAAATGTCCCAAACTTGATTTGTGAAAAGGGCTGTGGATCTATCTTCAGTTTACCTGCGACGGGGAGTGGGAGAAAGTATTTAAAAGGAAAATCTAATCAGAGAAGGCGCATGCGGCGACAGATTCTGTCAGGACAGAAAAGTGATGACGCTCCCTGTTTCCCATATCAAAGCTATTATGCTGAAGGAGTGGAAAGCCTGGGCAAAACAATAACAACCACGGGAGAATAATGGAAATGGAGAAATTCATGAAGGCCTTGACGAAATATGAAATCCCAGAGTGGTTACTGAGACAGGAATGTGTTAGAAAGGCCAAAGGAAAAGCCACCCACATTCTCTTTCTCCCACAAAAACACACAAACATGCACAGTGGACCAGTGGGAAGCAATCTTCAGGAACATGGACAATGGGGAAGCTTCATTGTAGCCCACCTGACAGGGCATAGCTCCTAGTTTGATGAAATGACAGCGTCACTGAGCTCTGAAGGCTATTGGATATTTTAGTTGATGGCCTGCACTCCCGTCCCCTCTGACGCTCTGCTTTTCTCAACTATAGTGAGGATCAGACATGGAGGACATGAATGCCATTAGGCGTCAGCCAGCCAGGCAGCGAGGCAGGCGGACACAGGCTGATAAGCGTATGTTCGTTTTATAAGCCACGACTGGCTCAAATGGGCTGCAGAGAAAATTAGGATTTGGCTTTTATTCGCTCGTTCTCGCTCTTCCCCCCCCCCTCTTCCGCTTGTTTATTCATACTGTTTCACTGTAGTTTTTGCTCTCTGTTCACATCCACAGTGCTTCTCACAAGGTCAGGTGTGGAGTGTACCTGGCATCTCACAGGTCCACGCCTCCCGTTCTTCTCCCCTCGTCTGCCTCTTCTCGCTCTGTTTCTCGTTACCTGCGCCCCCACCTCTCCATTTTTAGTTGGTCCCACTGCATTTCCCATGGCCTCTTTCCCTCTGCTAACCCCCTCTCTCTTCTTATTTCATCTGCTTTTTTTTTTTTTTTGTCCCTCAGCTGTCTCCTATTAACCTTGTTCATAGCTCACACTGTCTCCCCTTTAAGATCCTCCTCCTCCTCCTCTCCTCTTCTCTCGCCACACTCTCTTCGCTCCCTCTTTCATTCTCTATTCCTGGCATCGCGTTCTCTTCACACCCTTTCATCCCCACTTTTCTTGCACTTCGCCTCCCCTCCTCCGCTCTCATCCTCCATCACTTTGGCATTCCCAGCCTGTCTCTCGTCTCCTCCTTTCATCCTTCCGTCCTCCCAGCATACTTCCTCTCCTTCTTCCTCTCTGATTCATTTCCCTCTTCACTGATGGACGGTGGGAAATGTCAGCGTGACCAGGCAGAGGATCAGAGAGGACTGTGTTAATATGGCAGGGCTGTCACAGTGCCATCAGCAATAATGTGTGTGTCTGTGCGTGCACATCATGTGGGTGTTAAAAGACATAATGATAGGTGACAGTACTTAGGATGCCGACATCTGACTACTTAAGGATGTTGAGGAGGGCAGTTTGTGTGTGCATGTGTTTCGTTTGTTCATGTGCATTTGATGATGCTTGTATGTCACCTGCAGGCAGCAGAGCTACTGTAAAGTAGAGCAGCAGTGACATAAGGCTTCTGTTCTTACTCTCCTCCCCTCCAACCCTCTTTCTCTCCCCTATTCTTCTCACTCTTACCCTTGAACTGTCTTCTATTCACTAATTCCCTTTGTTCTTGTCCCCCTCCGCCTCCGATCTCTCTGTCTTGTGTTTTAATGTGACTGATGCACTCAAAATGTGTCTCGATTACTTTTTTTTTTCTTTAATGCTGCCTTGTCTCATCATTTCCAAAAGTCTGTTTGTGTAGATGAACATGCACACACTGACTTTACTTTCTCCCCGTCTGCTGTTCTAATGACACGGAGTCTGAGCCTTTGGGCTGGGCTTTGGGGACTCACTAAGAATGAGGTTGTGCAAGTCTCTGTATGTCTTGTGTGTAATATTCATTTCCCCGTGGCTGTAGGAAGTCTCATAAGGCTGGCCCTGTCTCTCATCTGAGCTCTGGCAGGAGTTGACCCGTGGTGGCTCTCCTCTTATTGCCTCCAAATGACAGGCAACAGGCCCGGCTCAGTTTGCCCCCACATTTTTGTGTGGACGTAATAGATATGTGTGTGTATGAATTTGCACATAAACGAAATGAGGAGTACGTTATTGTCAATCCCACGCTGTAATGACCTATGACATGCCACTTGGTCCTTATACTACAATCAAGACTAGTAATCAAGGTATTCAATAACCTTTTATCCTCTTTTCTCCTCCTCTGCTACATTATTTTTATAACCACAGTCTGGCTCCCACTCCCAAACCTAATCTGTATTAGTCTGACTTGTTTAAGTAGGCTGACAAAGGAGTGTAGCGTGATCTTTACATAATGCTCTAGACATTTGAAACGTTACAGGCCAGGTGCTTGACAATAAAGCAGTAATTTGATGCCCCCGTGTGTGTGTGTGTATGCTCGCCGTGTGTCGACTTGCATAGCTATGCTCGTGCACGAGTCTTCAAGCAAAATGAAATTTAAAAAAAACAACAACTTGTTCATCTTTTCAGCCCAATAAGGCTCGCTGCTGATCCCACGGGCTGTTTAGTGGTTGTCCAGAGGTTCCTCTGTGGCTACAAGGGGGTTGTTTTGTGGTTGTAAATTGGGCTGGTCCTGGGAGAGCTGGTGTTATTCTAGGAAAGGCTTGCTTTCTTCCACTTTCCCACTCGGTTCTTCACTCATTCCTGCCTCTTCTCTTTCTCTGTATTGATACCTCAGGTCTCCCTTGAGAAGAGAAGGTGTGGTGTTTATTGCTCGTCAAACGAGAAAGACAGCGTTGCCCTTTCCTCTTATCTCTTGCGTACGGGTTTCGTTTGTGTGTGGGTGCCTTTATATATATGTGTGTGTGTGTGTGTGTGTGTGTGTGTGTGTGTGTGTGTGTGTGTGTGTTCTGCCAGTGCAGCAGATCATATTAGTTTCAACACAACAGCTTGAGCTCAGCACAAACTAGTGGAACTAGTTTTTCAAGTAATTGTTTGTCTTTAGGGGAAATTGTGTTTTGCTCATTCTATGTGTGTCTGTGTCTGTAGCTTCCCGGTAAACACACTGCGAGCGCACACACTCGTATGGAAATGTAGGCCTGGCTGCAGACATTTGAAGTTGTGTATCCGCCGGTAATCCACTCTTACTTAAAACAGGTGCCATCTTGCTGACATACACTAATGCGCGCTTACTCATACAAGTAATTACATTTTTCACAGAAACCTGGATTACACACACAGAGACGGACACACACACACTTGCACAGATTGTCGTTCTAAAGCTCCTTCGCTCGTTCTGTTTCTCACACACCCACTGACAAAACGCACTAAGAAAAGCATATTTATTTTGACTCTTTGCTGTTACACAGGAATGTGTCGGCACAGAAAATGGCAGGCTATAGAAAAGCATAACCCATCCACATGATTTATGACCTATGGGTAAAAAAGAACTGGCTTTCCTCCTCCTCCTTTTCTTTTTTTCTCTCTCCCCCAACACACAACTTCGCTTCCCTCCACCACCAATCTGTCCACGCACGCACTGTCATGGAGAGGTACCAGACTCTTGGCCTACTTGCCTGAGTTCAGTAATGCTGTCCTGTGTATCACACACACTTCCATAGTGTCCTCATTTATCTTTGCTTTGTACCAAGACTGTTCCTTTTCTTTGCTTTCTCCTGTAGTTTGTGTTTAAAGGGAAACATTGAGAGTAATGCTTTTTTTTTTTTTTTTTTTTTTTTTTTTTTTTTTTTTTGTCTCTGTCTTTGTTTTGTTCAGGAGCTTCAGGTCAGCGTGTAAAAGTAGACCAAGAGGTGACATCGTATCCTGGCCAGACAGTCAACCTGCGCTGTGCCTTCGCTGATCCCACTGGGGTACAGCTTTCAATGGTAAGATATACAATCCCATGATGCATCTGTGTTTCCCCTTGGTTAGTATTTGATTACCTCTTTGCACCACTATACTCTCTCAACTGCAAACTAGATTTGTTGTGTGAAATTCAAATAAAAATGTCTGTGTCATCCCAAAACTGGAGCTCATTGTGCTGACTTGACACAATACAATTCAGTGAAATTGGGACTGCAGTTACAATTTGCTTTTACACTTGAAGCCAGCAGGTATCCGACTTGAAGTGGATTTGATATTTAACTCAAATTATGACAATTTCCCTGTAAATAAAGTAGTCATTTACTCACTGATTTGATTCTGCGGGTCCGTAAAACTGTGTCTGAGGTGGAAAAAGCAATTCTCTTCAATAAAATTAACCAAGAAAAATCAGAATATTGCTCTATGTGCCTTGTTTATTTGCCACATTGTACCTTAATCTAACAAATCATGGCTCACAGAAATAATCTAGAGGCCAGCAATAGGTTTTTGTCACATTTAGGCTTAATGTTTTATTACTCCAAACAAACAATGCTAAGCTACATTTTGCTTTAGGGGATTGAATATGGTAATGGGTGCATTTCTTAGCTGCATTTCAATGAAGCTGGAAGTGCACAGCTCTGCATGGTTCTGCTAAGAACAGTCGAGAGAGTACTTCTCCTGAAAAACTCGCATCCATATTCATACCTACTCCCCACTTAATTGTGATGCCGTGTACGCAACCCTGTGGAGTTTACATTAAAATGTGGATATCTTAAAACGCTGTCGCGGTGTCGCTTATCAATGCCATGATGAATGAGGTCTGCTGTTTTTCATTGTCTCTCTATGCTTCCCGTCCACTGACCCTCTCGGTGTGTGCCATCATAGGTCACATGGATGTACGTGCCAGAGCCAACCCAAGACCCAGTCAACATAGCTGTGTTTCTCCCCGGGAATGAGCCCAGCTATCCTAACTCACCTGTGAAAGGCAGAGTCAGCTTCGTGCCCAGTCCTCCAAAGGTGGACAGCCCTTCTATCCAGATTACTGATGTTAGGATGACTGATGAGGGGAAGTATGCCTGCGAATTTGCTACCTACCCTGGCGGAAATGTCCGTGGCACCACCCAGCTGGTCATGCTAGGTAGGTCACTAATGTACTCTACGCACTAAGCTTAAGAAAAGATGTGATGAATCAAGGAAAAAGCCTCGGTGCTTAATGGCACAGAGGCATGAATGCTTTATCTCCAAGAAGCTGAACCTCTGAACCACTTAAAAAATTGGACATGTGGTTTGTGAAGCAAACAGATTTGTTAGAATTTAATAAGAAAGAGGGATTTTTCCCATCTCATGCTTTCATCTTTACTCTTAAGACTTCATGAATAACATCCAGTTGGAATTTCAGGTAATTTCTTGAAGAATGCCAATTTTATTTAAAATTATATAAAAAAAAAAGAATGGTATTTGATGTGCCAGAAGATGATTATTGTTATTGCAATTATAATTTTACCTAGCCAAGTGTCCAGGTACAGTTTGGTCTCTAATTTTCTTGTACTGTAGTTTTGCCTGTGTACACCACCACAGTATTTTAATCGAATAACCAACATGTTGTTAAAGTGCAGACTTTCACCCCCAACCACCTCTAATAAAACTAGTAAGAGTAACAGACATTTTTAAAACTTTAGAAGTGGTCAAATCACATCTCTGGTACATTCTTAACAAGAATGGGTTCACTGGCCAGCTCTGAAAATGAAAAGGGCCCAAAGACCTTAAACACAACACGACATTTCACCAAGAACATTCTAAAGCAGGTTGGTATATCATTGTCTTTTTGTGTGTGCATGCTGTGAAGCGCAAAAATCTCTTTATAAATGAAAATACTGAGTTTACAGAAATGGGCAAACCACTGGTTACACTTTAGACAAGAAGAACAGATTAGACTTGGTCAGAAAAAGAGCCAACACAGACCTGAAAAGATTATTTGTGAGAATAAAACCAAGATGAAATTGTGCTAAAATGATAGGAAGAGAAAAGTGCAGAGGAGGAGAGAAACAACTTGTGATCTGATACCATATTATCTGTTCAACATAGTGGAGACAATATTATGGCAGAAACTGTGAAGAGTACGGGGCTATACTCTCTGCTCATATTCATCCAAACGCTGCAAAACTGATCAGACAGCGCTTCACAATCCAAATGGATAATGCCCCAAAGCGTACTGTAAAAGCAACCTAAGAGTTTCTCAAGGCAAGGAAATGGGATTTTCTTCAATGGCTAAGTCAGTCACCTGAGCTCACCCAACAGAGCAGCTTTTTAGTTAAGTATAAAACTCTAATGAGCGCTAGACCTGGGGCAGTCATTGACTACGAAAGATTTTCATCATATTATGAAGCAATCCCCATGTTTAAAATGTCCTATTATTTATTTTTTCATCCTCTGAAAATGGGGGCTGGGCATAACAGTGTCTTTAGTTCATAAACAGTTATTGCAATACTTTTGTGAAACGCCTTGAATTAAAGCTGAAAGTCTGCACTTCAATCACATCTTGATTGTTTGATTTTTAAAACCTCTCTGTGGTGCACGGAAGCAAAACTACAAAAATGATTTCTTTAGCCAAGATTTTTTTTTTTGCTTTTTTTTTTTTTTTTAAATCTTTAGTTACATTTCTTGCACTACTGAACCTAAAAAGCTTCTAGCGTGAACACGAGTGTTAAACATCTGCAACACCAGCGCTACCCTACTCTGGGATTGACTTCCTGAAACCCTACAAACTCATTTTTAAGAGATCCTGAACCCTGTGTGTTGTGCATCACACTGAGTCGTGGCTTTTACAGCTCTATTTGTCAAGGGGTAACTTCCCAGCTTGTTGCATTCGTTGCTGTTTGCCAACATGCACTCCTGGGTTCAAAGCCATTGCAGCTTTTTGTCTCCCAAGGACTTGAATGTTTCCTGTTAAATGTATTACACGAGGATACCACTCAACAACAAGCATTTTTCAAACCTCCCCCCAGCGGCTTTTAGTCAGGTGCACAGGAACCCAGCACCATTTCCTCTGAAAGATTTGAAGCTTGAGGTTTTTTCACAGACTTTCACAACATGAATTAATTGAGTAGTCAAGCCATTTATAAAAAGTGGAATTGCCCAACTGTGTTTCACTGTCAGTTAAATTGGCTTTTCCAACCAAAAACCTACTTTCATGTTTTGCCAAAGTTTCAAGAGACTCATTGTGTCTTTGCAAGGCAAATTAAAGCCAGTGTGTTTTTCTTTTCCTTAAATTTGTCGCTCATCTGTTTGTAGGGAACCCATGTATATATGGCTGTTCGATATAACGATATATATCAGATGACGATATAAAAACGTCTATCGTTTCATTTTACGCTATCGTTTGTTTCGTGCTGTCGCAAAATAAACTCTTTACGGCAATATTTTTTTCATCGTTTTGATGGTCACTGTAGTGGCTATATTATTTTCTTAAAGTTCTCTCTTTCTCTTATATTTTATATAACCACACTACAGACGGACAAGCGCCTGTTTTTATGCGTTGTGGTTAGCAACAACGACGGTAAAACCATCCGCTTGTTTATGTTCCACATAAACCTTTCACAATACAACTCAAGATCCTGTTGAGACTTTTCAAAATAAACTGAATCACGTGACAGAGCAGATAATTTACGGATGAGAAGTAAAAAAGAGCCGCCAGGTGCTAAAAAATAAACCTTAGACTCAAACGTTAGAACAGGCTGTTACGGAGCCCCCCAGGGGACATGGGAGAAAAAAAAATTAGGGAGGAAAAAAAAAATTAGGGAGGAAAAAAAAAATTAGGGAGAAAAAAAAAAATTAAGACGGACTTTTGCGAGATCTCGCAAAAAATGGCGACTTTTGCGAGCGCTCGCAATAAGTATTGCGAGATCTCGCAAAACTCCAACAATGGCGGCAGCTACTTAGTTGTAATATTACTCTTTCTGGGTCACAAAATACACTTTTAAGATATTTTGAGGCGTGAATGTAGTTGTGTAAACGTCAGATACCTGCTCGGTTTACAAGACATCACATATTTGCAAAAGAGCTCCGACGTTTTTGGAGATCTGACACCCACTAGCTCGAAGCTAACGGGAGGTCGAGACCTACTACAGCCGGGAGGAACACTGCTTTCCCGGCACATCATGCCTCGACCTCCCGGTCGGCTTCGAGCTGGCGGCCACTAGCTCGAAGCTAACGGGCGGTCGAGACCTACTACAGCCGGGAGGAACACCGCTTTCCCGGCACATCGTGCCTCGACCTCCCGGTCGGCTTTGAGCTGGCGGCCACTAGCTCGAAGCTAACGGGAAGTCGAGACCTACTACAGCCAGGAGGAACACCGCTTTCCCGGCACATCGTGCCTCGACCTCCCGGTCGGCTTCGAGCTGGCGGCCTCCGAAGAATGCGGCTAAAACTTTTGCGAGATCTCGCAATACTTTTGCGAGCGCTTGCAATACTTTTTGCGAGCGCTCGCAAAAGTCCGTTTTTTTCTCCCATGTCCCCTGGGGGGCTCCGTACTGGGGGGCTCCGTAAAAAATGTATCGTTTCATAGATCGGTTAAAACACTGGACTCCAGCTACATGACGCACAGCTGGAAATACTTCCCGCAAGTCGAGATTCACAGAATTTACAGAAAATGTTACATTTTTGTGATTTATATCGTTATTGGACGATAGAATTCTTATATCGGGATATGAGATTTTGGTCATATCGCACAGCCCTACATGCATATGTAACTTGCAAACTGTATGAATGCAAAGGATCTTCCCTCTTACTCTGTCTGCTTTCCTCCAGCTCAAACCTTCCCCCAAAGGTAGTATATAGGTTAAAAGCATATGCAGCTGGGCTTAATTGCTATTATAAGTGGTATTGTCAGATCAATTGTGTTTTGTTAATGCAATGGAACCATTGGTCTAACTTTGGCCCAGCACCAGTGCCTCTGCCCTGCTCCCCTCTCTCCAAAGCATCATGCCCCCATGTTTCCCCCTAGGCAGTATATTGATCTAGCTACTTGTCATGCCTGCTGTCAGCTCTTGTCCTGCCTGCTTTCCTCTGATCCCACACTAGTATCAGAGAGGGCAATTAAGAAGAGGGTAGAGAAGATGGAGGTGAGGATAACTCGGATCATGTAGTGATGTAGAAATTGTATATGGAAATGCATTTGGCCAGTCAGGGAAATTGTGCATCAGTGGTGTGTGATAGGAATAGAGAGGGGACAGATGGATTTAAGGTTTGGAGGGAGAGTGACAGTAGATTTAGGGTTTGGATGTGTTTGCACTGGTGCTGGTAATTGTTTATCAATGTTAACTCTTGGGAGCAAAAGATTGAGTGTACACACTCCAAAAAACTCAAGCTATCAATAACCAAAAAAAGGAATAAAATGGGGAAAAGATTACTTAAAGTAAACGAAATGATCTGTCAGCAGAAGAGTTTCAATTCGACAATTTCTAAATCAAGCTTTTAGAAAAGCCACATTTCTAGTCTTAAAAAAAACTTTTCTCAAAACTAGTGTGAGCAGACTAAAAGTAAACACATTTATCTTAATACAAATAAAAGATCTTAATGTCTTCTCAGTAGGGAGGAATTTGTGCTTAAATTTAGAATTCATTCTTATTGCACGACTACTAGAGCAAAATTCAATGTTCTTATGACCGTAAGTCATAAAAATAAAGTCTATTATTTGACTTGAAGTGCAGAGGATGAATTCAGAATTTAGTCTTGCAGCCTAAGGAAAGAAACAGGAAACAAATGTGTCTGTATCGCTTGCCAGATGGAAAGCAGGGTGAACAGGCTGTGGCTGGGGTACGTGTTCTCATTTAGTATCCTTTGGGCTCGACACAGATACCTCACCTCACTGTTATCACTGATGCTTGGAGGATCGGTGCTGGTGATGCTTTCTATTTTTCCCCTGTGAGACTTAACAAAAGGCTATACAGCAAGACATTTATACAGAAAAGTGGGATAAATTGTTTAAAAGAAGTAAACCTGACTTAGATTAATGTAGTAGTAGTAGTAGTAGTAGTAGTACTATTAGAAATGAGATTGGCTTCCTTGATGAAAGGAATTGATCTCAGTACGGTCCTGAGCAGTGAATCAATCTTGATGTATATCATGAGATAGCTTTTGTTTTTAACAATGACGAGAGAATTGCTTTTAATGTGGCTATATGTTAACATGACTTGTAATCAGTGTGGGAACCCATTGCACTCATGGTGTCACAGCTTTGTTATAAAAGCTTGGAGATTAAGAAAGCAAAGGAGAAACTTATCTGTAAGCATAATGGAAAAACCATAAAACAGTAAAGTATGATAGAACATCCATCCATCCATTTTCAGTGTACTTCAGGGTAATGGGGGGTGGTCTGGAGCATTTTCCAGATGTAGTAGGGCAAGGTATGGCATGGGCTGGTCGCCAGAACGTTTGCATTTTAGAAAATATCCATAAGCGCTACTACAAATCTAACTTCCTTATATGCCCACATGCATGATGGGCCACATGCAACTTAAAAAAAACGCAAATGGAAACATGCACAAGCTACAAAACACAATGGAATTTGAATAAAAACATGGAACGTGATGGAATAGCTGCAGAAGTAACATGCTAACAGTAAACCGCTAATAGCAAACATATGTACAGTATTAAATGACTCAGTATAATTAAAACACGTTACCTTCCATCCTTTTGTCCGTCACATCACCGATGAATACTTCGCTTCTTTTCAGGGTGTCTCAGAAAAATCCTTTGCATGTTTTGATTTATGTCACTCCCGCAGTTGGTCCGTCATGAACCCCCCTCCCCCCGAAACACTTGCTTTATGTTTTGTGAGATTTTTAAATTTTTTTAAATTTTTTTTTTTTTTTATAATTTTGTTTACTTTTGCATCATTTCTGGTGTTTTCTTAAGCTGCAGTCCGTTTGACCCCTTAGTGCCACTTTACACATGTTCACAAAACAAAGGAGTTCTGCCCATACCTGTATTATGGACAAAACAAATGATAAATAAGCAACATAGTTATTTATTGTGTTTGTCTGCAGGTATACATGATTCTGTGGTAGAGAATTGGCAACAACAGGCAATTCCATGTGGTCACGTTGATTTTAAATGTGTGAAGAGTTGAAAATGACATTCTCGTAGCTCTAATTTCATGTATTGAGTTACTCAGAGCTGGTAAAATTTCTCAAACAAGTTATACATTTAGAAACTAATTTCCAAAAAGCTTGAAAAAAGCAAAGTGCACTGACAACTCCTCCGTGGTAAGAATATATATCCTGTCATAAAATAAACATAATAGATATTTGATCCTACTTCAATGTTTACTGTGCTGAGAGAGGCTGAGCAGGGCAACAGAGGACGCATTCAGATCTGGTTTTAGATTTGCTTTTGCCCGGCTGGTGTCTCAGATTGTTTATAAATGTGCACAATATCTTTTCCCTCAGCTGTGTTATTTCCATTTTATCTATCTCTACATCCTTTAATCTTCTCTCTGCCACTCTGTGTCTCCCCCTGTCTCCACTCTCCACCCTTGCGTCATGTCGTTCATCCATCCATCAGCTAAACCCGAGAACTCGGCCTCCCCTGTAACAGTGGTTGCTGGCGCTAAGCCAATCACTGTGGCAAGCTGTAAGTCAGCAAATGGCCAACCCGCTGCCGAGATCTCCTGGGTGACTACAGCCAATGGCAATTACACAACGAAGCAGCAGCCGGGGACTGACAACACGTTGACGGTGATCAGCGAGTACATCATGGTCCCAATGCCAAACGACAACGGGAAAGAAATTACCTGTGTCGTATCACACAGGACCCTGGTCAAACCAGAGAGCTTCAAGATGAATTTAGCAGTTCAGTGTAAGACCTCTCACAAGTGCACATACATCCATCAGCAATTATTCTAACCCGATTAATTGAGCTCATTGTATTGGGTTTTTCTTTATTTTTAAATTAATAAATTAAATTTCCTCCTCCCATTCATTCTTTCTTCCCCCAGTTGCTCCCCAGGTAACCATAGAAGGTTATGACAACAACTGGTACATCGGCCGCACAAATGTGGCGCTCACCTGCAAGGCTAATGCAAACCCCCCTCCAACCACTATCCAGTGGAAGTCGTGAGTATTGGCACATCCTTAAATCTATATTGTCTTATCTCTTTGTCCGTCTCTCCCATTTTTCTTTAGTCACATTTTCCCTTTCTTACCCTTCACCACCAGCTTCACAGTCCTCACAGAGCTATAATTAGCGCTTTTATTATTGCAACTACAGAACTGTGCTCTGATTATGGAGATAGTTGAATAATTTGTCATAATGGACTCTGTGACTTGAGATTTAACCCTTGCATAATGAGAAACACAGTGTGCGTCTGTCTCCATTTTCTGTATTATCAGCTATTAACATAACTGTGACAAAATCTGGGGGAAAAAAAAGTCTGGAAGTTTAAAATAGAAGAAATGAGATTTTGGGATTGGATCCAGCAACACTGATTTTCCTGCTGTCCCCATTGTATCTCCAGCAGTGTGTTATAATGGATTGCCTTTTAGGGAAGGGTGGCAAACTGATTGGTTTTGTGCTGCTGATCAAGATTAGCTTAATATGACGAAACAGTACAACGCAGCACGTTTCTGTAAATGTCCGACTCTCTGTCCCCAGTGTCAAATGTCCTATTTTTCTTTTCCTGTTCTCTTCTTTCTCATACCGATATGCACTTTTGTCCCTCTAGGACGACAGGAGAGTTTCCACCTGCAGTGCAGGTCAGTGAAAATGTGCTCAAGGTACAGAATGTGGACGAGTCTGTCAACACCACTTTTTTCTGTGAGGTCAACAACCAAATCGGGACGACCAAAGAACAGTTTGGGATCCTGGTCAGAGGTGAGTTTAAGTGTCACAGATCAGCGCAGCATGCTAAAATTAGGCACCTGCTTAAGTGGCCTTTACAATTTCAGTTAGATAACATTTTAAATATCATATTTCAGCATCGTGTGATGTTTCTCAGTGGAAACAATCTCATTTGTGCACTTCCCTGTGACATAATGAATTAACATTATGATTGTTCCTGTCACTGCAAGTCAACCCTTCTGTGGCTCTAAATGGATTAAAACCAATGCGAAGGGTAATTTGCGCAACTTGCAAATGCCCCAGCACGCTGATAAATTGTACACAGTAAAGGCATCAATAAAGCAGTGAACATTTCATAAGTAAAGTGAGAAAGCCCACTCTTGGGACTCACTTGGGTCTCATTCATCATGTAAACGTTTCCCTTAGCTTGTACATAAAAACATTTATATCTGAACCGCGAACTGGAACAAAGTGCACTTTTATCACACAGGCTACACATTTCCTGGTGTCCTCTGCTCTCATGTCTTCCCTAGGGATGCACCTTGGATGCACCTTACATGCACCTCACATGTCACATATTCACACACACAAACGGACACATTTTCTGTGCTGAGGGCTAACTTGGGTGTTTAGTGTAGGGCTAAGGGGTCCAGCTGCTCAGTCCATGGTGTGTGTCTGTGTGAGTGAGTGCGCGTGTGTGTGTGTGGGAGGGAATCTGAGCGATCAGAGCTTGCATGTGCATTCCTTTTATGTGTTTTTTTTTCTTTTTTCTTTCTTGTTGTTGTTCTTCAACGTCATAAAACCCTTCCCCTCTCTGCTTTTAAGAGTGCGTGTTAGTTTTTTGTGTATCTTTGCATGCGCTTAATAAACTCTATTATCAAAGTTTCCATGCTTTATCAATACCCAAGGTCTGTCAGCTGCTTAGTATATCTTTTGGCATTTGCATTTTTTTATTTTATTTTTTTTTCCCCTGAAGGTTTTTCATGGTAGTTCAATATTGTGAGAGCTGCACACGAACTAGACGGTTCCCATAGATATTTTCACTTCTACTTTTTCTTATTCTTTCTTTTTTGCTTCTCAGCCATACTCTGTGCCATCAGTAACAACAGGAAACACTAACGCAAAGCAAGCAACACATAAAGTGACACATTTGGCTCAAAATGATACGGTTCACTTTGTAATATAGTGGATTTTAGAATAGTCTGCAGTATGGCTGCAGTGATGCATGAACTAAAATACTTTGGGTGTGTGTGGGTACATGTTTGCAGGTTGTGAAATGCATGCATGTATTCAGGTGTAAGCACTTGGAGAGAACCTTCCAGAGCAGGTCATACAGTCCAATTGCTGCTGTTTGAGAGTTTTAGCCACCCCTTTCAACAGTGTTCACTTCTGTATTTCACCTCATACAAAATACATCCTCCTTCACTCTTCAGCCTGCACTTAGCCGGAAGTGATTTTCTGCTGACATCGGGGTAAACCTTTTCCATGATGGGCAGAGAGTGACTACATCTTAAGAGCCACCCAGCTCCTCCATGGCCTCATTTCAACATTTTTTTTTTTTTTTTTTTTTTTTTGCTTCTTCTAGTCCTCTTGCTCCGTCTCTCCCGATTTCATTTTTGTTTCTCTCTCACTCCCCCCTACATCTTTCGTCAAGTCCCTTGGCTCCTTATGGTGCCACAGCATGCGTCACCACCACTCCTCTGGGGCCATTCTGTACTGCTGCATACAGTAGGTAGTGTAAATGGCTTCTGTAGCACAAAAGGATGTCACTAACTCCTGCTGTGTATTACAAGACACAAGCAAGTGAGATACAAAGATCCAGCGAGCAGAGGGAGAAAGAGGCTGCTGCTTTTAGACTACAAAGATGGGGAACATGCCACACCAAGATAAATCAGTGCCAGCATGCAATCCTCAGTCAAAGAAGCAGAGAGTAAGGGCACGAGGAATGGAGAGAGAGAAAGCGATGCTGACAGCATTTAAAACTCATGGGAATCATGTGCTGCTGCATCCTATCTCCACCACTATTGGCCTCCGCTATCTCTCAGCGTAGCGTGTGTTTCTGTCCGTCTCCAAGCCTCTCAGAGCGGATCAGTCACCCTTTGCTGCTTCAGCTCCTGGCTGCTTCTCTTCTCAATTCCACCATCCGTTCCTCTCCTGCTCTGTCTTTTATCCTACATTTTCACTCCTCCCCCATTCTTCATCCCACTTACCTCTTTCTCTTCTTTCATTTTCTTTCGGGTCTGCTTGTTCCTTACCCGCGTTGAACTTCCCACAGTTGGTCTTATTCTCTTGCTACCGACCACCTCCTCCTTCCATCCTACTCTTCTCTTACTCATTGGCACAGAAGGAGGATAAGATGCGAGCTAAAATTGCCAACACTTAATAGGTGACTAAACCAACAAGCGAGTGTCAAAGGAAAAGAAGTTTCTAGATAGCAAAAAGGGAGAGAAGTGCACATAAAGAAAGACGGTCGGTACTATTAAAGAGAAATTAAGGAGTCTAAGAAAGATGTGTAATGCCTTCAGATGGGATTGCAGTTCAGACCTGTGGATGCTAATGTGAACGTGTGTAGACAAACGGGTCTAAGAGGGGCCGACAGGCGTGAAATGGCCAGCACCTGCTACATAGCAGGTCCCCCCACTCCCCTTTACCCCACAGCTGCATGACACACACAAATTTACACACTAGTGTCTGTGTGCTTACTCGCGCCTTCTGCCCTCGGTCTTGTCCTGTGCACATGGAGGCAGCAAGAGGGATGGATGTCCTCTCTTCTCCTTGCCTCTCCTCCTCTCATCTTCGATCCTGCTGCTTAGTCACACAGGCACGCAAACACATCCTAGCCTTCTCTCTTCTTGCATTTCTTTCGATTTATCTCTCCGATGCCATCTATTTCACTGCAGTTTGCTCTTTCATTGCATCTCTCATCCACTCAGTTAGCATATGCTCTCTCCTCATCCTCCTTATCTCTCTCAGGTTGTCTTTCAGCCTCCGCAAGTCTGCCGCTGATCTTCTTGCTCAGAAAAGAGACTCCTGCCCCCAGCATTTTCCTTCTCTCCATCTCATGCTTGTGCTATCTTTCTCTCTCTAAGCTTAACTCTTAAATACCAGTAGCTCTTCCTTAATCACAGCTTAGTAGTCTCCATCCCTCCCTCCATCCCTCCGTTCTGGGCTCCTCTCAAGGGGGGTTCTTGTGTGGCTAACCCAGATTCCATCCATTTTTTTTCTTGGTTTTTTCCCTCATCATTCCTTAAAGGGGTGGCTCAGCTGAACCTCAAAAAAGTTAAATGCTCTAGATTGAATCCCCCACATGGTCTGAAGGGCTCTTCAGTTAAACGGAAAAGAGATTTCCTCCCAATTCGGTGCATTTTTCCCATTTTCAGACTCATCCAAGGAGACAGTTCAAGGGCAAGGGGCTTGGCTATTTTCCTCCGTGGGGTAGAGTGTGTGAGTGTGTCTGTGTGTGTACGCCTGTATCTGTCTGCGTCTGTCGTTGTGTGTCTCCGGCCATGCGAAAACAGCCAGAGAACAGGTCTGATGGAGCCAAGTCTCCCTCCAGCCTGCAACTGGCCCCCTTCCCACCCCTAATTAGCACACACAAACACACATTTCTGGAGACACACACTCGCACAGACACACTCAGCTGTGTTCAATAACTTAACATACTGACAGAGAATACTACTAAGGGATGCTCTAGGTGCAGCCCAGCACAACATCCGAGCAGTGATGACCATGGAGCACGTGTGTATGTATGTGAATGAGACCATGCATGTTTTTTGGACGGCTGCAGCAAATGTTACTTCTGCTCCATCTCTCTCATTACTCGCGGTCACTTGGAGCGTACAGTTGTGTTGGACATGACTTCATAAGGACCATGCTGTTTTTTTGGCTTCCACAGTATGTTGTGTGTCTCTGTGTGTGTGAGTTTTATGTTGTTGTTTTTTTTTGGGGGGGGGGGGGGGGGGGGGGTTTGTTTGTTTTTTTGGGGGGGGGGGGGGGGTGGGGTCATACTGCATGTTTGGTTTTCTCCCCACATTATCTACACAGCATGCATATTGCAGTTTTTCATCTGGTTCATTCGTCAGCATGTCTTTGAGGTGTCCTCTCGTCACTCACTCAAATTCCACTGGTGCTTTGTTAGGTTGTGACTGAGTCTGCACTTGGAGTCTGTGATGGCTCCTTTACATCTCTTTTTGTGAATCTTTTAAATGTTGTCTCCAGAAGGGTAGAATAAAACATGATGTATTATCCACAAAAGGATTTACCAGCGCAGACTTTGAAAAAAAAATACTCTTAAGAACTGACTTGAGTTACGCATTAAATATAATTAGATGAGTAGAATTCAGAGAGAATTTGCATTTGATTTTCAGCGTAATTCCCTTTGATGTGACAGCAGTGTGTGGCAGCATCGGGCCCAAACTTGGCACTGAGATTTTCACCACGTAGCATGTGGTGGAGCTCCACAGAGTCGGAGGTGATAATGCATTTCTTGTGTTCCTGTTACAAGTGGACACCGAGGGCTAGCTCTCACTCTCATGTGTGTGTGAAGGGGAATGTTTAGCACAGCTTGGGGGGGGGGGGATCTGTGTGCAAGGGGAAAGTAGTGTGAGAAGATGTACTAAAGGAAAGAAAAATGTACCCGCATTATTAATTCTTTCCCTAGGCATGTGTTGAAAGTGAAACACAGAGGAGGAGAGCACAGAGAAGTAACACATGACAGAAATACAAACGCAAATTGGACAGGGAAAATGGATTTGGAGGGCTGAAGGAGCGTGTGCAGGAGACAGCTAGTGAAGTGGAGGCAGAGATGGAGAAAATGGTAGCAGAACTGAGGAGAGGAAGAAAAGAGTGAAGCACAGGTGTAGACAGCAGTAGACTACCATTCTCTCTTTTGACACGAATCAGTGTTACACGAGTAATACTGTCAGCTCTCTGTACAGTTAACAAGAGAGGCCGGCTTCTGTTGGATTTCAAATGGAACCGACAATAAGAATCGAGCTGATTTGCTACTTTCGAATTTAGGCAGGGATTTCAACGGCAGCGTCTACCGGTTAATCCTCTGCCGCGGCTGGTGAAAGTGCAGAGTGTGGAAAGGAAAGCAAGAGCGGTAAGAGAGGATGTTCGGCTTAACCGAGGGCTCTTGATCACTTTCTGCCAGAGTCTGAAATTAAAAAATACATTTTCTCACCACAATTTATTTGGTTTTATTCTGTAGTTAATGCGCTCAAACCTGAGTGGAGCGGTAGCACTTTGGAGTGACAGATAACAAACAGCCTATATTCCATTACATCATGTTTCAACAAAGCGCATTGTTGCAGAAAGAGCAACATGAAAGCCTTTAATTTCATTCTGAGGCATCACGAAGTAATGAGTACAATAAATAAGAAATCGGAGACATGAACGTGAATGCTTTGAACCCTGTAAAAGTAGGAATAATGTATATTGAGACATCATTTTCCGTTCCTACTTCAAGCAGGCTTACTTTTATATCTTCCAAGAAGGCATGCTGCAGGAACAGCTTACGGAATAAAGTCTAAGCTGTCTTTCTAATTTGTTATTCCTGTCTGAGTTATACCACTCGTTATGTCGTCGGCATATTCCCTTTAACGTTTGTAGAACACTTCTATCCAAAGCTTTGGCGTACAGCGAATGCAAACATTATTCTGGTTTTATTATCGCTGCCCACTGAGTCAGAGATGACACTGCAGCACATGGGAAAACGGTCACAGGTTGTGTTTGTGGGGAGTTGTCAGAGTCCCTGAAAGCACTTAGAGCCCTGAACTCATGACCCCCGAAGCCCGTACAAAGCAGCAACATCCTGCTTGTGTTAATAGTGTTACTAGTCTAGGCTAGTCTGTGCCCGTGACACAATCAGCTAAAAGATTTTAGAACTTCCTGAATTTAATGTTTTCATTTAGTCACGTTCCTTTATAACTGTCTGAAGTCTGAACTGGAACATTAGAATAGCTTTGATATCGGCACCGACTCGTGCATTTTTATTGACACGACAAATGGAAGCATTTCATTTAATACACAGCCCCAGTCTGAACTGTTAGCTGACTTTCATGCAGAAGCAATTGAATTTGTTGCTGTTGAAATACCTGCTTTAAAATACAGCACTAGTATTACTGAAGGGGAATATCAGGGGAGGAGAAAGTACAAGTTCAGAAAAAGAGTACTGACAAGTCACATGGGACCTCTTTACAACCCTGATTTAGACAGCACTGCTTATCCCTGGAGTTTTTTGTACAAAGACGCACAAACAGGGATGCTGTGTGTTTGATTGCAGAGCCCTAGTTTCAGTCATAGCCTCCTGAGCTAGTTTGCACTCTAACAAAGCCTTTGTCAATATTAAAATGAACTAAAGTGACTTATTTTTCTTGTGTATGTGTAATGCCAGAGGAAAAATGGACCCACATATAAGACTGATGCGCACTCAACCAGTGCCTGTGGCGTACAGAAGTGGAGAGGGGCAGCAGTCTGTGCCCGCGCTCATACACTGCTTCCAGGAAGACTTGTCATTCCGCTGTGTCGCTTTGTCACTCACTCAATCCGCCGCCTCCTCCTCCAGCACCACCTTCTCCTCCTCCACCACCTTCTCCTCCTCCTCATCTAATTTCCACCCTTCCTTCCTCCTCATTCATCATTATCCTCCTCTGCACGGCCTCCACCTGTTCTGCTCTGCACACACTGATCCATGCTCTTTAATAAAAGTGTGTGCGTGTGTGTGTGTTGCACTTTTTTTTTTTTAACCCCCTGCCTTGCCTTTTGATGGTGGTCTGTGGACAGACCCTGGCTATCGAAGGGCAACACAGGGGGGAGGGTGGTTGAGACGTTGTTGTGACGTAGCTGTGGGAATGGGGACAGCAGCAGCTCTGAGGGAGAGGAGGAAATGTCAAAGTAGAAGGATGCTCGTCGTGCACACACGCGCGCACACACACACTTGACTGTACTGACACCTCAGCACTCTTACACACTTGACTGCATACATTTCAGACCAGCACCACTGACATCATCCAACCTTTTTCTTGCCATCTTGCTCTTTTTTTTAAAAAACCAAACAAAAAAAACCAAAACTTTTTTTTGGCTGTCTTAATTTTTTTGTCTTCCTCTCCACTGGTCGAACCTTTTTCTTTTCTTTCTTTTTTTTTCTTTCTACCCTTTCTCAACCATATCCTTTTTCTTCCCTGTTTTTCTCCCTCCCTGCCTCCCTCCTACAGAGCCCCCAAAGAACCCATCCAATGCTGGCGTGGTGGCGGGAGCTGTGATTGGCTCCCTGCTGGCCCTCCTTTTGGCTGCCGCTCTCATCGCCGTGCTCGTCACCCGTAGGCGCAGGCAGCAGCAGGGTTACCGCGCCAATGGCGGCAGTGACATGAAGACGCGCATATTCGGGGGCGGCAAGAAAGCGAGCAAGAACGGCACAAATGGAGGTGCGGGAAACGGCGGCGGCAACAACAACGGCCCCATCTACGTTTACAGCGAGAGCTCCCCCATTCAGGCCCTTGGAGAGAAAAACAACCACCAGCTGATTACCATGGGAGGCCACCCTGAAGTGGTTAGCACCACACCCACTGCCCAAGACATCCTGCTAAGCAACGAGTTGGACGACGCGGAGAAGAGGAAGTTTGACGAGCTTGACGAAGCAGAGAACTATGATCACTACAATCCTGGTGGCCCCATCCATTTGCCTCGCTCAATTCGCGATCAGGAGATGATTGGAGAATACGATGATGACATGGAGTCCCAGCGTGATGGCTCGGTCATCTCACGGACTGCAGTTTACGTATAGAGGAGGAGGAATTGGAGGAAGGGGAGGAGGAGGAGGCAAAAAGGCGAGCTGGAGAATTCCTCCTGAGGATTTTGTGGCGGTGGGGTCTTGTCCCTGTTTGATGGTGAAAAGAAAATCATACCACTTTTATTTTTGAAAAACAAAAAAAATCCATTTTAACTATAGTCTATCATTAATCACAGTGGACAGAATGAAAAAGAGGGTGTGGTGGGATGTTGTAAAAGGATTGTTGTTGTTGTTATGTGGTCCCTAAGAACTAAAAATCAAACGGAGAAAAGAACAACATGCCTCCCACCGCTTCTGCTCGTGCTCTCGCTATCACTGGGACCTTGCCTATTGACTGACAGACAGGCTAAAGAGAAACAATGTAATGTGGGAGTAGGTTCATGGAAAAGTGATTACAAGCTTAGAGGAGGCATCTCACTTGCATATTCGCTGTTATCTTCACTAAAACAGTAGCCGTGGAATAAGTTGTCAAGCAGTTACCTGATGCCTGCAAATCTCTTTACTTCTGTGGGAAACTTTTTGTTTTGCCAACGTGTTGAGCTGTGACACCTGGTGGGAAGTGGAGGACAGCGGTATGAGTCAGTTTGAAAGTATAGACAGTAACCATCAGGTAATTTCGAGACAGTAAAAATGTATTTGCTTATGTCTGCTGGTGACTTCGCTCTGCTCTCTCTGCCTTCTTCTCAAAACAACTCTGCCAACTATCACAGGCAGTAGACACTCTCAATTTGAACTTGGCAAAAAATTTAAAGAACATGAGGTCTTTGTGTGGCGAGCAAATAGAAAAGCAGTTAGGTTTTAACAAAGTAAGTTTGCTGAGAGTTTGAACCAAGTTCCTAACAAGGTGTTCACGAGCAAACTTTTGCACTGTGCCTGGAGGTAAGAGACGGTAAACAAGAGATGAGGGAATGAGGTGTAGCTGATCTGACAGGGTCAAAGGATGGGGAGAGGGATTCAGGAGGCAGGAGGACTAGAAAGGAGCACGTCTCTTCTTTTCTCTTCCTCCTCATCCTCGTCTATTCAGAGCGCTCCTGACAGGAGGAGCTTGATTGGTAATGAGCCGTGAAGTCGCTCGCTTAGCCGGGACCAACAGATTGCCACCACTTATCGTTTATGACGTGGCGATTCCTCTCTCCCTCCCACCTCCATCTCTCCATCATGCTTCCGTCTCTCCTCCTCTCTCTCCGCATCCTTCTCTCCCTTTCTCTCCAGTGTTTATGGGGAGTTTATGATTTATCCAGGGCGGTGTTGAGGTCAGGGCTACCGAGAGCAAAGTAGTATTTTACCGCTCCTGATGTGTCAGACACCCCACTTACTCTACTCCAGCCCGGTGTGCCCTGACATGCCAGGAGTGACTAATCCACCTGGAGTGGCCATGTTCACTCCACTGCACAGACACCCCAGCTGCCTCTCCTGCTTTAGTAAATGGTGAGATGTAACAAGAGCCCCACCTCCAGAGTGCAATGGCATTAGGTTAGACAGATTTTCAATGAGATCATATATTTCTTTCCATTAGCCAGTGTTGTTAAATGTAGTGAATTGATCGGGAGACATAAAAGGTTGCATCCGCAGCAAAGCTATGGGAGTCATATTGACTAACAGGCAACATGTGGCGAAATGGCCCTTTTTATGATGCAGGTTCAGGGCCGATTGTCTCCTGACTGTTAATTTATCCTTTTAACGAGCCACCGGAGGCCCGCTCGGGCAAATATTACTCCATGGCTATTGTACACCGCTGTCTTTGAGGCTCGGTGTGTGTACATTTGCATGCGTCACCATATCTGCATAGCCACTGGGCGACTGTGATGGACAATCGTAGAGAGAACCGAAGCTCCTCTAATCATTGCGTTCCCTGCCCTTCCTAATCAGCTGTCCTTGGACCCACTGGGAATCCAATGAAAGGGGTCTTGATGACTGTACCTGACCTCCTGTAAAGGACCTTCTAAGAAATGGGTTGGCTTCTGCTGCAGGTCATAAGGGCAAATGCAGGGTGACTCATTCCTAAGGGCAAAGATGACTGTGCTTGCGTTTCTTATCGTGGCTGTTTTTTGTTTTTTTTAACCTTGAACTACAGATGTGAGAGATAAACACTCACCCAGTATCTGCACAGGGCGAGGCAGACCTTGTTTGCCTTTGTGATGGCTGTTAACCTTCAGAGAGGTGGCGAGAGAGAGAGACAGATGACAAAAATAGAGACGGCGCTTCGTGTTTGAGCGCTGTCTAGCATATTGTAAGCCAGTGTGTTCAATAGGATTATCGTCTAATGGCCTTAGCTTATACTTAAATGCAACTCCTGCCAACCTGGGGTACAGTAAATTTGCCGAACGCAGCTGATTTCTCACACTCAATATGAAAATGTATTATTTTTACACTTGTATGTGTCACCAATACAAAGAAATATGAGTGCAACACTTAGTTTTTGTTTTTTTTTTGGAAGGGGGGGGGGTCAAAAAAAGAATACTGACAAAGGGACAAAACTGTTGTATGTACATTTTGGTGTGAGCTATCTGTGTACTATATACGTAAGCATCTTTATTTTTCTTGTGAAAATGTGGATATTTATGAAAATGTAAATATCAGATCGATGGAGCCAGTGTTTCCGATGTTATGGAAGTAAAGAGGAAAGCGTTTGTGGGTCAGCTAAACCTCAGAAGGCATTCAGAATGTAATTTTTAACCTAACGCATACCTCAGTAGTTTGGGTGTTTATAACATACTGAACTGACTGAGTTTAATTTATCCAAGGGCCAATTTGATTTGGGGGGGGGGGGGATGCATATGCTTGAATTTGTTTTGTTTTGTTTTTTTTATCCGAGGTAACTTTATCTGCATTTATAAGCACACATTTCTTGGAAGACAATTGGCTTCACCTTCTCCTTGACAGAAACTCTGCACAATGCAAAAACTTACACACAATACTCAATTCATCAGATAGACCGTAACGACGCAAGCAACGGTCTGTTGAGTCAGCGCTCGGTGTGTGTGCGTGCAAATCTGTGTGCCAGTGTGTTCGGCGGCTTTAGGACATCTCTCGCTGCCATTGGACTGTAACTTGAGTAGCCACCCTTTGTCACCATGGAAAACTGGCAAACCGAAGATATTATTGTGCATTTCGAGAAGACTCACTCACTCGGCGCACACACACATACTGTACGTATACATTCGCAGAGTGCTGAGATGCATTCGCCCACACACAAACACCCCTCAGTCAGTCTCATTATGCTCACTCCCACAGCCAAACTGTGCAGAAGACACCTTCTACCTGACAACTCTGCCATCTCCTGACACAAGCCCACACAAATGTGTTCGCGTAGCTGCACACACACACACGAACACACTTCGTCTTACTCTGCCTCTTCCACAGCGGCTCTGTCAGGACACATACAGAGTTCTGTTAGTGTGGAAAGAGCTGTACCGTGATGTGTCCCCCTGCTCCAGTGCTTTCTGCCCCCCAAAGTGTCCAGCCTGTTCCCGAATCAGTGACTGTGTAGAACATAAACAACTACACATTCGGGGGAGACGCACACCTTTCACCCAGTATCACAGACACAGGCTTTTTAGGAAAGCGATTGTCCGTTCTGGTCTTGTTCTGCAGAGGGAAATATCGCTTTCATAAAAATGCCACCGCGCTGACCTCCTCCCCCTCCCAGAGCCCTTTGAATGCTTTTAGAAGAGTCGCATTTTTTTTATTTTTTTTTTTAACTTGACTCCAAAATGTTGTCTTTTACTTCAGCCACCTCTGCTACTGCGACCGCCTCCACACACACACACACACACACGAGCACATCCCATTGCCACCCACCTCGGTGCCCAAGTAAGGCTTGTCAGACAAAATGCTTTTAAGAGAAATCTGCAAACCTGGTCCAGGTCTTGCACAAGGTTAGATAGTCAGAATATCCAATATTTTCTTTTTCCTTTTTTTTTCTTTTTCCTGAGAGCAACGTGCTCTTATCGTTTCTTTGGCTCCAAACATCTGATGAGTAATCAAAGCCTTAACATCTCCCATCTCACATGCATTAAGTAAAAAATGAAGAAAAAAAAAAGAGAAGCTTCCGGTGTACATAGTATAAATATATAAATATGTAGCAGAAAAAAGAATTACTAATTTATGGTGTCACGTTTGTGTATTACTCAGTGACAGCACGCATGAAGGATTTATTTTCTCCTGTTTACCGCTTCTCCTCTCTTCTGTTATTTTTGCAGTGCTTTATAATTTATGTTTTATGAGTGCTTTATTCTTGACTGCTGCGCTGTGATTGCTGCCAAAACTGGCAAATGTGCTTCTTCTATACAAGTGAAACTGTATACAAACACACAACAAAACAGTCTTACCCAAAATGTGCTTTTTATTATTGACTGCTTTGTGTAAAGTTGTTCTTTTTTCTTTTCTTTTTTGTATTTTTTTTTTTATTTGAGTTTTATTTTGGTCTTAAAAAGAAGTAAAAATACAGATTAGAGTTGGTATTGCCATTTTTGTCATGTCTTTCTAGATTATTTTTCCGTATTCAGTTACTATTAAAGATTTCTTGATTTTTGAAATGTTCCGGTGTTGCTGTGTGTGGTATGTGTCTCCTCTTTCTTACCTTCATGTCTCTTTGACACTTGAGGTTAGCTGGATGACTGAGCACCCAGATTGAATAGAAACGCCAGTCATTGATTCACACTGATTAAATTTATAGATTAATTGATCAGGATATGAAGTAGCTTCTCGGTCTCTTGTCACCCATCCTTCAGATCTCAGACACACCCCTGCTTTTTCTCCCCTTCCCCACACTCTCATTTCCTGGTCTGGCTGCTTGTCTCATTTCACTTTTGATAAATCTGTGAGTGTGTGTCAACAGAAGTGTGATAACAGGCTTATGGGAAAATGAGCGCAGGAACAGGAGATGCCATTTCGTGGTTTATAATTGTCCTGAGCTCCACCTCCTCCCGTTCTGTTTTGTATATGTGACTTGGCTGGCAGAAGTAAACTTGCTGCCTTAGTAATGGCTAGGTAGCAGATGCTGTAGTTGTTTAAAGGGCACATTTTTCTATTAGGTGTTTCACCGGTGCCTGGAGATAATGAAAGCACTGATGCATTCCTATTTCAGAGTGCAGGAATACTATTATATTCAGCAGAGTTTCAACAGTTCTCATGTAAAAGCTGTACAAGCGTAGAGAAAAGGCTAGAGAGCAGGAATGTGGGCATGTAGCTTCAGTGGTTTTCCTGGAGGGAGGCAGCTTGTGTTTTCAGTTGGGGAATGTGCAGGCCAAGCTGAAACTGGGTGAATGGAGCGCCTCTCAAAGGCTGCATTGTTTGAGCTCTGCCTAAACCAAACAGGTTTGGTCAAATTTCAACAAGAGGGCATGCAGAAGTTTAACTGTGTGTAGGTTTATGCTTAAATATGCTGTGTGCGTGTGTTGATGCATGCATATGCACCTGCCTCATTTAGTTTGGACATTAAAAAGCGCTGCTGTTTCCCCACAAAACAAAAACTGACACAAGCAAATTCTGCTCTTTAACGTGCCTGTGATGGTGACAGTTGGTATATGGCAGTGATGGCAGCGAGTTCTCGGTGTTTGCCTGGTGCTTTGATGCCGTCATGTATCTGTGTGTCATCCTGGCTCCTTGTCACAGTTCATTTTTGTTGCAGGCTTCTTCTGTCAATGCACAGCTATTTACTGTGAGTCCAGCCCACCATCTGGCCTCTCTAATTGCTTTGGATTTGAGGCTGGCAAGATAGAGAGCACTTACACAGACAGACTCGCTCACTATCTCTCTCACGCACACACACATACACACTTACACACACTTACACACTTTGACTCCTTTGGTTTTCTAGCTGAATGTAAAACACTACGCAGCAGCAAGGCTTTTAAGGCACAGCTAGTAATAAAAGCCTGTGTGGTGCATGCGTTTTTGTCTCGCTGTTACACATGAAGGAAAAAAAAAAGTATGCCCATCATGTGACTGAAGTGACCCCGTAACGCAGAACCTGGCCTATTAGCGCTCAGAGCAAATAACCTGGATCAGGAGTCAAAGTGACAGCTCTACGCCAGGCACTACCACTGCGTTCAACCTTAGCTTTCAACGATGAGACATGGTGCGGTGCCCCCCGGGCAACTCTGCTGGCTGGTAGTGGCACTGTTCCCAACAAGTTGATTGTGGGTGTGCGTATTAAAAAGTGTGTTCTTTGGTCATCCAGCGTGCTAAACAAGTCTGTTCTGGTGGTTAGGCGCCCACTGAGTGCTATGCTGGTTTCAGACAGATTGGGTTTCCACAGGATGTTTGTGTGTGTGAAAGTGTTTAAGTGTTATCAGATTTTTTTTTCTTCTTCTTTTTTTGGTGTGTACTGTTTGACACATGAATGTTTGTGCATGGCTGTATATTTAACTTCCAGCTCTGGCAGCCACAGCTCTGATTAAACACTCCGATCGTGTGTGTGTGTGTGTGTGTGTGTGTGTGTGTGTGTGTGTGTGTGTGTGTGTGTGTGTGTGTATAAGCAAACAGACCAACTTTGGTCTCTCTCTCTGTGCTGATAACGGCTAATACAATGCTCATCACTTAGCCTCTCACCCTCAAGCTCCAGACTTGACTAATAAATCCCAGAGTGAGTGATGAATGGCCAAGCCTGCTGCATCGATGTATGAGTGATGGATGTGGTGACCTGGGCCTTCACAGGAATTAAAGCAAGTCTGCCTCTAACCTCAATTATGAAAGTAGGTCTGTGTTTCTATGAGCTTTAAAGTGACTGTTTTTTATCTTTGTTGCCTGTGGTGAATCAGTAGACCTCCGTGCGTGTGTGTGTGTGTGTGTGTGTGTGTGTGTTTATAGTTAGTCGAGGGTTTCTAGCAAACACTAGATCTTTAACTGGCTTATTTCGTAGCTGAGAGTGATTTTTCTAAATATTTGGGTTCTGCATTCTGGTTTTGACTCCTATCTGTTACTCCTCACTGACCCTCCAGTTTTAGGACAGTTATCCAAAATATGAATCTAATTAATGAGTTTGTATGTTGAAATCGTGGAATGTACTTCAGTGGCCAAGTCAGTCATCTGAACCCAAAGCATCTATTTCCAAAGCATGCGTTTCTTTGCTGAAGACCAGATTGTTGGAGGGAAACCCCATGAGGAAAGCAAGACATGAAGATGGCAGCAGTACAACTCTGGCAGAGATGACAAGTGCGATAATGTCTCTGGGTTTGGATTACTTTTTCTGAAGTTTGTTAATTTGTCCACATGCTTTCTTTCCCTGTGTGTTCCTACTGAACAATAAGAGCACAGAGTCTACAGTTATGTGTTCTCTGCAAAGCAGCGCTTTGAGCTTAAAGTTAATGAGTACAGTAGAGCTCTAATGATTTTTTGATTGACAGAGAATTATCAATTATTTATCAAGCAAACACTGCAGCTTTGTGGGGATTTGCTGCTTATCTTTGTCTGATGTAAAAGCACGTTTAATATGTTTTGGGTTTCTGACAAAACGCGAAAGTCAAAGACTTCACCTCAGGCTATATTGTGATTGGCTTCTTATGCTTCCACACCAGTAATAGCTGTGACAGGATGGATTATGCTTTCAGGTCGTCTCTCTGTCTGTACATCCATCTATTGTTGTAAACATGATATCTCTCAAACAGCTCAGGGGAATTTTGTTCTTTTACAAATTTGCCACAAACATTTACTCGGATGCAAAAATGAACTGATGAAAGTTTAGTGGTCAAAGGTCAGCATGGCCTTACAAAACAAATTTTCTAAATGAAGATATTTGCATGCTAATTGTGACAAGTTTTCAAAGAATTTAATAGGATGAAGTGATGATATTTTGTCTCCAAAGGTCAGCTTCCATGTTTTTCTCGCCATTATTCAGCGGCATAACTGAGGAAGAGAAGCAGAGGCTGTGGTCTCATTTGACCAGGTACTGAATTCATAATGCTAATCTTCAGTGCCCACCTGCTGAATAAAATCTTTAATAGATGTGAGAAAAGCAAGTCAAGACCAACATGCGTGTTAAATCCAGCTTCACTGGAGATGTGGAAACCAATGGTGGCTGATTCTCTGCTTCTCAGTTCCCACTATTTTATAGATTTGGTACAAGTCATTCATCCATTATATCTTCTAACAGCCAACACAGTGGTTAGCACTGTCGCCTCATAGCAAGAAGGTTCTAGGTTCGAATCCCTCCAGCTGGCAGGGGCCTTCTCCAGGTACTCCAGCTTCCTCCTACAGTCCTGCATACTACAAGTAGTGATTGAAAATGGTAAAATCAGTAGGTTTTAGCTCTGTGATAACCTGGCAAATTGTCCAAGTTTCACTCTATCTCCTCCATAACATCTGGGATCGATTCCAGCTAAGCCCACAACCCTGAACGGGAGAAGCGGTTAAGAAGATGGATGGAAATAATCACTGGCAGGAGCCTTGATAAGAAGCTGCTGCTGCTGCTGATATTACCATTATTTAGCATTCTTTAGTATTTATTTAATCATTTGCACTAGATTGGTTTAGCTAGTGACTATAGAATAATATAATTCTTTTTAATTAGTGCAAAGTGCAGTCAAGTTTGATTGGAAATTTGCATTTCCTGTCTATCACCCAACAGCCACCATAGTGGTTACGACTGTTACCTCACAGAAAGAAGGGTCCTGGTTCGAGCCCCTGGCTCAGGCCGTTCTGTGTTGAGTTTGCATGTTTTTCCTCTGCCTTTCATGTGGCTGATCTGGCTTCCTCCCACAGAACAAAAACATGCACATTAGGTTAACTGGTGAGTCTAAATCATCCCTGGACGTGAGGTAGATAAAGTGCTTACAGCATGAGAATAAAGTGTGGTCAAATGTGGCTTGTAGTCTCAAATGCCAGTCCATTTCTATTTCCAAATTTAATGAGAACCTTTTCAGTCGCTGGTAGGACATGTAATTCAAAACCAAATGTGAACCTCATGCTGGCACAGAAAAGTCAGAAGGTTCACCAAAGTCAGCGGGATCTTCTTTTTTCTCCTTTGGGGACCATGAATATCTGCAAAATGTCAAGGCAGTCAAACTAATCTTTGAGATATTTCAGTCCTGACATCACAATCTCCAGATACGATGTGAAATTATTGATTCAGTGCTTAAACTCTTAGAGTGTACAAAGTCATATACAGTCTATCGTGGTAATACTTGTTGAATTCCAGTATTTCACACACACCCACAGATTACTGATACTGGCTGCTCTCACGCTCCCTTGTTTTATCACAATGAAATTTGAATCAATATTTTTTAAAACAATCTCTCAAGTGGAGTTCTTAATTTCACACTGTGTGAGTCCATTTGTGACAAATTCGGGGCTTGTTCATAATTTAGGAGTCGCTATGTGGAGAGACTAATTTGTTTGCCCGACCTGTAGTTTGTGAACGCTAAACTGGCTTTAGGTACTTTTCAGTGGTACAGGTTCTGGTGTCTTTGGTAGCAATGTTTGCTATGTGGGAAGGATTGGAATCTAATCTCGTTGGCATCTTACTTTAGTTGAGTTTGTTTTGGATCAGGCAGCGAGCACTTATTCACTATTCACACCAGAAACAGCTGTTTATTTGATACTTAAAAAGTCAAGAAAATTGCAGTTTGAAGTAAAAATGCGTTTTCCATCAACTTAAATAAAAATGTCTCAAGGTATAACCTTCATTGCTGTAGTAATGAATGTTTCAAGCCAGAAGGGGTGCTTTAAAAGCACCTGAATGGCAAATGTAGTATTTCCTCTAAAAGAATATTATCATGTCACGCAAGGTGAAAGCAGAGCGCACAGGGAGCCACGTTTGTAAATAACAGGAAATTGGAAATCATATCGTTCCTCTTCCACAAGCGGTAAATGATAACATCCGATCTTCTGGCTCCTGGTCATGCAGTTGTGTTCACATGTGTGTCTACTGTATGCATACGTACAGACACACACTTATAAAAATCCAGGCAGACAGACGGGGGGAGATGAATGCTCCTGTTTCCCTCGTAGGCCCCTGGCGTTTACGCTTTCTGTCCCGTGCTGACGCAGCTGGAGGTAACTGGGCAGTTGCGCTGCATTGCTGGGCACACGATTCTCCCTAAGGGTGGAGCATGCACGCGCAAACGCTGGGAGGGCAGAGAAGGGCAAGGAGAGGGGGAGTGAGATGTGGCAGTATGGATAGAGAGCAAAACGAGCATGATGTTGTGAGGAGAGCAAATAGGAGGTGGAGGAGTGAGATCTGAAGCCCTGTGCACTGCCAGAAGCTCCAAAGAGCTAGCAGGTATATAAATTTAACAGTGACTAATGCAAGATTGAGTAAAGCGGGAGAAGAGAAGAAAGGAGGATGGAGTCAGAGGATCGAGAGAGCAAGAGGGCAAAAGGCAGAACAGAGAGGGAGGAGTAGCTTGATTAAAGATGTAGTGGAGATGGCCAAGTGAAGGGTGGAGGCTGATCAGGGCTAAGTTGTTGCAGCTGTGTTGATTTAACTTCTCACTGTTCAGATTGTGTGTGCTGGGGTGTGGATGCATCTATCTGAGGACGCAATGAAGAGAGGGAGAGAGACATGGAATACGAAGCTTAGACGTTCAGAGAGCGCCGCTGACCTCAAAACACCTGCACAAACAGCCACCACCACAGACAAAAGCTCCGGCGTGTGTTGTGCATGCATGTTCACGAGTTAAATAAGCCCCAAAAGGTCTTCATGCTGTGACTTACCTGGAACAAATCCTGTTCTAGAAAATAAAAACAAAGAACATTATGTGAATGCGGTATGACCACCAGGGAGCGTAGCTTTGAGCGAAGTGAGTGTGCACGTGTCGGTGTGTGTGTGCATGACTATGCGGGGATGAATAAGAGCGATTTATATCAGGGAAAGAATGGTTTGTTGCTGCTCCTAAGAATAGATTCTGTGACGGAAATGATTTTGATGCTGTATGCAAGTGTGTGTGTGTGTGTGTGTGTGTGTGTGTGTGTGTGTGTGTGTGTGTGTGTGTGTGTGTGTGTGTGTGTGTGCTTGCCCTGGAGTGTTTTGCAGATCAAATGCACTTTCTGTTTAATTCACCGTCTCAACAGGCAGCTCCTACAAAGTACATGCACGCACTGGCACATGCACGTCTTTGCACACTCTAATACAAACATACAGAATGCAAGATGAGAATGGAGATAAAAAATGAAGTAAGTCTGTAAATATTTGGTCTTGGGGACATGAGATATTCTTCTGGGACAACCAAGTCCACAGTAAATGCCGTGTGTTTGCTTTCTTGTTCACTTATATGTGTAACTGCTGTGCAGATGTGGGTCTGCCTGGTGGTGAAGAACATGCATGCAAATATATGTAGGTTTTTTTTTTTTTCAGCGTGGGTGTGTACTGTAAATGTTTTTTTCAGGGCTGACAGGCGATGAATGTTCATGCTGTGTCCCCTTGAAGTGTTTCATAGTCAGAATAATCGCCATTGAGTGTTTTTTGGGAGAAATGGTTGTTGTGAAAATCCCTACTATGCTCTTTTTTTTTCCGTTGGCTTTGTGGGTTGTATGCTGTGTATATACAGGTCTGTTCATACATACAGTATTGTGAAGTGATAGAGTGGACTAGACTGTAAGCCTTCATCAGCAGTCCAGAGTGATGTTATCTGCGCTGGCTAGTTCCCCTGTAGGGTTCAAGTCTTTTCTGCTTTCTTTGTGAAATACATACCAAAGACAGCGCTGTCAGACCTTAACAAAACTAAGCGTGTGCTCGTGTGTGCTCGTGTGTGCTCATGTGCATGTGTCGGCTCCTCTTTTATAACTACAGATTGACACCTCATTCATGTGTCTGTCATCTTATCGAGACATCTCCTTTTCCTGTAATCACTTCTTCTGCCTCATCCTCTTCTCCTGCACTCCTATCTCCTCATCGTCTGCTGTGGACTAAACGTACCTCGCTTTTAGTCCACACCAGACGGTGTGTGTGTGTGTGTGTGTGTGTGTACGCGCTCTCGAGCTCTCTCACAACGCCGTCCAACTCGTACTGGGGTGTAAAACTCCACTTCCCCTTTTCTCATTTCCAACACATCTCCCATCACTTGCGGTTGAGCTGAGAGTTGGCATTATAAAAAGAAAAGGCCTTTTCACTTGTGAGTGTGGGGATGTGGGTGTGTGTGTGAGCCAGTATGACGATCTCTGACCACACTACAGCACCTGCTAGGGGTTCTCCTGTATATCTTTGGCCCCTTGTTAACTTGTCCTCTACTCTAGAGTCCTCAGTGATTTCAACTACATGGCTTGTCACTCAACCCCACAGCCAAGGCATCATGGGTAACAGCTCTGACTCACTGCTAAAGTACACTTTAATGTCTAATGCGAGCAAGCGAGAGGGAGAAAGCATCGGAGTTTGGAAAATAGCTCAGCATTGCCATGCGAAGCACAGCGCCGCTGCGCCCTCCGTTGTCCGTTTAACTGTCAGCTTAGGGCAGTGATGGAATAAAATGGTCCTGAATGGACAAAGGGTCTTATCTCCGAAGGAAATTAAATGTTATTCAAATTTGGCGTTTGGCATCTCGGGGGCTGTACGTGAAATGTTTATAAACACAAGTCGATTATCGCTCACATAAACATGGATATGATCTTTGCCACCTTGACAGTAATAACAGGTTCATCGCAGCCTCACACCTCTGATTTAACCCAAGCGGCAAATGGAAACAACCGCTGAGAATTATGGTCTGTTCACTGTGTCTAAGAGCTGGAACTCCTTTTGTTGTGAGGTAACAACAGGGTATAAATGGCAAAAAAAAAGACTGCACAGAGCACTCAGAGGGTGCAAGAATGCAAGGCTCACATTTTTGATTAATTTATGTTCCAGTACATTTCAGTTTTCCTAAGTCATTACCCTCCCAAATGACAACCATTCCCAGTGGATTCAGGCAAACTCTTATAAACAAGTGCTTGCTGTGGTCCAATCTCCGTGCTTCTGGTCTGCTTATCGTCTTGTGTTAGCACTTGGGTTTACACTCTTTTCTGGAGACTGTGTATCATCCTATAGTTTCCATTTCCCAGTTATTTATCTGTATATTACACACACACTCTCCAGGTACTGCTCGCAGGTCGTTTATCCTCCATAGGTCCCCTGATATATGGAGCTGTTGCATTATAGTATCATGACACACTCCTGCCTGCAGAGCAAACACAGTTGCGTACGCTGTCAAGCACCTGGTTTGTCATGGTGTGTGTCTGGCACAGTTAAAGGGTAAGTGTAGGTGTGTTAACTTAAGTTTTTTTCTTCTTCTAGTGATTTGTCCTATTTTAAGGCCCCTTACTTTGCTGTCTCTCTGTTAATACTACTTTTACTCAAGTGCTTCAGGGTTTTCTTCTCCCAATTGCTATTCATTAGGGTTGATGGGTGGCAAAGGTAGTAAGGCTGCAGCAGCACAAATATGGCTTCTAGAAGGTTTTCTGTGGCATATTTACTGCAGTATTTGCGGTCTTATTCATATAACCACAACCACTTTTTTTTTTTATCTTTTCTGTTTTATCTGTAGATTGTTTCTTGCTGGTCTGTGAGGTGTAAGAAATTTGCGTTTTGCAAAACACAAAGACATTATTGTCATTTTGCTTCGTTTAGCAACAAGCAGTGCAAGCAGAAAGAACTTAAAATAAAACAAAAACTAAACTTCGAAGCTGGGCCAAGAAAATACTTTTGCAAATGCAGTCATCTGAGCGCTCCGTATGATACGTAATGATTTCTTATTTCGAAGAAACATCTTTTGGTGTCTCATGTGTTTCTTTCCTTTCCGTGCAGACTCCGAAAGTCTTTGTTGATCATAAGCAGCGGAAATTTGACTCAAACAGTAGTGTGAAAATGGTAAATATTGCTATAGAAGATGAATTTGATGTTTAGTGGTGCGAGTTGGCGTACATGTGGATAATAGTTGCATATGCATGAGCCTATATTCGCTGTGTGTTGGTGGTATCCCTCTGTGTATGTGTGAGCCCCCCCTCTCAGTGAGTAGGCAGCGTATTACTTGTTTTGGTGCAATGAGCCAGGCCTTGTATTAGGCAGGTTGAGCTGCAGGGGAAATTTTGTAACACTTGACCTGTTTCACTGACTCATTTGTGTGGATGAAGAAAAGGAGGGAAAGAAAAGGAAGGAGAGAGCAAGCGAAGGGATTGGATGGCAGCACAAGTGGTTCGGAGTGATTGGAAGCATGAGTGACAATGGTCAAGAAAAGGAGGGGGAACAGCAGCTGGGGCTAGCTGAGCGGGGAGAGTGACATGAGATGACGGTGCCTTCACATTCCTGCTTTCTTACTTTCCCCGTCTCTGCGGCTCTCACCCATCCCTTTGTCTTTATCTTTCATTCAGCAGCCTCTCTGGCAGGCCCGGCCGAGTTGCCCCTCTTCTTATTACTCAGCCCTTCAACCTTAAAGGTCAAAAGCAAAGACTTTGCGCTTTAAAAGTAAAGAATATCACATTTCTCTGTAACTACCTGGTGCTGTGCACGTGACTATGCATATGTGACATTCCTCCTTTTTCCCGTCTGTCCCGGTGAATGTGGTTGTTTGTTTGTTTGTTTTTTTTTTTTTAAATACTCAATGCCAGCTCACTGCATACATATTAATAGTCTAGTTTTTCATTTGAGGAGCTCAGCTGGTGGTCTCCTGCCTTGAAGGAAGACTTTAAGCTGTATAACTGCTTCACTGGCTACTTATTCTCACAGTGTCCTCTCCTTCCTTCTGTCCTCAAATTCTCTCTGTGTGTGTTTATTTTCCTTTGCCTTTGGCTGTAATGAGTATAAAGTAGGTAAGAATGATGAATGATGTATTAGAAATTGTTGAGGGGTCAACTGATCATTTTCAAGTGTCTTTTCATTTTTTGCTTACCCTTTCTGATATCCAGCCATGCAGATAGCTTTTTATTCGAGCATGTTTTTAAGTGTAACCTGTTAAATATGCAGTACCTATAAAAACTGTTTATAGCTGTGTATTTCCCAGAGCACCAGGGCGATGAATCTTCAAAGATAGCTGAGTATCTGAATGCAATTTTCATGTACAATTCACACCTAAAATGAACAAACTGGATATCTCAGCATCTGTCAGCGCAAGAAGGAAATGCATGGAGACCGCCATGTGATTTTTTTTATTTTATTTTATTTATTTATTTATTTTCCAAAAAAAGAAGAAAAAATATCAGACCCCATCTGGAGATGATGATCAGAATCAGCTGGGTGTGAAAGGCAAGCTGTGTCCAAAGTCCACCTCCTCCCAGTAATTTAGTCCTGCAGGCAAAGAGTTTACAGATTTCATTTGAATTGTACAGACACCTCGTTCAGCTCTCTCCTCTCTGTTTTGTCCTATCAAAGGAACCCACTTTGGTGCGTATGACAAAATTTTTTCCTTCCCTCCCCTTTTCATAACAAGATCCACCTGTTTAGATCTCAAAAGAACTAACTGGCCAAAGTCTCCAATCAAGCCCTAGATTTTTAGACATGTAGGAGTAAAGTTATCTCTCAGACTAATTACAATATACTCAAATGCTATTATGGATTTTTTTTTTTTCTTTTCCGTTTTTTGTCCAGTGATGCCAAACTCATGTCGTCTAGCCCTGCTTTAAACACATTTCAGCTCTAGCTATAACATCTTTCCTGACAAGAGTTTATTGAGGAAATAATTATGCTTCCCTCGACCTGGGACTTGCCAAGTTTGTCAGCAAGTACACCAAACAGTTTCATAATTTGCATACTGAGATTGATGGTGTGCGTGTGGGCTGCATGGGCAAAGCGAAACTGCTTATAAATACAAAGCATTAAAACAAATGTAATGAACTGCATGTAATTATATAGAAACTCTAATGTTAATATCTGGTGTAGATGTTGATGGCCAAAGAAACCCAAGAGGGTTATTGCAGAATGTGGCCAGATAAACCCAAAACTATCTCGCTGGTTAGAAAGCACTGCAACTCCTGGAGCCTTTAATACTTAATGCGCTGAACTTTGTTGCCCACCAGTGGGTCAGTCATTCGAAACTCATGTTGTGCAGCCAAACATTGTTCTGACTCTTCGAAGTTTATTTCAAATGTGAGTGGAGATTCAGAAGTCTCCAGACATGCCAAGTTCGATATTCCTCACGTGCCTGGAATTCAGAGGAGGGAAAAGATAAACGAAATGTCAGGCAGGAAGTTTTAAAGCCTTCAAGTTGCTTAAGGGTAAAATTATGCTTTAAGAAATTTAATCATGTGTAAGAGTTTGATATTGTTCCTCATTTTCCACTTCATTTGCTTGTTTAAAAAAAAGAAGTAGTAAAAATGTGGAGGAAAAAAAAATCCTCTTGTCTATCTTCCTTTTCCTTCGAATCTGCTTTCATTACCCTCCTTGTCCCCCAATCTCCCTTGTCGCCTGCTCTTCCGCTGCTGCCACAACTGCGCAAAGTACAGTTGTAGCCTTTCAGTCCTGGTGTGACGGCTGGCGTGGCGACTGGTGGCTGCGAGCACGTCCTCTGGTAAAACGAGCCCCGCCATCAGTCGAAACAGAGCCTGGTGTTTGGTGACATTTAGCATTTTACTGCAAAAATTATGCATCAGTGTTGACATTCAGCCTTATGCATAAAATTCATGATGTATGTGGCACTTCCTGTAGGCATTGCAGCAGAAAGACGGGCGAGGAGTATGTCACAGCTGAGGCACAACAATCCCACGTGTTGAGAATAGATCTCTGTTGTGCGTTTGCATATGTGCGAATGGACGAATAACATCCTCGTGAATCTAGATCATCAAGCTTTATGAATGATTTTAGGAGTCGTGTTTTTCGTCTTTCCTTCTCTCCATTGTTGTCTCCATTATGGATTCAAGAATAACTCCCTGCTCCTATGCACATACACACGTACACGCACACCTCTCCCTGAGGTACTTCACTTTATTCATTCTTCGCAGATTAATTCCGGGACGACACTTTTTACGATCCCCAATTTATGTCAGCAGTCAGGCAGGCAGGCCTTCCCTCTCTGCTGCCTCTCCTCTTATCTCCTCTGCCTCATGTCTCTGTCTCCCTCTACATGTGCGCTCAATGAAACAATGGTACTTTCTAGTAACGAGCATGGAGTTTGTCAGGTTTTAAAAAGAAGAAGACAAATGGAGGGAGGGACCGAGAGGATGTGAAGATAATGGGTTTCTGTGGTGATTAACATTCCAGAGTGCTGCATCAAAGAAAGTGTGACTGTCCTATTGTGCCTTTACTGACAGACGAATGAAGGGAGGTCTCGGCGCTGGTTTCTTCTGTGGCTCACAGGGTAATAAACATACCATGTCTAATCTACATCTCGGGTGCCGGGGTGTCTCTGTAAGTCTGAGCATCTCCGTGTGTATCTCTGTGTAAACTGAGAGTGACACATCCACCCTTTTCATCTTTTGAGAACAGAGCCACATTTATAAGATGCAGTCAGCGTGACGGTGAGTGAGCTCTCATTCTCTCGCCCGGTGAGTCAGACGGCGAGCTGACTAACCGGTCATTCATTCTGTCATTTGGGATCACCGGGTTCCCGCCACGCCGCTGTGACACACCTGTCACCCGGAGCGAGAGGAGCCCGACCTATAGGTGCGTTTAACCAAAACAGGAAACGGGGTTCGGCAAGCCACTGTTCCATTAGAACTGACATTATTCCCGCTGAGTGAAAGCTGTTGACATGTAGGCATCACTGAAGTGTTGTGAAGTGCCTTGCAGAAAGGTTCGGCTTGCAAGTGTTGTTTTTCATTATTGGTTCGGGAGGCAGAGAAAAACCTACAGCAGCGTTCATAAGTGACTCCATCAACCTCTTAAACACTCAGTCAAAATATATCCGTGACCCCTGCTTCGCTTGCGCTGTTATCCGTGATATCGCTTTAAAATGACACAACAGCGATTACTCAGTCAAGTCATATATTTATCATCAGAAACTATAGATGTTTGGTCAACTTAATTTGCATCATCAGTATTTAATTACATTTTACGGTGCCAGGCATTAATCAGGACAATAGTGGTTCTAATAGCAGAAATACATAAAAAAATATATATATATATATATATTATCTCACATAAACTAACAAAATAGAGTGAATTAATAGTTTTTGTTTGGTTTGGTTTTGAAACTGGCTGACCCTTTAAAGCCTGAAACGTGACATAATTGCCAGAAAATTTAGATTTTTTTTTTTTAAAATGGAGTGGTTATTGAGCCTTCTGACAGTTTTTTTTAAAATTCATTGAATATTAATTTGCATTCTGAATTTGCATATATGCATCATATTTGGCACATCTGAGTTTTTAATGTTATTTTTTGTTTATTGCTTAAAAATGTATTTAACAAATTTTTTTTTTTTTGATTTGTCGGAAAGAAAAACACTGATTATGTAGAGGTCTCAAAAACTTGTATCAAATATGACATAGTAGGTGTTTAAGGGTTAAAAACATTAAAGTTTAGTCTAAGCTCAGAGGGTTCCTTATTAGTCCATTAGGACCAAATATTCAAATTACTATTTTAAACTTTAACAAACTAGTTACCTGTTCATAGTTAGGATTCACTGATGAACACTTCCTGTGTTCATCGATGACATACCTGTTTTTCACTGGTACACTCAACTATTGTTCATTACAGCCAATCACACGTCAACAACTCAAAGCATTCAGGCATGAAGATGCATTCAAGTCAACCTGCTGAACTTCAAATTGAGCGTCAGAATGGGGAACAAAGGCGATTCTGAATTTAGCATGGCTGGTGCCAAACGACCGGGTCTGAGCATTTTTGAAACTTTTCCCACACAACCATCTCTTGACTTTACAGGGAGTAGTCCAAAAAATAGAAAATATTCTGTGTGTAGCCGTTCTCTCGGCAAAAACGCCTTATTGATGCCAAAGGTCAGAGGAGAACAGCCAGACTGCTTCAAGCTGATGCGAAGAAAAACAGTAGCTCAAATAACCACTTGTTGCAAGTCTCTCAATGCACAACATGCTGAAGCTTGAAGCAGATGGGCTACTGCAGTGGAAGACTACCCCGGCCTACAGTGTCGGCTAAGAAGAGGAAACTGTGGCTACAGCTCGCATAGATTCATCAGAACTGGACTTCCAGGATCGTAAACATGAAAGCATAGATTCAGTCTAACTTGTATCAGCAGTTCAGGCTGCTGCTGGCGGTGTAATGGTGCAGAGCATATTTTCTTGGCACTCTCTGGGCCCCGATGCACCAACTGAGCATCATTTAAAGACCACAGCTTACCTGAGTATTGTCTCTGATTATGTCCATCCCTGTATATGACCAGTGTACTCATCTTCTAATGGCTGCCTCCAGCAGGAAAACTCACTATATCACAAAATTCAAATCATCTTAATTGGTTTCTTAAGCATATCGGTGAAGTTGTATCAAGTACTCAAATGACCTCCACAGTTTCTAGATCTCAGTCCAGTAGAGCACGTCTGGAATGTGGTGGAATGATCTGATCATGGATGTGCCGCTGAGAAATCCGCAGCAACCGTATGATGCTGCCATGTCAGTTTGGATCAAAATCCCTGAGGAATGTTTGCAACACCTTGTTGAATCTGTGCCACGAAGAATTAAAACAGCTCTGAAGACGAAGGTTGATGAAACCTTAATACTCACAAGGTCTACTTGTGAAGTGACCAGGGAGAGTATATACCTTAGATAACCACACTGGCCATTTAGGTATAATGTTCAGGAATAACAGCTTTAGTAATATCAGGGCAGTGGACGCATTGTTTTATCCCTCTTTAATTACTCTAGTACAACGAAAATGGAGATGAGAAAAATTAAAAGGCTTTGGGCTAGAAAGGGTTAATAGAGCTAACGTCTGTGTTTCAGTGTCTTCTGAGTTCAGTTGTAAAAGATGATTGCAATAATAATCAATTCTCTAAACTTGACATTGATTAATGTGATTTTAAAGTTGCCAGAAGAAATCTTTGAGCCTTTTGAAATAATCTGGATTTTTGCACTCGTTAGCGATGAAATTCAGTCTGAATCAGAGCCAAGTCACACTTAAAGAACAGAACTTGCTGGAAAAAGCAACAATCCCTTGAATAATTTTGTAACTTGGAGACTCATCTTTTGCAGACCTTTTTTCTTCTTCTTTTTTTAAACGGCAACAGCCTCCATCTTGTAAGCAGCTACAAGAAATGTACATCAATATTATAGGCTGTCTTGAGTGACCTGCCCTCTGCAGGTCATGCACCGCTTCACAGATGTGTTAAGGGCAGTTTTGTTGACTTGAGCATCCCAAACTTTTTTTGCTATTGTTTGTGGATTTACTTGTGTGCTTTGGGTCACTTTCTGCAGTTTCAGGGCTGCCCTGAGGCAGCACTGAACCACAATGCTCCCTCCACCATGCATCACTAAGATTCAAGTCTGTAGTGCCTTTTCTGCTTCACACATGGCACAGGGGGCATTTTTTTTCCCCAAAAAAGCTGAAGTTTTGTCGACAGTACATCTTTCCTGAAATGTTGAGGACCACACGGAAGTTTCATAAAGGAAACATGAACACAGATTTGAGGAAAATGTAAGGATTTCTGTAGATTCTGCTGTAAGTGGTGGCTTCTTCTTACCTTTCTTGTTCAATAGCAACAGTCCTTAATCTACAAAAGGACAAACATCTATATAGGCTGTTTTTCTGAGGCCCTCTAAAAGGTATGAGTGGAACAAAGGTAACAAACAACAAATCTTTGTTCAGAAGGGCAGACTTTGTCTTTGTGTGCCATTATTTATAGCACCTCTGTAACCCACACTTTCAATCTCCTTAATTATAATTCCTAACTCAAAGTCGCTTTTTGCAGACGTTCTGCAAAAGAGGCTCAGTTTTTCAGCTTGCACAGTAAATCATTTCTCACTGTGTTATATATATAGTCATGAAAAGTACATCTCATGGTTTAGTCAAGCTGTGTTTGTCTAAAATAGTTATATAGATGACCACATTTTCCCACTAGTGAATGCAGAATCTCTGGTAATTCGAAAAGCTCCCAAACTTTTCCTTGCGACTGTACACACAGACCAGACTTGGAGTTTGTTATTGGTATTCCCTCCACTTTTCTTGCTAGATATGGGCCTCAAATGCCTAGCTAATCAGGTAGTCTGTCTGGAGATTGCTCGTGGATTCACAGCTAAGATCAGTTGATTCTCCCCAGTCCCCGACTTTGATCCTAATGTCTCATCCGCCTTCAGATCAAAATGTACATCCGACTTTCCCCTGCTGTTCCGCTGCGCTGTGCATACACCCGCACACAGTCAGGTGTGCTTTGAAAGCTAAGCAGGGCAGACGCATTTTTGAGCTAAGTTAAGCCAGGGATTAAGGAGAAATTTACTGCCCATCTAGGTGTGTGTAAAGATATCTATTTTTGACTCTGCCTTCAGAGAGAAATGCCTGGTTTTCCTCAGAAAAGCATCAAAACCCCTTGCATCATCCCTGGCTCTCACTCCCTCATTTCACACAGGTGCTTTTGTAATCCACGCACACTCACAGACACTCGGAGAACACACTGTCTCTTCTCTCTATTTACGAGCATTTCATTTGTGAGTGTTTGTGTGTTCGTCGTTTGCACATGTGCTGTGTGCGTACACGCATGTGACTGTGTTGGGTGTGTAAGCATCCCCCCTCTCTTGTTGCGTGCCTAACTGGCTCTGACACATCTGTGGCTTTTCCAGGCGAATAAGGGCCGGTGCCAAACTGCCAAGAAATCAATGCAACAGACTCCACTCTCCTCCTCTTCCCTCATCTTCCTCCCTCTTGCTGCTCCCCGAGTCTGCCCCCCTCTTTCTCTCCGTCTCTGTCCGTCTCTGTCTTTGCTCTCGCCTTTCTTTCTTTTTTTTTTTTTTTTCCTCCTTTCTTGCTCCGAGCCCTTATTAAAAATGGAGCGAGTGTGTGCTGCATATTTAAAATGGTCATGGATGGATTTAAACGGCTGATGGTATTTAGTGTCTCCTCAGGGAGCTGCTATGAGCCCTTAAGCTGACTCCTCTGACTGGAGCCTGACTGACTGGTGAGCGCACACTAAACCTCTAATAATGACTTGTGTACACACAGTCAGCCCTGCACACGCAACCACGCACACACCGGCAGGCTCGCACGTGCTCCCATTATAGCACACCCTTCCTAGTATTGAAAAGGACGCTGGTCACGTCTGTTCTGCATGGAGTAGGTGCATTTGCAGAATGCATGCAGTAGTATGTGTGTGCGCAGGCTCAGCGGTCAATAACTCATTAGTTTGGCTTCTTTGATGTGGCCCTGTGTAAATGTTTTAACTGTATTTGAAGACACTCTTAAGAGTTTACAAGCATGTCTAAATGTGTGTGTAAAATCTGTGTGTGTGTGTCTTGACAGCCAGAGCTGATGTCACACTGAGCCTCTTCAGGTCGAGCAGCAAGTGTTTCTGTCATGTTGTCTTTCATGCTAGCTTGAATTTGGGCTCCAATCTGCTCCTAAGTGTCCTTCACTGAAACACTATTGATTACCCCCACGCGTGCTCAAACAGCGAACATAAATTCTGCTGATGTGAAACACACAAACACGCGGATCAACAGACACCCCCACAGAGAAGGGGGAGGGGGGGGAGCAGGAGCATCTTAACAGGCGACATTCTGCGATGGGGGAGTTTTACACGCGTATGAATATTCAGACAAAAGAGCATTTCCAGTAACTAACCTGTGCCTGCAACCATTCTGGATTTGGAACGATGAGCTCAGCATCATAGTCTTCTGTGTGTTCAGTGCGTGGCAGATGAGAATGATTTATTCATTACCGATGCTGCGAGGGTTTTTTTGTTTTTGTTTTTTATGTTTTTTAATAGTGGCTACTTGGTGTAATGTTGTTTGATGTATGTAGAGCCGTTTGTATCTTTCATCCATGACATGTGAGGGTTAAAGCGTGTCTGTAATGTAAATGTTTTGATCTCTGCTCATGCATTAGAGAGTGCATCAATTTAGATGTTGGCTGTTGGCACTTGTTTGTCTTTTTTTCCCCCCCCCTCATACAGAGCTTTGACACGTGTGCCTCCCAGCATGCTTGCCTACGTTTATTTGTATTTGCATGTTAAAAGATGCAGGACAGTGAATTACAGCTGTGCTGCTGTGCGACTTACTATTGACTGAGCTCTAAACACTAGACACAGCGATGATGACCTTTGAGGATTCTCCCTGCAGTGGCAGAAATCAAAGGAGGTACACATTTCTGGTTTCCAGTCACAGTTTATTTTCACAGATTTACACAGAAGCTTAGACTTTCTTGGAAGTGCATGGATGCACCGAGTGAGCGTGTGTGCGCACGTAGGCTTTGTGCCAGAATATTTGTTGCGTCCTTTTTACCATGCATGAATCAGTAGCACTCTATGCCAAACAGCCAATCAACCACATTTAAACACTAATGAAACCATTCTTTATTGCCAAATTGAACTGTGAATGTTTTCTTCTCCACCTTCCATCTCTTCTGTGTTCTATTGTTTCTGTGTCCACTGGCTCCCAGTGGCAATGCATAACTGAATGGCAAAGTGGGGAAACGTCTTTCTTAATGAGCATTTGAATTCGGGTTCGTCGAGAGCGCTGTTTTTGTGTGTCTCGACACCTCGCATTGTTGTGGTTTCTCTCCAGGGGCGCTGGATGAAGAGGAAAGTGAATGAATGTGGAGAGCACGCAGAACCATTATGGCTCTGTGTGTCATTAATCAGGAGCTGATGAGAGGCCGTTTGAGGGAGAGATGGAGCCTATTACTGCTATGGCACTCTCAGGACTGTGCACGAGGCTCTTTTAGCCTGCCTATTTTGCGGTCAACAATACACCAGGTACAAACGCTGTAAACAACACTCGAAAGGAAATCATTATTCCAGCCCAAAAGAAAAAAAAAATACAACAAATTCTGCAAAGGGATCATTACTTTTCTATGTTATCAAGCTGAAAAGAGGAGAACGTTTGGAACTTTTCTTGTTCCACGCATATTTTCTTTTTCCTCCTACACGTTCTCAGCAACTGCTTCTCCACCCTCCAGATTGAATCTTCTATTCTCTCAGAGCTCTGTGTTTTTTCCTATATGTTCTACACTCTCCTCCCTCCTTCTCCATCTCTGTCTCTTCTTCTCTGAGCATTGTTTCCTTTCTGGGAGTCTGTGTGAGGAACTTGGTAGGAGGGCGACATGAAGCGCACTCGCTTGTGAGTCAGCGAGAGTTGAGAGAATTGAACGAACTGACTCTCCCAATACTTTAGAGAGAGATGGAGGGAAAGGAGCAGTAGCCAAGTCCTCGACGTTACATTCCCCCTTGTTATATGTTCCACTTTTGCACAGCGGGCTGCTGAATGGATTGCAGTACACAGAGGCTATTACAGTGAAGCATCCTGGCTGCAGGGGAGAAATCTAAGAGGATAGTTTGAGGTTTTATGTGTGGCTGAGTGGGGTGGGTAATGAGGTGAGAGTCCCTTCTAGCCAGAGGTTAGCAGTGGTTACGAGGGCAGGTAAACATACCAGCTGCTTCTGACTGCCTGGCCTCAAGGCCACGGTGACACTGGCGGAGGAAGTGAGAGTGGGGTTTGGAGGGTGGAGAGCAGAAAAAGCAGGCCAGGAAGATGGATGGGAAGCCTAAAGGCATCGTGAGGCAAACTAGGTGGCTGGATATTCTCAGATTGCAACATTTACTGTAAGTTACAGTATATTCTCAGGCTTGATGGGTTCCCTTCCAGGCGTCTGTTTCTATCACAGCTGATGCTTATGTCCCCTTCTCTTTGTAATATATAATATTATGTAATGTAAGAGGTAGTTAATATCCTGGTTGCGTTCACATTCAGGAAACGCACATTTTTGTGTGTCACATTTAATAAAAATGCAGGAAACCTGCAGCTGTTTATTTAGATTGTCTCACTTTCAGGAATATTTGGACTTTTTTTTTTTTTTTTTTTTTGGTCAAATATGTTTATTCGCTTCCTTGCTGCAAATTAAACATCAGGATCAAACAGATTTCAAGAATCTGTGCCAAGCCTGGAGCTGCAGGGACAGGATGTGATGTGCTTAGCGTAGAAAGGGGAGAAATAACCTGAACAGTCCTCCTACTAGCAAAACCGGTAGGACATATAACATGCTCAAGCTGTGCCAGTCGCTACAAATGTTAGTTTGTTTTGATTTTTCATGCAACGCTGAAGCATTTCTCGAAGTCTCATCATCGGGTATTGAACAGAAGTGTCGGTCAGTATGTGTAGGCGACTGTGTTTATTTGTTAACGAAGAATAAATATAAATTAGGCGCAGCCTTCCAGACTAATTTGCATCTGTTGTCCCCGGTTTTTAAATTAAAATTGGATGTCTTGTTTTAATGGTATTTGTTTTCTTAGTTATCTTTTTAAAGTGGGCATACAGGTGTGTGTACACCACCCCTTTATTGCTCAAAAGTGTTGTCACAGTGTTGCCACTGGACAAGGATAAAGATTGGCCTCAGTTCACATAAACTCACCATTGTTGTGGTCTCATAGGCAGATATGTATGTGGATGTATATGAGTAGCTGCTTTCCCCTCTGCATCCGATGCTCCTGATCGCTCATTAAAGTGTCAGGTATCACTATGGTTTACTATCAAAAAAAAAAGAAAAGCCCCTGACTGTTTCTAAAAGTACTTTTGTACCATTTTTCTTTTGTGTCACCTAGCGCTGTTCATAGTAATTAGTAAGTCTTCAGAGGTGTAATCAGATTCTTTTTTTAACCTTCAGACGGAGATGATTTCATGCTTCCTCCGGTCTTTATGCTAATCGCTACCCAGCTCTACAAGTAACACGCAGACATGACAGTGGTATTGATCTACTCATCTTAACATCAGCCAGAAAGCAAAAACTGATTAAACTGTTCCTTTAAAGTGAATATCAGAAGGCCAGTTTAGTGATTGTGGTCACTTGTGTTCCTTTTTGTTGTATAAATGTATCTTTTTTTCCTCTTCTGAAGTGATGCAGAATGTAAATGCTGAGATGTAATCTGAGTTACAGCAGATATCATGATATCATTATAATTGCGCTGCAAAACTTCTAATGAAAGTGCAAGCGCTAAAACTAATGGTATGTTAAATATCCAACATGTAGAATTTTAATAGGGCCACTTTGTTTTTGAGACAGCAGTGTAATGTATCATAATTGCTTTAATGTGTTGGATTTTTGAGAGTGCTAAAATCTACAAAATTATGTGCTCCAATCGACGTAATGGCAAACTGACCTGTGCTTTTAGAGCACTTGTTACTCTTCTGTTAAGTATCTGCTTGCTGTTTCCAGCTCTACCTTTTACCTCCCACCTTTTCTGTGTGTATATGTGTATGAGCGAGAGAGAGAGAGAGAGAGCGCGTGTGTGTGTGCGGGAGAAACGGTGTGTTTGTAGTACAACATATCATTCATGTTCTGAGTGGACAGCAACATTTGGCTAATGCAGCCCTGCTTTCTCTGCTGGCTGGAGTCGACCACCTCGGTGCCAGCGCAAAGTGGACTGTAAATATTGACGGGGAGATGGCAAGAGTAGAGCGGCGACCTTGTCAGGAAGAGAAGCAAGGAAGGAGAGGCAGAGGGAATGATTGAGGCGCGGGAAGAAAGCGAGCGGGGTGGAGAGAGAGGGAGCGACAGAAAGAAGAGATGGAGATGCCTTCTCCCAAGGCAACCGAGTGTGCTTTGATGCACTGTGGCAGGGAACACACTGTGTCCCCAGAGAGGGAGAGCATCTCTCTCACACACACACAAAACACACACACCATGCAGAGTTATCACATTAACCACGACACAGCTTTTTAAAATGTCAAAATGCACAGGCACACTTAGAAGACGCTTACACATACACACAAACACAATGTGTACACTTAATGTACGTCAGTGACGTGAATTTAATCCTCAGACAGTCTAAATGCGCAAGGTTGAGCTCTGGGAATCACGGGAGATTAGAAATGACCAGCATTACTGATTTGCCCAATCCAAAAACCCCTGGCAACAGCATTGCAGACGTGCACGCACACACACACACACACACACACACACACACATAAAATTCAGTCAGCGTTTCCTTCAGTCAAATCAGTAAGGTCTGTCCTCCCTGAGCCATTCGGCTGGTTGTGTTGTCCGAACAAGCACAATCAATTTGATGTGATTTGTTTTGTGTTGAAATGAGTTGTAATGGCATCATGAGTGCAGTGAATAGCAAATGACAGTGATGGTGATTGTGGTGGTGGGTGTAGTAGGTCTTCAACTGCTGGAAAATTCATGTCAGAGGTAGCTGCAACACTCAACACTGTAGCACTTGCATTGATTGTGAATAATTTAAGTGCGTGTGTGCAGGTCTAAGTGGGTGTGCGCGTTTGTGTGTGTGTGTTCAGGCCTGCAGCTCATGCATGTGCCCTTTTAGCATAGCCACTAGCTGTACTTTATTCTCCACCTTTGTTGTTTCACCTCTTTGCCTCATTCTGCTCCTGCCCCTCCTCCTCCTCTTCTTGTCTTCATCTCCCTCAATTCTGCAGTTATCTGTGCACCTGATCGTTAGGTTACTGTATTACCAAGTGTATACACAGATCAGGCTGAATGAACGCCCGATAGATGGATAGGACGTGTGTTTTACCAAGTTACCCCAGAACAGGGGTGCCCAATCCCGGTCCTCGAGAGCTACCGTCCTGCAGCTTTTAGATGCATCCTTGTTCCCACACACCTGAATCAAATGAATGGCTTGTTATCAGGCATTTGCCAAACATGATGGCATGCTGAAGAGATCAAACCATTTGATTCAGCTGTGTTGGAGTAGGGATGCATCTAAAAGCTGCAGGATAGTAGCTCTCGAGGACCGGGATTGGGCACCCCTGCCCCAGAATCTAAAGGGTAGGATTTCACTTTTCTCTTAGTGAGCAATGAGATTACATGCACTGTTCTTTATCTTAATCTCTTTCAGAGGCCATCCATTCATTCCATCCTAATCTCATCTCCAGGCTCTCTGCTCTGACCGTGGTAGCCTTGTGTTTTTCTGTGCCTGCTGGGACTATAGCCCTGTGTCTCATCTGAGTTCAAAAGGGTCGAATTTCAGCCGATACCCGTTTGTCTCATTACGCTGAAACTTTGCATTAAGGGCAAGCTTTTTCCTGAAACGTAAGTTTCCACTGACATCTTAAAAACAACAAAGGCGAACTTGCAGAAAAGAGAATTCTAAATCAAATGTTTTCTCCTTCAAAGGCATTAATGGTGGCGCGGTGATCAAACGCTGAGAATTTCTATAATTAAATAGACATTTTTCACTTTGCTAAAAAAGCATGCTGCTGTTTGACTTGAAATATTGGAGAGGGTAAAAGCGGGGGGAAGATGATGCACAGTGAAAATTCACAAGCGGGACAATCCCGCAGCATTACTGCCACATGGCCAAGGCTACGTCAAGCTGAGCCAACAAGCAGCCTCGGGCTTTGGATATTTTGGTCAACTGTCTCTTTTTTGTTTCTTGTTTTCTTTTTAAAGGCAAGCCAACCCATTAGGAATGAATCTGATCATTAGCTACACTAGGATTGTTTTTCTAGTGACAAATCTGTTAAGCCAAAACCAACTGTATTTTTATCTAAATCTTTTCTTCAGTGGATATGAAGGATTTCAAGGTTGGTTAGCAGGCACTCAGTGAAGTAAAACTTGTGTAGGTGTGTGTTTGGTGTGCCTGTGTTGCACCGATTCTCTGAACAGGTCAGGGAGGGTAATAAAAACAGGCTTATCTCTACTCGTTAGGCACAGGAGATAAGAGATGCAGAGGGAGACGCTGCAGATTTGTGCTGTCGTAATACAGGGCCAGACGAGCGAATCCCAAATTGCGCCGCCAATGGAGCAGGATGACAGGAAAGGGGGGATGATGGGAGTGAAGGATGGATGGAAGGAGAGGAGGCACAGATAAATGCAACAAAAGCCCAGCCTGTGTGGGGAAGTGGAGGATAGGCCAGCATGTTAACCTTAATCCCTTCAGGGAGAGGCGTAAACACACAGGAAGAGAACAAGGGATTGAGTGGAAAAGAGAGGGATGTGAGATCTTTGTCTTCCTGCTCTCCCCTTTATCCCCTCTGTGTGTGATCAGCCAGTTGCAGGCAGCAGTCGGGAAATCCCTCTGTACTTATCTGAAGCCAGCCTCTTAATCACAGCCCTCATCTCACTTGGCTCTTCCTGCTCCCTCTTTCTCTTTTCCTTTTTATTCCCCTCTCCTCACCTTCTCACTGTCATTCTCCCATACTCCACTTTTTGGACTCCGCCATCTCTCCTTGACTCATCTCTCACTGAATCCTCTTTTGCTGACGACTCGCTTCACATTTCAGCTTTCCAGACAGTGACTCACTTGGACTAAGTTTTTAAGGAGAGCTCATCTGCCTCCCGAATTTTTTGTCGCACACACTCCAAAGCATTTTAAAATGGAAATGCGAAAAGAACAAAGGTGGAGCTGGAAAAAAAATCAAATCTAGCCACTAGCTGCAGAGCTGCAGCTGGGACTCATCCATGCATCCTAAAGCTCAAGAGATTCTGGTGGTATTTTCAACTTGCTGAAGTAGGTCTGCAGTAATTTCAGGCAGCTCCAGCGAACCATCTAGCCACATCTCCTCTTCCGTCACTCCTACTCCTCCCCCTCCTCCCGTGTGCCCAGTGGGAGAGTGGTGGTCTATGGTTGAGTGGCTGGCCAGGCAGGCATCTGTGAGCAATGGAGGGCTCACATATAGGAAAGGGATAGATGTCTATACGACTGGATGGTCCCTGAATTGATCCGCTCACAGGAATGGAGCTGACCTTTAACTGAGTTTGCATCTCGCTCAACAAAACAAACAACAAAAAAACACCACATGGTTTGTTGGATGAGCTCTTCTCTACCTCGGGGCTCCTCTCCACTCAAATTAATTTGATCATATTTTGTGCGCGCTGGGTTTTTGTGTCTAATTTTATTTTAAAATATGTATGTTGATGTGTTTCTGTGTACGTGTGTGATGTTTGTTTGGAAAGAAAAGCGAGGGGGGCCAAAGGGCAAATGGCAGACCAGCGTCTCAGTGTAAATACATCATCCTGAGTGACAAGAATGCAACACAGGATGTCAACTGTTTCTTAAAACAATGCCTTGTGTCGGTACAGTTTTGTGTGCATGGGCGTGCGCCCTATTTGTGTGGGTAATAGCTTGTCTGGTTGGATGTCCTTGGCGAAGAACTGCACAGATTTAAACAGGGCCAGCAGAAGTACGGTGTATATGTGCACACACACACTCTCTCTGGCGTTCTCGCTGTCTCTGTCTGCAATATTTCATTAGCGCAAGACATGGATGGTGTCCAGGGCCAACACAGAGGGCACGCTCTCAAGTCAACTCATTCACACACAAACACTGCACCTCAATCCTTATAATTGGCCTTTTCCTGCAGCTTTTTCGCCTCCATCTAAGGTTATCTGAAAGGAAGGAACAGGATCATACCTGAAACCTGCTGAGTAAAAATGGCATTGGTGGGATAATGACGCCTGTGAGATAATGCAAGGCAAAGCAGAAAGAGGCGGTTCTATAGAGGTTTGAAGGAGCGGAGGAAAAAAATATCCCAGCAACCAAAAATGTGGAGGGAGGTGTGACAAAGAAAACCAGACACGGCAGTGGAATGAGGAAGGACTAACACAAAATACTGGGAAGACGAGGCAGGTTTCAGGTTTTAAATGATTAGATGAGAGTCTGTGCTTTGGTGTTACAGAGACACAGCACCACCATGTGGCAGTCTGCATGCACTGCGTCGAGGTGATTTTTATGCAATTAGCTGAGATGTTTCCTGCAAAGATGTCAGCTGCAGCAGCTGAACCCCTGAATGCCTGCCAGTATGCCACATCCAGTCCCCATCTGTGTTGTCTGAGATTTCATCAAGGCTCCCTCGTCTTTTTATTGTTCTGCGCAAATCATTTCTCCTTTCCCATTAAATGAGAAATATTCCCACTGACTTTGAAAGTGTCACAGTACAATGTTCCCTTTCTCCTTTGTTCAGCCCTCATAAAATGAAAAAAAAATTGAAGTAATTATTTAGCATTGTTAATTTTACTGGTATAAAATCTGTTATATGGCTGAGCTAAAGCAAAAGTATGTTTTACAAGCTTGGGACACTTTTAAGATTCCGAGTATTGCATGAATAATTAGGTTTAATTTCCCGCAGCCTGTCCTAAATTGTCTCTCCAGCATAGTAGCTCATTGTTCTTTTCTCTGTATTACAGAAGAACCCTTTTTTTGTGTGTGTGAATTTGAGTAATAAATACAAAAATTGAAATATTTCTTTTCAGTGCATTTTAAGGTACAGGGATGAATAGACTTCTTAATGCTTGTAGGGAATGAAACACGTTTCCCTCTTCATGTGTGAGCACCGTGGAATTTTGTCCCCTCCAGAAGGAGAACAACTACTTTAGATGCATTGAGGCCACCACATGTTCGTTTTGCTCCCAAGATGTGAGGAGTAGGAGTCTTTGCTCCAGAAGTAATTACAAACAATAGAAAACTTTGTACCCAGCAGAATAAATCCAAACAACATAATTAACTGATTGTATTTATTATTTCGTTAGAACCCGTTTGTTTCATCTTTAAAGGGCTTACTGCACTTACTGATTGCTGTGCTTTGGATACTGCAGGTCCAGCGCTCATATTTAATTTGACACTGTAAAGTATGCTATCCGTTTAAAAGAGAAAGACGCGCCAAAAGCAGGACTGCAAACTGTGTCGATGGCGCGCTGATTTATTTCTTTTAATAAATGACAGCCTATTAAATGTTCACCACAATTAAAGAGTATTAAGAGGGAGGAAACCCAAAGAACGTGTGGGGTCAGTGATTTTTCAGATGATGTGTAATGAATAACAGGACGAGACATGATTATCAGGTCACATTTGTACGCGTGAAAGAATGAGGAATTATTTGACGAGGTATTCAAAGTAGACTATTGTTAGAAGTGAATCGTAATTAGAGGGCTAACAACGTTCAATCATGACCCTTCCAATTATTAAGACTAGAGTTTATTCTCATCAAATGAGCTTCAGATCCTCTTTGCCCTTTACCACCTCCTCATTAGCATAATCCCCTGGGAATGCGAGGGATAATGAGCTGGGCTGCACCTTCAGTAAACACGCGCTGCGTGTGCGCACTTCGTGGTTCATGCTCAGCGTGGTCATGGTTCATTAGAGGAACCTCTGCACGACTCCGCTGGTTCGACTTAATCAGCCATGTGACTCGACACTCTAATCAAGACCCCGTCTGTACTTTACAGTGTTACATCTAGACACAGACACACACGCATCTCTAAACTCTTCTTCACTGATTAGTCTCTCCGTCTCTTTTTTTTTTTTTTTTTAATTATAAAGCCACTCTTAGTGATCGGGTTGACAATGTGAAACAACTTCATTTATCTTACTTACAGCCTTGTAGTACACGAGTTCTAATTAATGGTAATGTTGTTAAGTCAGTTGTTCCCAAACTGAGAGGTGGGACTCGTTGAAAACAAATAGGAGGAGAAATATTAGAGTGGGGGGAGCGCACAGATCGTTGCACAAAAATATTTCTGGCCTTTTTAAAAAAAAGTTTATTTATTTGTCAGGGACCATGAACAAAAACATTAATCTCAGAGGAGAAGGGATACATTGTGCCGGATTTAGCTACCAGCTAATTTCCATCTGCAAGTCTCCAAGTCTCCAGGCAGGTAGACACGATGCTAAATCTGAAATACAAATCATGTCCAAGGTACTAGATACAAATTAGCGTGATATGATGATGCATCAGCACGCAGCTCAACAACCCCCTGGCCCTACTCCCATCCCACAAACACACATCATACAACACTCACACATATATCCAACACCCAGACTAACCCATCAGTGTACATGCATATTATAACAATCAAGCTGCTATAGAGGTTTTAAAAACGCTTCATCTAATCAATGTTGAGTCTTTGACGCTTGTTTTCAGCCTTGAATAAATTACAGGGTCACTGACTTTACTATTCCCGCCGCTCTTAGCTGCTTCGTAGCCAATGCCTTCTTCTCACATCTATTTATTGGCTCTGAGCAGCTGCCAGACAGCAAGTGAGAACACCAGGAGGTTACCATCCCAGAAACAGAACAACACAAGTATAATGACAATTGTTGTTTTTTCTTTTTTCAGTTTGAACAACTTGTTCTCTTTCATTTTAATCTAAAACACCCCTTAACCTCCATTTTTCCATATTTGTATGCATGCTCCTGCAGTAGGCAGCTTCTAGTCTAGAAGCTTAAATAATAGTTTTATGGTGGCTGAGGTTTGGGTAGGTTTAGATCTTTTTCCTATCATGATTTCTATGGCTGCTCATGTGCTTTGTTACTTTAGCATAAACGCATGTTGTGCTGAGACAATTGTTTTGATATTTCACAACATTTTGAAAATTGAAAATTAACTGTGGGTCATAATTTTTGTTGTTGTTGTTGTAGTTGTAGTAATAGCAATCTCAAAATAAAATATGAGAGCCACAGGTGCTGATTGGTTGGTTGATTTGTTTGTTTGTTTGTTTGTTTTCTATGAGACTGTAGCTATAGCACCCTCCAAAAGTATGACAAGAGCAAGACCAATTAATCTGTCCATCAAGCCTACGACCCACAGACACTGATTATGCCTTTCAAGGGGATCTTTCAGTAGTGCAGTAGTTCCCTTCAGGGGGTGAAATATGTATTCGGTTGGTTTTAAGATCTGGTGATTGACTGGTCTTGTCTTAAACCTTTAATTTGTTAACCCTAATGAAGTTTTGAGTTGAGGCGGCAGCATGTTTTGGATCACTGTCTTGCTGCAAAATAAAGTTTCTCCTGATTCATTTGGATGCATTTCTCTGTAAACTGACAGACAAAATGACAAATGTAAACTTTTACATTTATTCTGCTGCTACCATCATCAATACAAATGATTGAGCCTCTTCCGGAGGCTGTTGCATTTAATGGTGGTGGAAAAAGATCCCAGATGGAGACTCGTGGGTATGCAGGGATTTTATGAAACCAACTCTTTATTGAAGGCAATCTGAATCAACAGGAAACACTGGAAACTAAGGAAACTACAGAAATCATAATGCTAGGCTACAGGGAACTATTGGAAACCAAGGACCACAGAAAAAAAGGCAAAAGAAACAGGTGACGAGACAAAAGGCTACAGAGAGGAATAGGTTATAAACACACACGAGGTAAAGTAACCATCACATCACATACAGCGGAAATTTACTGGGGAAAATACAACTACAAGGCTACCAAAATAAAATGGGGAAATAAGTAAATAGGGACTATATATAAATATACGGGTCGCAGTGAGGAAGCATAGAGGAACATAAACTCGGTATTAACTGTAAGAACAGCACAAAGTACGATTTAAAATAATCTAGGAACATTAACCACTTCTAAACGGAAAACAAATAAAGAAATGGTAAAGCTCAACATGGTGGGTGAACGGCCATAATCGAAGCGAGCCCAAGCCATGGTTCAACTTCCACCATGCTTCTCAGATGAGCTTGTATGTATGAGCAGATCCCTTTGACCTTTCCATCGCTTTGGTAGAGGTTAATCTCCGTCTCATCGGTCCATAGAAGCTTTGTTGCAGAATTATTGTAACTCATCTCTGTACCTTCTTTACAAATTCCAGTTTCCACTTTCTTTAATCTTGATGAGTGTTTTGCACTGCTGTTCTCAGAGTCTCCTTCACACAGCAGATTGTGATATTTCCATCCCTGCTCGCTGCAGGTCGTTAACAATGTTATGGACTGAGTGGGGTGTTTTTCTGCCATTACTTGTTGTTTTTCCTTGAATTACTGGTTTTCTCAGCTCCAGAATGATCAACTTGACTGGCTTTACTATTCCAATACTTTTTTGTGAGGTGGTGGGGTGTATTTGTGTGTGTGTGTTTGTGCTATGTTAAGCTATCAAGTTGCTTTCATTGACTTAATAGTCATTCAAAAATCATGGAGTGCTAATCTAACACAAAGCCAGAGATTTACTCCTCGTTTTTCTCTTGTAAAATTCTTTACCTGTTTTGTTCTCTTTACAAGCTATTTAAAGGGGCAGTGAGCCCAAATATCAAACCCATCTATATAATTTTGGACAGTCTGGAAAATATCAGCGATAAAAATGTCTGCCTTCTCTTAAATATAATGGAAATAAATAGCACTCACCTTGCAGTACTCAAATTTGGAAAAACTCAGCTGCCGTGTCTCTCTATACAACTCATGACCTGCAGTTTCACGCAGGAACTATTTTTATTGTATCAAACCCCCTTAACCTCATCACTGTGCAGAATAAAGCACTCATCTAGTCATTAGGAGAGGTTCGTGTTCAACACACCGTGACAAGATGTAAACACTGATGCTGTCTGCCCCCCTTCAACTGGGCTGTAATGCTAGTTAGCTGCACACTTCTTTTGATTACTGGATGTAGACTAGAGGTAGAAAATAGTTTGTGCATAAAAAAGACCACAAAAAGATTCTTTAAGTAAATGCTGCTGATTTCTGGAAAGAGACACTGCTGCTGAATTTCACTAGGAGCAATTTGTGGACCCCATAACAAAGTGGTTTTATTTTATTTTATTTTATTTCTTTAAGAATAGAAATGTTTTTGGGGGGGGTTTTTGCACACACAAGTGGGCAATTAGCAAAAACAAAAAGATGCTAGATGGATAAATAGGAATATAGTCTACTGGGAAAATGTGCAAATTTGATTTGGGGGTGAACAATCTCAATCTCTGGTGCAACTGTTAGAAGGCGGCATTATTGAGAGAAAGAGGGCGTTCATGCCATCTGTAGTCTGGTCTAATCGTATTTGACATATTAATAATATTTTTCCAGAGACCCGTCTTCCAGAGAGGGGGCCTACTACAGGGATCATCATTGGAGCCATCATAGGGGTCATTATACTCATAGCCATCATTGGAACTGTCATTGCCCTGTACCGCAAACGCAAAGCCAAAGTACTTGGAGAGTAAGTATCTCTGTGAGTGACTGAGTTTCACTTCAGTTCACTGTTGCTGATTTCAATGAGTGTTTGCTCTTTTTTTTTTCTTTTTTTTTTTTGTTATTTGCAAATGATTCCATTAGATGAAATGCCATGCAGCGTGTCTCATGCTTTTGTGAGTCATTAAATGTGTGAATTGTGTGTTTTTGTGCAGTCGTCCACCAAAGTACAAGCCCCCTCCCCCAAATAAGGCATTTAATTCCACCAACTCTGCTAACATGGTGAGTCGCTAATTGAAAAGTCCTTGGAAGGACAAAAGTATCACTATCCTGACATCTGTCAGGTCACTCGGCACATATCACAACTAACAGTTTTGTTCTCGTGCTGTATAATGATTGTTTAATTGTGTGTCGACAGCTGCTGAACTCAAGCAATGCCCCAGTGGTCCAAAACGACTTCCACTCCACCCAGAGTCAAGAGCCAGTCACGGTAAGGATGCATGCTGAGTACATATGTGAAAATGACACTTAAATGCATATTTTTCGAGATCCTATCAAAACAGAATCCCCTCAGAGTACTCTCTTTTTTCAGCATCTGTTTTTGGTTTGGTAAAAAAAACAAACCAAAACAAATGTTCAGGACCATTTTAGATAATTGGCTACATAAATCCCAGTTTGATCTCAGGAGCAGTAAAACGAATGCATACATTTTTTAACACGGTTGCAGTAAAACCACTGCATTTGAAAAGCAGATGATAAACAGCCTGAGATGTCCCAAGAAAAATATGTTCAATGTATTTAGTGTACTCAGTCATTGCATGCACATTGTACTTTACAACAATCAAACAGCAATTGTATTTTTTCTTTGTAAAACTTATTGCAATTATTGCACTTTCAAATAAATAGTGTAAGGTACAAACCCCTTAGTGATGTTATTGTGCAGATTAACTGCATTATTATAGCTAAGTGGTTAAAATCATCAACAGATAACAAAAATGATATAAATATTAATAAATCAATAATAATATTTTAAAATGATCATTTTTATGATTCTGAAAAATGTTTTTTCACAAAATTAGTATGTTTATTTTCAATATTTCCAATATATTTTGGTTATTTTCCCCTTTGTAAAACAGTTATCTGGCACAAGATTAGATTTAGATTGTTGTGCAGCTCCGATAATTAATCTGTAATAGTTCACAGGGCTGCACATGAGCAGCCTGTTTAATTCACTGATTTTATTTCTGTTTAAATATTCTGACTTCCTGGGCTCCCCACCCCACCCTTCCTACCCCTGCTTTGTTTTTGCTTCCTCCTGTGCCACCCTAAAATCCTGTATATGCCTCTGATACTTGTGATAAGCTTTTGGTCCCCAGTTATTATTAACTAGAAGACTAGAGGTGAAACACTTGCTATGCTGGTTTTGATCAATGCCATAAAAACCTGTTATTTTTATCGTTGCTGGTGATAGTCTGGTTTTCTGGAAAGTATTTATTATCTGAAAGAACTGAAAGAAATCTCATTGATGATGCTATCTGAGTCTAACTTAATGTTTCATCTTTTTTAGAAGGTGATGATAGAAACCACCTCCTATTTCACTAATACAAATACATACTCGGTAAACTCTCGTAATTCGTAGTTGTATGATATGCTTATCTTTCCTTATTGTTGGCAGGACCTGGATGCCTATCAAGATGAGGATGACGATTATGACAACGGTGGTTTAAACAACAGAATGCATTACGTGTCTGGTGCCCCCTCTGGCTGGGATGATCCAGGGAATAATGAGGTCCTTCCTCCTTATCTGCACGTAGACGTTGACCGCCAGGACTACCACCCCGTCCCCAACATCAGCCGTGGTGAAAGCTTCGTGTCGTCTGCCATGTTTGTGTGAGGGCTGTCAAAAGCCACAGAAAGTTGCTAATGTGTGTAAATATGAGCGTATGCGAATGATTGAATGAATGAATTCATATTTCTGTAGGTACGTGGGAATGTGAACATTTGATGCTTTAATTGTGAATTTTCAGGTTACAGGTAGTCTTTATTGTGACGCAATCACGTCCAGCCTTGTGTTGCTGGTTGCAAACGTCCATCAACTTGAGCCAGCAAGACACAAACTGTCGCCAGTGCACACAGCTGTAGAGCACAGCTGCAGGAATGTAATGAGATTTTTATTCTTAAACTGTACATAAAGCAAACGCTGTTGTTGTTTTTTCATATTCAGCTCATGAACACTGTTGAAAGGAGCAGATGTTGATACTGAATCTGTTTGCATTGCTGTCATACATATTTTACTGAGGCGGCATGGTTAAAAGAAGCACAGTATGTGGGTTTTTACGCGATACCTCTGTTTAGTCTTATGTCTCACGCTGTTGGTTTCAGTCTCAATAAAACAGGCGCCCCGCGGAGAAGCAATTAGCAGCAGTTAATCAGGTGGTGCTTAGAAGACACCAGCAGACCGTGACGACATTAGGTTTTAAACTGCAGTCAGTGGGGGTTTACTGCTGCTGCAGCACTTTATGTTTTGATTTAAATATTTTCTTTTTACCGACTTTTTTCTTTCTTATTTTTTGTGCATCTGGATTTTGCCTTTCTTTTGCAAATGTAATGTCATTCATCTCCTTTGGAATCAAACTGAGAGTGATCCTTTCTTTTCTTTCTTTTTTTTTTAAAGTGGATCCATCCCTCAATATTTAAACCATAGCTTTTCTCAGCACTGGCAGTGCAATATGAGGGATATTTCTTACTAAAAAATGAAGAACCAAAAATGCATTTTGTACCTATTTTTATTAGTCGTAGCATCATAATATAAACTAGCATGCTGAATTTGGTTGAGGGCAAATCTGGATTATGTCTATGAAGTCTACATTGTTTATCTCTCTAGTGGAGGATTAAATTATGAAGTTGAAACAGAGGTTTGCAAAGAGCCTGTTTGTATTCTCATATCGCCGTCCATTATCAGGCTCAAGGGTTAAAAAGGTCAATTGTGCTTAGTCAGAATATGTCTCTTTGTGTTGGTGCCAACCAGGGGTTTATTTTATTTAACCGACCTTTGTTAAAATTGAAGTACTTTCTGAAATAAAGTTGGCTTAAATCTGTTTTACTCCTTTTTGCATTGTATTATCTCAGTCATTCTGACTGTTTTTCCATTTAATAAAGTAAACGGTAAACTCTGATCTTATTAAAAAACATAAATTTGACTTTGTGGTGTTGGTCTTCATTGCAAACAATTCATTCTATTGCCCTCAGTTGTTATTCCTCCATTTCACCAGATGGGAGCAGTGTGGACTGAAAATCCCTGAGTGTTTAGCACAGCAGAGGGAGTCTTGATTCCCACCTGCTAATGTGTAATCCAAATAATACAGATATTGTACTGGGGAGTGCTTCAGCTTTGATTGAATACTGTCACTTTGTAGCATTTACGAGTGAATGATGGGTGGAGTGTGGGGCAAACTGAAGCTGCAATACCAGCAGATTTCCATTTAAGGACTGCAGCAAGCTCTAGCTCACCTGATACGGTGGTAGGCACACTCTGTGCTTCCCCCCCCCCCCCCCCTCTTGTCTGACTCATCTCTTTCTATCTCCAGCTGTATTCCCTCCAATCCTGTATTTAAACTCTACGTGCACTGTTACCTAAGAGCATCGTTTTTGGATCCGCATGGTTCACTTGCAGCACTGTGACTACACCAAAAGGGGCCAAATATGTGTTCCAACTGACTATAAGGATTACATGCATCACTTTCGTGCACCACTGACTCATATGTATAAACTACTTGTGTCTTGCAGCTTATCTGTATTAATTGGCACGGTGTGCAGCAGTGTCCTGACTGAGCGGGTCTGCTGCAGATTAGCCTGAGGTGCTGCAGATGAAGGTGAGGCCTGACTAGCACTCACCATGACTCTGCAATCTGTTCCCTGCCTGAAATTCTGATCACACAGGTACATGGTGATTCTAGGAAGTACTCGGTGTGTAATGGGATTACTCCCGACATAATATATTCTTTTTCGGAGGGCCATTCAAAACTTAACGTCAAGGTCAGCTCACTCTGCAGAAGCAGTGAAAGCTCAAGTGGTACCTGGGATTTTATTGTGTGCTAGCAGGGTTCTCATAACTAGACTTCGTGAACTGGCATTTAGGTAATGAGTGAAGAAGGCAGAGAATAAACCTTCCATGCCTTCAGTGCTGCTAAGCTGGTTAAAAATAGAGGCAGAAGAGAGGGATTGAAAGAATCGGGGTGGACAGAGAAGATGGGGGGGGGGGGAGGAGACTACTAATTTGACTCCCAGTAAAGTAGGTAAGCAGGGAATTACCGGGTGACCTTGGCTGCGAAGTAAAGCAAATGTGTGGCAAGATGTTAAAGGCTCAGAAAGAAACTCACTTCATGCAGCTACAGTGATCCTGAGTGCTCTTTGCAAGCCACCAGCTGCCTCATCCGATGGACAAACACTGCCTGGGCTCATCATGTGCATGACAATGATGAGCATGTTTGGTTGCATGCTGATAGCTTGGTTGGTGAGTAAAGACACATTTATAAGTACAGGCCTGACAGGGATTACTCACAGAACATCTTGAAGGATCTTGAGTATCTATTTTAGGAGTGCAGATTAAAGCTAGCAGTAGCATTTAAGCAGCAGACTGAAAGGAAAAGATCATAAAAGAGGAAAGAGATTTGATTTAGTCCTGCTACTTAGAACTGAACCTTAAAGCAGCTACAGGAGAATGAAATGAAACGAGCTCCCCATCTCCATGTGCACAGGATCTGTGCTCATATGTTATCAACAGTAAAAACTAAAGGCCATGTGAGCAAGTTTTTCAAGTACATTATACCTGAAAAGTCCTGTCTTTTCAAAAGAAAACTTCCAGGAATTATCTTGAGAAGCCTACAACCCCCCCCCCCCAAAAAAAATTCCTCATCTGTTCCCATTTCTCTCTCCAGCTTTCACTCTTATATTTTTCCCCATTCTAAACGCCTTCACTTCTCAATTCTGTAAACACCAGGCCAGAAGAACACGATGTCTGAGGAGAGAGCAAGAGGGCGAGGGAGGATTCAACACCGGCCCCGTGGTGAGTGACACTGTCGAGACGCCTGCGCAAAAGGGAAGGCATGTGAGTCAAGAGGGGAGTGGAAAGAGGGAGAAACTGATAGAGAGGGTGATGTAGATAAGGGGCACAGGCCGTGAAAGAGAAAGAGGAGCTTTGGAGGATTAACGGGGGAGCTGAATTTGGAGGGCAGACGAGGCCAGCAGACAGCAGCTGGGGGAGGCCTGGATCACATCAGATTGGTTCAAATTTTAACTTTGTTTCGCAGATGGGCTTCCTTTGAACCCACAGACAGGGTTATTGAAATGGTTTAGTTACATGCTTTACTATTAAAAAAACGTATGTGAATCTGTGAACGTTCAAGAAAAAAAATGACCAGTGACAGATTGTTCTTGAAGAAAATGTATTAACCTTAAAAGACATTTAATGCAGGGTCAAGTGAGACTATAAATAATTCCCCAAAGACTGTAGGTGCTGCAGTGTCGAGTGACCAGATTATCTGATTGGCTGGTTGTTGCTGTTCCACACATGCTTTGTATCAGGAAAAACAAAAGCCTTCTGATTGTATTTAGTATTTAGTATTTATTTATTGTAACAACTGGAGGCTGTTATTTTTGCTTTAATCTTCCTGTAAGGCTACAAAAGATTGTCACAGATTTGAACCAATTATTGTGGACAAATTAATTAATGGCAACAATGTTATCACAACATCTGTATTGTCTTTACAGGCAAATGAGCTGTCTGCATGCATGGCTGTCCAAAAAGCATGAAAAAGAACAACTAGTCAGATATTTACAATAATATATGATATGTGCATTAAGACAATATGCACGTGTGTATTACCATCATTTATAAATATCATATAGTAACACTGGTCCTGGACCAGTCTACATAGTGACATGAATCACAACTCATTTGTGGACTGTTCAGCTTTTGTTGTGATAGGAGAAAACAGGAAAGCTGGATGTATAATAATATAATAAAAATAATGCTGGATGTAGTAAATATGATACAAATTAAAACCCATATATGCAAATTCATATTTAATCTTTTTTATTTATTTTATCTGCCAGGAGGTTCAATAAACACTTCATTTTTCAAAACAAATAAAAAAAATAGAAAATTATGGAAATTATTTCATGCTTCGGGCTTAGAGACCTAGAAAAACCAAACAATGTTCTTCCAAATGAAAGTATCTGTATTTAGAAAAGCTTACTGTGCTCACCGAGGCAGTAACATGTCAGCAACACTTGAAAGAAACAATAAAACACTGTATGAATATGTGTGAGTGGAGGGGTGTATCTCGTACAGAGAAAAATAGTAGCAGTAACCTCAATATTGCCCATTGTACATTGGGTGAATAGCCTCTCTGTGTGCGATATGTGCAACTGTGTTTCCTGGGGAAGTCCTGATCTCTAACGGTTAAACAGTGGTTCCCTTCACTCTGTACTTACTGAATGTCTCCCTTTAACTGTCACCACATTTTTTCATTTAAATAGGTGGGATGTCCAACATGCCCTTTAAATATCTCCCCGAGTGAGCTCAAGTCTCCCTGCTTCTCTTATGCTTTTCCATGAATGATGTTATCATGTCATAAGTACTTACTCAGTTATTATCAGCAATGAGCTGTTGACAGGATGTTATCCAGCCTCTGCTAAAATATTTAGTATGTGAGAGTGATGCATTGAGAAGTGGCTGTTACACTACACATTCATATGAGCCTCACTGCTGATCTGTAGCTCTGTCCTCATGACACGTCTTTCCCCTCCTTTCATATTTTGTCTTTTTATTGATCCTTTATCTATGTATCTATTTATTTTTTCCTTGTGTAAACTGAAGAAATATTCATTTTCAACAAGCCTAGCAACACAAGAGTCCTCCTCTTATGCAGGTGATATTATGTTGAGTCCCAGCTGTGGTCCAATCAAACAGGGGCGGGTTTCCTCTCTCCAATCGCAGCCGTTCGGCCTGCACTGCAGCTGCAGGCGGGACGGTGGGTGTGCACGGACGTGCATGTTCTCTTTATCTAAAGCAGGTGCTCCACCTGGATAAGATGAGGGCGAGAGACAGAGCAGAGAGAGAGAAAAGTCACGTTTTATTGGCTTTATTCGATATAGAAGGAAGTCCTTTGGCATATCTGAATATGTTACGATAAGCTTCACTCAGCAGGATGAGATGAGAAAGGCCTTCAGCCTTTAGGTTAAAACTACAACTAAAAGTGTCAATCACAAGTGATGATGCCACAAACACTGCTGACATTTAATGATTTATGGTTAATCAGATGATTCTCCATGAATGACAAGTTAGATGTGGAAAAAATTTTATAAGTTGCTGCATAAATTAAACAATGGATCACTTGTATCCAGATGCTCTCTGTAAAGGCTTCGTAAGTAGTAACTAATAGCTTTAATAATGCTTACTAGATAATGCGCTCCTCTTTAAGGATTGAGGTTCTTTCCTTACATCAAGAATTAATATCTACAACAAAGCATCTTCTACAGGAACAGTGTTTGTCACAGCCTTTGTGTAACTGACGTGTTGAGGTTTGTCAGTCTTTAGATTTTCCAAAGTTTTATTTGCTAATACAATGTTTATTAATGACATTAATTATGGGGTTTCCATTTACCACATAAATGTATGCAGACTCTGGGAAGTGCCCTTTATTCTGTGTTATATAACTCCCTCTGCTGTGTAATATTTTTCTAAAATGTCATCAAGTCTTCAGTAACAAATGCTAGAAATAAATCTCCAGTAAGAAATTCTAAAAAAGGCTCTGCAGCAAAGCTCAAGCTTATTTGAAAAACTAGCGCTTGTGTCATAAAGCAATTAAAGGTTTTGAAGTGCGCGACTCAAATGTTGTTGTTATCAGAGAAAATGTGAATCATCAGTATACATGAATATACTGTCATGAAATACTTTATGGAGGGTTCTTATCAGAAAAATGACACTTGTAAATTGTTTGCAGTGACAACTTTAAGTGTAAAGTTGAATTTGATCCTTTCCTGTGCTCTACCTAACCTTCATAATGGTATTGTAGTTTTTTACTGACATCTTTAGCCCCCAATTTTTTACTTTCAAGCCACCTGCTTGACACCCGCCAGGTCACTGGTAACCTCAACTTGGCTTAAAGGTACGGTTAGGTTTTGGTTAACTCTGTTTGCTGAATTTGTTTTAGAGGTGGCTTTATAAAGTTTCTGAAAATGTTTCGATTTAGCATGAGGTTTAACAAAACTGCCCAGTGGAGTGCTTTAGCGCAGGAGCAGGATGCCATCTACCAATTCAGCGGCTGGTTGGACGATCCCTGGGTGTTTTAGTCTGCATGCCAAAATATCCCTCTCGATCTGTTCATGTTCAGCTGAGGTAATAAACTCCACTAAACTAACCAAGAATCTGCCCATAGCTCAGACAGGTAAGCAATGATGGGCAGATGATTGGCAGATGTTCAGAGCTTAAGGTCCTTGTGCTTCTTGGATACAAACAACAGCTTGTCATTATGGTAAGTTGCAGTGAATTGGGCTATCACAGCACTTGAGTGATTCTTTGCATAGTCTAGATTATCTGAGGCTTGATTAAACATACTCATTAAACCATTCATGAGCTCTCATTGTCTCCATCTAAATTTTTAATGTGTCTGTAGTTTATTAAGACATCTTTCAATTTATTATCTTTTTAAATCATCAAGACAAAAGCTCCTTGAAGCACACAAAAACAAAGCTTGTACTTAGACATAAATAAGAGTTGGCTGTTTAAATAAAATGAACCCACAATAGTTTGGCCTTTCAGTTATGAGTATTATTTACAATAGAGCTACTCCTGCACTGAGACACACTGGCTCCCTAATCAGCCTGGGTTACACTTTGCTTCACTCTATGTTTGACAGAGTGAACGAGTAAAACCAGCCAGTGAAGTCAACACAGCGCAGTGCCAGATGTTTTATTCCCCCGTGATGGCACAACATTTGAACAACTGAGTGCCTCTTGGGTTCTCATCCAGACTCCCTCCCCTTTATCATCCCTAATTTCATTCAATCCAAAATCACATTTCTGGGCAGTCGCGCAACCTTGTCTTCCCATACACATACACACAGACACACTAATACATTCAAATGGCTGCCAGGGAAATACTTGAATAATGACACATGAATGGCTAAACCGCTCATTCAGTCAGAGGAAACAAGCCTTGATTTAGCAGCACAACATGTTAGCATGTGCGAGCTGACATGACATAATCTAATGAATCATGATTTATTTGAGGGTTAGAGCTACTTACGTTGATGAGGTGTGCGTTTGTGTGTGTATGTGTGTGTCCCTATTAGCCTGCCAGGGTGTGTCCAGATGTTCGTGTCAATTTGATCAAGCCCGCAGCCATGCCCGAAGTACTCCATAATCCTCATGGAAACAGATTACCAGGGCTTGAATTTATCAATATAATCCTCAAGCACAGTTAGCTCCAAAGAACACAAAGACATCTATCCCATTATATTCATATATTGATCTCGATCTTATCTTGCTGCAGAGATTGTTACTGGAATTTCAATGTGGGCTGTATGCCATTATCTGCTGCTGAAAGCATGTTTGACACAATGAAAATCCAACTTTATGATGCATTTTTCCCCTTTAACACATAATATTAAGAAGATGAGATTGAGATTAATAGATCCACACAAACAAAAGTACAAAAGTACTAGAATTTTAAAATCGCTGGTTCCTTGGACAGTATTGTGAAAAAGTCTTGAGCCTTGCCCCCGTCATTTCTCTGTATCTTGCTAAGAAAATAGAAAATAAGTGTTTTGTTTAAACATTTGGGTTTCTTATTATCTTCAGGAATAGCTCTCAAGCCTTCTTGAAGGACATTCAAAGCTGTTCTTTGGATCTCAGCTGCCTTTTGTTCCATTCTTTTTCAAGATGATCCCACACTGCTTCCATAATGTTGGCGTCCTGGCTCTGCAGAAGCCAATTTATGACTAATTGTTTTCCTATCCAGTTATGCTTTTAGTGCATTGGCAGTGTGTTTGGGATCATTATGTTGTTGTTTTTATGTTGAAAAATGTAGCTGTTGCCAATCAGATAATTTCCAGATAGTATTGTATGTTGTAATTTGGTCACCTTTCCATTGAGACCATTTCTGATGAGGCTTCAGTAAACTGCACTTCTCAAGTCCTGTGTCACATCTTTGCAGTGTTTTTTAATTTTATTTTCCTTACTGTTCATCTACTGTAGATATTTTTTAGGTACTGGGTCTGCGACACACAACACTGGGTCGCAGACCCAGTACCATGACATTGGGAGCTGTTTAGTGAAAATATTATTTTATTTCTATCAGGCTGAGTTATGTTTATGATTCAAAAAAGCCTGGAGATCTATTACTCAATATAAATTTTACAAAATTTCAAGAAAGTCTGAACTTTTGCACAGTACTGTATAAAACCAAAAAATACTTTCTTCCACAAGTTTGCCTCCAAGGGCCACACTGCCCTCTGTGTCTCACCTTGGTCGTCAGTGGATGATGATGACCTCAGATTTGCCACTGTAAAATATCTGTGGAAGTTTAAATGGAAATCTGACAATCCCTTCAGCTTTGCCTGCGGGATAACGTTCCGCTTCACTTGTTTATGCTTGTGTGTGTTTGTGCGCATGTGTGCAGTTAAGTTGCCAACTGCATGTTCTCCTGCGCACTGTCATGCATAACCTTGGGAACTATCCTTCCTCTAAGCATCATGGGATGGCTCAGAGGACGGGGAATTATCCAATCAGCCGTTAGGGTCACCCCAGTCAAATGACTCTAGAGACTCGCTGCCTCCCACCCCCTACACCACCCTTTTCATCTCCTCTCTCCCCATCACATTAGTCATCGGTTCATACGCACATCCACGCAGAGTGTTTGATGTGTAAATGCGTGCCGAAGACACATACAGTATAACTAGGGCAATTAAAGTCGAGTGTAACTGACGTGTTACAGCTTAAATTAGACTCACCAAGAGCACAGCAGCAAGGGAGGAAGAAAGAAAGAGCAACGTGAAACAGAGTTGAGGATAAAGAAAAAAGAAGGAGTCTGTGGAGGACAAGACAGGTGACATTTAAGGGGAAAAGTGCAAACTTAAGCTCTTTTGCAGCATTAGCATCTGTGTTTCTGCCCAACTGAACACTCCTCCTGCCTGTAAGTGTGTGATTTAATAATTCAGGGTAAATTAACATAACCTAAACAAATTGTCCCAAAACCTGTTTCAAAACGAGTGCTATTTATAGGCATCGAAAAGTCTCAGTGGTTGGAAGACAGCTAAGCTTAAAGGCACAGCTCACCCCAAAGTTAAATATAGACGTTTTTCTTCTGGGCTGTAGTGCTCTTTATCTGTCCTGATCGTTTTGGTGTGTCGTGAATATAATGGAATTAAAGTTGTCTTGTAGCGCCAAAAGGGCCAAAAGACCCAGCAGCAGCATCCCTATTCAGAGATCATAACCTTATCAAATAAATTCAAAAATACTGTGAAGTTAGAACAATTTTTTTTAACAATCGAACCACAATCACAAAAGAAACGTTACTGTTCAGCTCAGGGGGATGTCATTAAAGTTTACATCCTATTTTCCTGTCATGAGGGTGACCTCTGTGAGCCGTGTAGTTTCGCAGGAGGCAATAGTTCCTTCATGGAACTGCACACGTCATGTCTGTTTTTGTGGGTGGAGGTGTGTGTGTGGTGGTGGGGGGATTCATGCTGTATTTTTTTATCTTTGACATGTTTTTCACGCGTCTCCCATTGCCGATGAACTCCGCCGCTGTCACTCCCTTCCCCGTTCCAGCCACAGTCAACAAATCGGCATTCACCCGGCACACGGTGTCATCCATATTGAGATTTTGAGGACTACATGGGAGCATGTTTGTGCTGCTTAAAAGCCTCTCTCTGTGGGCAAATGCATGCACAAACAGACAAAACCGCAGTACCATAAATAAAACATCAGGAAGCCGGGGTCAGAGCACACAGTCAGCCACAACACTGCACTCCTGGACCATTTAGGGTTTAGAGCTTTGCTCAAAGGCAACGTTCTTGAGGAGAAGGTTTGAACATATTGTTGCTCTTGTATTCCCTTATTTCCAGTTGGTGACATCATGGTTAGTCTAATTTAAGGTCTGGCATGCCTGTTACATTTCTATATCACACAAGCTCTTTCTTGTATATATTATGAATGCCCATTTAGCCTACACATCTTGTGTGGATGCAGACACAAACACACAACCCTACTGAGAGAACAATATCTGAGAGAGTCCATAATGAGTACACGGCAGCCTCTTTCTGTCAAAACCATGCTCGGGATAAGGGCACAGATACACATCCAGTGGACAAGCCTAAGGGACAGAAGACACAGAAGAGCACACACATAGATATGCACACATCTGACACACACTCACAAGACAAATGAACTTCCAAAATTAGCAAGCAGAGTGGAGATGTGTTTCTTTTTCTACAGTATCTTTACCTTTTTATTATATTCGTGTGTACATGTGTATGTGCGTACGAGTGTGTTCATCACTCGATTGGTCCGGTAGGCCACTGTCAGACGCGACCGGGAGCAGCAATAATGAAAACACTGCTGAGGTTGCCTAACTGGCATAGCACTCCATCACACTGACTCATTGGGAACAGCAGCACACACACACATGCTCATGATCCATGCAGAAATATGCTGAGATATACAGTCCCACACGTCACTTCATACTCTCTGCTCTTGGTGCCTTTTATGCCATCTGTCTTCTACATGCACGCACGGAGACACACATGCACACGTGCAAACACTCCTTTTCTCACCCGGAACAGAATGAGGACACACACAGCCACACAAAGCAACACATCTGGTTAGACCACAGCACTGCAGTTCCTGCTGCTGACGTACCACACACGCGAGGTCTGGATGCCTTGCTGAGCGCTCTGCAAGCAAACAGCCGTTAGATCTCCGTCAACTGTTGTTAAAACCATATTCACCTCTTTATCCAGCTTCAGGCTATTTTTGTTTCCATAAACTGTATTTTTAAGGAACACTCGAATGTTTCAAAAAACACTTATCGGCTTTCATGCCAAAAGTTACACGACACCATTAAAAGCGCTCCTTGTTTGTATGGTAAATATGAAGTTAAACCAATGAGAAGTCAGCTTAGTGTACACTGTAGGCAGGTGGGAACATCTCACTCAGCTTTATACCTAGTTAATAAAATCTGCCCGCCTACAGATCGGGATTATATTCTGAACTACTTATAGGAACTGCACCTGGCCAAGAAAAAGTACGGTGCAAAATATCCCATCTGGCCCTCCTTATAGTTATATTTTTTATGCATTAAACTTATTTGTTTTGTTTTTTAACATGTCAGTGTCAGCTGCTCTGTTTCCAGTCTTCATCTTTAGCCAAGCCAGTACTCTCCTGGCTTCGTCATCATAATTACTATAAGACTGAGTGGTATCGATCTCATCATCTATTGTTCTCATACTGTCAGTAAGCATACAGCACAGATTTCCATTTTCTTGGCAAACAGTTCTGGGAGACCGTTTATTCAACCTTAATCACATTTTTGTGCCCGTATTATTACTACCTCTAAATGTGAGCCTTATTCTTATTCTCCTCTTTCATCCCTTTCAGAGAAACTCTTGTGCAATAAGAGTGTGGCGTGCTGTCAATTTAATCTGGATGGGGTGACGTCTGCATGTCTGCCTCAGAGGGAGAGAAAGACAGAGAGGTGGAGTTAGGCAGAACTACGCAGCTGAACTTTTAATCCTCTTAGTGTCCTCAACTATCTATCTCTCATTCATCTGTCTTCTGTCTGTCTGCAACTAACCACTCTTCTACTTATTGTATCCATCTGCCTATTTCATGTAGCGCTAAATTACCTCTGAGGTTGAGATGAATACATTTCATTTTCTTTCTTGCTCTCTTTTGCTCGCTTCCTGCCTCATCCGTGACTCAGCCCCTCTTTCCTCCCTCCTTTATCCGGCTCCTCTATGTGCTCTTCCCTCTTTACCCTCTCCATCTCTTGGGCCCCCTGCAAGGTCGTTCCCAAGGACGGCCTGCTCCCAGCATCCCCTGCCTGATAGGCCGATAGGTATTAAAGGACCGCTTCCCCTGGTGGAGCACATGGCTCAACTACAGCTCTGCTATAACGCTGTCATCATTCCCATCACTCCCGAGGCTGTTTACTGTACTTCCTTCTTGCACATACACACACGTGCCAGCTCACACGCATCAGTGAATCCAAAGGCACAGCTAACACAAGATGCTGACAGTATATTATGCTCGCATTCATACGCTAGCCGGATTCTTAAATCAGGTGGGGGCTGCTTGCTACTCCACACGACAGGCCACTTATCAGAGTGACAAAGGATGCATGCCTGCAAATACACCGATGCACACAGGCAATGAAAGAAAAGTACTTGACCCATGCTGACAGATAGCCAGCACTGTCTGAACTAAGCAAACCTTTTCCTTTACTATAACCTAGTGTGACACAATACAAGCTCAGCAGACCTGAAAAATACAAAGCGAACAGCTTTAAAGCAGCTTGAGCGGTGAGACAGTCAGCAATTTGGCCTCCATGGACGACAAATTCGGTCTAATGTGCTGTCTGGAATAGAAAGAGGATAAAAAATCTAAATTATTACAGTTGAGCTGTGAAGGATTCCTAAAAAATGACTGCACCACTCATCTGCTAATCTGCTGAATAATCATAGTTTTTAAAAGCCATTTTTAAAAGCGGTGACCTCATTTATGAGCCAAATTGACACTTTGTGGCATTAAATACAGAAGTCCTGTGCTTTGTTATATCTCATTCAAAAAACAAAAATTGATATCAGAACCTGGCCGACCATAGAAAGCTTGGCAAGTCAAAGCAGTCTCCTGGAGAGTAGAGGATAAACAGCACTGATGGTAAATTTCAATGCCAAACTATTGGCAGTCTCCAGAGTTCCCACATTTGTTTGGGGCAGGATCATTATTATGTGTGACAGATGCTGGGAATATAGGGAATGACTCCATAAATCCAATTTAGATTTTTAGCCTGTTTGGACTTCTTCTTTGAAATTACACCAGTTTTTTATTTCATTCTATTGTGTCACATAGTCAATGAAAACACTTCACAGTGTGCGCGTTTTGTCTCATCAGTCAAGAGAATATTTTCCCAAAAGTCTTGGAGATTATTGAGAAGTTTTCTGGCAAATGTCAAACAGTTTTTGTCTAGTTTCTTTCTTGTTGTTGAAACATGAACTCTCACCTTAACTAAGGCAAGTGAGGCCTGGAGGTCTTTAGATGTTGTTCTGGGTTCTTTGTGACTTCCTGGGTGAGTCATCAGTGCGCTCTTGGAGTGACTCCTGGGAAGGTTCACTACTGTCCCAAGTTTTCTCCATTTGTGGATTATAGTTCACGAGATTCCCTTTAGAAATGGCTTTGTAACCTTCTCAAGACAGATATCAGTGACACTACATCAAAGCAGTATGTATTGCTTTTTGAGATCTGTTAGCTTACTTCATTTTGTCAGACAGCTTCTATCTAAGGGATTTCTTGATTCAACATGTCTGGGAGTAAACATGCCTGGGTGTGGCTAGTGAGTTTAGTTTCATTAGCCAAACCCAGGCTTGATATGAACTCAGCTTTTCAAAAAAATGTGGTTAATAACAATTAATCCATGATTTAACAGGAGGGACAATTACTTTGGACCAGTTTCCTCTTTCGAGGTTTCATGTTTTAAGTTAATTCTGATTAAGATAAGGTGAGGGGCTCCCTTTTGTAACTTAATATTTACCTTAGAAAGCCAGCGTTGTATCAGCCTTTTCAATCAACTCAACAGTAAATAGTTTTTCTCAAAACTGCAAATCCACAAATGTGTTTTACACATCTATGAGGATGTTTTAACTCCATCAGGCCTTTCTCTTTACCACTCATACAGTTTAGGGCGTCTGGATCTTATCCAGGCTGAGATGTACATTGGTAAACCCTGTGAAGGTTGCCAGCCGGAGACAGACAACAGACAACAGTGATAACCACTGCACCAGCATGGTGGCTGTCACATAATTGATACCATCATCAGCACAAGTTTCACATTATGTTTCTTAACTACTGCTGCTTGGGATTGAATTAATTATGAATGTGCGCAGGCTGCACACTGTCAACATATTACTCAGTCTGCTATTAATTTTGTTGATCGCTTTATCACATTCTTAAGTTTCATTATGGTATGCAGAAGAGTTTAGTAAAATCATGGCAATCATAGTAAAATCACTTGCTTTTAAAAAATAAAATCAGGATTTTACTGTGAGACATGAGTTTTAAAAGGAAACAAAGTAACAATTCATTAAAAAAAAAAAAAACTTTACTGACTAACCTTGAGAATTTTTTGAATGTGTATTCTTTGGTTGAGGATATCCAGTGAAAACAAACACCATGGACTTTATTTATTTCTAAAATTATCTTCCAAAATGCCAGTAACGTCTATTTAACTTTTGGCTAAAACATGAAAGAACTCCAAGGCACTCTCTCTTCAGATAAAACTGAAAGGCCTATCCCTGAAAACACTGGATATTTTCTAGTTATCTGCCATAAATTGTTAGCTTCCCTTCTATGACGAGAGTGGAATATTCCACCAGTGAAGCTCCACCAATAGGAGGAGTTTTAAACCTGGACAGACGCGGGAGATCGACACCAAGTCAGAAACAGTCGCCACATTCAATCGAAATCAAACAAGATAACACAAAGAACCATCAGTCATACACATGAATGCGTCTTTTAAGTCAAATAAGGTTTATAGAAAAGGAGTAAAAATCTAAGTCCTCAGTTAAGCTGGAGTGTTTAGTGGCCTGTCATTATAAATCCAAAAAGCTTCCCTTTGGTATTTAACCTTTGTTTAACCAGGCAGGTCATTTAAAGAAACCTTGCACTCACTTCCAGCCGCATATTTTTTCTTTTGTCTGTATTGCAGGAGCTTAACCCACACTTCAAAATAATCCTTGTTTTTCCAATACATTGCTTTAGTGTGTTCCCTCAGTTCATCAAAGTCCGAAACAAGCTTTTTTAACTTGAGCCAAAATAAAGAAAAGAAAAAACACAAGGCAGCCCAGGCTTCAAGCCAACTTTCTTCTGATTTCTCGACCCTTGAGTTGTCTGCCTGACACATAAAGACACTATCACCCCTCTTTGAGACTGTACAGGCCCAAAGGCAGAAAATGTGGCATAACATGTTAAATTACAGCAACTATACAATCACTGCCTGTTTATTAGGTGCACTTTTTCAACTGCTTGTTGATGCAGATATCTAAGTAGCCAATCGCATGGCAGTAACTCAGTACAATAAGCCACATATGATCAAGATGATGTGCAGAAGTTCAAACTTAGCATCTATGTGCTGTTGAATGTGGAAGAAAGGTGATTTAAATGACTTTGAATGGGGAATGGTGGTTAGTGCCAGACAGGCTGGCCTGAGTATTTTAGAAACCGCTGATCTATTGAGATATTTCAATACAACCATCTCTGCAGTTTACAGAGAAAGGCCTGAAAAAGAGAAAATATGTGAGTGAGTGAGTGAGTGAGTGAGTGAAGATGACTTGTTGATGGCTAGCTGCAGGAGGAGCTAAAAGGGAGGCACCAGTAACTCAAATAACCACTCTGTACAACCGAAGTATGCAGAAGATATTTCTGAATGCACAACATGTATCGATCCTTATAGCAGATGGCCTGCAGCAGCAGAAGACTACACTGGGTGCTGCTCCTCTCAGCTAAGAACAGGAAACAGAAGCTACAATTCACACAAGTTCATGAAAATTGGATAACAGAAGACTGTAAAAACTGCTATTGACAGAACTAAAAACAAGACATTCATAATCTACCAACTGCACAACCATCATGTCAGAATAGGACCAAACAAAGAACTATATTGAGACACCATTGCAAAACAATCACATATAGTTTTGCAGTCAATTTTAAAGCGCGTTGTACCTCAGACTAGCTCTGCCCAGATCAGTGTCTATATGCAATATGTGCAATGCCTAATAATATACCATTGGAAGTAATGATGGGGGAGAACCTCTGTAATCAAGTGCATTGTAGGCGTTGCTTAAGAAAATACAACTTTAATTGATGTGAAAAGCCTATTTTGACGTCTTTTTTGAGTGAGAAAGAGCAGCGTTGCTGCAATGCTTTAACAGTGGGAAATGAGGTAATGGGCATTTATGGTCTTAATGGAACTTTAAGTGTGCTTTAAGTGCACACTGAGAATAAATACCTAATAGTAGGCCGTTACATAAAACGGAAAACAAGTGGATGGATGTTTAATGTCTAATGGCCTTGCACACTGAGACTTTGAAAGCACATTAAGTGCATTTTACTTTCATTCACAGTTCTTTTACTCATTTGTGTTTGTAAAAAAAATATAACAGAGAAACCCCTGAGCTGAGTACAAAGAAATGAGCAGCTGATAAACTTTGTGCGAAAATGCATTAACCAAAACCACAAAAATGGATTTCAACAATCTGTTCAATTTAATAAAAATGAATTTAAGTTACAGATGAACTGAAACCACTAAGAGCATGACATTATTAATGGCTTTTTTGCAGATATTACTGTGACTGGTTTGTGAGAGGTATTTTAAGTTATGGCAAAAGTAGCAAAAAAAATGGTGGTGAATAGGATGCAGAAAGGCTTTGATGTAGTGGCTGTGGTGCTGAAAGGACAGCTACCGGACAAGGTGGAGGAGTCAGGAAGGAGGGAGGAGAGGAGGAGAGGAAATGCTTTAGAACCAGATGTACAGACAGAAGGAGAGAGGAGGTGACTGAAAAAGATTTACTTGATATAATTTGAACAGTAGGAAGATGAAGTCGTGTTTAAATTTGGCTGATTATCAAATAAATTGGTGAATAACTTCAATATACTGTAAAAGTATATGGGTCTACTGAAAGCACCAGTTTTTTTCCTTTCTTGAAAAATCCTTCCTCTGTCTTTGTTTTCTAAATTGTATTCTGATACTGGCAGAGAGTCTAATAGCACATAGCAGGATAGGCACAGACATAATTAAAAACCTGATAAATAGCTGGGCGTCTGAGGTCTGGCCACTGAACATGCTGCTTTGCTGGCATAGATGCCTGGAGCAGTTACTGTCATCACTGACACCTTTGCTTTTCCTGCTATTCAAAGTCGCAGGTTTGCAGGTTCAGTCTATTACAAAAGGTTTGCATCTTTTAATATTGGACACTGTGCTTTGATGCAACGCCATTTTTAGCTTCTGTCTCTTTAAGTTCCTCCTACGCATTTGTGCTCAGTTGTGCAGCCAATAGCAGGATCGGATTTTGGCATTTTAGCCTTTATTGTATAAAGAATAATATAGCGAGTAAATAGGATAGTGGGCTGGATTGGCACACAAGAAACACCCTGAGGGCGACTGGATCCTGCCCCTGTAGTAACTTCTTGGCATATGGGTCACCTGCTCAGCCAGGTGAGTTGTAGCATAACAGGACAATTGACGTGTAATGTTCGAAGCTGAAACAGATTCAGAGTACGGAGTAAGCAGTCGGGAAATAATGACAGAGTTTGAGCCAGCTAGCTGTATGTGGATTTAGTTGAATCAAACTTTACTATTTAACACACTACCATAAATGGTATAAGAGGGCATTATGGTGGTGCATTGCATAGTGATGGAGATAGGTATCGAAAGAAAAGGCTGGCTTCCAAACAGGGCGTTTATTACTTCCCTTAATTAGACGTCCTGTAGCACTTTGTGGACATGCACAGACTGTGCTTAATTATGACTCTGTCTTTTATCATTCAGTGAAATATGTAAAATCACTTATAGTAAATAACAGGGACAGTTAGCATAGCTCAATTAAATAGCTCCCTGAGGCACCACCAGCTGCAGAAAGAGGTAAGACATGATCCTCCTCACTGACTCTTAACGAGTTCCCAATATTTCTAATTTCCAACTCTACAACTATTGGACTATCATATAGTTCACAGTTCAAAATATTTGTTATTTCTTTTATACAGGGCTTTGACACAGACCCTCCACCAAGTTCCTTTTCCTTTAATACCCCCCTTCTCCCCATTCAAGTAAAATGTCTTCTGATTGGCTGCTTCTGGAAGATTTGCAGCTAGGAGGGGCCTCTGTGCTCACAGCCAGAGCTCTTTACCTAAGATTAGGCATATAACCTGCTCGCTGACATCATACAAATCTAATTGTAGAAAAAACTGAGCATTTAAACAGTCTGAAGCTTGAGCTTTTCTCTGATAGTTATTACCTGTATATATGCTGAGCTCATAATTTCAAACTTTGACCTTGTTTAATATGAACATCCACCTTTCTAACAATATATATGACAGAATCTAAGTAAAAGCATTATAGATAATATATGTCTGCTGCTGATATCCAGTGTGCCTTCTGCATTGTTACAAAAACTGCTTACACTGTACTAAACCGCTGATACTGAGAGGACAGGAGAACATGCAGACTGAGAGGACTGTAGGAGGACACACTGCAGGGGGCTGACTCTCACATAACCTGACTTTTTTAAGCTTTTTCCAACCCCGTGATTCATTTGCTCATGCTGCTGAGTAGGAATCACGTATGAGTAACCAGGTTACTGACGTTCCCTGCAAACATTATGATATGATCCACATAACTTAAAATCTAGCTGTATGTGTGCAGTTGTGTCCTCTGCTTGGGTCATCTGGGTGTCATTGAGCCAGAAGGTTTAACAAAAGAAAGCCTCTAATAAGGAACAATGACCTACACCCTGTGATGTCACTGACGTGGCAATCTAACAAACAAGACATTTTGATATTACTGGCCTGCCAGTTTTAAATCCCAGTGTTTGCTAAACAATGGCAGAGTTAAGGTGCTTGGGTTTCCTCGAGTTGCACAAACAGATGTGTCTGTAAGAGGTTATGATGTTCACAATAATGGAATCCAAGTTTTACAAAATGCTTGTATTTGTTCCTTTCAGCTTTTTGTGGGAGTCTTACTTTTGAACATCCCCAAAACAAGTGGGCTGAGCTCCCACTACCACAAAAGTGAAAACTTATTCATAAGTATTAATTATTCCTAACACAGACTGATTCAGGACTCTAAAGTTTCGAGATCTGCCCCTGATAAATATAATACAGCTGTGAGCAGGTAGAGGGCCTTTAACATGAGTGAGGGTGACATGTAAAACTAGACCATTCAGTTTCAGGAAAAACCACTTTGGACTGCTGTGATTGCGAAACCTGGTCTGTGGCATGCTGCTAAAAAGTCAGTTAAGAAGCAGTTAAAGTTTTCATGGTAATAAAACCTGTCAAAATTTCTCTGAAATGGGCTCAGCACTCCTCTCGCAAAATGGCTTTTAAAGGTCAAACCGTAATTCGTGTTTACATGAAAGACGACATCTGACGACCTCCCCTGGACCCTTAATGGATGTTTTTTTGTAAACCATTCATAAAATAATTAAAAATGGTACAACATATGTCAAAACACTACAGAACACCACCGAGCCGATCATTTTGGTTTTTGAGCAGTGCAGGACTAGTTAGGTGCAAAGGTTTCTTTTCTTTGGTTTTATTTCAATAGAGAAAAACATATAGTAGGATTGCTTGCTTTGCAACAACCCCACCAATAATCACCAGGGGTTTCCTTATCATTGTAAAATGTTTATTCTCTTAGGTTTATAAAACCCTGAAAACCTTTGTGCTTGCCAAAGCAAGTTGTTAGATTTATACTCTGAAATAAATGCTTTTATGTAAAGGCAGCAGTCGTACATAGATTGAGAGGGTGAATAAAGATAAATCACTCTCTTTCTGTTTATTGTCTGTCAAACAAAACTACTCTCCATCATTTTCACAGATTTCTGTTTTCTAATCTGCTTTTCTTGTGTTCTGTATCCAATTTATGATACGTCTTCTGTCCTTCCCCTCAGTGCAGCTGTATGATAACCACAGCTTCACTGCCAGTCCTGTATCAATCCATCCACGCTAAATCCCAGAGGAATTTTCCACCACCCACCTGGCTCTGTTCTCCTTCATCCATGTCTTATTTCCCTGCATTCTTTCTCACACTTTCTTTCTGTCATACTCCTTAAGCCCATCAGCCTTTCTATCATTTATCCTCCTGCCATCTCCTTCCTGCTCCTCTCCGTCTTTCTCTCTCTCCCCCCTCTCACTTCTCTCTGCGTCTCCTCTTTTCCTCCCTTCTCCCTGTTCTGGACACTGTGAGTGGAACACAGATTATGTCAGACATTTATAAAACCGGATTAGCTAGGATCACCTTCACACATGCACACACGCACGCAAAAACAGATGACTTCGTACACCCCCACTCAAACCCTAATTTTAGCTATCCATAGATACACTGCAATGCCAAAAGTATGCGGACACAGCTGTTTACATAATTACTAGCAACGTATGCTGCACTTCTGGTCCTTTTCTGCAGTTATCTGAACTAAATCTCCCTCCAGGTCCAATGAGGATGCCTACCAATACAAAGGAAGGGTCAATAACGTGCTTGCACAGAGCAATGACACTAACCCTGTCCGACACCTCTGGGATGACCTGGAATACTGACAGCTAGCCAAGTCTTATTGCCCAGATACACTACTTGTCCTCACAAGCCCCTCTGTTGCTGAACAGGAGCAAATTCCTGCAGCCACGTTTCAAAATCTTGTGAAAAAGATGAGTAAAAAATGCAGTAGAAGCAATAATGCCTTTTAATTATTTTCTATTCTGTGTGGACATAGTGTTTTAATGCAAGCATTTTGCCATTAGGTATGTTGAAACTAACAAATACTGCATCCATACATACATATGCTATTTCCGTCTGATCCATGCAGTTTTTCCCCACATGGCCTCCACACGCACGACCTATGACTGCAAAACCCCATGATATACACCATTCACCTACAAAGCCTCTGACGTCATATTGTCCAAAATAACTGACTATGCACTCGTGACACAAGCACATGGCACTTGAAGCCATGCAACTCTACTTCATTACTTCATGTGAATAAGTCAGACGCAGCAACGCGAGCAGAATCCACAGAATCGGTAAGAATAAAAATATGAGCCAGCTTTCTCTCTGTGCCATCTCTCGCTTTCCTTCTCTCTCTTATTCTTTTCTCCCTGCATCCCCCACCCTCCCTCACTCAACCCTCAATTTCTGACTCAGCAGAACAAGACAGATACAAGGTCATCTGACTGCTGTTGCTGTGGAGCACTCGATTTGGGGGGATTCTTCCCTCCCCCCTCTTTCTTGTACTGCAAGGCGGGTAAACGTTGGGAGGTAGAGAGGCTGAAAGGAGGGAGAAACATCAAGGCATGACAGAGGTTATGGAAGGGTACAGCTGGCAGCCATTTTAATTCAAATGAAAAGAACTTTATTAGCAGCAACCACACTGACAATGTCACCCTCACTGGCAGCACTGAGTGCTTCAGGATCAAATTATTAAGCCTAGCTGTGCATTGCATATATGGGCTACATATCTATTTATTTGATGCAAGGATTTTGTAAAGCTGAAAGCAACAGAAGCTGTTGAGATAAGGGTAAAAATAATAAAGATGTTCTGCATAAAATATCTACATGTACAATGTGGTTGCAGAGTGAAAACTGACAGTCAGATTTAATCAAGACTGCTCCCCATCCATGAAACCCCTGAGGTTTATAAGCATATGTTATTACTGGCTGGATACTAAACTGCATTAGTGTTGTGCATTTCTTATATATCTCGTATAGATTATCAAATCACATTGCTAAACTGCTCAAGCTTTACGGACATATCTTTAGATGGATACTATTAAAACCCGATTCTTCATGAAACCACAATAGAAATGTTTGGGGGGAAAAATACAAACAGAACATTCCTAACAAAAGACAGCTTGTACAGTTGAGTATATCTTGTAATAAAGGATTAGATAAAGAGAAAACATGATGCTCTGGAGCCTTCTCTTCCACCAAACCAGCTGAACACAGAGAAGGTCAAAATCTTAGAATTTTCCACCACAGTGACAGAAAAAGCAGGTTAGGTTAGGTGTGCATATTCATGTTACTTTTCATAGTGCCGGCACTGACTTTAGGGTGAGCATCCCACAGGCAGAAGAGTGGGTGGTAAAAGGTCAACAGCCAACATTTATCTGGATTTACACAGAAGCCTGTTATTAATACAGACGGGGCAAAATGTTCTTTGAAATCAGATCTTAGACAAGCAGTGATGGAAAAACAAAGTGTCAACGTTTAACATCTTGTTAGTGTTGTATGAGTGGGATTTACCAGAATGTGCATTTGAAGCTTTACCCCGTCCATCTGGTTGTTCGGGAAGGTTATGAAAACACCAAGCATCCACAAACAAAATGATTACTCACTGCTAATTGCATCTCATTGCGTCTTTACTGATTCATACTTCCCATATCAGATTAAATAATAAAAAATAAAAATGCAATGTGCACCATAACATCTTGTTTTAATAAAGCATCACGGCTGACTGACCTCCAACTCTGAGCTAACCTCATTCTGATGCTCTGGGGCTTCACGGGGCTGAGTGGTCATCGTCTGGACCCACAGCAAGAAACCCAGTGAGGCATGACAGCAATCTGCTGCAGGGACAGCACGCGTGACTCCCAGCTTTCCCTTGCAAATCAGGCATCGCTGTGCATGCATGCATAGTATATATGTGTGTGTGTAACTTAGCAACTCTGCATGTGTGCTTCCACTGCAGCATCACGCCTTCATTCCAAAGCACGAAGAGGAAAAGAAAAATGTACGACCAAAACCATCAATGATAACTCACTGCTACACACGTGCCAGCTGCCTGTCATTTTTGCATGTCCTCTGTTTGTCTCTCTTTCATGCTCTCTGTCTTTGAACTCTCTGGCACCGTTACAGAAAGCAAAACTCATCCCAGCCTGTCCATCTTTCTGCCTGACCAGTGTTTAATGAATGCAGTCTAATTTGTTAGACTATCTCATTAATCTGAGTGTGTATCCTTGCAGAACCGGTCAATCCTGTGTGTAGGATTGACAGCTAATCTCATAAATGTCAAGTAAAGTGAGCCTTCCGAAAATTATTGTAGTGCTTAAACAATCCAAGTTGTATTTCTTTTTTACTTCCATTAAGATTCATCTAGTTTCATCCTTTTTTACTTTCCTTTTTTTAAATTTTGTTTTGTTTTTTGCTTAGAATAAGTCTCCCCGTTGGGTGAGATGCTGACTCTGCATTGTCAGAACTGTACACCTGCTGATGGAGCCAGTCAGGTTGCAGGCTGCTTTCTGCAGCCGACCATGCATCCCGATATGCAGTGACAGACTAATGACTGAACTGTGGCTCGTGACTTCACCCTCATTCTTTCTATCTGAATTTCACACACTTTGGATGTCCTGCTCTCTTTTCTCTGGCTGCTGTGCCCGGGCCCACTACTGAGGAATGGATGTGCACAACATGCTCATGATAGGACCAACACAACATCCAGGTGCTTGCTTTATACATGCAATAACCTACTGCACAAAAAACCCCACTATTTTATGGGACAGCAATACATTACACGATGAACAAACACAATCACGACAACTAGAATCTAACCTTGTGCGTCCATTTATACAAAATTTCAGGATAGAGACTCGCGATGCTGCTGGCTGCAAGCCTCGGAATTCTGCATTAAAGCAGGAGGGGCAGAATTATATAGTTCTATTGGCTGGCTTGTGGAGTAGGATAAATACAATTGGTCGGAGGCGCTCATTGGCCAGCTCTGTCAGTTCTCGATTCACCGATTCGCTTCTTTCACCGGCGGAGTGATGTCGGCAGAAATGGGGAGGGAGGTGGTACTTGTGGCCACAAGTATCAGAGAGCAAAGGGAGGAAGCGGTTCCCCGCGTGATGCTCCGCTTGAGACTGCAGAATTTCATTTGAAAGACGTCCCACAAGGGGAAACTGCAGCCTAACCTCGCCGAAGGTTTGAGAGACAGTTTATTTAAACCAAAGACAATTCTTCTGTCAGTCGTTTACCTGTGTTTTTTTCCACTATGCAACACAAAACAACTGAGCATATCTTCTTTTGCTTTTCAAGGCAAGGCATTTTGATATAGTTCAACGTGAGGGGCTGACACCTCTCAAGCCGTGCATCACCTGAGAGGAAAAGAGTGACTGCGTCAACATGGGGGTAAGAACCGGCGATTCCAACTTTTTTACTGCGTTGTAGCCCACCTGAAGTGGCCTGAAAAGTGAGAGGTAGCCTAAAGCCTAAAGAAAAGCTGTCAAACTGAGGCGTGATGTCATTTTTGTTCTTAATGGAAATCCCGTTTGTCTGAGTGACATTGACTCTAATGCGGAACTGTGTTTTACGCCGGTCTAGACTGCGACAAATTGATGTAGCCACGAGCTCTTATCTAGTGCAGTAGTGGAAACGAGCTTCTTTTGGACTGTTCACTTTCATTCGACTTGGATCAGTTATTATTTCTGGCTCGTGTGGGCTAATTTGTACTGGGATTCTCATTAATTGCTGCCCCCGTGATGAAATGTTTAGAAACGAATGCCAAAGTCTTATATCTAAGTACTGTAGGTCTGTGATGTTTCCAGCTTGTCGGTGTGTCAGATGTGTAGGCTCTTTTAAGTCGTATAGGCCTTACTTTGACCATAACCTTGCCAGCCATGATAGGCCTAATCGGTTTATTCTTCCTGTATGCTCCTGTGTGTTAGAGGAGGAGCACGTGTTAAGGTTATTCCCCTCCCCATCATTAAGCTGCAGTTTAAAAATAATACTGAGTTTTGCCACATTTTCGGCAGACTTGCATACACTTTCTTTATGATTAAAGACCGCAGTGCATTATGACCTCCTTCATGCCCTCGCTGCCCACCCCCACCCACCTCCACCTTCCTCCTGCCCTCTGCTGCGTTAAACCCCGCTGGCATCCCCCCCTTCTGCGGTCATCTGTTTGCGCGCAAGCGAAGCAACTGTCCGGTGAGGATGATGAGCACGCCGCGTACTTACACTGGACGCTATCAGCTGAGGAGTCCATCCTCGGCACCCTCGCTGTCCCGTGCGTCATAATGCGGTTACCACGAATAAGCGCTTCACCAGCTTAGGCTATTTCCCCTTTAATTTGTGACATAACAGGGACTCGATAATCGCCAGCAGTGACTACATTTACACACATCACAGATTAAAGAAACGACGACTCCAGCCGGCTACACGAGGAGAATGACAATAATGACAATAAGGTTCGTCAGTGTGACTTTAGAGGGCTCTCTTCTACTGCGCGCATCCATTAAGCTATTAAACGCATTTGAGCTGTTTCCGGGTATATGGATAAACTTATCACTCGTGTAAATTGACCAGTATGGAGTCTGGTGGAAAAATACAAGGTAAAGTCAAGATGCGGCTGGTGGTGTGAGTTATTGCGCAATTCGGCTCCATCGCCTCGCCATGAAAGAGTAGTAATATTTAACCCCTGTGCACCGACTGAGCGATGCGGTGGCATGACGCTGCAGTAGGAAGACCATGCGGAGCTGAGACATTTCCAGCTCTGCGGAGGCAGTGCAAGCCGGTTTCATTACAGTGAGACCAGCTAATGTTGCCCTGCAAAGCCTGACATTTCTGCGCCAACAGAGAGGTTCAGTGTGTTGGATTCCGGGGAGGTAGAAGAGAGCCTCCGGTCCATGTCAGTGTCTTCTTATAGATGTGGAAGCTATAGTGGGCACTGCGTCAAAAGGGATGGGAGTGCAAAAAAAAAAAGTGCTTACGCATGTGCTGCTGATGCTGCTGCTGCTGCTGTGTGGAAGTTCACTGAAGCAGTGAGAGAGGGACGTTGAGTGGAAATGGACTGTCATTTCAGAGGATGTCCTGTCTCCTCGGAGACTGCTGTTATAGAACAGATCAATAAGGAATATGAGCTTCCCTTCTGATGTCTTAAATCATAAAGAAAGTATATGCAAGCCTGCCGAATGTGTTTGCGCTTAAGGCGCTGAGGTTACCCTAAATGGAAAAGATGGATGGATAATGGAATAGAGCTGTGTATGGAAAAGTGTCATCACTTGTGCTGATGTACAGCACTGACTTGTCCCTCTTTCCGTCTGAGGATTTCGCACTAGCGCACTGTCCTATAGCATTGCCAGCTGTCCTTTCCCAAGGCCGCAGGGGGCACCGCTTGCGACGTTCCTTCTGCTTCAAACCGGGGGCGGGGCCTCTGGTGTGGAAATTCCCTGTAAAAGGCTGTGATAGGCTGGCACGAGCAGCCACGCAGAAAGGACCCGGTTAACAAGAGAGAATAGAGCAACCAACCGGCACGTTTTGTCAGACACAGAGATATACGTTCTAAATTTGGAGGACAATCTCTAAGGAAAGAGCATGATGTAACGCACACATAGGTCACCTTCTCATCTTTCTCACTGTCCTTTCTGCATTGATGCAGTTACTGAGGATGAGTCCATGGGAGGAATGTAAAGTGAGATGTCGAGGAAGGGCTGCACACATGCAACATCTGCAGCTGTTTATCTTCAAACTCATGACACAAAGGAAGGGAATGTGCCACTGCTGAGAGAACAACGGGTACAGAGAGAAAGGAAAGACAGATTAGTGGTGGTTGGTTTGCAGGAGTAGTGAGAGAAAGAGAGAGGGATTTAGAACGAAGGAGGTGGCATATGTTGAGGGGAGGGGTGGTTGGATGTATATCCTGTTACAGGATAATCACCTGAGGCTCACAATACCGCAGCTCATGTTTCCTCTTTCTGTGCCTGGTCATATTGGTTAACCGGGAGAGCAGAGAGAAATGGGATGAGGAGAGGAAGGATGTACTTGGGTCGAAGCATAATAGGTCTTAATAATTTTTGTTTTCATGATTGAACAGTTAGTGTTGAGGTGAAGAGGTAGGGATGTAGGGATTGTCTTTAAACCCCAGTAAGGAAAAAAGAAATTAAGGTGATTTAGCAGCAGAAAGGATTTTTAAGAAAGGCCATAATGGCTGATGGTGATGGGTGTGTCTGTGCTGCTGTTAGTGCAGTGTGGCTGAGGAGAAGCTCCTGATAAAGATAAGTCCCCTCAAAGACTGGATTCATTCATTACCTTATGATATAAAGGCTTTCAAACTGGTACCAGAGAAGTGTGCGCTGCTATAGAAAAGAAGTTGGAAGGTGTAACAGAAAGTAATTCAGGAGTTGGATATGTGTGTCCGCTGCAGAAGCCCAGCCCTCAGTTTGGTGCAGAGTGCTGCACATCCCTCCCCATTGCACCTGCTGCCTGATGCAGATAGGCTGCACTGAACCACAGCTGATGTGTCCTGCACGTTGCAAGAGCCAATAAAAAAGCATAAAAGATCTAATGAAACACAAGTTTATCATAGACCTGTGGCCCAGAGGTCAGTTAAGGTCAGTATGGTGATTCTTTGAAATGGACCTCCACTGCTCGCGTCAAGACACTTGGATCAATAGACGTCCTTTGTAATCAAAGCAATTTTTTTAGTGAGAGTGCTGCTTGAGGATAGATTTCTGTAGTGCCTCAGCAACACCCCTAGAGTTAGCCTCCCTGCTAGCTTAAAACTAATAAGACTAGACTTGAGCTGCGAGCTCGTGTAATTCTAATAAAATGTAAAGGTCAGTGCTGTCTCCTTTCTACATTACTTGTAGAACAAAATTACAGTAGACGGACAGAGTGATTGATGTGGCCAACAGTTCTGCAACATTAACGTGCTGATGGTCTCCCATAAAGAGACCGAGTCAGGAGGGTTAGGTTGCCTGACTACGGCAACATGACTAATTCAGGGTGTTGTCGTGGAGATGTGTGTGTCCCTTTGTGAATACACTAAAGGAGAACATGTAACACTGGGCAGCCACAGTGGACAAAGGCTTATCACAGACCCAAAAGAGGTCATTAGCTCTCTGTTTGTTACGATTTAAGCTGCAGCACTCTGCAAGGAAATTAATTTTTTTCTTTTCTGTAAATTTATCTTGACTGTTAAATTGTGCATTTTCCATTCGTTCCTGCATCTGATAGACTTTACATGAGGGACCCTGCATGTTTTAATGGGATATGTTAATAGGTATTTGGTAGTTTTGCAGTCAGCAGCTGGTGCGTGTAGATGTGAGATCATTAACATCTGCATATCTCAGTGTGACCTCTTGCCTGATAGTTGAGGTGCCCTCTCTCACACTGTGGCACGATGCCATGTTTTCTACCAGCGCCAAGAAATTAAGATTTACAATACTAGTGTCATGTAATTAATGTATTCTTAGTGCTTATTTTCTGATTATATTGTTTGATGTACTTTAGTAATGAAGGTGCTCAGCTAAGTGCTCAGCCAGACTGAAAAACAGGAAGTTAGTGTAGAGCTATACAAGCATATTAATAAATACAGGAAGCCAGAAAGGAGGAACTTGTAACATATAAGGAGTTGTTGAAACTATGTGTGACGTGTAAAGTACCAAAATAACACCTATATGTGAGACATTCTTATGTCATTCTAATGTTAGAGATCCTGCAACTGGCATTGGGCTGTGCAGGGCTCTCTCTCTCTTCCGGAAGATGATTGAATAAAGAATTAAATATAAAATGTTTTGACCGCTCTGAGTCAGGTGTTCTCTGTTCTGTTATGGGGATCAAAGAATCTGGTTTTAATACTAGTCTAAATCAGGCAACATTCACTCTCAGACCAAGACACACAGACAGTAGTATTAAAGTCCTTAACAGTGCCCAGCATTATGCAGTCCATCGTACAGAACTATAGTTACACAGTTACACACAAACGGTCTCTATGGGTTGAACGGATGCAGATAATGAGGGACAGGCAGATGGACACAAGGCAGCAGAGTGGAGGGGAGGGGGGGGGGGGGGGGGGGGGTTATAACGCTGAGATAAAGCTGAGATTGTCAGTTCGACTTATCAGTGATTATGTTTCTTGCTTTTGTTTATTTTCAGTTTTCGGAGCCACCCCAAAGTGGATGATTTAAGAGCTGTACAGAGTTAATCTCTCTTTGTGTGTTTGTGTTTCCTGAGATTAAGATTTTGTTTCAGTACTCAGCCACAGTCTTTTTATTATTATTATTATTATTATTATTATTTATTATTATTATCATACATACATTTCATTTCCTCCAGTATTAAAGGAATGTCAGTAGGGACCGGTCCGCCTCTGTCTGTTTCCTTCAGAAGGGTTTTCCCTTTCTTCTTTTTCAAGTCTGGTATCTGCAGTCTCTCCCTATTGATGTCTCTTCACTTTGTTAAACAGAAAGATAAGAAAACTCCACATCACTCTCAGGGCTGATACAGAGAGGCAAGAGCTCTTTGGTGGTCTCCTTTTCAAATACTAATCGTCAGTTAACAGTGACAATTTAATTATTTCCTTACCCAGTGCTGTTATAAAGACGTTCACCAAACGATTGCTACAGCGATACAATGACAAAAATTCATTTATGCCCGAGAATGGTGTAGAAAGGAGAGTGAGAGAGACAAAGAGAAGGAGAAACACGGTGGGTTAATCCAGTGTAGTAATCAGACTAAATAATCCCAACAGCCATGGGTCGCTACCCTGAGCCCCCTACTGTGGGCCCGAGCCCTTCCATCCTACTGCAAGAAACAGCAGATGGCCCAATGACCTTGCAAGGTGTCACACACGAGCACACACGTATGCATTCAGTACCATAGGGTGTATACACGAGTCACAGGGACACACACACACACACTTACTGAAACAGTGTTAAGATTTTATGTGGTGAACACTTTTATTAGTTTTTACATTTTATCTAGTAAAATTCAATGTTTTTAACTTTAAAATGCTTTCATTGGATCATTTTAGGTTAGAAGAGCAGCTTATTAGTGATGGGTCGTTCGCGAATGAAATGGCTCTTAGAGCCGGCTCTTTGACGTGAACGACGCGAGCCGGCTCTTTGACGTGAACGACGCGAGCCGGCTCCTTATCGCGAGCCGTCACGTGGGTTTTTTTTTTTTTTTTTTTCTCTCAGCCTCTCTCTCGCACTTTTTTTCCGCTTCACTCTGCACGCGAGCCTTGTGCTTTACGCTGGGCAGAGGGGGGAGGGGCGGTAGTTACACTCAGTAGCACAGGAACAGAGCCAGAGAGAGAGAAAGAGAACCAGGGACAACAACATTAGAAAGGTATAGTAATCATCCACAACTATTTTCGGTTGCAGATGATAAAGGATTGAGAAAGTTTATTCATGCAGGTCCATATGACAGAGAATATGCATGTTCTTTTAGTTTTCATATTATAATTTATATTTAATTGTGTTGTGGTTTGCAGTGTTTTGTGTTCTTTTCACTTTAAATTTGTGAAAGGAAAAAGCTGAAAATTTAAATAGTTAAAACTTGAAATGTGAATAGTTGATTTTTGTATTATATGATTTATTTATTACATTTTATGTGGAGTGAATAAATAAAAGTATATTTACGGTGGCCCCTAGAGACAAAGCACATACAAACTTCAAATCACGTACGAACTCTGAAGCATGTACAAACTCCAAAACACGTAAAAACACGTACAAACTCCGAAGCACGTAAAAACTCAGAAGCATTTAAAAACTCAGAAGCACATAAAAACTCAAAACACGTACAAAAGACAACAGAAGTGCTCCAGGATGCTGGGCGCAGTGTTGAGCCTTTGTTATCTTGTGGCTACACAAGCCAGCAAGTACCAACGACCGGATTTGGTGTGTGGTAATAACAGGTAAATGAACTTTTTTTTAAATTATTTGAATATATATATGAGTGCCTGTGTATAAATACACAAACAATACACACATGCTTTCAATTGTGTAATTTAAGTGATCTAGTAGCTCTGCTTTGGAAGTTCAGTTCATGCTAGAAATGTGTTTTGGAGTTTGTACGTGTTTTGTCTCTAGGGGCCACCGCATATATTTATATATAAACATATATAAATAAAACCACTTGTTTTTACGTTAGTAATTCCTTTTGTGCATAATTTTATATTATTGTTAATAATAAATTAATTAAAGCAACAAAACAACCTGAAGAGCCGGTTCGGAGCCGAAAGTGCCGGCTCTTTTTAGTGAGCCGAACCTAAAGAGCCGGATCTCTAAAAAGAGCCGGAAATCCCATCACTACAGCTTATGGACATTCACAGTAAATACATGCTTTAAAAATGTAAGCATGACAAATTTTAAGCTCTCACAACTTTTAATTCTACTCGTTGGTCTATGTGTGTGAAACAGTCGGCTGAGAGGCTTTGCTGACTCCACTCAATGCAACCTTTAAACAAAACGTATGCATCCAGTCATACACGAGTGACTTTACTTTAAACTTCTGTTTACCACTCAGTAGTCATGTTAGAAGCACTCAGTAACACCATCATGTGGTGCAGAGGACATGACGTTATCACTGAATGAGTCAGGTCTGCGGAAAAAGAAGAAGGCTAGCCTCATATGACATGTATGACAGATTTTGTGGTCATTGGAAAAAAAGAAAACTTTAAGAAGAAAATGTTGGGCGTAGATGTATTTCTTCCATCTACAAACCACTTCCTCATGTGAAAAGAAACAACACTCTTGTGTTTGTGCATTCATAAGCACCGGTTTCTGTTCTGCCTTATGGCAGGGAAAGAGGAAGGAAAATTACTTCCCAGCTCCAGTGAAACCCGCTATCAGTTCTCATGCCTCAACTTGTCGTGCTAAACAGACTTTGCATAATAATAAATCGTCTCTCAGGTGCCACTCCTCAACACAACATGACACTTCCTGCATTTCTGTCATTCGAGGTAGAAAGTGTGCCGTTATCTGACACAACACTCTCTTTCATTCTCAGGCCTCGCTGACTTTTAGTTTCTTATCTTTTGTGTATTATCACATTACCGTACAGTGACTGGGTCTCTCTTTTATTCACTCTACATCTCCCTCACTCTCTCTGCCGCAATGCGTGTAGATGCTGCACATACGGAGTGTAGCCAATACAATGACTCACCTCTGCTCACACAGACACATACTTATTCCTTAAATCGATCGCCTGTGAGCGTTATACAGCAGTGACTACAGTGTCCAGTTACAGGTGCATCAATTATTGCTCATCCTGGATTACATCGGGGGATCCGAGGAGTACCAGGCCACCGCTGAGATTCACCATGTCAATGGCCATGCCGGTCTCCATGGTTACTTGCCCTCCAAACACGCTTGCTCATCAGTGTTGTCCACATGAGGGCAAATCGTGTAGTTTGGTCAGCCGGTGCAAGACTCAAACGCGCATGCAGATGCAGGGGGAAAAGATAGTTACTGATATTTGAAACACACTTTGATCAATCAGGATATCACCAGATCTGAGTGATTGCATTCCGTTATCCACAGAGGAGCATGGAATTTCTCCATTTCCTGATGATGCCAAAGATATGTCTGTCCATCACTCTGTTTGCTTGTGATATTGTGAAAGAGCGAGTGTCTGTAATTCCAGCCACGGGTCTCCGTTTCCTTCCTCAGGACAGTGGAGGCTCATTGAATTACCCAGAGCTGTGCGATACAGCTGGACAGAAAAACACAGGCAGCACGTGTTCTTCCTGCATGGCATATTTTCTTCTTCTTCGAGCACCTGATTTAACAGCTAATGTCAAGAGAGATATAAAGATCTAAAAATATATATCAGCTGACAGTGATGTCCCTTTTAAATCAATTTTTGTTTTGTTTTTGCAAAATAACTCAAGAAGAACTATTGCAAATCAGGTGCAGTGAAGCCATCTTGCAACGTGTTTAAAGGCTGAACCCTTTGTCATAATTGAGTGCCAAGCGCACACAAAGCTAAAACACTTAACATTCTGTAAATAAGGCGAAACAAAGGATAAGCTTCCAAGATATCACTTCCTATGTGACTCATGCTGCTAACAACTCATTCATATCCTGCAAATGAACGTTCACATAAGGGCACACTCAGACACCCAAAGTGAGAATATAATCTATTAGCATTTGAGGACACATTCAAAAAGATACGCATAGCATAAGTGCAGTTGCGCAATCTATTAGAGTGGGGTCACTGAGGGTCAAACACTGATATGGAGCCAGCAGACAGACTGCTGGTCAATATCTAATTAGAAGCATGAGAGAAGGGTGACAGCAGCTCCTCTCGTGCTTTCACCCACTCGCTGATCCTTTCTCCACCTCGCTGTATCACCTCCCACTGCTGTCTCCTTTTCCGTGTGCCCAATCCTGTCTGTCATCCATGTCTCTGTCTTTACTTTTCACCACATTTCTCTCTTTGTTTGAGGCTCGTCTCTCCCTCCCCTGCCAGCCACTGTTATTGTCTGTCTGCTGTGTGTGCGACATAAAGAGAAAGAACTTTGTCTCCATATTTATATCATCAGTTTAATCATGCAAATTCACAGGGGAGCAGGTGCACTGCTGAGCTAACAATGCTCCCTAAATGTGTATTTGCTGTGTTCAGTCACTCTCTGGAAAAAATTATCTACAACAGCAATAAAAAGTCTGACAGATGATTCACAAGCACCCATCAGTCTGTTGTCTTTGGAACAATGGTGCTAAATTACACTTGAATAGAAGGCAAATCTGTAACTTTCCATGTTATTCAACACCTCTGATCTCTGATCAGAGATATTTAACTGTTATTCAGTCTGAACAGGCACGTTCACATGTGTGTGTACACATGTATGAGCAAGCACTTCCTCTTTGTCATTTTCAGAGACGTGACACACGAGCACACACATGCCCAGGGTCTGTCTCAGAGGGGATGAGCAGCAGTACTTTTCCACTGCATCAGTCTCTGCTCCCTTACCCTCTGTCTCACCAGGCCTGCCCAGTCTTGCTGCAACAAGAGATTTGCTCACCTGTTCTTTTGTTGCAGAAGTGTGTGTGTGTGTGTGTGTGTGTGTGTGTGTGTGTGTGTGCTTGTAGTCCAGTCAAACAGCTACCTCGCTCTGACAGCCTACTCTCTGCTTGACATGCTTGAACGAGTGGTTTTATTGTTTGCTTTGAATTCAGCAGTGGTCGTTGAGAGCAGCACTCCCTCAATTGGTCGGCAATTTTCCCAAGATGTCTTGCATGTGTTGCTTCATGAATACTTTTTTTTTTCAGTTATGAGCACAACCAGAAAGGCAGGTCTTAAGTAACAATTGCATACAGACTAAATACGCAGAGACATGATTTCGCAAGACTTTTGCACAAGAGCAGTACAATTACAGCTCAAGTGGAAAATTCACTGGCAGGCTAATCTTTATTACGCACACTGGTGTAACTGCAGGGGTGTATGTTTTGGTGCGGTCTGGGTGTGGGAGTTTCCATGTCAACATGTGCGGAGGACTCGGGATCTCGTTTCATACCCCCTCCCAGGTGCTTTTGTAAATGTGTCCGTTTGATTTGGATAAAGGGCCAACTTGTTTTAGACTAATTATGTTCGAGGTCAGATAAGCAGTTCATATCTAATTTACAATATCAGATTTAAATAAAGTGAGCAAGCAGGAGTGATCAACCCGGCTATACCACTAGAGGGTGTATTTTTCCCTGTGAACAACAGCACACATTCAGCACTTCATCATATTTAAGTTACAGGTTAACCTTTAACCTCGTTTTTTTTTTATCGTTTGACATAAAATGACTGCTGTTATTGATTTATTAGTCGATAGGTATTGACTTTTCTGTTTGACTTGTGGGGATTTAATTTTGCAATCCCCTGCGTGGAATCAATACTGTATATTTCACTAAAATGATGTTTCACCAAGCTCAACTCCCCCGATGACCAGGTTGGATCAGTGAGCGAACCCACTTGCATCTCCTGGGAGGAGTTCTTGTCACTCCATGTCACCTCTGACCTTTGATGAAGCAGATTTGTATGGATGAGGCTCATCAAAGGTCAGACTACTCTCCTTCCAGACAACAGGCTAGAATTACAGCTATAGACTAAGGATCAGAAAATGTAATGATGGAGGAAATGAGGTTATAAATAGCTCACTTATGTGTAGTTAACCAAAGTGAGCCATCTTCTAAGGGGAGATTTACAGTAACTGGAATAATAGATTTGATGTAAAGCAGGCAGAGGAGAGTAAAGACAGCTGATGTGTCTGTGTCTGCATGTTTGCGTATACACGCAGTTTAATTTTTCTTGACATCAAAGTGGCTCTGATGGTTTTGTATTGTAGTGCATGCAAGAGTCTGGTAAGAAACGCTTTGATGAGTCTGCAAACTCAATTTTCCTGTTCGCTGTCTCTTTCTTATGTCGTTAATGCTCACTGCTGGAGAAGTAAATGAAAAGGAGCAAAAGTGATTTGTTAAGACCTCAAGGTTAAACCATTTGCACTATACGTTTTGATGTGTCCATCAGGATCTTGTGGTCATTGAAGGGAGCATTATTTGATCAATGGAGATCAAATGGGTAGATCGGGCTGCAGGCACTTGCTTTGATGTGTTGATAATTCACTCCTAACCCAGTTTTATATTTGGTTGAGCAAAACCGAGCCACCCGGGTAATATGTTTTCAATTCTTTAACAATGCTTATAATAATAGGTTTTTATAGTCATGGGTAGGGCTGGGCCATATTATACCGTTCACGGTAATACCGGTATAATGTTAGGCAACGATAGGAAAATGAAATATCGCGATAGAATGGGAGTAAAACGCGCATGCGCAGTGCCTTTGTTTTCATACGCACATGGCCGATTGTTGAGTGAAACAGATGAACCAGAATTGGTTTGTAAAAATGGTGCAACTTCAGTGATGTGGAACTGGTTTGGTGTTTGTCCGTCAGATACACAACAAAGCACATTTTTTGCAGAACATGCAAGCGGCCGTTGTTATTGTCGTATTTGTCGGACTAAGATGCTCTTAAATCTGGGAGTAATCTGGGTCCTAAACTCCGTATGCATCAGGTCAAACAACACTGCAGCATCACTTAGAGTTAAAAACTGTCTAAATTCTTTCATCTTTAATAAAACGATCAGCATTGCTGCTTTACCAGGTGTAACTATAAAGTTTAACTTCCAGGCATCCATGAAAACAAAAGTTATTACATTTAACGGAGTTAGAAGTTAGCAGGAAGCTAGCGGAAGTTAGCTCGCTAGTTTCGCTAGTTACCTAAGCATGATATAGCATGTTCTGACTGAGAGATTTCTGAAAAAAATCAAACGTACAGCTCTGCTATCACTTCCAACATAAATGAAGACAGGAAACTAAACAGCAGTGACGTTTGTAGGGTTACTGAAGTTGGGCTAGCTGGTATATAATGATGTGCTACGTGATCGCTAGCGACACAGCTATGTTAGCATAACATAAACAGTGAAGCTGGAGGACGAACACTAACACTTTTCCACTTATAAAAGTTAACGTGAAGGTTCTTCATGGTTAGAGACAAATGCAATCGCATGGCAGGATGTTGTAAACGGACCAAACTTCAGTCAGGAGAACAACTGAGATAATCCATCCACAATATGAGGTTAGTCATTAATAGACTGCAACAACATGGGAATAGAGCAGCTGCCAGAGAATTCAACATTAATGAATCAATGGTACAGAAGTGGAGGAAGCAAGAAGAATGAGTTTAATAAAGTTTGATTTATCTGACTGCTTTGTTTCGCTTAATGTGCCTTATAATCCTGTGCACCTTATGGTCCGAAAAATACGTACTGCACACTGCAGTTTAATGTTGCAAAGCACCTCTTTTTAACTTCAGTGGATATTATATATGGTTATGCTCAGGATACCCATACGGTAAAAAAATATATTTTAAAATACATTTTGAAATATATTTCAAAATATACAAAAAATGGCCAAAAAATATATGTGCTAAAATACATTTTAAAATATATTTATATATTTAAAATGTATTTTAGCACATATATTTTTTGGCCATTTTTTGTATATTTTGAAATGTATTTCAAAATGTATTTTAAAATACATTTTGAAATATGTTTATGTATTTTGAAATGTTTTTTAGCACATATATTTTTTGGCCATTTTTTGTATATTTTGAAATATATTAATAAAATATATTTCAAAATACAATTTAAATTTATTTAAAATCATTCAAAAAAATATAAATTTAACCCTTCATATATTTCTAAGAAAACACATTCACATGTAACATCTGAAAGAAATCTTTATTTGATGTTTAAAACATACATATAGCATATCAATCAAGCAAGGAATATTCATTTTATAAGTTTATTCTCATTACATACTCAAACATTCTAAAAGAAACACACACACATATACATATATGTGTGTGTGTGTGTGTGTATATATATATATATATATATATATACACACACACACACACATATGTGTGTGTATGTGTATATGTGTGTGTGATTGTATGAACATAAGTCAGCATACTTAAAATGTAATTTCTTTTCCTTTTCCAGCAGTCTCAGTTCCCCCAGCTTTCACAGCAATCCTCAAAGCCCTTCTGGACACGCTGGGAAACCCCTTCCTTACCGCCACTGTAACAAACAAAAGTCACAGTTCTATTACTTTTATCAGAGTTAAAATAAAAATGTGATTTATGTTAGCTGGCTTCATTTAGCAAACAGATATTTCTGTTTATATAGATACAGATATTAATACAGATATATTTTACGCATAATTTTACCTCTTTTTTTTCCTAGATGGGAAGTCTATCCAGTTCACATTACAGTAATGCTAACACCCCTTTTGGTCGTCTCTCCTTACCTTCCAGCATTCATAAATCTGTTGACCTTCTTTGTCTGAGACCAACCACTACAATGCATCATCACCTATTTGTATTGGTAACTTACTTTACAACCTATTTTAATGGTTGCAAAGTAAGTTACTTGTGCTGTATGCAATTTTAGATACACAGAAAGTCTTCACTTACTATATATGGCTGTCATAGTGTCCTTATCAAGGGCAGTTCTTCACTCTGCGCCGATGTCCGTTTTGCTCTGTCCTCCTATAAAAAGCATGAACATTTGAGTGTTTGACTAGTTTTAGATTTCCAAAAATTTGATATTTGTACAACTAAACATTTGAACTACAATATATGCTATTGAGCGATACTTTTATGGGTAATTTTTGGTAAAGAAACTGGTGACAGAGTTGTAGGCTTTTTAAAGTACTATTAGCTAACCATTTGAACTGACTTTCAAAGCTGATTACCTTTTAAATTGCTGTGGATCAAAACCTCCAGTGGGAAGGCGGCCATTAGAAGAACACGCACCATTGAACCTGAAAATAACAAAAACAAACAAAAAACAGAACAATATATAAGAGTCCGGTAGGGTAATAAATCTCTTCTGAAGCAATATAGTTCATTTTGGGTGAAAAACAAAACATTCCTCTAAAATATATATACTGACATCAGCAATCAACATCATGATTGTAATTATTTCCTTTTTAGTACATCTACTGCTGTTTGCATGTGTCAAGCACTACGACTGTATCTATGCATATAAATTCACCATATATATCCAGCAAAAATGTTTTGTTATAGTCAAAAGGAAAACAAACAAAGGCATTCAATCAGAGGTGAGAAATTAATTGGGAATATGAATTATAGGTGAACTATTCTTTACCTACTAGCAATCAAGCTTCTTTAACCAAGAAGCTTGAAATATTTGAATGTAAAATAAAATAAATAAATAAATAATAATAAAAATAACATGATGTAATTAAAATGCACAACTTACATTAAGGAAATCTGCATTTGTATCCACAGGCTAAAAGTAAAACAGTAAATGTGTTAGTGATAGTACAGGTATTTGTAAAAAAAAAAAAGAGGCAGTAACTGTGACGCTTCTAGTGGGATGCTAAATGCAGAGATTTATATTTACAGTATAATACTGCATGTACGGGTAACTGTGTTGTGAACTGTAACTGAATATTAGAGAATCTCAGAGAAATTAAATGTATTTATTTTTTGAATTTATCAATCATAAAACCGTCTGTTTTGAAGGCCTGTTACGATAGCGACTTTTTGTTGGTCGGTATATTGCCCCATAAACAATTGCGACAAGTTATGTCATTGTCATTTTAAGACCATTTTATGTCTTTGAATGTATAATCATAATATAACACCATAATAATGCAAGATCTACACACTTTCAATTGACAAACCAACATCTAATTCTTAAAGTATTTAGATCATTGAAATTAGGAATCAAAATATTAGATACCTTAAAAACTTGAATAAATAGTAAATTTTCTAACAAATAGAAAACAATGTTATTTAATGTTATTGTTTTGTTATCATTATATTTTATTTTTGTAAATATAATGGCGGATAAATTACATCATCAACAATTATTGAGGTCATGTACATGTATTGTGTGTTAAGTCGATATATCGATTATTGTGATAGGCCTACTGTTTTGGTATCATAACGAGCTTGTCAAACATGCATGACCACTAAACAATGTCTAAGCAGTAGTATTGGTCTGAATGACAACAAACATAACTAGTGTTTTGGAAAATCTGTTAGAAAACAGTTATTTCAATAATTATGATTAGCATGTGACACAGACACTGCATAAAAAACTACAACAACAAATACTTACTTTAGGAGGATGGGGGAGGGCAGCATGAGGTTGAGACTTTGACATCTGTAAAAAACAAATTCATGTATTACAAACAAGTCACTTAAAAATACATTAATGTGGCAGACTGTTCCCTGTTCAGATGCAGTGTATAAGTACAATCAGGGCTGTCACAACAATGGGGTGGGGCCAAGTGGCTGCAACCCTAGGTACAATGTGCAGGTATATATAATTACATATAATATATGTGAATAAAGCAAGAATCTGTTTAGGTTAGTCACTGTGCTGACTGATGCTTGCTAGGTTTATATGATTGCAAACTGCACAAAAACAACAACAGCAACAACATTAATGACAATGACAAACAAAATTACTTACATTTATGTAAATCTCACATTAGGAAGATCTGCATTCGATTTCATGGGCTGAAATAAATAGGCAGAAACATTACTGCTAAAAAAATAAAAAACAAAAACTCTAAAAAGCCTAAAAATGACTTAAAAAGCAAGGAAATGTGGAACATTGTAATTAGCGAACATTAATAAAGCATAACTGTTCTTTGTTTCTAACCTTGGTAAGTACTCTGTAGCCAGAAGGAGAGGTAGGATTTCTGTGAAAGCCAAATTAAATGTGAATAGGCTTTGATAGTTATTGAGAAGGCAGAATAATAAGAAAAGGCAAAAGTACGTCACAATATAATTAATTAAGTTACATATTTTGATTACCAAATTATGGAAGCGTGGAGCTGCCACCCAGGCAAAAGAAAAATAGAGCTGTATCACGTTATGACGTGAAATGTTTATTGTTCTAACATTATGCTTTTCATGTTTGTATAATATAATATCACGTTATTATAATATACATAATTGTCACGTTCGCACAATATTGTACGGACGTGATAATTATGTACATTTTTCGTACAATGTTGTTCAAACATGTTGTTCAAACATGATAGTATATTGTTAGAACGATAAACTTTTCACGTTATAACGTGATATACTTATATTTCTCTTTTGCCTGGGTGGCAGCTCTACGCTTCCGTTCCAAATACACGAGAATAAAGTAATATTATATGGGAAAAGGCACCTGCTAGCTTGATGATGGAGGCGTCTTACGGTGTGTTCACACCGAACGCGATGGACGCGAATAAAACGCCCCAAACGCCCCTAATTTGACGCGTGTACATTCGCGTCTCAACGCGTGTCCAAGAAAAATCCATCGCGCGTCAAAATATGATATTTTGACGCGCGTGAACCGGAAATGTGGGAGAAATGTGGGAGGAATGTGGGAGGGAGTTGTGCCAGACCGGTATCTTTGCAAGATGGCAGCTATCGAGCTAGCACTTGAAGAGAGAGTCTCCCTTCTCTATGTACTGTGGAGAGCAGAGCAGCAGCGTAAAAGACGTCCTCGCCGTACCTGGGTCCATCAGGTCCTCCAGAGGCATGAGCAGTTTGGTGAGTTTCACCACTTGCTCCAGGAGCTGCGCCTGGATGACGGCCGATTCCAGCGCTATCACCGTCGGCCAGTTTGAGGACCTGCTTTCCCTCGTCGGTCCCAGCATTGCCCGCCTAGACACCAACTACAGACGCTCAATCCCACCTGCAGAGCGCCTGTCTGTCTGCCTGAGGTTAGTAAAACTATTTAATACGGTAGTCCTTTATTGATATCTGTGCTAATATGCTAATCCATCCAGTTATACACTGCTAACATGGATGTGCTATGCTAACAGTGAATGCTGTCGGTGTTTACTGAAAGCAAACTGTGGTACAGAGACGACTCTTTATAATATTTCTAGTGATACTCAGAAGGTCTCATCAAGTCCCGATTTAATTCGATTTATGCTGTTATCAGTGTTTGCATGATAGCATGGCTGTGGTGTCACATCAATGTATGCGCTCGGTGTTTGCTGATATCAAACTGTAGCATTAGGACCACTGAGTTAACCTTTGTAGTGATACTCACTCCTTTTTATTTAGACCTGGTTTAATTCTGGGATAGTTGAATATTTGTATATAATCCCTGCAGCTGTCAGACTCTATAGCAGGGGTCACAGCCTTTATTAAAACAGAGTTAGATAAAACTGTGAACAGTTTGGTTCATCTTTAGTTACATGGTTCTATCTTGATAAGCTATGTCTTATCACAGATTAATTTTTCAAAAATATTAATGATTTAAGCAAGGAAAGGGCTACATGTCAACATACAACTCTTTATTTCTATTAATGTCTCACTTCATTCCTACCTGATTGACATGTTTAGGAATTGTGAGTGATTGGCTCACTGTAGTGGCAAAAGTTGCTACCAATCAAATTATGATATGTTAAAGTTAAAATAAAACAACTGTTTTAGATATGATCTAATATACATTTTGTAATTATCCTTATAATTACAAAAGGTTTTATGTAAGATTCATGTTTTGTGATTTAAATCTGACATCACAAAAGTATTTTGGAATTTGAATGATGTATTTTGTAACTGCAGTACACATAATACTGATTTTGAACAATTTTGTCCAGGTTCCTTGTCACCGGGGACTCCTTCAGGACCATCGCGTTCAGTTTCAGAGTCGGTGTGTCCACGGTGAGCCAGATCACCCCCCAGGCAGCGACGTCCATCTGGGACTGTCTAGTGGACGACTTCATGGCTGTGCCTTCACCTGGAGACTGGCGCTCCATCACAGAGGGATTCCAGGAGCGCTGGAACTTTCCTCTGTGCTGTGCAGCTCTGGATGGGAAGCACATCCAGACAAAGGCACCCCATATATCATATAGGAGACACACACATTGATATACACTAAATATTCATTTCATTTCTTTTTTGTGGTGCCCAAATTGATGCACCTGCTTGATTTTGTTTAAACAATTATTGCACACTTTCTGTAAATCCAGTAAACTTCTTTTCACTTCTCAAATATCACTGTGTGTGTCTCCTGTATGATATTTAACTGACATTTTTTATTGTAACAACCAACAATTTATACAGGAAAATAATGTCTATTAACAAGGTTGCCCAAACTTCTGCATCCCACTGTATCAGTATATTTTGTCATTAGTATAATATGAAATAAATTCTACATGTGTCAAGTCGTGTGCCAACATTTGCTGTGTAGTAGAACTGAGACATTAGTCATTATAAACATTTATTTGAAATAATATTAAAAGTCTCAAACAGAAAAACATTAAACATAAATATATAAAATATAAGAATTTACAGAGAGACAGGAATAAAAAGGACCAGCTGCTCTCCAGAGCAGGAACAAGGCTGAGGAGGAAATGCTCCATTGGAGACTGGTGTGGCCTCTTCAGGGACTCCAGGATGGCCAGCTCCACCGCCGATGGACCGTCCTGGGACCCGTCCCTCATCTGCCTCGGAGCCGTCCTCCTCTGTGGGCCTGTAAAACAGCACAAAACACAAAGAAATGAGAAGGCTGCTACTAGATTTTAATTTCAACATTGAAAAAAAAAAAAAACAATAACAGGATATAATCAGATTGGTTGTAGATATTTAGTAAAGGTGATCACAAGGGAATCCCACCGACTAAAAAGGTATCAGTGCTTGCTGTACATATCTGTGGGTGCAGCAGCAGGAGCTCAGGGACTGGGGATGCTCTGCTGCAGAATCAGTTGGTTCTATCAATACAGTATTAAATGTTAACAGGTTGGATATAATAATCGTAGAGTAGACAGTGGTCCCTCATTTATTGCAGGGGTTCTCAGAATAACTAGCCCCTGGTCACAGTTCTCACAATTGATTCTCAAAGTGCAAACCTTTGTAGATTGCAAAACGTAAAAGTATTATTATGCCGCGGTTTGTCTTCATCTGCCCGCCACTTTCGTGCGCCTTTTTCCCTCACGGTGCAGGTGTCTATTTCCGAATGAGGCTCATAGTTATGGGTGTTTTTGTGCTGTTTTTTCTATTGGACGCGATGGTTATCAAAACCAAACGTGATAAATTTGGCAAGCGCAGGAGATTTGTCAATCAGGCTGCAGAATGCAATGCTGTACTGTGCAATAAAAAATCAGCGAAAAAGCAAAGCAGTGACGGATGAACAGCGGGACCACTGTGTGCTGTTTATTAATAAACAATAAAATATATTCCTAAATGACAACATGCATAAAAGCAGAACGGTATTTGTACGTCAGTGGGAAAATAGCGGTGGCTTGCTAGCTTTTGTGCGGCTTCCCCGGGTCAGTGAAAACTTTCAAAAGAGAAATGAATGAACTTACCAGGTTGCCCGATCTCTTCACATATCTTCCTCCAAGCTCGGTCCTTTTTATTCCTGTCTCGGTACTGAAAGCAGCTGGTGTTGTACAGCTCCGAGTTGTTTGCTACCGCATTGATTAGCCTTCCCCTCCATTGAAGTATGAAAGGCTTTGGCTGGATCTGCCCCTTTGACCTAGGTAACAGCCACGTCACCAGGCTCCTGATTGGTTGTCGCGGCGCGATTTGACGCTGGAGTTCAGATTTTTCCAACTCGAGCGGTAGACGCGAAACGCGCGTATGCACAAAATGCAACACAAAAACTCACGCGCGTGGTTTTATTCGCGAGTCAAACGCGCCAGACGCGCTACACTGACGCGCGTTTCACGCGTTTTGGCGTTTTCGCGACGCAAATCTGCTTCCGAATTTTCGCGGGACCCGCAATCGCGCGTCATCGCGCCTTTCCATTGACTTTACATGTAAACCTGACGCTCTATTCGCGTCCATCGCGTTCGGTGTGAACACACCGTTAGACTGGCCACCCGCCTTGGCTTCTTGTCGCCACTCCACGAAATAAAGGTCCGTTTCCTCCATGCCGGCTAATTATTCATCCTCATTAAAATCTCGTATATGTTCAGTTGGCAGAATTGAGAATTTTACATCTTCCAACCACTTAATTAACGCGAACATAATCGGCTTGTTTCTTCCCGTCTCCTGTATCCGGCCGTTCCTCTCGCTGTCAGATTTCACGCCTCAGAGACGTCGTTATTTTTCAAAAAAAAAAAAAAAGAAGAAAGAAAGAAACAGTAACAACTACTAAAGAGAGTTTTTGCACGTTCATTGCACATTTGTGGGAATGTTTAAATATTTAATTTTTATTAATTACTTTTCATTATATCTTTATTTTTTAAACCACCGTGGCAATGCGCATGCGCATACACTCCTGCACGCAAAGGGCTTTGGAGTTGACGTAATGTCGCAATGCATTGTGGGAGCGCAGCACCATCTTGGCAGGTCACGAATCAAAACAAGATTGCTACGAACCATTCTGAAACGTAGCTCAAAAGAAAATGACGGTATAGAGACAGATTCTGTCCAGATGCAAAGAGACGGTACTTGATTGTTGAAATGTGGACCCGTATGAAATATAGCCGTGGAGTAGAAACCCTGAAGACCAAACCGCTATTGACTTAGCATGATCTACTCTCATACCTTGTCTGTGGAGTCAGAGCATACACGGCGCACCAATTTCGCAATTATAAATCTCTGGAAGCGCACATCCAATTCACCAAGGACTGGGTACAAGATTTGGCTATTTTTAAGCCTCCACGTTGTGAGTACACCGTCATTCAAGCAAAGGTAAGTCAGCTTGAGTACTGCGAGTAAAATGCGTTTGATTCCCCCCAGCATTCAAATTAGTGCTAGCAAAAATTCATTCGTGAGGGGGAAATTACAGTGAGAACATGTAGAGGCTCTGTTAGAGGGATAACATAGTGAGTTCAGTGCATTGATGTGACATTGTCCTGAAGGATTTAGTTATTCTTTATGGTTAAAGAAATTGCCCTAATTAATTCATATTTATTATAAATAATCCTAATTACACATCTTGCTTCCTTGTTTGTGTCCTGTGTCACTAAAAATACATTCTGTTTTAGTTTTATACATTGATTAATGACCTGCAGAATCTGCTTGTCATATTAGGTGTCCATAGTTGTCACTTAAAGTCGAACTTTATGTTTTCTCCCTCTTGAAAGTGATTACATCCTTGCATTACATACTTTAGGTTCATTTTTTGCTGATAGGTTTCTAAAAAGAAACGTGCAGATTTAGAATATAACATGCAGCGTTCTATAGATGGATACATAAAAACACTTTATTTGTTACATTTATGATAAATGGATTTGAAAGTAAATAAAACACATTTGTGTCGGACTTGGCTTATTAAAGTTCTTGTCTTTAAATGAACTTTGTCTGTGTGTGTTTTAGGTCCTGCACTCTTAAAGACTGAATTGCAGCATTGCAGCCACAGGTCATTGTGAGCATCACAGGGAAGGTTGAAGCCGCCCACTGCAGCTGTATGGCTAGAGTCGTGGAGACTTGCAGCCATGTCACTGCTCTTCTGTTTACAGTTTTTTCTGAATGCTTAAACCCTAACTGTGATTCCTGTAGCACAATCTCTAAAACTATTCAGACTTATAGCAAAACCACTCACTGAGTTTGCAAAACTAAAAGCACAAAAACTGCTTTGCACTCAGTTTGCAATTTTGTAACACACACTTTGCAAAACTGTAGGCACAATTCACTGCACAACACTCAATTACCAAATTTCCAACACACTCCTAGCAAAAGTATACACATGTATGGCTATCATTAACACTAATTTGCCAACTGTCTGGCACACTTTCACATGTCAAAACTTTCTTAGATAATTAGTTCACTTTGCAATCAGCCTAAGCACTATAATACAGGTAAGCTCTGTGTGCGGAGTACAATGGAGGGAGCAGAAAGAGTGAGAAGTAGAGGAGGAAGAGGACGTGGAGGTGAAGAAGTAGGATGAAGAGGACGACAAGGACAAGGAGGAGCAAGAGGAAGACGAGGAGGGGGGAGAGGAAGATGAGGAGGGGGGAGAGGAAGGGTAGGAAGAGTAAGAAATAGAATTGCTGATGACATCAGAGCTACAATAGTGGACCATGTAATCAACCGTGGAATGACCCTGAGGGTAGCTGGCCAACGGGTCCAGCCTAACTCGAGCCGCTACACTGTAGCAAGTACCATAAGGACATCTTGAAATGAGAATCGGTTAGTACAGTCACTTCGCACAAAGATTTGTAGCACTGCCATATGCCAATGAGAAACACACCAATACCACTGATGTAAAAATACTGAAATTGTTACTTTACAGAATTGCTAGATGACCAGATGCTGGGGGCAGAGGAAGCATGTTCACTGCAGACCAAGTAACCCATATAGTCAATATGGCGATTGCAAATAATCCTATACTTGGAAATAAACACTTGTGTTTGTTTTGATGTGTTTCAAGTACACCAGTACTTGAAGTTTGGATCCCTCTATGCTTATGGATCTATGACAGAAGTATGAGCTCAAACTGACATAGCCTACCTTGTGCACAGAGAAAGCAAAAGCCAGATGTGTTTTGTATTCATACCATCAGTGTGCAGTTGGCGCATTGTGTGCTTAGGAGATGATGGCTTGTGTGTACTGTTTGATACGGAAACACCATTTTTACGAAGGTGTGAAGAGTTAATCTAGCTGTGTTTGCTTTTGCAAGAGAACTACAATGTTTTGATTATTGGGTGACAGGTTTTCTTATTTGTGTGAAGAGTTTTGCAAAATTAGCCAATGGTTACAAAAAATGTGCTTAAGCAATCAGAAAAAACTGTAATGTAGAAGCAACAGTGAGGATCTGTGGCACAAGGACTGTTACAGATGAACCTGCATACTGGGTTTTGCTGGGTAATATGACCAAGATACAGCCAGAGGTTGGACATAAGATAGACTTCTCCTCTTCAGCTGCCCAAAAAAAAGGTTCTTGATCAAAACATAAACAGACCATTCGTTGTGACAGGTAAAAGAAGCCATCCTCAAAAAAGAAAAGTTCCACCTGCTACTGTGGAGGAGTTGGATCAACTGATGGGACAATATTTTTCCAAGCATAGTTCTGTTCTGAATAACCCATAATGTTTTAATTTAGGGGGCCATGTAAATACTTTGCATTTACTGAATATGTACTTACTAAATACCACTGTTCAAAAGTTGAATAAAGAAACAAAGAAATGTTTGCCTATTTTTAATTAAAAGCACTTTGTCGAACATCACATCAGTTACAATGTAGAAAAAATGTTATGTATAGTTTACAAATGACAAAATGTTCACATAAAATCATGACAGCATTTGTATAATATCACCCACTACTAGCATTCTGTAATTTACTGTCTCTTTTGAAAACTTATCACTACATAAACAGCACAAGACTTAAAAGTATTTAACAAGAGCATTTTTCCATGGTTTTACTACCACACTGGGGCACATGTTCACCAAAACGCAGCAAACCTTTGCCATCTTATCCAGGAAGGTCACCTTTTTACCCTCACATGGAAGAAGTAATCTGATTGGCATGGTGGTATGTAGCATGTAGTTTGAAGCAGGGATTTCGTAGTGCCCCATGTGTAGTGTTGGAACCCAGTCAGGATTTGTTTCATTCATTTCATAGGCTGGTTTGTTGCAATAATGCCAAATAATTAGCAACTCTATAAATAGAAGGTAGTTCTGCATGTTTGTTCTAAGTTTGTGCTATTGAAAATAAAATTAACAGGCTATAAATAATAATATGAACTTATTTAGAACTTACCTGAATGAAAATACTGGAGCACACCAACAGATATCTGTGGCTGGTAGAGAACTGAATATCAGCTTGTCTCGCAGCTGCTATCCAGGCTAGACGCCTTCTTTTGGTAACATCCAACACATAAGCTCCCTCATGATGTTTCCAGGTGAGGAAACAATGAAAAGAGAGCCTGTTTTCAAGCTTATTCCTTTGTCGGTAGTGCAATCTAACATTACAACCGACCACACAGCAAGCATTTGTTTGGCCTGCTAATATGGCGCCTTGACCAAAAATCCTGGCTACGCCCCATCCCCTAAGATCACGCTCCAGAGCCCTAATAACGTACGGATCTAGAAAGAAGACGCTGCATTTTTAACTCTGAGGGAGATGGAGAATGAGCCTATTTCCAAAACAGTGGAGTGTGTTCCTTTAAGTACTAAATTGTATATATTGTCAAAAACTAAAGTGTACATAGCAGTTGTTGTATCTTGTTTACTGTATCACTGACAGATAATTTCAAAGTCAATGAACGCTACATTATAGTGAGATATTGTGTAATGTGAAATACTGTAAGCAAATGAATAAACAACCTAATTCGTGATAGACCTTTGACTCTGTTTTGTTTGAATCCAACTGTTTTTTGCAGATGTGCATAAAACATGTTACTTTTAGTATTGTTATCATTATCATCATTATTGCACTAAATATATTTTAAATAAAGGATACTTTGATATACATTCTACTGTAAGGTTGGAAATGTATTTTCTTCACCCTAAAATATGTTTTGAAATGTATTTTGGTTTGAAAGAAATATATTTTCAATTTCAAAAATATATTTTTTTGGAGCATCACAAATACAAAATATATTTACCATATATTTGAAATATATTTTGGCCAGGAAAAATGTATTTTTTTACCGTATGGGTATGTCAGCCCATTTCTACTGGAAATGCCTTTTGGTTAAACTTTCAGCAAGGAATTTGCATTTGCACTGTTACATTTTTATAAAGCTTTAATGTACATAAAAACCAGCTTCTTAAGTGAAAATAAATGGAAGGTTGTCTTTTTGCGCTAGTAATGTTGTGGAGTTGTATTTTGTCTCGCATCAATTATATCGTCGGTTATATCGTTATTGCAAATTTTCAAATATATATCGTGATAAATATTTTTGGCCATATCGCCCTGCTCTAGTCATGGTTTTTTTGTTTAGCTAACATCATCCTCAGAAACTAAAAATACATTCCATTATTATACTACTACTACCTCTCAAGGCCACTTCACAAGGATACAACGTTATTAGCTGTGTAATGAAACAAATCTCATCAAGGCCAGTTCAGCAGTGCCCACTGCCTTTAATTCAGCTGCAGTCAGTGGCTGATTAATACTCTTAAGAAGGCTGCTCTCGCATCAGTTTACAAATGTTTTAATATTTTACAGAGCAGTGTAGTTTTTAATGGCTGCAATGAACATAACAAACCAATAGGACAAGGGCTGCTCTCTCCATTATCTAGTCCACAGGCATGTATAAAACATGTGTGTATGTCTGTAGTATGGGAAGTCAGACAGTTACCGCGTTGCCACCACACAGGACAAAGATGACCGATCCCCCAAGAAGAAGAAGGGGGCAACCAAGGACATGGATGACCTGAAGAAGGAAGTACCCATTGTAAGTAAACGCTTCCTTTTTTTTCTAAGAATAGTTGTGTAGTAGTAACTGAGTTTTGCTATGATGTGTGTTAGAGGTTACAAAGTTTTACTGCACTCTGTTTCCATCTTGCTGGATTTAATTGTCACTGTTGAGTGGATCCATACAAAGGTCTGGTCATGGGCAAAGTTTTGGGTCAGTTCATTTTTGTTCCTGTCAGTCAAAGGATGATTGATCGCTCGTGTACAGTTTTCTTAGTATTTCAATATTTTTTTTAAATGATATTGTGAAAAAAAATTTTTAACATCCTTGAAATGATGCAAGGATGTATTTTTGAAGAAAATCTTCTTTCAGAATGGAATTAATGGAAGGAAACTGGCAGCATTTTTTCGGACAGAGAAGAAATTATTTTCCCATACACGCAAACGTTTTTGTATTTTTTGCTGGTAAGATGGGGGGACTTATTATGAGGAAGTCGGCATTTTCGTCCCACTTTTCAGCCCAAGAAACAGACACCATGGTCGCCATACCTGGCTGCCGTTACCACATACTCTTACCCCTCAGGTGAACTGCATGCATGGCGTTGATTTCTGAATTTCCTTCTGTAAAATAAAACGATAGATTTTTTTTTTTAATCAAAATTTCCTCCATGAATAAATTTAAGCTGGAGAGTTTTCCCCACAAAATATCTCTGCATGCAACTAAAAATACAAATAAAATTGTGAACTACAAGAAATTCTAATCTACATTGTTTTTATTTTTCTGTTTGTTGGGGGGGGGGGGGTTTAATAACAGACGGAACACAAAATGTCTGTAGAGGAAGTATGCAGGAAATTCCAGACTGACGTTGTCCAGGTAAGCTGACAACGCATTTTCCCAGTTTGCCACCAGGTGGCAGTGATGTACTTTTCATGGTTAGAGTTTGTGACAAAGAAATGCTTTTGAACTTCACATTCCGCTTCCTCTCGGTTCACTGCAGGGACTGACCAATGCCAAGGCCGCAGAGTTTCTGCTCAGGGATGGTCCCAATGCTCTCACCCCTCCTCCCACCACCCCAGAATGGGTCAAGTTCTGTCGCCAGCTGTTCGGTGGATTCTCCATCCTGCTGTGGACCGGCGCCATCCTCTGCTTTCTGGCCTACGCTATCCAGGCAGCTACCGAGGACGAGCCTGCAGGGGACAACGTGAGCAACCCACACACACATTCACAATTAGTCACACAGGTTTAGCCCAAACATATTCATCTGTGGCCTATTTGCACCTCATTAACATACCCGTCACACCTAAGACTCTTGGGTATTAACATAAATAACACCTCAGTAAATATTTTACACATACTGCACTCGGTGGCTTCAAACCACCCCCACTAACATATTTCTAATTTTCTCTCCTTTCAGTTGTACCTTGGTATTGTGCTCACAGCTGTCGTAGTCATCACCGGTTGCTTCTCATACTTTCAAGAGGCTAAGAGCTCTAAAATCATGGAGTCTTTCAAAAACATGGTACCTCAGGTAAATAGGTGCTTGATCCCGTACACACAGTATGAAGTAATCTATGCTGTAAGGACAGCAGAAGGCGTACAAGACATCCTTGTCGCCACTACTCATATAGCTTTTACTTGAAGAAACCTCCTGCCTCCATTCTACAGTAACATTTAACATGTCAGTCAAGGCCTGTGTGAAATTATCCCCCCACTACTTCTCCCGTACCTCTCTACTTGCCACTCTGATTTAGAATAAAAGCTGTATACACAAAAAGAAGTTTCACAGCTGGTGCTTGCCAGTGTTTTGATTATAAATTAGTTACTTACAGTATGTAAGTCAAACATATCTAAATGGAGCTCTCTAAATGTAATTCTGGCATCATGAATGACATTATTTCCTCTCCTGCAGCAAGCACTGGTGATCCGTGAGGGTGAGAAGGTGCAGATCAATGCTGAGGAAGTGGTGGCCGGAGATCTGATTGAAGTGAAGGGTGGAGACAGGATCCCTGCTGACATCAGGGTGACTTCAGCTCACGGCTGCAAGGTAAAGACACACACACACACACACACACACACACACACACACACACACACACACACACACAGTCACATGCATAGATTTATATTTTTGTTTCTTTTTATATGTAATAAAAAAAAAAACTTTAACATTTTCTTTTGCCCAACAGGTAGATAACTCTTCCCTTACAGGAGAATCAGAGCCTCAGAGCAGGTCACCTGACTGTACCCATGACAACCCCCTGGAGACCCGAAACGTTGCTTTCTTCTCCACAAACTGTGTTGAAGGTATTGTCACCATGGCAATAACACTGCATGCTATTGTTACCTTGCAGGACTGTGGTTGAATTTAAAGCCCTCAGTTTGAACAAAGCGATAAAGTTCACAGTTAAAGGGACAGTTCACCCCAGAAACTTTATGGGCTTTGAGGCCGTTTGGCAAGTTGATCAACTTTGGAGACTAAGTCTGTATAAACTAGAACATACTAATGTACTAGAACTAGATGAAGCAACAAACAAATAGAACACAGCCATAGTGATTTTTTTCTAGAAATCATGACACACTAACTAAAAAAAACCTCTCCAGAAACCCATAAACATTGTGAACAATTTTCTTCTGCTTGAAATATCCGACATGCAGCAAAGGGCCACGGGTCTGACTCCAACCCAGCGCTCTGTCCATGTGGCATGCCTGTATGGTTGCCTGCTTAACTACTGAGCTAAACTGGCGCCCCCTTACACACAATATTGTCACTGCGCTCTTTTTGTTGTTTTTTTTATCTCTAAACCCAGTTGTCAGGTCGTGATTTTAGAAATGTGTTTTTAAATAAAATTTAAAAAAAATCACCTTCTAATACAACAAAGTTGTTGCACCTGTAAGATTGTATTTCTGATTTTGTTTTTTGATCCACACCAGGCACAGCGCGTGGCATTGTTATTTGCACTGGAGACCGCACAGTCATGGGCCGCATTGCTACTCTGACGTCCGGCCTGGAAACCGGCAAAACACCCATTGCCCGCGAGATCGAGCACTTTATCCACATTATCACAGGAGTGGCTGTCTTCTTGGGCGTCACCTTTTTCATCTTGGCCATCATTTTGGGTTACACCTGGCTGGAGGCCGTCATCTTCCTCATTGGCATCATTGTGGCTAACGTGCCTGAAGGGCTGCTGGCTACTGTAACTGTAAGCAGGCAAACATTTGCTTTATTTTTGTATTTTTTTTGGTTACATATTTCAGTGCTTTCCTTTGCCTGATTCTTTTTCATGCCTTTTCACTGGTCTTTTTGGAGATTCTATAGAAATAAACACAAACCTTCTCATTTAGTGTTTAATATTGTGCTAGTGTATAATTAGATTACTTCTTTTAGAATCGAGGAAACGGATCAGTTGACAATTTGAACTCTGTGCAGGTATGTCTGACTCTGACTGCCAAGCGTATGGCTAAGAAGAACTGCCTGGTGAAAAACTTGGAAGCTGTTGAAACTCTGGGCTCCACCTCCACCATCTGCTCTGACAAGACCGGCACCCTGACCCAGAACAGGATGACTGTGGCCCACATGTGGTTTGACAACCAGATCCATGAGGCTGACACCACAGAGGACCAGTCGGGTAAGTGAAGGGACGGCATACGGGCAACACTGATGGCTCAAATATTTTTATAGTGTAAAAGAATTAAAAATGATTACTAAAAAAGTACAACATTTATTAATTCTCACTCTTACATTCCTTCTGCAGGTGCTGCATTTGACAAGAGCTCTGTGACATGGCTGTCTCTTTCTCGTGTTGCTGCTCTGTGTAACCGCGCACAGTTCAAAGCTGGACAAGACTCAGTGTCCATCCTGAAGCGTGACGTGGCTGGTGATGCCTCAGAGTCAGCTCTGCTGAAGTGTATCGAGCTGTCATGCGGCTCAGTCAGGATGATGAGGGATAAGAACAAGAAGGTGGCTGAGATTCCCTTTAACTCCACCAACAAATACCAAGTGAGTAAAGGGTCAATATGGGTGAACACATATGTTATACACTGAGTAATGCATCAGATGGTCTCATTTTAATGCTTATCTCTGTTCTCCTCCCCTAGCTTTCTGTTCATGAAACAGAAGATCCAAATGACAACCGCTACTTGCTGGTGATGAAGGGAGCCCCTGAGAGGATCCTGGATCGTTGTTCCACCATCATGCTGCAGGGCAAGGAGCAGCCTATGGATGAGGAGATGAAGGAAGCTTTCCAGAATGCTTACATGGAGCTGGGAGGACTGGGAGAGAGAGTACTGGGTAAGGTCGAAAGAGGTGAAGGTGGATACTGAGGGAAAGATTTGACAGTGTGGCCATCAGGTTCAAAATCCCAAAATACACATTTTATTTAATAACAATTTATTTGAAAATGTAGCTCAGCTAAAAGTATTATTTTAGTCATCGCTTAATAGCCTATCGGATGCAGTGTATGTTCTTCTGGGCAAAGGATTGAGTGTTTACTTTATTATAAATGTGGTTTCCATTCATGATCATAGATAAAACGATAAGTCCGAACTTTCTTCATGCCAGGCTGCAGATGTTCCATCCATCCACTGTTATTCATTTATTTTTTACATCCATTTAACTGGTTTCAAAGAAGAAAATGTTAATGTTAGTACTCAGCTTAATTGTGATTATGGTTTTCACTATAATCGAGCAAGTCCTGTATCTGTGGACGCATCCATCCTGTGCTGTCTTCTGAAGGTCATGTTAACGTCCACTTTCCAGGTTTTGAATTCATTGTCAAACTGGTTTTTAAAAGACTGATCAAATCCAAATTGGACATTAATATATTTTTACTACACATCTGTACTGTGTTTATTTGTTTAATCAGCATCAGCCGCAGAGAGTTTCTTCCTGAGGGTCCTTAACACACTCAATCCAACACGTAAACACAAAACAAGGCTCTCCTCTTGCAGACAGCATTGAGTTTCATGTAGAAACTTCCTTACAAGATACTTTTACTTTAGTTCCAAGAATAGGGTTATAAGAAACGACACTTTAGAACTAAACAGCACACATCCGCTGTATTCATTATCCAAACTATTTTAATTACAATTCTTACTAATTTTGATACACACCGTTTTATATTTGACTCGTTCTTTAGGAGCTTAATTTAACATAAACTGGTAGGAACTTCCACCCAATCTTTGCCTGTGAATTACTGTTTTCTGTATATTACTTGTTTTAGCTTTTGGCATTGTAAAGTTATTTTCTGTTGCAAATCATTTTTCACAAGTATGTTCATTAAATGTGAAAACAGTCTTCAATATAATTAGCAATTACCCATCCTAGATTACTATTCATATCACTGACATGATTTCTGTAAGAGCATTATGATGCACGTCGTGAAGATTTATTTTTAATTTGTTGAAATGTTTTTTTTATTTCTTTTACAATAATTGCAATAATCCAGCTGTGATAGAACCACTGCATTTAGAACCTCTGGTTTTATTCATTTTAAACCTCTTCTAACCACCCCCACCCATTCTACTTACAATGTTATTAATGTTGTAAGTTAATTTCTAACATACTGTTAAACCTAATAGTTTTGTCTCTTACACATTTTCAATAGGAAAATGTAAATCACGCGTGATATAATGAAGGTTTTATACTTTTAGAAGCTCAAAAAGCCCTATTTGAAATAAGGAAATTAACTGTGACAAACCTTGAAATAGCTAATTCAGCATCGCATACAAGAATTGTTTTTTAGAATTATAATACCGCTCTCTTGGTTTTCACTAATTTATAAGACTTTAACATAATTTTTTTAAATTATGATCTGTTGAATTGTTGAAACAAAACACTTTAAGGTTATAACTGTAGGAAGGAGTGTAGTGGAATTTATTTAAAAAGTAGAGAAAGCCACAAAAAATATGCTTAAATAAACAGCATTAAATCACACATTTCCCCTCGCTCCAGGTTTCTGCCACGTGCTGCTGCCAGAGGATCAGTATCCCAAGGGCTTTGCCTTTGACACAGATGATGTTAACTTCCAGACAGATAATCTCTGCTTCGTCGGCCTCATATCCATGATTGACCCTCCCCGTGCCGCCGTGCCTGATGCTGTTGGCAAATGTCGATCCGCTGGTATCAAGGTAAGCTGTTTAGATTCGACACAAACTTCTTTGATCTTTAAGTTTAGTCTATTGTTGCCAATAAGAAGTCATTTTTGTTGTTCTCGTAGGTCATTATGGTTACTGGTGATCACCCGATCACAGCCAAGGCCATTGCCAAGGGAGTGGGCATCATCTCAGAGGGCAACGAGACAGTGGAGGACATCGCAGCTCGTCTCAACATACCTGTCAGCCAGGTCAATCCCAGGTAAGGAACGTTTACAGAAAAACACACACCAAACAAGCAGCAAGTCTCACAAAGTGAAAGCAAATTTGTTCTAACATTTTAATGTCTGTGTTTAGAGACGCCAAGGCCTGTGTGATTCATGGCTCAGACCTCAAGGATCTGTCTCAGGATCAAATGGATGACATCCTGAGGAATCACACGGAGATTGTGTTTGCCAGGACCTCACCACAGCAGAAGCTGATCATTGTAGAAGGATGCCAGCGACTGGTTGGAACATTTTTAATATACTAGCTTGAAAAGAAGCTACAGGTTTTCTTTTTGGAAATGTACTGGCTTAATTCCAGGGACTGCACTTTGAGGTGTCAATATACTTTTGGAACAGCAGATGGCACTATTTGACCACTGGATGAAGAGCTTGCTTTTACACAGGGAGATAGATTGTATTAAAAATGGCCATGTTTTTTCATTTTTAATGCAAAAAATGCACCAGCCTGTTAATTGTTTTTTTTACAGTTCCCAAACTTAACATTTTTCTGTACAAAAGCTAGAAAAATAATGTTAAAAAGAAGCTTTAAAATGAAATGTAAAATAAAGTGGTAACAATCGAAATATAAGCACATACAATATTATATTTTTTTATGTATTAATGTATATTTAATTTATTACATTTATTTAATAATCTTGGAAATTAATAATTTCAATAAACTATCTTAAATTCAATAAAACCTTGCTAAATAATAATGAAAACATGTAACAAAAACAGCTTTTTTTATTCGCTTTAATTAATGTCGTTCTCTTTCATTTGTCCTAGGGTGCTATTGTAGCTGTGACAGGTGATGGTGTGAATGACTCACCTGCACTGAAAAAGGCTGACATTGGTGTTGCCATGGGAATCTCAGGCTCCGATGTGTCCAAGCAGGCTGCAGACATGATCTTGTTGGATGACAACTTTGCTTCTATTGTCACTGGAGTGGAAGAAGGTGAGACGACCCAAAGGAGAGCACTGAAAGACTAAGAACGCTTAAATCAATAAAAAGTTTTGTAATGAGAATCTGAGAAAGGACGTAGGAGGAAGATAGAAATGACGCTTTAGAAAGAAAAGAGATGCTAATGGTTGTTGTTTTTTTCCAATAAAAAATGTCTTGCATGAAAGCAGAGTTCCCGATCATCCACTTGCATTTGAGATGTCAGAGTTGGACAGAATGTGACGTGAACTGTCTACTGTTTCTTTTTTTTCTTTTCTTTACCCTCTAGGTCGTTTGATCTTTGATAATCTTAAGAAGTCCATTGCCTACACCTTGACCAGCAACATCCCAGAGATCACCCCCTTCCTATTTTTTATCATAGTCAACATCCCATTGCCACTGGGAACCATCACAATCCTGTGTATTGACCTGGGAACTGACATGGTAAAGAGCTTAAAAAGACTCTTTGTTTAGTATGATGAATGCAGCATTATGCTCACATACAGCTCATACTGTCTTCTTCTTCTACTCTCAGGTTCCAGCCATCTCTCTGGCTTATGAAGCAGCTGAGAGCGACATCATGAAGCGCCAGCCTAGGAACCCAGCCAGGGACAAGCTGGTGAATGAGAGGCTTATCAGCATTGCCTATGGACAAATTGGTGGGTGAACTGAAGATTGTGACTGTTGATCCAGGCTGTGAATTGTCTTTGATGTGGATTGAAGTTAGATCTGAGTTGCCTAGAAGTCATTTTGTTGTAAAAATCACTTTATCCCCCTCTTTTTTTCTTTTTTTTTTTGTTCACAAAAAACAATAGTTGGATTATCTTTGGAGCTGTCCTCGGTGTTTAGGGGGAAACTCGATTTTGGAAATCAGAAAACTTAAAAATTGGTAACTCAATCTCGATGTGTGTACATGTTTCTTAAGGTATGATCCAGGCTCTGGGAGGATTCTTCGCCTACTTTGTCATCTTGGCTGAAAATGGTTTCCTGCCCTCTCAGCTAGTAGGCATCCGACTCAACTGGGACGACCGCAGTTTAAATGACCTGGAAGACAGCTATGGCCAGCAATGGGTAAGTGTGTAGTAGGTGCAAATTTTGTGTTTTCACATTTTGCTACTACATCTTACTATTATGGTTCTTTCCTGCCTTCACAGACATATGAACAGAGGAAGATCGTGGAGTTTACATGTCACACAGCCTTCTTTGTCAGTATTGTGGTAGTGCAGTGGGCTGATCTCATCATCTGCAAGACCAGGCGCAACTCTGTCTTCCAGCAAGGCATGAAGTAAGTCAAAGAGCTATTCACTGCATTATAGTTGTCTTTTCTGCCAATCTTATCAGCATAGAAAAAAAATCTAGATTATACTAATCGAGATGTATGTATGTATCTATGTAGATATGTTTTTGGCTTTAATATGTGGCTTTTCTAAACGCAGGAACAAGATCTTGATCTTTGGCCTGTTTGAAGAAACAGCCCTGGCTGCCTTCCTGTCCTACTGCCCAGGCATGGATGTGGCACTCAGGATGTATCCTCTAAAGTGAGTTTCAGCAACACACAGATAAATACATTGAAAGATCAAGTTGTCTGGTTACTTGATTGCAGTTCTCTCGTTCTCTCCACAGGCCTACCTGGTGGTTTTGTGCATTTCCTTATAGTTTTCTCATCTTTGTTTACGATGAAGCTCGAAAACTCATCCTTCGCCGGAACCCTGGAGGTGAGCGAAGTTTTTGTTTTTTTTTTTCATTTAAGTGGGCGTTTCTTTAAAGGTCTTTGGTTCATCAGGCCTAAGATGAGAGTAGTTTAACTTTTTCTGTAGATTATAAACAAAAACAGAAATTTATTAATTATTGAGCAGCAGTTAAGTAACGCTAAGCTAACTGGTGACAGTAGGGTCTAAATATCAAAATAATTTCCCAAGTTACTAAAAGCACTGTTTATTTACTGTGTTTTTTCTCTACTATTTGTGCTTCAGGTTGGGTGGAAAAGGAGACGTACTATTGATCGTTGGAGCACTTTCGCTCAAGCCCCTCACATCTTCCACTTGTTTCTTCCCCCGGTCATTCCATCCTCGGCAAAACACATCTCCAGATGTCCCGCCCCCTTAAAGACAAAAAGCGCTTTGAAGCAATTTTCATCACAACTGCCCCAAAGATTAAAAACAGCAAAAGCACCTTTACAACTTTCTACATCGACCTGCCCTCTTTCTCCCCACCTCCTATGATACTCTTTGCATGTGTTCTCTCACAGCTGTGTACATAAACCAATATATCTACCAAACGGCAGCTGCATATTGTGTATGTAGATCTGAATGAGCTAATGATACAAAGGGAGTGTCTATGCTCTGCAAAAAAAAGGGCCATCCAGCTCCTTCTCCTCCCTGTTCTTCTCCTCTTCACCAACATCGTCTTTCTGTACACCTTTGTCCCCTCTTTCACCTCCTCGCCAACCCTTTGCTTGTCCTCCAATCACACACAGATATACACGTCACACAGTGAGATCCCATCACCGGCACTACTTCGACTGCCACCTTTCGCCTCCTGTCTGTGGAGGACCATTGGAGTGGTCATTTTCCTGGCATTCTCACCGCGTCCATTTTCCTCCTCTTCTGTTCCTTAATGTCCAATGTTGTTTGTTTGTTTTTTAATATGTGGGGTAGGGGGGCAATTTTGATGATTTTAGTTGTTTTGTTTTTTTTATTTCAAAGTTGGGAGGGGAGGTGTGTGAAAACGACTTATCCTCATTTAGGCGCACTGAAGCACACCGCACGGCGTCCCGTCCACCGCCCCTCCCTCTCTGTATCTCACACCCCTCCCCTCCCTTCCCTCCTGCCCCGTTTGTCTCTGTTCGTGTGCACTGTGTGAACCATTGTCCTCGTTAATAGCTATTACAGTACACCTCCCTCCCCCCCAAGTTGGTAAATACAACTCAATCTTTCTGTGTGTTCTAGGAAATCTATATAATTCTATACTGAATTTAAATGAAACAATAAAGGAAAAAAAATGTTGAACATCAGCTCCAGAAAGACATTCATGAGGACGATCAACAAAATTGGTGAGGTAGGGAAAAAAAAGTGAGAGACACTGTATCTGTCTCTCTTTTTGTATTTGATTTGGTTTCAGTTACTTTTGCTGGTTTCTCAGGAGGCTATTCGAACATGTAACAGCAAAGCAGGGCTTTATGGTAATTAAGTTGTGTTTTTACCAAAAGATAGAAGTCGCCAACCAAGACTTTGTGGTTCCTGTCACTGCAGGCGTGCCGGTATGATGTGGTGAAGTGTGCTGTGGAGTGGTGAGTGGAGATGATAAGCCCATGTGCCCGGGTCTGTGTGCATGTATGTGTTGGAGACCAGTGAAGGGCCAGCGGCCTCGGGCTGGGTCCGTCTTAGGTGGCTGAATGGGTTGAAAGTTGAGAATTAAAAAAAAAAAAATACACAACTAGTAGAACATGTGTGTCAAATAAATGAAACCAACACCAATAAAACATCTAGACATTTAATACAACCTAGATCTGTCTGCGTGTCTTTGTCTGATTTACTTTTTGTACCACAGAAAACTTTACTTTTGTTTAGTTGCTCATATTTTCTCTTATTTTATATTTTTGGCTCAAATGAGTGCTGCTCATCAGCGTTGGGTGCACACACAATAACAAATCCTGCAAGAAAAATTACTTTGTGTTCAATAGATTCCACCGGAAGCACCGAACTGCATCTTTGAACTGGCAGTTTGTCGCCTGCATTCATGAATACTGACCAGTTGACATCATATTACTTCTACCTCCTGTCTATATTTGGCATTCACTAACAATTTTAGTAGACTACAACCCCTGAATATTGCACCTATATTTGATTTCAGCAAATATATATTCAAATTTGTAATAAAGCAATTTCCTCATGATGAAATATATGCAAAACACCATAACCCTTGCCCATGCAGTACAGCTTTATGCATATGAGAGTATAGCTCAGCAGAATATGACAGAATAAGAATTTTAGGATGAGATGCCATCTAGTGTTGCAAATATATGCACTTCAACCTACAAGACTGCATAATGTTCAAGTGCCATAGGGGGACGAGTTGGCGGCAGCCCAAGGTAATGCACCAAAACCACTCTATACGTGTCAGCATTGTCTGACTCCAACATAAATGAGTTCAGAGATGAGGCTCGCTCCCAGCAGGACCAACATACAAAAGGATTATTGCTCCATTTCCCAAAAGCCATCTCTTTTAAGTTGATAGAAAAATAATAGTGCAGGCAGTGTGTTTATATGAAGGAACAGCTACTTTTTTGATTAATATGCTACATTTCTGCAAATAAAGCAGGTCACCTTCAGGGAATGGGCTGCAAATGTGCTGCCTCGCTGAGCCACAGGGGTCATATATTTTAAATGAACTGCTTATTGCCTACCAAGTACACAAATCAAATAAATTATACATAATGTAATGCTCTATAATGTGAGAATTAAGTTTTGTGTGAGGTCACTTTGCCACAAAAAACTAAAAAAAAAAAGAAAAAAAATTAGGACACGTCCCTTTGAGGGAGAAAGACAAAAACTGTGGAATCGTTTCACTACCCAATGACAAATGCACGCATGCATACGCACACAAACACACACGCGCACCCACTTTCTGTCACTCTCCCTGACAAACACGCTCACGCTCTCACCCTCGTTCTAATTTCCCCCGTGTCTCTGCAGTGAGCTCACTGCAGTGCGACTCCCCCCCCGCTCCTCGCCACCCTACGTATAATAGAATATCGATCGCTTGCCTTTGCCGCAGTGTGTAAGCGAGTGCTCCTGTGGACGAGTGTGTGTCTGACTGGGGCCCTCCAAGGTCATCGCTATGGCAACCTGAGCATGGGGTCCTTTCGCTGTGCTGTCACAGAGCACAGGGTCACAGGGGTCACGTGAAAAGGGGGACAAGAGGGGGTTGGTGAGCGCTGCGGTGCTTGGTATACTGGAGGCAGAGGAGAGGAGCCACAAGGGCTGGAAGTGCCCTATTCCACTGTGTATTCAGACTGGAGCAGAATAATGAGAACATGTACAGACCTAAGTGTTGCCGAGGGACACCGAGTTCACTACAACTCCTGCTATGCATGCACAAACAAAAGTCAACTGTAATAGCAACTTTAGAGGAAATAAATATGACTTAATTTGATACTGAATAAAAAAGAAAGAAAGCGAGAATTGGATAAGCTGGCCTTAAGAGTTTATTGCACTGAGAAAATATAGATACAAAACACCCAACTTTTATCAGAATGTAAACGAACGATGAATTTCAATAAAGTATTTTACATTTATGTGACGTTACACCTCCAAGTTCCAAGCTAAACATGTATACATGCTAACAAGGAAATTATAAACCCGATGTAAAATACCATGATTAAGTACTGACCTTTAAAGATGTGTCATCATCAAGCCATCTATATAAGAAGCCTATCTGAATGACCAAACCTGCATTTGTCTAATAATAATAATAATAATAATAATAATAACAATAATGATAATGTGTGTTTGTGCATTAGCATTAGATACAGTTTTAAAGCTTTAAATTGCACTTTCCTTTGGAAACAATCACAAATTCTCTTTAGAAGTGTAAAGATTACATTGATACATATTATTCAAATCAGAGAGAATGTATTAGCCCAAATATCTACAGCAGAGAGCACAGCACAGATAGCCCATTAAGATATAAGCTGAGAAATATTGCAAGGAATGAAAGACTATTTTACACAAATCAGAGGCATCCGAGGTTTAAAATGAACATAGAAGGCATATAATCTGCATTAATGTGTGGTTAGACTTACGTTCAGAAATCCATTTTTGTGTTCTATGGCAATTTATGTGCTTAAATGAGCTTCAAAAAGCTGTCAGTAACATGACAAGGTACATTCTTGATACCATGGTAAGGGGTTAAAACACAGGGAATTTAACAAGCTAAGAAACATATATATGAACAGCTCTTCCTGTGTGCAAACATATTTGCAGGGTCAACATGATGACTGATAGCCAACCGGCGCCTGCTGATAGTTTAGCCTGGTCTTTATACGGGCTCCATGAGGAGCTCTTCCATGTCCGATCCCTCCAGCTCACGAAACGCAGCATGAGAGCCAATCACAAACAGCGTTGCTCCTGGGAAGATGAATTATAGCAGTATAAAATGGATGTGAAGAGAAAGTAACAAAGAAGAAGGTTTTTCTTACAAATGCGTGAACAAGATTTAGGTTCCACTATTAGAGAAATGTTAGCATTGCAGACAGCAGTGGAATATGTTCAATTATATTTCCAAAATCAGAAAAACACAATAACATTTTTTTTAAAACAAAGATTCAAAAGAGTAACACAGAACAAGTATAATGTGGTTTGGTTTACCAAGAACCCAAAACACGGCAGCGCCAGCTCCGGCTAACCAGAACGCAGGCAGAGAAATGGCTCCAGCCAGGCTCATCTGGTGAGGCGTAGTCAACTCTTTGCCTGGTTTGAGAACACAAATTATGACAGCAATTAAAGACTCCATAAAAATGAAGATGTTTTATTTTCTCAAACTAAAATCTTACATAAATTTAGCTTATTCTTCACTAAACTGACATCTTTTGTGGTTTACTGAGAACTGTAATAGTAGAGAACAATAATTTGCGGGCAGAAACAGGTTGCTTCATTAACCCATTGATTTAATTTCTATACACAACAATTTAGAGGTAATAAAAAAATAAAAAAAAAAATAAATAGATGAATAAAGATATACAACTTAAAGTTTGATGTTTAATTATTCGAGCTAGCTTTATCTTAAAGTAGCTGCTCAAAAAAACATTTATATTACTTGCCGGTGATTCAACAAGCAGGTATTTATGTGATTGTCCGAGTTATTTGAGACACTTTTACTCACCGAGCACAACCAGTTTAGACTCCAAAGATTTGATGTGAATGATGTAAAAGGCACCGGCAAACACAGCCAAGGCGATCAGTAGCATGGGCGAGCTGATGCTGAAGAGAGGAAACATCAACAGTCCAATCGTTTATTACAGTGTATCAGCTGAAAATTTCATTCCTTTCTTTCTTTTTTTACTACCGCTTCCCTTTTTCCCCGTTTCTCATTGGCCTAACCAGATTTATGAGCTCCGAACAAAGTCGTGTTTTGGGCTTACATGCAGTAGAGGATAAGCCCCAAGAAGATGAAGGTGTAGTTGCTGTTGTAAATTTCCACATTTTTCACCACCCTCTTGCACAAGTCTCCAAAGTTGCGGGGTTTTGAAAACTTGCGCTGGTCTACAAAACTGGCCCAAGGTCGAATGGATAATCGGCGCTTGTCGAACCACTCTTTAGCCATGCTAGCTGAGATGCCTTTGGGAAGCCAGAGCCTATGAAATAAGATGAAGACATTAAGAACCAGAAACATTAAGAGGAGTTATGACATGTGCAAAATTTATATTATCACTTGGTGGCTCATTAAGCTTACAAACATTAGTAGCAGGTATAACAGATGCAGAAGCACATGTCAGCTCTATTGTGTGATAAATCTGAGATAGACAAACACATTTAAACTCATACTTTGCCAGGATTCCTGTGCCTCCTGTGCCTGTAGGATGAGCATCCTCAGCTGTGAACAGATCTCCTGCCTTGCTGTCCATGTCCACTTGACAGTTCTCCCCCTTTGGCACTCCAGATGGCATGTACACAGTCTGCTGTCAGACAACTGCAAGGAAGAAAACACAGAATGTAAATACCAGTTGTAAAACATTTCCATCACTAATTCTCAAGTCCCTCTAGAAGCAAATCTCACCAATGGATAGAAATGTTGAAATGCCACAGTTATTTTGATTCTAGGAAGTTAGGCAGTTATTTTGATTCATTATCAAATTTTAATTTTCATCAAAATGTAAAAACTTCCAAGATTCAAAAAGACAAAAGATAAAAAACAAACAAACACTACAATCAAACTGACTTGGTCTCAAGATAAGGTTGAAAGAAAAAAAAAAAAAAAAGCTTTCTTCCCCTACACAACAACACTGGTGGATGAAGTAAGACTCATATAGGTTTAAAGTTATGATTCTCTGACTCATATTTTTGCTGCCAATGCCTTTTATTTTTTGTTATTCCTGAGCAGCTCATTAAAAAAAGTATTTTAAGCTTGACTATAATAAACCTCAATTAGCAAACCAGATTAAATTTATTTCAGGGGTGCCAATTTGTTTTTATATACACACACACAAAAAAATCCTGCTATGCAATTTTGCACATACTTATGATGTTGACTCCCAATAGACGTTTATATTTAGCAACATAAGTTGTTTTAAACCATCATATTATAACACCAAAATCTGGGCATGAAACTCAGTAGAAGTAAGATAGAATACATGTGACTGAAAGTGAGGCAGACGTAACAGTGAAGCTGGAAGGAGTGGAGGCTCAGGGTCATGGATGTGGAGGATATAATCAGCGAGATAGAGGAAATCTGATCTGCTGTGGTTACCCCTAAAGAGAACAGTCAAAAGGAGAAGAAGGGCACCATTCTGGCACCACTTAATTGATTCCCTCTCTTTGTTTATATCCATATAAATGGTTAACTAAAGTATTTATAAACAGGTCAGCCAGTGTAGAATGAAGTTCGTGACCAACACCAGTTTTTATATTCCTGCATTTCTCAGTCCTGTCGTTCCCAGAGGTTGAAGAAACAACACTCAACACAAAAGACCGAGCTTAGCAACAGTAGGCAGAGGAAAATGTTCGTCAGCAAAAGGGCTTGGTCAATGCCACATCATTAAACATACGCCCGGATATTCGACAACATTTCCAAGGAATACTCACTTATTTTATTTTTAATTTGTCAAGAATCCTAACTGAATGACATTTTTAAACCCCGGTATGTAGTCCATCATAACTCCTAGTTGTTCTTAATAACTCTTGTTGTTCAAATTCCGTCGCAGCTAGCTTCTCTGCTAATAACCACTCCAGTCGAAGCGGATTTATGATTTTATCGTAGCCCAACTTTACACACCTAAATAAAATGAACCGAAATAAAAATGAACAATATCAACTGCCAAATTTACAATGGTTTAATTACATATACTCACAGCAGGAGATGAGTTTAATGGGACTGCCTCAGACCTTTTGTTGCTGTTTTAGTTTACGGATATGATGTGGCTCTTATTTGCCTTCCTTGTTGTTGTTCCTAGCTGCCTTGGTTCCAAACACCGCCACCTACTGACAGCATCCAGCAGTTTTCCCTCTGCTACGTTTGGGTGTAGCCTGCTGCAGTACATATTCTTGTGCTTATATGCTTATGGACACTACGCTGCAAAGCTCGCTTAAAGTACTGATTTGTTTTTGTTTTGGTTTGTTTTTTTTTCATGTGGAAGCTAAGACAAAAAAAGTAAAACGAAAAAAAAAAAACAGGGGGGGGGGGGGGGGCGCCCTTGAATCAGCTGTCTTTACTGACTTGATCAATACGATAAAGTGACTGTTTATGAAAAACTGTCTTCAGATCAGTTCAAAAGATCAGCGAGAGCAAAAACGTGACTGGGTGTCGCCGTGGAAGTCAGGGGGCTGTGATTGGTCAATTCCTCAGCGTTGACGTAGTGCAGAACTGCACGTTGCTGTGGAAGTTACTAGATCATTCAACCCACCCGGAGGTGAGTCGCCCCCAGTTACTTTGGGTTTCTTGATTAATATCCCGTTAAAATGCTTTGAATATTAATCTACTGGTGCTTTTTTCACGCTTTCATGTATGTGACCCAATGCTTGTCGATACTACAGCCAATTTAAAGCTGAAGTAAGCTAACGTTAGTAGCTAGCAAGCGATATCCATTTCTGTTCTTTGTATTTATCGGTAATGCATATAGAGGAAAAATATATACATATATTTTAACCCTATAGTTACTGTTATATGTTTCAGTGCGTATATAGAAATGTAGCACACCTGTTAATTTCAGGTTTGTTATTTGGCTAAATCGCTGTTTGCATTGCAGTTCTTGATGTTTGTTATGCTTTTTTCCACAGATAAACGTGACTGGTTACATAACTTGTCAAAGGGGAAAATTTTGCTCCACCGGTTGTTACTGGGCGTCTGAAGAACGGCTAATATCTTTGGCTTCCAACTGGTTAGTGTACGTTTCTGAGCGTAAATGGAAATAAAGTGGTTATAAGGGGGTTCTCCGTTACGCGTTTAAAAACTGTTTCGAGCTGAGGGTGAAAATGGTGAAAATGGCAAGGACTGCTGAGCTAGCTGATGCAGCCATATAATGGTAGAGACTAGAGAACGGGCGTAACGCTGCAGTATTACGCCAACATGATCATTGACTGTGTTACATGGCACAAACGGCTTGCTATGTTTTATAGATGAATACAGTTTAGTGGTTAATGCAGTTTATATGTAGCTACACGGGATTTGTTGGAGCGGCGTTTTATAGCTTAAACAGCGACACAGATGACATTGTTTAGTGTATGTAATGCAATTAAAAGTAGGAGTATAGAACATGGAAGGAACTCGAGGTCAAGCCTGTTAAATGAGAATTGCAGCCTTTACAGGAACGCTGAGTACAATGCATTGTGTACTGAAAAGTAAAAATGTCAACAAATGCAGTGAAAACAGCCCCGTTTCTCTGACATATTGTCCAGCTACCTAGTTTTTACCTGAAGAAGATGTCAATGTCTCACTAAAAGCTTCATCATCCATTGGTTCGATTAGTTGTACTTTGGCTACAGTTACGCTAGAGTTAAAGCTGCAGGTCCTCTAGTGAATTTGGCTTTCAGGCTAGAAAATATGGCACACTCTTCAGCTTTAGCTCTATTTTTGTTTGACCAGGTGTAAATGCAGATTAGATGTGTTGCTTTGGACTTTGCACTACAAGTGTTAGAGAGAGTTTTTAAAAAACATGTAACCACACCTGAAAATGCTTTCAGCATTCTACCGCTACCTTTGCCCTGTCATTTGTTCCTCTTCAGTATGTAGCATTATTGACATCTTGTTTTCTTTCTTTCTCTAACCCAGTTTTTTTTTTTCTGGCACCAGAATTTGGTGCTGATTAACAGTAGCACTGACATATTTTGGTTGGTTCCCTCAACAGCACCAGCTCAGTACCCAACCCTACTTATCTGGTTTATATGGTTACTCAGATGTATCTTGTTAGACATCAAAAAACTTTAATAGTAATTGTTCTTCTATTTGTTTTTGTAGTCTTATCACTGGCTGAAACGTGGGAAAGGTCCATAGCCAAATCCTGACCATGGCTGCAGTGCATCATCAAGGGTACCCACTCAGGGATTCACTGTACTGGGATGAAACAGAGTGCCTCAACTACTATGGGATGTTGTCTCTCCATGAAGTCTTTGAAGTAGTTGGTTCTCAGCTGACCGAGACTGACATTGAAGTCCTGTCATTCCTTCTGAATGAAACTTGCTCCGCGACACATCCTCTCGATCCCGCAGGCTGGACAGTTGAACCCCGTGAGGACAATCCAGATGATCCAGGTGTGGCCCCAAGTCCACAGCTACTAAAAGCATGGCAGCAATTAAAGCCTACGGGGTCACAGCAGCCCTTTTTGGACCCAAAACCCAAGAGTGGCCTTGAGCTGTTGCTACAGCTCGAGAGGAGAGGATACTTTAGTGATGGAAACCTGGCACCACTACTGCAACTTCTAAGAGTCCTTACCCGTCATGACCTGCTACCCTCAGTGTCCCACAAGAAAAGGAGGACAGGTGAGGATCTTGAGATTATGTCCTGCTGTAGTTGATCTCAAATAGTTTGCCATTATGTGTTTTTTATGCTTTTCAGTTTCTCCAGAGAGAATTGGACAGAGGTATGAGATAGAAAGCACAGAGTCGGTGTGTACTTCTGGAATAAGTAGCAGCTGCAGGGAGACCGAAACTCCTCTTACATCTTTCGCACATCAATTAGAAACTGGTAAGTTTACTGCTCTTTAGTATTTGGCCAAACTGAAGTACGTTCTTAAGTGTCTTCAAGCTGATTAATGATGATTTGAAAACGTGTGTGTGTGTGTGTGTACCAGATTCTTTTGTGGTTCAGAATTGGCCTTCTTTAGCCTGATTGACTCTGCTTATATGCAAAATATAAATTAAGGCATGGAAGCTGCTACTTTTTTTCCCACATAAATCGGTGCCTTTTGTGTATTTCTGACTATTATATATGTCAGTGATTATTATCCTAATTAAAATAATAATATTTAAAAAATAATTTTTGGTGGTTAAAACCTTTTTCTTTTTTCTTTTTTTTTGGTCTGTGTCTTGTGTGGGGAAGAACGCTGTGTACGCACCATGATCTTAACAGGCATTTTTCTTGTTGAAAGTTGTGATCAAATATCAGCAGTAAAATTTCGATGAAAAGCTAAAAATAGTCCTTTGCTGTTATTTTTGTCTTGCATCCCTGAACTCAGTCAATATGTTTTCTGTCAGGTATTTACACTCCTGTGGCTGGGCCATGTGCAAGTAGGCGGAGGAAGAAGAGGGGAAATGGCTGGAGCCGTAAGTCCAAGAAAACAAGCAGGCAAAGTCATCCTCTGCCTCCACCACCAGCGCCACAAAAAGTTTCCTGTGGTAAGTGCAACTCATGCATTTTCAAAGTGTCTTTCTTTTTATTTATTTTTTTGTTTTTTCTCTTGTCTTCTGTGGTACCTTCATCCTGCTATTTACCCCTGCTGCTCATTTTTCCTTCTTTAAACAGACGAGAATATAATTTTCAGCCTATTAACACCTCCCTGGCATCATCATATTTCCTGTTTAGTTTCTTCAATTCTGATGTTGTTTATCTATGCTAAATCTTGAATGCCAAAATGTTTAAAAATGCATAAAAGCGCCAAGTTCATGCTTAAGAAGATTCGTGTTTAAAAGTTAGCATACAATTTAACATGTTATTTGTAGACTTGGGAGAAATGGACAAATTAAATAGCAGTAGGGATGGTAATTGATAAGAATTTAGTAATTCCGATTTCTTTATCGATTTTGCTTATTGATTCGGTTCCTTATCGATTTCTCATTGCCTCCACTTTGAGAGTCGCCAGCACTTCTAAGCAGCATATCAAATTCATGCAAATTAATTGCGTACGTAATTAACTAGGTGGTGAAATGTTTGTGCATGTTGGAGGCATTTCCCCTCTTTGTTGTGATCAGTGTTGGGGTCACTACTCAAAAAAATAAATTTAAAAAGTTGTTGCACATATTTCACAGAACACTTTTCTTAAAAGTAATGCAGTACGTTATTTAATTACTTCCAGGAGAAAGACATTTGTTATACTACTTGTTACATTACTTTAGTGTTACTCTGTAAAATGATCTGAAACTGACCGTCTCATAATCACAAATCCTAATAAGGACAAACGTGATCTTTCTCTTAGTATTTAGGTATGAACACAAAGCCGACAATGCAAGTCGAAGATAAAAAACCATCACCAAGAGACTTTAAAGCAATCGTCTTGGTGATTCCACTGTAGAAACGGAGACTGCAGTATGACTGCTCATCAGTTTGTTACCTGTTGAAGTTCAGCAGTGGCTGCTTCACTATAACTAATGGCTCACTTTATCATGGTGCTGGGCTTAAGTCAGCATTCACTCAGCTTTAGCATCACTCTGAGTTCCTCTTAGTAGGGCTGCATGATTTTGCATAAAATGAGAATCACGATTTTTTGGCTTAGAATTGAGATCACGATTCTCTTTTCCAGTATAAATATTTATTGCACTTATTAACTGCACATCAACTTCGTAACAGTTGAGACTCAACATAAAAACAATAAGTAAACATAAAAACAACAAATGTCTCACGTTTTGTTGTTGCCGCAAAATATCGTACTGCTTGAAATTCCGTCTCCACCGTTGCTCGACACTGCGTGTATAGAGCAGGTAGTGCAACAATAGAAAAATAGTTGCGGGACGGCACTGTGTAGCGTTTGTCTAGGGTGTTGATCATTTTCCTAAATCCCTCGTTTTGCACAGTGTTGATGGGAGCCATATCTTTGGTCAGGTGATAAGTGATAGCCTCCGTAATTTCTTTGTGCCTGCGGGAGTTCGACGGGTATAGGGAAGCGCTGTATAAGGTTCCCGTTATTGATGTTTGGGTGGTTGACCGGGACGGATTTTCTCCTGTCACTTTCTCGTCATCCCTGATGTGCTCTCTGTTGTTTTTTCCCTGCTAATTTTAGCATCACATGGCACAGCTTCTGTATCACGTGGTATAAGGCTCCGCCCTTGTCATTTGTTGAGCAGGAAGAGTGAGCGCTTGTTTTCATGCAGAGTACGTCCCGGATCAAAATGCGGTACAGTCGTCGTGGAAATGGGAAATGAGATCGCACATAAGTATGAATCGAGATCGCGATTTTCTAACGATTAATCGTGCAGCCCTACCGCTTAGCTTAGCGTTAGCATGCTGTGCTTGCGGAATGTTGAAGTTGCGTTAACAGTATAAGGCAGTTGTTTCTGTCCCAGTCTCCACTTTACCATTGCGCTCTCATCCTTTTATACAATAAAAAATAAAAGAAATGTCCATATTCACGTCATAAACTGCACTACTGTTTTCCTCCTATTACACATAAACTAAATCAGCTGAATGTAGCAAGAGTGCAAGAACGGATAAGCAGGGTCGATAGGCAGGCAGACTAACGATTTGAAGGAAGTAGACTACTGGGAACCAGTTCTTGACAAGAACCAGTTCTCGATTCCCATCCCTAAATAGCACAGAGCGGTACACTAGATTCACACCTACTTATAAAAATGTGGAAGATGGTGTTCTTGCAAAGGCCACTGTACTTTACCTCTTCCTGGAGCTGCACAGAGTCCAAACATGTTCCAGGGTTGAGGAAACTTTTATTTTCCTTCTGTTTTGTTTTTCAACCCAGTGTCACATTTGGTGAAAAATCCGGACTGCAATATTGCCTAAAGCTCTCTGTGCTGTACAGACCACAGCGCTCATACTTTTTATGTTAGTACCAAATGTGCTTAAAAATCCTAGAGCTACTTTTAAGTCTGAGAACTCAATGTGATGCGCTTCCCTTTGATTTTTTTTTTTTTTTTAAAGCATTTCCACATTATGTTTTTGTTGGTACACTATGATCTTGTTGAGACTTAATGATAACCCTTTAACTGTCGTTTTTAAACATACAACATCAGAGTTTTGTTGCCTTATCAGTTTCTCCCTGTGGGAGTCCTTTATATTCTTTTCCCTTCATTCCACCTCTCTTTTCTCTAACCTTTTGGACTATGTTCAGCTGCTGCTGTTGATAAGAATGCTCACTGGTAGGCTGTGTCTTGTCCTTTTTTGTTTTTTGTTTTATTCCCTTTTCTTTCAATATAAGTGTCCAGTCCAATCACTACCAGATAGAGCCATTGTTCTGCTTTATTGCTAAGCTTGAACCAGAGTGGTTCTGACAACTGTCAAACCTTACATATCCCCCAAAAATCACTTTTTAGCAGTTGTTTGAAACTGTCTTAACGCCACTGAAAAGCTGCACTATGTAATCCATTGTCAACGTCCTTGCCCATATTTCCACTACTACCTGCCTTTAAGAAATCAATGGTAGTTTGTCTTGGTACAAAAAGACAGATAACACTAACATCAGTTTCCCTTTTGTGTGAAGTTTGCTTAGTCATTCATGTAGACTTTCCCAAACTTCTTTTGAATGTCCATCTTTGCCTGTTGGTCAGAAATATTCATTACAACAAAAGCCCGATGATTCTCACTTCATTCAAAAAATAAAAGAAGAAGAAATCATTAAGGACAGCCTTTCTTAGCTACTCAGGATGAGTGATGTGCCTGTGACTATGAACTGTTGCTGTCTTGACTCCACATTTGATTCCACCAGGTTGACTCAAGAATGTGACTCAGATCGAGTAACCTAAGACACAATGGATCATGGAGACTGAGGAACAAAACAAAAAAGTCTGTCACTCCACTCTGTCTGCACATACTGCAGTGTGCGCGATCAACTCAGTCATGCGCTCTCTCACAAGTCTGGGCCGATGCCTAAGGTAAAAGAGGCTCTCCCCCTTGTTACAGCAGGGGTTGGTGCTGCCACTTTGCTCTGTATACGATGCTTGTGTATCATAATGTAGCTGCTCCTTACCCTGTCTCCTTCAGAAAACATAATCTGCTTTAACAGAAAAAATCATCCTGTAATGTTCTCTAGTCTTGTGCACTGTGGAAGAAAAAAAGCTTCTATTTGAGATTTTTAGCTTCCTGCCTATTAATGACAAGAGTTATTGGTGTCAGTGTTTCACAGAACTACCAGAGTCCTCAGCAGTAAGTCTCAAACCCAAAGACTGTACAGTGATCTTGGGAAAACCTTGAGTCAGTTTGATTTTACTCAAAGCATACCGAAAGGGGAAGCGTGTAACGAAAGTATTTTAAATTCCCCAATATTTGAAATCACGGGAACTTAACATATTTTCACAAATATGTCCAGCAGAAATTCCAGTAAATGTGAGTAAGGCTTGGGAAAAGAATGAAACTAACTTCTTCCAACCAGATGACCAGATGCTTTATATGGGCAAGAATAGGACATTGAATTAGGCATAGCTGAAAACCTTTAGCTGTAAAGAAAACTAAACCGTTAGCCACACTGACAACATAGCCACTCATCACATTGTCTAACCTTAATTTACGTACACAACCTGGGAAACCAATGCAGCACAGTTCAATCTTACAGGAAAATTAAGTTGGCAGCGTAGTAGCCGAGGAAAAATACAGCAAGTATGTGTACTGTCAGAGTCAGTCTGTCCTCCATTTTAGAGCTGCCATTTCAGATTTTCCTGCAGAACTTTTCACAGTTAATTAAACTTTTCATCGTATGAAGGGTGGTGAATGCCTTCGTTGTACAACAGCCAGTTCTCTCTCTGGAAAGACCTAATTGGTCAGTCTCTAGTCATGGGCTAAAGCCTAAAAAGAGAGCTGAGAGAAGTTGCACAAGTCTAGTTTTGTCTTGGACAACATGCAGAAAGATTATTGTGGAAGCTTACAGAAAAATGTCTGCTTAACTTTGCTACTTTAATAAAATTCAGTAGCCTGTCAAGGAAGCCACCAGACTTAAAGCAAATTGCTCCAGCCTACTATTGTTCAGTCTGAATGATTCATATTCTGAAATGGCCACTGTGCACCAGCCCTGACCTTTGCTCATGTTACACAGTACAGTTTCTAAATGTTATTAAAGAGGATGACACCAGATGAAATCATGGAGGTTTTTAGCTGTGGTGAAAGTTTCAGTAGTAATGCAGAAGTGAAAGCTGTTCTGGTCATTTATTAAAAAAACGTAATGTCTGATGCCTAACCCAAACAGAGATTTAGGTTATATTTGACTGAGGTCATGGTGAGATAAATTAGGATTTACAAAATAAAATTAGAACAAGTACACTGAAGAGTTTAACTCAAAGTGGAAACAGAAATGTGTTGGACATGTTTGTGAAAATGCGAGTCAGCACTGCATATGAACCCATTGGAGACGTGCAAGGCTTATAAATGGCTGCCCTGTGAATTGAACTGACTCATATTATTTTGGCAAACTGAAACATCACGATGCCAGTTCTGGATGCTCAAGAGACAAAAAAAAAAATCCTAATTGGGCATAGAGTCCTGTTCTGTAAGGCCATGTATTCAATTGCACCAAATCTAAAATGGCTGCCAACAGACAGCTCTTTAAAAAAAAGAAAAAAATGTCCATGTAACCTTTACTCAAGCCGTTCTGGGGAAAATCACCGAACAGTGCTCTGCTGAAGGAAGCTCATGCTGTATCTTATCTCTGTGCCCTGTGAGAGCCCTGGTGTGCGTTTGTCAAGATGGAGCAGAGATAGATAGGGCAGTTCAGTCCAATGCTGGCCCATAGCATTTGAACAGACCTCAAATACTCTTTCTTGTCACCATTCATCATCTCTTAGGTCATTTTCAGTGAAGTATCTCAATTACATTCTGACAATGACAACTGCTGTTACAAATGTCTTAAAGGTGTTTGCACATTCAGCTCAGTAGTGTTTTTGTGTCTAAATGGGGTGCTTGTGAAGGCCCTTCCTTGGTTTAATGAGCACTGTTGATTAACGGTGCGGCACAAATAAAGGGCCGGAAGATAAGGTTAAGAGATTTGGTCAAGGTAAGGGTAATCCAAGTATCCCATTTAGATTTTACCTTGTTATAGTTCAGAGCAGTAAATGCATTTCTGAGCTGATTAATTTGCCAATGCAAACTATTGGCCTTACTGAAGCCTCATTAAAACTAAGAAGTGACTGCTGTGCCATGCCTGCTTGATGTTGGGGGAGGAACAGTCCATTTAACCACTATGCAACCCACTTGTGCTTGTCTGTTTCTCTCCTTTGTCTGTGTTCGCAGTTCTAAACAGAGCACCCTGTGTGTCAGGAAAACTATATCCTCACACACAAAGAGAAGGAGAGAATGAACAGTAAATATTCAAACTACACAAAACGGTACAGAGGATTTATGTTTTTTTTTTTTTTTTTTTAAACTATAGGGAAAAAGTTCTTCAGGCAGACACAGATATTTTGCCTGTCTCTCAATACCCCCCTAACTCTCCACTCTCTTGGTCAGTTGTTCAACAGAAAAACGGATCGATAAAGAGTTGAAGCTCTCCGTGCCAAGTGACTCCTCGTAAATGGGTACTTAAACTTTTTCTCTTTTCCCCCCTCCCTCCTTTTGGTGGGGTGAGATGAGGAGCCAAACGGACTTGGTGTTTAAAGTGAGAAAATGAAAGCTGTGGTTCCTAATGTCCTGTCTAAGTGGATGTCTCTATGTGTGATGAAGCGTGAAGTGCTCTGTAACCCTAACAAAATGACTATCACTGTGTTCCTGTGCTTTTAAATGGCCTCCTCACTGTCACTATCTCTGCCTCCATCCTCCTCAGTATGAAATGGGAAGGCAAAATGGAGGACATCCATAAATAGAGTAATTGCATGAAGGGCAGGTGTTTATTGTACCCTCAGCCCTCACACACTCTATAATGATCCAAAAAGGTCAAATTGTTAATGGTGCTCGAACTTCATATTTTCCTCTGTCCATACTGAATATTGTATAAAGTTAGATTATGTGTAGTCTGTTTAATCTTCTATGATAGTTCACACCTCAAAACACAAAAATGCTCAAACTGCAAATTTATCCATGTGCTTGCCACAACGATGGATACGTAATCTTTTTTTATATAACTTCATTAAATCACAATGGACTCCTGCTAGTGATCAACAAGTGTGAGTTTCGAAGTCAACACAAATCTGTTGGGGTGAAAAACTGTAGCTTATTGTGTTGAAAACGTATGTGACTCGGACTGCAGCGGGTTTCCTTCAGGATTTCTCAGGAGTTTTGCTGCATTCAATTTACCCTCTACCTTCAGAAGCTGCTGCAGCGAAGCCTCCACACAGCATGACGCAGCCACCATCACACTTGTGGGGATAATGTGTTTGTAGTGGTGAGGAGTTACTGACTTGTGAAAGCAGTGGGCAGAATTCATAAAATAAGCCTAATTCCACGTGGATCCTCCACTTTTGTAATGCCAGCTTCCTCTATAGTAGCCCGTTGGTTTTATAGGTAGTGTTTCCATGTCAGCTTTAGGATTGTGTAGACCTCCTGTAGACATCTTGGTGCTCTTCTTCACTAAATGTTGCACAAGTACAGTGTGCTCTATAGAGATGAGCAAATTTTTTCATGATATTAAACTGATGAGTCATGTGACTTAGCTTTTCTCTAAGTAATACTTTAGAGTGACAAATCACTCAAGTGTTTGTAATGCATTTATAGTACTAGCCCAACTTTTTTTTTTAAATATTAAATGAACATATAAAGGGAATGAATAGTTTTTACAGATGTTTTACATTCTGTGATGATGATCTTTGGTGCAACAGTTTTTCTATGTGTCTGGCTTCTGTATTGCCAATGAATTTACCACAAAAGTTATTTTAGTCTAACACAATTTATTGAAACATTGTAACACAGACATGATTTAATAAACAAAACTTGAACTATAATCGAAGGTTTCTTTAAAAAAATCTTGACATTTTATATTTTTGTACCATAAATCCCTTTTGAAGAAAACATTCTTCCTTCATTCAAATGATTTTCATGTAAAAACTACACATTTTAAACATGGCTTAAAATGTGTTGATTTAGTGTCCCCTTCTAACAAGTCGTCTGTTTTTATAGTAATCTAATTACAGACTTGTGGGGCATGAATGCAAAGCCAGTTTGCTTATTGCTCTTCTACAAATGTTAAGAGATGCAAAATCAATGGTTTAATTCAACATTTGCATTTCTAATGTTGGCATTTTCCAAACTTTATCCCTCTTGAGTCTCGCGCCATTCCCTATAGCCCCAAACAAAACATGGCTGCAAGAGGGGTGGATGTGACTCAAGTCAAAGCGTGTGTTAAAGTGTACACTAATCCTCTGGTACATACATGAAGAAGAGTTCAAGACAGTCTCGTAATCATGCTTACCTTATACTCTGGGTTTTTGTCAGAGGCAAGCGTGAGTTTATTAGAAGTACCTCTGGGTCCATTTCATTCAAACATTTGTGATGTGACCATGTGCTGCTTATTCCTTCAAAATTAAGTATTTCATGTTGTAGCATTTAAAGCTGATTTGATTTTTTTTTCCTTTGAGCCATTTTGTTTATTTTTAGTCACAGTGCTCCTTTGTAAGTTTTTTTTTTCTTCCTTATTTGCTTCATAAAATGTCATCATGCATTCAGATGCAAATATGAAAAAGCAGCTTCTGCACATGAATTCAGTGAGACTCTTAATGCGAATGTTTCTGGAAGAAATGTTGCTGGTAAATACTGTTTACATCTGCTAAAGGGGTTTGAATGGGAGAAATGGATTTTTGTTGCAGCAAAAGTCGTCAGAAGCTGATTTCCCACTTGGAGCTCTGGATTAATGACATGGGAGATGATCTCAGCGTTGCTCTTGCTCAGTACAGTATGTATCCTCTAATCTTTCTCGCTGTGCTGTTGCATGACCACCAATCCTGTTACTACGGAACTCCAGACGCTATCTATTCTCAGCCTTACCCATTTTGATCTGAATGAATCTGCCCTTTATAAACACCTGTCAGGAACAAAAGCCACTCCCGGGCTTGTCACTGCTGAGTTGTTTTTGTTACCCCCGCTGCGATATTTGCTCAGGGTGCCAAGTTCATTTAATCATATTCAGTATACAAACGCTACAGCCGTGATTTATGAGGACCATGCTGGCTGTCGTACAGAAAATTCTCATGCACCAGCGTCTTCTGATTCAGTCATGTTGCTAAAAACCATAAGTACCTAAAAAGGAATTGTCCATCCAAAAAAAGAAAAGGGATCTACACAGCCGGATGAGCTAAAGACGATTTCTCTCAGTGCTCTGAATATCTTTCACTGAAACAGACGAGAGGGGCTTGTAGCTGTATTGAGCACAAAAGTTCACATGGGTTGGTCTAAGTCCATTGCCCTTCGTAAATAATTTGCCCTGTTCCACCACCGTATTCACTTACTTTGTCATGATTTGGTAAAATCAAATATTTAAGTCCAGTTAGTACTCCTACAATCTCTTTTTGCTTGATGTCTTGCACAAAGTTGAATGAGCCATCTTTTAACATTGTTTTCATGTTTGTTTCTTTCTCTCCCCCGTCTTTGTTTCAACTTCATCACCCCTCCTTTTCTGTCATGGGCCTATCCATTCTTTTCTCTTTTTTTTTTTTTTTTTTTTCCTTTTCTGGGTAACCTTCACTTTCCTCCTTCCTTTTTCACTTCCCCTCTGCTCTTCCTACCATTACTCTCTCTCCTCACTGCCACTCACCCTTTTGTCCATCATTACTTCCTCCTCCCTCTGCCATTATCAGATATCCGCCTGCGTGTCCGGGCGGAATACCTGGAGCACGAATCGGCATTACGCAACGGCGTCGCCTCGGACAAGCGGCAGCCACTGGAGCGGCAGTTTGAGTTGTTCAGTCAAGCGAGTTCGCTGCTGCGTGCCAGAGACCTGGGATCCATCGTCTGCGACATCAAGTTCACGGAGCTGGCCAACCTCGAGGCTTTCTGGAGTGACTACCTGAGCGGAGCTCTGCTGGAGGCCCTGAAGGGAGTATTCATCACGGACTCTCTGAGGAACGCAGCGGGCTCCGAAGGCATGCGCCTGCTGATCAGTGTGGACCAAGACGACTACGAGGAGGGCCGAAGGCTGCTGAGAGCTAAGAAAATGATGTCATCCAGTAATGATGGGCACCCAGAGACTCACTGGGATTCATAAACTGATCAGACTCTCTGGGGTGTATTATATTAAACTTAAAGAAGAGAAAAGGGAGGAATGTAATTAATAATGGGTACAGGCAAGCTTGGAAGCATTTGAGGCCTCCATTTGTTGCATTCCATTTAATGACCACTAGATGGCAGAACTCACCATTGGTTCTTTTGTGTTCATAAGGAGCCTTTCTTTTTGCCTTTTCTTTTTTTTTTTTTTTAAGAACTGTCAAATTTTAGTTGGAAGTGTATTATTTGTAAATGAAATATAAATAATAATGTATCACTGTATTTTTTTTTTCTTTGGATTCATGCACAGGTGCTACATCAGGATGACACAGGATATATCGAGATTTTTTTCTTAGTCTCTGAGAACTGGAACAAGCAAGCCTGTGTCACCAGATCAAGTGGTAAGCCCCTCACAGCTTTATCTGTCTTACAAAATAGGGTTAAGGCAACTGGGCTACCACAAATGATGTAAAATACTAAGTTTTGGTTGACGCAAACACATAAAGCACATGGGTGTCCCTACCTCCTTATTTAACTAACTTTTTTTTTTTTTTTTTTAATGTGTAACCATGGACATTTCAGATTCCAGCATGAGTTTAAAATTCCCAAATCCAAAAAGATCAATTTAACCAGAACGTCAAGATTGACTGTTGGATACTTCTTTGGGGGTTTGGAAAATAATAATAGCTTTAACTGACAATTATTTTTATTGGATTCTGTTAAAAGTATAAAGTAACCTGCCAATAAAAGTTTCTGGTCTTCAAAGAAAAAATTAGATGTGGAAAAGTGGGCTGCTCTCACAACAGATTGACCCAACTTTGGATAGAGTCCACATCTATATCTAGATAACAAACACTGGAATTTCCAGCCCTGTGTACCATGATAACCCAACTTGTGATTGCTGTGGTCAGTGGATACAGCAGTTGCCAGTAGATGACAGCAGTGATTAGGGCTGGGTCTCAACAGACCATGGAAGATTCATCATCACAAGCTTGTCAACGGCAGCCCGGATAATGCAGCAGTGGCTTGTGTCCGGGTTTCCAGCAAGGCCTCAGCAAGTGCTTCTCTCAGCAAGTAAGGCACAGGACAGTGCATCGGTCAATAGAAGTGATGTTGGGGAGATCAAAATCAAAAGTGCACATCCCAGCTCCACTCAGCCCTGCTATGTAGGCCCAGTAGAGTGGCTCATGGACAGCTGTCGACTCACCCTGCTGGAACTAATGCCTGGACTTCACTCATAGAAGACGATCAATAAGCCCCTTCACTCTAAGTCCCTTCATACAGGCACGACTTAAGCAGGCAGACACTGTCTGAAGTGCAGGTCTCTGCAGGACCGGGCACAGAAAAGGACAATGGACAGATTTCCATGTTTACTTTTGTGTGTATTTGTTAAAGGAATTAATTAATGTGTGTTTGTATTCTTTCATGAGAAGAAAGATTAATTCAATCAGGGGAACATTTTTGTTAAAGAAATTTACTTTATGAAGGTCAATTCTTTTTGTGGAAATCTTTATAAATAAGAAATAATTTCCTGTGAATAATAAAGAGTTTTGATGGCCTAAAGCTGTTTACATTTATTACCTGTTTGCGTCTCTGAAACTATCACCACTTGTAATCTGAAATTGTCTCCCAACTCTGAGGTTATTTTGAGCAGTTGTTTGAAAATTACGTGCCCTCCCCCTGCCCTGAAATGGTCTGAAGTGCTCCATTGAATGCAGGTCATCGTGGATCATGTCCTTAATTAGTTCTTGCTTTAAGATATCGGCATGATGAAACCCAAGAATAGCGTGTACCTCTAACATGTTAGTAATTCAACTGCTGTTTCTGGTTTGGCCACTTTAATTTCTTCTTCCATTTATGTGCTAAATTAATTGGACATGAAACCATTTTTTTCCCATCTCTAACATAATTTCCTATTGATGGCACCTAAAGTGTAACTGTAAATAATAACGGTATCATGTTTATTTAAGGTTATTTAAAGCTTTAACATTTAACCCTCACATATTGATCATGTTCTGTCCCTCCACAAAAAAAACAAACATTTGTTATCACAAGCTATTGCTTCACACTTTACTAAGACATGAAAGCCTAACAGCGATAATTCATGTCATGTCTATATTTTAATATTATTATATTCAAAGTGAAAATGGTGTGTAGAACTGTTAGGATCTATTATATAACCTCGTATAACCATTACATGGTTGTACAATAACATCAGAAGAGTTAAACACTGGTCTCACTTCTATGTCATAAAAATGTCATAAGTACAATTTATAAATACAAAACTTGACCCAACTAGTCTGTGGATTCAAAGCAGTGGTAAGAAACCTTGTGTGTGTGTTTTGAACACACATACACTTGCTGAAATGGCAGCTCAGGTCCCTCCATAGTCTTATGACCCTCACAGTCTTTCTTTTTATGTCTGTTTTAATATCGGCTCAGAATAAATAGATTATTATTTGATAAATGGCCTGTATTGTATAGCGCTTTACTAGTCCCTAAGGACCCCAAAGCGCTTTACATATCCAGTCACCCACCCGTTCACACACTGGTGATGGCAAGCCACCCTGGGGCGCACTGACAGAGGCGAGGCTGCTGGACACTGGCGCCACCGGGCCCTCTGACCACCACCAGTAGGCAACGGGTGAAGTGTCTTGCCCACCGACACAACGACCGAGACTGTCCAAGCCGGGGCTCGAACCGGCAACCTTCCGGTTATTATTTGATTAATGTTTGGTTATTTTTACATTGTAAGGCACTAGCAGGCACACAGCATTCTTGCATTCATACGGTGCTATTCTAGTCTTAGTGACCAGTCGCCACAAAGTGCTTTTGACTACAAGCCACACTTTAACCTTATATTAACACAGCACTTCATTCTATACACTTCAGGCACCATCTACCTGAGAAGCATCTGTGGACTGTGTGAGGAAGTCAAAGTAGGACAAATGTGCACTCCACACAGAAAGGCCACAACCAGGATTCAGACAAACAGACCTGACTATGAGGTGATGTTGTTAACCACTGCAGCGCTGAGCCGCCCTATTTTGGAGCTTGTGTCCATGTCAAGACATTGGCTGAGCTCTGTATGACTTCTGTTCCTTATGTGAACCCTATATGATTGATTCTACAGTGTTTTGCTATTACACTGTCCACATGATCCTTCAAAGACCTGCAGGTGCCTGTCTCTGTGGGAACAGACTTCTCATGATGGTGTCAAGGTCCTCCTTGAACTCTGTCACCACAATCCCATAAAGAAATCCACAGAGACAAGCCATGTAGAGTTTTCAGTTTCAAACTTGTGTTTAACCACCATTTTATTTTATTTCACTCACACTGGTGGATCTAAATTCAATCACTATAGATACAAGTCAAGATCTTTGTGCAATTTAAAATATTTTCATTTAAGTGTATATTTTACAATTTAGAACAAGTCATCAAATTTCAGACTAAAAGAATGTGAATTAGGTTTTGTTGCTGCTGTCAAATGTCAAAACAGATCAAATTTGACCATATGTATGTAAGGGTTAACATGTTTGTAATAAATATCTGATGCCGTCCTTACAGCCTAACTAGAGACATGGAATCTATTCGGTGACATGCAAGTAGATCTTTTTGCCTCCAGGGTGAACACACTGCCCCTTGTTCTTCTTCATAGGCGAACAAGATGCACCCCAGGACACTTAATGCACTAGCCCACCAATGGCCAAATGTGCTTCTGTATGCATTTCCCCCAGTGGAAACGATATCTCCAGTTCTAGAGAGAGTACACCTCACTCTGATTCTAGGAGCCTGTTGGTGGCCAACAAAGTCGTGGTATGTGGAGATAATCACCCTATTAGCAGCAAGGCCTTGGCAAGCTTCCTCTCTGCAGGGTGATGGAAGTGATTCATCCACACCCGGATCTCTGGCACCTTCATGCTTACCTGCTGAAAGGTCAAATTTGATAGTTAAGGGTCAGTTCTCTCTTGATGGCCTCGGGGATGTATCGCGCCCAAATGCCACATATTTACCCAAGTTCATTCCTGCAGTTTATAGCTCAATTGAATTTGAGCTTCTGAGCTTTTGGTCCCCTCCTTTTGGATCTGAGAAGCAGAGGAGGATCCATTCTCTGTGTCCGGTGTGTGTGCTACGTACCTACATTGAGAATGTTCTTTTTTGTGACGAGTTGTTTGTCTGCTTTGTTAATCCAGCCAGAGGTAGAGCTTTGTCTAAACAGAGGCTGTCCCACTGGATTATAGAAGCTATCTCACTGACGTACAGCACTAACGGTGAGCCCCAGGTGTGAGAGCTCATTCCGGGTACCTGTAGCTGCACCTAGTTGGCCATCACTGCACACTTTTGTCAGGTGCTATCGTTTGGACATTACAGCCCCTTCGGTAGCTCATACTATCCTTTCTGCTGGGTCACACACAAACACACTAATGTGCTGGTAGTACACCGTGCAGAGCGAGGCGTGTAAATTTGTCGCATACTTAGGTGTTGTACAGAGTGAATCGACTGAAAGGGAACGAACAGTTATATCTATAACTTCTGTTCCCTGAAGAAGAGGAACGAGGTACAACACAAGGTTCCACCTGCTGCACAGCTTGGTTCGGTAAGGGAACAGCTAGCAAACTGAGGGATGACTGTGATGACGGGGGTACATGTGCAGGCGTGGCCATGCGCATGTCATCACTTCAGCCAGGACACACTGGGCGTGATATCCCATACTTATGTGTTGTACCTCATTCCTCTCCTTCGGGGAACAGAAGTTACAAATATAACTGTTTGTTTTTGGACAGATGTGTGTTTTTATTTATGATCCTGAAGAAACACACTGAAACATCTGTAAAACAAAAAACAAAAGAAACCAAACTCAGTGTTTTTTTACAGATATTTTCCACACTTTTAGACAGTATATCATGTAAGGAAGTATGAGGGAACAATTTGATTTATAAAATCTTTAACTTTATAAAGAATCTACAGAATCGTTCGATGAGGGGGAAAAAAAGAAAATAAGGGGCATTACAACCAGAAAGCTGATTTTCTTGTAACATAACAGATGTTGATTTGTGGTGAATAGATGCGAGTTATTTCCTGATGGTCGGTGAGGTCTTTGAGTTTTCCCTGGGCCTACTTCGAGGTAATGAAGTCCTCTGATGTAGCCCAACACGCTCCTTGGTCACATGAATAAATGATGTAAATGTCGGCAAAAGGGCACTTTTTGAAGAGCCACCTCATTTCACTTAGTGACCCTTCACAGGCTTTGACTTTTTCTAATTAGTGCATGTCATTTTCAGCCAGTTAATTATCCTGAAGGTTAGACAACACCCAAACAACTCTTATAATTAATTTATAAAATGTTGTATCTTAGCAGTTATGTTTATTTAGGTTGCTCTAATAGTGCTATATAAGAAAGCTATAAAACCTATAAGACTCTTAAATATTTAATACACTGTTGCATCCATGTCACAACGCTTAACGCTGTCTTTAAAGACGCCACCATTACTGGATCGGTTAAGAGCACTCTGGCAACACCCCACGTCTAAAAAGCTGCTGAGTGTACAAATGAAGTTTTATTATTGAGTTGCCATCATGGAGAACAGTAAGCGGCACCAGCCCTCTGGGAAAAACCTGATAGGGCCATTTCTACTCTGTTCAGAGTGTGCCTTGTTTGATGGCCAGCTAAACTGCCCCAGGCTTGCCTTGGGGAAAACTGAGATTTTTGAAAGCCCGGTTCTCACCACGCCCAGCCTCAAAGCAAAACCAGCGACGTGATGCCCACAGGGATCCCCAGACACTCTGCTTAAGAAGTCTGCAAAACTACTGAGGTCTAACTCAAAGGATGCTGCCATGTTCCTCCTCTGAACAATGACTCCCTCTTGGATGGCCCCTGCCACTATGAGAGATTTGTTTGTCAGAGAAATTGGGACGCATATCTGGAACGCTCAGGAACATAATGCTCACAAATATCCAAGGACGAGACAACACGTCCCGCCGTTATTTCTGTCCAGCAGCTATCTGCTGCAAAACTCTTCATGAGGCTCCTCCATCACCTTCTGATAGTTTTTTCTGTGAAGAGCAAGAGAATTAGGTTGAAGTTGGTACGAGCACTGATAAATCTCTCCCAACTTTCCAAGAAACCATCAAATCTTCTTGGAAAGTCTTCTGATCAGTCAGGATTAAAATGGTGCTTAATTGTCTGGTGGTTAAGAATCAAGAAAAACAAGCAGCTAGCTTTGCCTACTGCTCCTTCTAATGCACACTAATTATTAACACAATGCATTTTGTTTTACAAGCGCCTCTTTTTACAGGACATGCTTCAGAGAGGCTTTGGGGTAACTATCTACTCCCAGCTTCATGATCTCTTGCCAAGAGATCATTTGTGTCACTTGTATGTTTGTGTGCAAATTCACACAGCTAAAAACATTTTGCAGGATTGGAAGGTAGAGGTCATGATGGTGGTGGTGCACAAACAGTGGAAGAACTCTTTAAATGATGTGAATCTGGTGTGTGTGTGAGGTTGTGATCTCGCAGTGTCCTTCTAGTGTCTTTATGGCAGGCTATCAGCAGCTAACTGGCTGCTGGTTCCAGCTTTTTAATCTTACACACAGGCGCGAACATTATTCATCAAACTCTGCAGGAAAGCGAATAAGTGCATCACTCAAAAGTCAAACTATTTCTTTGAAGAACACTTTCACCTTCTGGTGATCGAGGTAGCACTACAGGTAAAGGGTCTCTTTGAATCTGATTGCCAGCCATACCAAACTCCCAAAGTCTGCCATGTTCCCAGCCTAGGCTACTGCTGACCCAGAGAGCCCACGCCCCATCACCGCCGCCACAATCACCCCTCCTTTGCGGCTTCAGCAGAGCTTTCGGTCAAAAAAACTCCCTTCATGTCTCTCAAATCTACATCCAAGAGAAGCTTTTGTAGATATTTTAAAGCACGTGGTAGGGTAGGGAAACTATCCGACCAGTAGAAGCTGAGGCAGAAGGGAACCAGTGATGGAGTCAATTTTTTATTTTATCAATCGACCACTTTCAACATCTGTTTTCATTTTCTGTTACCTACAACATAACTTGGAGAAAACTAAATAAATCTGGCATTTTTTGTACACCACAGCTCCGTGCACATTTGGTGAAGTGAATGTTCAGCTGATTGCCTAAACCACTTCATCGAGACATCAGAGGTGGTTTTGTGTTCGATGGTGCAAATTGTATTGGGGTGCAAAAGCTAATGTAATACTGGGTTGTGTGGCAGGGGACTGGTCATCATCCCGCTGAAGACTTAATTCCACTGTCCGCAGGTGTTCTTCTCACCTCCTTGATTGGATGGAGACTCAAGTCATCTCATGGTAGCTCAGGCCTAAATCAGTCTCCTATCGAAACGTGTCATCTAAAGCTGATAGACACTATAGCCTTCAGTCGGCCCGCTGGGGATGCTGTTATTGTACGTATACCCTGCAGCACATCGTACATTCCTCTGATGGGGGAAATGCTGTGGCTTTTATTGAGGGGGAAAAAATTAGATTAGGTGATTCTTCTCCGAAGCCATCTTCCTTGGTTTACCTCTCCGTGGTTGGTAGTCAGTCGCAGCAGAGTCCACGCAAGCCTTTTAAAATACAACATATGAGCACTTTTTTTTTCTTTTTTAAGATGCCTGGATGTGAGGTTGAGGTTGGAAGTGTTGTTACAAAAAGTGATTTCCGGTACTTTCAAAAAAAATGTTTTGTATTTAAATTGCTGCAAATGAATTGTTGGCCTGTAATCTGCAAAACATATATCAAACATCTCTCTCATGAAAGATATTAAGTTATTTTGAGCCATAGACAACATTCATGTGACAGGGTAGAAGCTGCAATCAGTTATTGGAAAAGTGACTTTTATATTCCCTTTATTTACCCTGCTAAAAAGCCTCATTGGCATTAAAAATGTCTTTTAAAAAGAGGGATCTGGTCAAGACAGCAGCAAAAATTGCAATAAAAATAACTTAACAACTCTACAGAGATGTTTTAGGTGGGCAAAAAAGACTGGATTGGTTACAGTGTGTATACAGTAACACGAAACCCTATAGGTACTTGCAAAATAGGTCATTTCTTGTATTGAGGGATTATTTTATATATAATCCCTCAATACATCACGTTAACTGCAGTCTTTTACCAATATAAGCAAAGAGATTGCACATTAAAAAAAACACAAAAAAACACCGGAAATATTTTTTGCCACAACACTGAATTGGTAAATGAAATACGACATAAAACCTCATTTCAGTCACCCTGTTTGAGACCTCATGCTGAGCAGAAGGCAGTGATCTCCGTCTGTCTGTGTGTGTCGCTTTCTTCTGCTACCTGCAGGTGGCAGCATAAAGATGCATGACCAATTTGCGAAGGCCTCATATTCAAAACAGCAGAGCTGGTGAAAATCAGCTCAGCGGCATCATGTCAGAACCGCACGCGTCAAGAAGTTACAGAAGTTGGAGTGGAATCTCCTTCAGCGTTGATTCAATCTGATGTTTAACTGCGGGAACTTTGCTGCTTCTTTTATGCGCGTTTTAACCGGATTATTATGCAGGGCGTCTCAGATCTAGGGTCACGCCGGGCCTTTTAAACGTCTCTCAGCCGCAAAACAAACCTGCTGCCGTAAAATTAAAGTGGCAAAACAGCAGTCACAGCGTGACGTTTGTTTGTTTGTAATTACGCCTCCGAAATGCTGCTGATTGCTCATTTACCTCTGATGGGGGGCGTGACCCCCCTGCCTGCACTATTAGACGACTGTCTCGCCTCGCCTCGCTCACCGCTTCCTCGCCCTCTCTCACGCACGCGCTTCTTTCTCCTCAGCAGCACCACAGCCACCGGGTCGCCATGGAAACCGCTGAGAGACATACGTCGAGGGTGAGGGATGGAGAGAGAAAAAGGGACAACGAGGGACAGAGAAAGAGAGAGAGAGGGGGGAGACATGAAAAGGTTAGTGTGTTACCATATGACAACACCCCACCCTCTCCTCACCTCTAACCCCCCCAAACCCACACCCACAGCCCCTCACTTTAATGCTGAGCCCCTAACCCAGAACAACTGCCCCTCCACACAAACACACAGTGGCCCCCCTTACACGTACCTCTGCCTCCCCCGTATCCTCCTCTCCCCCATCATTTTGCTCTCCATCCCTCTCTTGTCCAGACAGGCTGCTCGCATGGCGGGGATGGAGACGTTCACCGATGGAAGCACTGGTAAATTTTCACACCCACAAAAACAAAAAGAAAAAAGAAAATTATTCTAAGGGGCGGAAGTGCAGGGACTTAACTATTTTCCTCCATGTGTCTTTTCACCCTTTACTGTCTTCAGCTGTGCTGTACACTTCCTCCTTCTCACCTTCTCACATCACAATCTTTCTTTTCTGTGTGAATTCAAGAGGGTTTTTTCTGTCCACTTGCGGGGGAGCCCGACTTTTCCTCATGGCAGGGTCCTGGGGAAAGGCAGTGCAGGGAAGAGAGAGGGGTAGAGAAATATCGGTCCTAATGATTTTTTGTGCGGGGCTGGGCTTTTTCTTTCTTTTTTTTATTGATTAGAACGAAATTAATTCACAGGAGCAGCCCTCGTGTTCCGACTCTCTCTCTCTCCCTCGCTCCCTCTCTCTCCCTCCCTTGCTCCTTTGCTCCGTGGACGAATAGCGTTGTGTCTTCTTGCCTGCTCTGCATGTTGTATGATCGCGGGAATATTTGATTCAGAATGTGCTCGGTGTTATGCATAGCCCATACGGAAACCACGCTGCAGCTGCATACCTGCAGTGCTTTCACGGTGTGCGAATATTACGCACGTTGTTAATCTCATAAACACAGAAAGATGGGTGTGTGTGTGGTTTGTTTCCATTGTTGCTGATCGCATTTTTATTTTTTTTATTTTTTTACATGTAGCCCTCACATTTGAATTCATGCACGTCACGCCGCCGTCTGGGTCTGGGCTTGAAGGAGAATTAGTGCTCAAATCGAGACATCTCCAGTAATTTTCTCTACTCAGTCTCCATTGTTCCGCTGATTCGTCTTCGCTGTGTATTCTCTTTGTTGTTTGGCTCATAATTGTGACAAAAAAAGATAGGCCACGGCTCGTTTGTGCGCTCTTTCCGCACACGCGGGTGTGAGCGCGACTGCAGGCCAGCTGCGGTTAATGGGCAACCTGTGTCTTAATTCGTGCATAATGTAAGGCAGCAGTTTACAGGCAGATTCTCTCCCGCTGTGGGTTTTTTAATCAGTGTGGTCGATATTTGCTCGTCGGTATCCCAATGTCCGCACATAGCAAAGAAACACCTCTGGGTGGCGAGGGTCTGATTCGCCGCCGAAGGGAAATCGATGGACAGACTGAGTTAATTATGAGAAAATCAATTAAAAGGAGGGGATCTGTGGGCTTTATAAGGCCGAGCAGGAGGCTCGAGTCGGCAGAGGAGAGGAGGGGAGCAGCCGGTGCTTACCTCTGTGCATGGTCGCTGCGCGATGCCCCCGCCGATCATTTGGCAAACCGCTGTGCTGCAGCCTTGACTTACACCGTGTGGAAACGCCTCTGCGTGGTATCACATAGAGCACACCACCGGCATGACTCTTGGCGATCCCCCCAAAATCATCAGATACCCCCGATTCTTTGGCCAGCTGTTGATTTTGTTTACGCACAGTCCTGCTCTGATCCACACCCCAGCGTCTGCTGCGGGTTCGTTCAGCTGTGTTTTCCACACACACACCTCTTTCCTTTTTGACCTTTGCTCTTCTTAAAATATGAACGTGATCAGATCCTGTTTAGGGCCTGCATGTCGCATCTTGACTAAAGGTTTCTTCTGAAAACTTTGTCCCAAGCCTCGATCAATTCCATTGATGCCTCTTTATTTATTTTAGGGGATAGAAATGAGCTGCGTAATTACTGCTGCAGACTCAGCACCAGCGCTTTAGGACAGGGCCGAGTTCAAGTTCTTTGGAGTCATTTGCAACTTGTGACACTCGGTGTGTGTGTGTGTGTGTGTGTGTGTGTGTGTGTGTGTGTGTGTGTGTGTGTGTGTGTGTGTGTCGTAATATTAAAAAAGGCCCAGCATGTATGAAGAAGTGTTAACCACAGCGCACAGATGACTTTAAACCCCATAAGACTAAGACACACGTTATGGTCAACCGACAGTTCTCCTCACAGACCGCTGCACTGAAAGAGAAAACAAAGAAACGGGGCGACTTTCTTTTCGTATTTACCAATCACGTGTTTCACTCTATTATTTCACCCAGTTTGCATTTTCTGATTCTCATATTTAGAAACTTGTGTCTCATTAAAACTCTCCGACTTATTGCATATTCACAGCCGTGGCATCGAGGAACAAGTTGGGCTGTTTTTTTTTTCAAGACAAGAGAACTTAATTCACACCTGAACTTAATATAGGTTTATTATTATTATTGTTATTATTTATTTGCATTGCCTTCTCTGTTTTTTGGTTATCATATAAAATTTATGCAGACGCCTTATTTTCATAATTATTCGTCCAGATTTATTTAAATATTTTATTTGATATTCTCTTATGCGCCTCATAATAATAAATTATTTAATATTCAGTGAATTATACTTTGAATTGGAGCCTCCTCATTATCGTTTCTCATAATAGAATAGAATAGAATAGAATAGAATAGAATAGAATAGCCCTTAAAAATCAAACACGTAGTGTTCATCTATCAGAATGTGTGATTTTCCTTATTACAATTATCTGCATTTTTCATTAAAAGTGAATATCTTAAATTTATTATTTGGGGAAGCTATGGTTGAATTAAAAACCCAAACTTTTAAAAAGTATCAATTTTAATTTGATGAAAACTTTGCATAAAGTTTTAGGCTAAATAGATAAACTGCCTCCGAACCGTTTCAGCAGCACTGACAATATTTGTTCAGTTGAATATTTCAGATTTCATCTCGCTTTTTCCTCCTGGATGAGTTAATTTTCACATTTTATTTTGATATTTCTTTCTGGGAATATTTAGATATTATTGTGCTTTTTTGCATAAACTGTGAATATTTAAATATTCGAGTTTATTTCACCGTCATTTTCACAGTTGTTGCTTCAGCTTGTTAAAGTCGTATGCACGATATTCAAATTAGAATCCACAGCTGATTTTAAACCAGTAGAGAGGGAGTCACTGAGAGGCTGATGTGACGCCTGCAGTTTAGAGGCAGCCATTTATTTATTTCGACTTAAATTTCAAAGTTAACTTTAAAAAAAATTGCTGCAAAGTTCAGTAAAATTTAGAAACCGTAGCTGTCTTATTCAAACACGAGGCCTCGTATTTAATATACATTTGAATGTGTTATCAATTCATGTGCTGATTTCGATGTGTCGCACTTCAAAAACTGTTAATTACGGAAGTGTTATCAGTAAGATCAGCCCAGCGCAGGGCACACAGTCGACACTCGAATTATGGGAATATAGTTCTGACGAGATTTGTAATTTAGGATGAGACCTGAGCAGCCAAATGGTTTTATTTCTTTTTTATTACATAGGTAAGAGGCAAAAAAGAAATGTTTAAATGTAGGTGCTTCTTTAAAAAAAAAAAAGGAAACGCTTTTGTTTTAGCATTTTTCTGAAGTTTTTATAAAAACCAGGAATCACATATAAGGAATCTTACACACACATGGAAATTTAAAAATAAAACCTGCGCTCTCTTTTAAATATATAGATTTTTGTTCATTTAGCATTTGTAAAGGAGCGTGTTCCTGGGAGATTTTATTTATACTTTATATATTATTTAATGGGACTGAGCTGGCACCCTGACACCCTGTCCTGCACCTTATCAACTTCAAACAGACCACAAAACCGATACGTTCAATTTTATGGTTTATGTTAACGTGCATGCAGCCTGCTTCAAAGCTCATTTCATAAACGGTTTATTGGCTCAGGTTTGATGGTAAACAGCGCGATCGTGCCGGTGGGCTTTGATGTACATTTTTCTGTACGTTTTTTTTTTTTTTTTTTGGTCACTGGGCCACTTCAGTCGCTATCAGGCACCAGAGGCGATACAAAATAATCCGTTTTCTGCGCACGACTCTCCTCCCAAATGGTGCGGCGGCTCTCCGTGGCCCTGCTCACAATGCGCTAATGACCTCTGGGTCAAAGGTCGTTTGGCCAGTTCCTCAATTAAGGCGTTAAGATTGCAGTTGCACGATGCATCGCTGTTGTGAAGCGAAGGGACCAGAGGCCGGTATACAGAATATTAGGATTTCTAGTAGGTAAATTTCGCACCTCTGAATGTTCACCAAAGTGCAAAACACGTGTTTTAATAGTTTCTGTTAGAATTCAGTTTGTTTTTTCCTCACATCGTTTTGGGAACAAAACTGCATTTTAAATATTTAATATTTCTTTGTTTTTAGGATGTGGTTGATACTTGGTGTGCCTACAGCACAGCTTAGTTTTACTTGAATGTAATTGAATGGATACTTTTACACTTTGGTACAGAAAACATGAAGACCTGTGAGAAGCTATAGAACACATTGTCACTGTGGTGCATTATAGTTCCTATAGAGGAAAATCAAAAACTGTACGGCTGATTTTTGCTCTATGTGTGTGTGTGTGTGGGGGGGGGGGAGGGGGGGGGGATTGAGAGTGTTTACTCCCACTCCCTCCTCAACATAGTCATGTATCAGTTGTGGTTGTTGAATGTAATCAGTGGGCACTTCCCGATCATCGCTGCATCGATTAGCTGATAAATGTTGGTGGGATTAATCATCCGAGATAGATCACTTTGTCGATGTCATTGTCTTTCTTACCCTGCCGTGCCACGCAGACCTAGGCTTCGCCAGCACAGACAGGACTTCAATAAGTGACAACAGAAAAGTGATAAATTGATCAAAAATGGCCGCAATGAAACAAGCCTCTTGTGAGGCCGCACATGTCCATTACATGAGTGTGTCTGCGGGGTTTGTGGTTGGAATACATCAAGGGCTCAGGGTTAAAGTTCAGCTTCATCCCAGACTGATGACCCTGCAGACTGACTGACCTTTTTTGGGGGAGGAGGCTGCACATACTGGACCAGCTAGAGAGAGAGGGGATGGGGGGGAAAGGGGTAGAGATGGGGAAAAAATGAGGCGAAATTTAGGACAGAAGGGAGGAAAAGCGAGAGCGAAGGTGAATCTAAAGAGGATGTCGGCGGGAGGGAGAAGCAGAGGTGCATGGTTACCGCAGTGGACCTTGAATATATCCTTGTGGTTTTGGTCGATCTGTTCAGTTGCGGTCTCCCCTGGTTTTTGTGTTTGGCTCTGCTTTTGAAGCAGTGAATTAACACCTGACCCCGGCTTCTGACCCTACCCCCTTCCTCCAGCTACCCCCTCCAGATTAGCAAATATGTGCTATCTGGTTTGGACACACACACTCACACGCACGTATTTATACAGCAACACAAAAACACAATCACACATGTACACACGTACGTACTTAATGTATAGAGAGTTTAAAAAAAAGGACAATGCAGCAAGTGTACAATGTCACACAACCTTTGCACATCCCATCGTCTGTCCACAGCTAATTCCCCCGAGAGGAGCCTCAGTGTGTCACTGCTTGTCACCATAACGGTCAGTCCGTAATGGCTGTCTCTCCCCACACAATGACCAGGGAGGCAGACTCCCCCACTGAGACACACACACACACTGACCCTCATTCATTTTTACCTGCACAGCAGAGCCTCCCCACACACACACACACACACTACAGGACGTGCTCCCACCCTGGCATCCTACCACACCCGTCAATGATCAGCGGCTTTTGTTCATACAGTTTGACAAAGGATTTGAGTTCGTCTATCAGAAAAAAAAAATCTTTCGAGTTTAATCTGAAAAATATTCACTGACAAAACAAAAACCGAATCTTTGTGATTTTCAGTGGATCCACACATTCATGTATAGTGTAAGCAGCCTGTGCTGAATGTGTTTTTTTGTATGAAACCTTCTAAAGAGGTCTGTGACAGGACAAAAGGAAAAGCAAGAGAGCAACACGGGTGTGCAAAGTCACTTCACTTTAAATTAAACAGCAAAGTCATTACCACAGCGCAATCGTTTTATCTTAGAATCTGCTCTGTTGCATCAGCCCCTGGCATATATTTCTCTATTTTAATGTAGAGCTTTTTTTCTGTATTTTGCTTATTTCAGGGTTAAATTCAGATTTTTTTTTTAAATTAAAATAATCTAATCCAGTCTAAAATCTTATAGATATGATTAAAAAAATGATGAGGCTCTAATATGATGCTTTGGTTCGGTTTGTTATTTGTTGTTTGTTGTTTGTTTTTAAAAGAGAGGGGAACTGAAATGAAGCGATACTAAAATCCTTTTTTTTTCAAAGCAGCACACATTTCATAGTTTTTCTTGATAGATTACTGAAAATATTTAAATGTATAATTTTATAATTTGGGGGATCTGACAGGAGAGAAATGAGGAGAAAGAGAAGGAAAATAAATTGAACTTGGTGTGCTGCAGTTATTAGTCAGCACCTCGTGTCCTCTTGCCTCCCTAATTAGAGATATTGTCATTACCAGAACTGTTTTTTTTTAAATCATCTAATCAATAAATCCAGAGTGTTTCAGCATTAAAGTATTGGCATAATTTAGGAGAGACCTAACACTGTAAATTAGTTTATGCTTTTTTCTTTCTTTCTTTCTTTCTTTCTTTTCTTTTTTTTTTTTTTTTTACCAATATTAAAAGATTTCTGTGGCTTCTGTGCCTTGATAGTTTCATTCAGACTCTCTTCTCTCAGCAAGAATCAAACTTCTAAGTCTTGGCAGTGTTACTGGGTCATGTTACCCATTGGGCATCTCTTTCCCCTCTCACCCCCATCTCCTCCACCCTATTGTGCTGAATGATGATGGCCGCTCTGGCCGGTAGGTGAGAGAGGAGGTTGGGAGTGGGGGTCTCGGCTCGGCTGGTCAGCAGGATTTGTAGTGCCCCCCCTCCGCCTGTGAGTGTCAGCAGAGAGCAGGCGGCGTGTCTGGCTCGATTAGGTTTCCTACCTATCTTCCCACTGTGTCAGACAGAGGAGGAAGGCAGCAGAGAGGGGGAGAGCAGCGTGAAGTTGCCCAGAGGAAAGGCAGGACAACAGAGGAAGCAGGAAAAATACATCTTTTTATCCCTGCTCTCTCCGTCAAAAGCCCTGTACAGTTTCCTCTTTCTGCGCGCCTCTCATTCTCCTGGTTTCAGCTCCTCCCTCCTTCCCTGCCTTTCTCACTTTGTCCTGCTCTCACCCAAACCCCTAATCCCCCTCCTTTTACCCCACACTCATTCCTTAATCTTAAAGCTCTTCTTCTCTACCAGCCCTTTATCAATTGTTCTCCCTGTACCTCTCTGTTACTCACCTCCTCCCTCTTCTTTCTGTCTATCACATCTGAACATGCCACCTCTCAGCATAACCCTTTTACACACTCCAGATGACTGCAGCACACCTTATTTTTTTTCTCCATCTGTTTTCCAGCATTTTTTTGCTTTGTTTTTGTTGCTCCGTTTGTTGTCTTTGCCATCATCTACGCATCCTCTTTTGTGCCACATCACCACCTCTTCGTCGTTCCTGGCCTCGTCTTTGAATGAGTTGCTGCTCCATCCACTGGTCTGCCTGACTCAGATGTTTCCATCACAGTTAATGTCAGAATAAATTAATTAGGGCTCATTTCTAAACTGTTTTTTCTTTGTTGGGAGAACTACAATGTGGTTGTCAGAAAGCATTTGCCAAATTTTTTTTTTCAACCCCAAGAAAGCTCACACCAATTTTAGTCACCCTGTCATTTTGTTGGATGTGATCAATTTTCTGTGATTTGGTCATTTTCAGCTCATCTCTGTTGTGTGAGGGTTCGGCTGTGTTGCCATGTATAGCTCGACATTTCCAGCCTTTCTCTCAGGGCCAAATGACGAATATGAAGTTTTCACTTGTGCATGTTGGAGAATTATCATGGACAGATGTTTCCATTAACAATTACATAATGAAATGACAACATAATGAGTGTTTCTTTCTTCAGCTGAGAAGCTACTTTCAGTTTCACAGCTAAAGTCTTTTTTTTCTTGTAGTGAGAGCGGGCTGTAATTTCAAACCCGGGTTTAACCACACAATGTTTCACAAACAGTCTTTCCGTGCCACCTCAGCACTGCTCATATTATTCAGATAACAAGAAAGCTTCTGTCATGTTCTACAAAACAGGATGTGTTTTCTTAATCTGTCAATGGCTCCGGCCCCTGAAAGACTTCATTTTGGCTGAGCAATGAAAGGCTCACAAACATCAATATGGCTGAGCAGGATAAGAAGAAAGAGCCATATTCCTGGTGTGTATCACTTTCCACCCCCCCCCCCCACCCCCCAATATCCTCACCCTATTTGTATGGTGCAGATATTGGGTCTCAAGCGAGAAATCAGGATTGCGTTCTCGCAGAATGGCAGCATCCGTCTGTTGAGCTGGAATAGGAATGTTATACGGAACCAATGCATCCGGACTGGCCTGGACATCTTGACAATACAACTTCACACTTTTTTTCTTCTCTCCCTCTCCGTCTCTCTATGTCTCTCTCTCTCTCTCTCTCAATAAGTTACTCGCCCTCCATCTCCATCACAACCACCCCGGCGTGGAGGAAGAGGTTTGGATTAGGCCTAAACACACAATCATGTCGGCTAAGCCATGACTGCCTGCTGATCACTATGGGTCCACCATGGAAATAAAGTCTGTGAAGAGAAGAAAGAGGGAAAGAGAGAAAAAAAAAACAACAACAACAAGAAGGAAATCCAGTCCACTTCATACGCCTCTCACTTCCATTCTCTTTGTGCGTTTAACGTGTGAAAACGGATTGCTGAAAGGATGTCAAGAAGCAAGAAGAAATAGATAGGAGGAGAAAGACAGTTATCCTTGCTTTCCCCGCGCCGGTCACACTACAATGTGCATGGTTGATAACTAATTCAAAAAAACATGCATGAGCTGGATTTATCTTTTCAAATCACTGGTACGTCTGAATGCGATTTAAAGGCTGTTTTTATGCAGCTGCCTGTGGCTGATCAATGCTGTTCCTCTTGTCATGCTGTGGGTCCATCACATTGGTATACAGCCTTTCAACACTGGGCGAAGGGACCATTTTGCATTGTCTATGGAGAACATTTGGTTTTCAGAGTATGATGTATATGGATGGGGCTTGGGACTGTATTGTAACTGTCAGTGCAGAGAAGAGAACAGCCTCGGCACTGCAGACAGCGATTTCACCGATGTGCAGTCGTTGCTTTTGCCTCCTGCCTTTCATTCTCTCTTGCCCCCCCCCCCTCCCGCCTTCCCAGTCCTCGCTCATCCTATTTTCAGCCTTTCATTTTTTACACAAGGGGAAAATGAGGAAGAACAAAACCAACATATGAAAACTAAAACATGACAGAGAGGGGAGGGGATGGTGAGGGAGGGGAGGAGTAACAGAGGAAGGAGAGGCAATCTCAGAAAACAAGAGGGCTTTCAAAAGTAAGGGATGAAAGCTAGTCAGGCTGTTATTTTTGAAAAATGATCCTTGTGTAGTGCTCCTCTTAAGAGCCAGGTACATATTATTTTATCTTCCTGAGGAGACTCAGCGAGGTGTTTCAACACACACGCACACACACACAAATAAAAAAAAAAACCTCAGTGATGCTTTCTTTAAAGTTGCACAATTTATTGTCTTTAATGGGATGCCCGACAGGTGTGTTTTAAATTGCTTATCGGCTTTGGCGTGAAATGTTTCTCTAATCACCTATCAAATTCTCAATTTTCAGATGCGCTTGCATTTTGACAACCAATTATTTAAAAAAAAGTTTTTTTATACGTCAAATGTATGCACCAGTCCAAACTGGCAGAGTGCCCCCACATTACAGGCAAAAAATGCACACTTCCCCTCGCTAACACGCACTGCTCCTCTGTCCTTAATAGAGGCCAGTGCTGGCTGACACCTGAATTAGAGTGAAGCTGGCATCCGCACAGAGTCTTCTCGAGCTCCCACTTTGACCCTCAAAGCCAGGGATCCCACAGAGGCGCGTGATTTGATGCGAGGGGATGTTGGACTAGTGGACTGAGAGCCCTGAAAACATTTAAATGTCTCTTGGTTGCGGCTGGATCTGAGGATGTTGGTGCTCAGCGATAGTTAGCGCCTCTGCTTGCTGCTGCTGCTGCTGAGCCTCTGGGGCAGGCGTATGTTGAAAAACGCAAAGAAAAGCCATGAAGTTTTATGAATATTGATGTTTTAATTTGTGTTTTATATCATATAAAACATTTTCGCCTCTGTAGAAACTTTCAAAAGCTCTTTGGGTGTGAGCATCATGAGGCATATCCTTCATCATTACAGCAGCACAGATGTTTCTGCTGGAATATGTGGTGGTATGTGTGTGTGTACGCGTTCAACATGTGTCTCCTGTATCAATAGGTTAATAGCTGAGATGTCAGTTTCAGTGACTCGCTGATTAGTTGTGTGTGTTCACTAATCCACACTGGGGCGGGGAACTGTTGGCTTTCCCATTGATTTTAGCGTGGTGAGTAGGCAGAAGATAGAGAGAGGGGAGATCTATTGATTGACCCCAAATTAGCCCCCCTACCACAAACCGCCAAGCTGTTCTGCTGTTTCCCGCACTCAGCAGCAGCTCCCTCATTGGGCGCCCGCGCTGACAAACATTCAGTGCGATTGGACGCTTCGACCGGGAGCGCAATGTCCTCTCTTTTGATGTCACTTGATTTGGAAGTGTTGGCTGTTCGTGACTCCAGCTGTTGCTTGATTGGCTGTCTTGGTGAGGATGAGTGCTGCGCTGTTCTGTGTCTGATCACAGGGAGCGGCTCGGTTTTGGAGCCTTTGATGAAGCAAATAGTACCACTTCCAGAGGGAGGGTATTACTTTTTGTGTTTCTGATCACAAACTGTGACCTTATTTGTAAACCTCAGCTCTCTTTTCTATGGAATATTTAAACAAAAAAAGAGTGGATTAAAAGAAAAAAAATCCAATTCTGCCCCGCCATCCACATCCGTCAACTTTCCCTTTTCTCCTCTGTTGTCCTTCATGACTCCCAACTGGTTCTTTATCACCATTTGTGTCGCTCACTCCCCGTCTTTCTCCGCCTCTCCCTCCAATCCCTCTTTCCTTGAGTCTAAGCTTTGAGCGCTCTCTCCTGAGCCTTTCCTTCCCATATATCACTTCATCTCATCCCTCTGTGTCTCCCTGATATTCCTCTTTAGGCCTCTGTCACTCTCTCCCTTGCTCCCCCCCTGTGTCTATGTAAGCAAGAGGAGGTTGTTAAACATTTTTCTTCCCTCTTAATTGTTTTGACTGGGCCGATTGGCATCCCGATTAGGCCCATTGATTTCCTGGCGCTAAGTGCATTGATTTTTAAATTTCTTATTGATCCCCGCTCTAAATCTCCTGCACGCTTACTCACACAGTCTCACCGTTCGCAGGGGCAGAGATGGAGGAAAGGATTGAGACAAGAAGGAGGGTAGAGGAGAGAGGGAAGAGGGAAAGGGGGAGAGACTGGTGTTAGGTAAATACACTGACCGGTGACAGCGTAGTGAATTAACAGAGTGAGAGACAAAGAGCAGGAGGTGAGGAGGCGAAACCAGAGTTATGAGCTTTAAGGGGAAGTCGAGTTAAATAAAACACACACGTACACACACAATACGGGTGTATACATGCAGTGTAGAAACAAAAGGCGCAAGAAAACACGGATAGCTCTGCAATCAAACTATTTTTAAAGCATTAAAGCATTTCTACACAGCGTAATGGGGATTTTAAATCAATTTATCTTTAGCACCTCCTGCCAAAAATCTATGAAATGTAAAGGGAATCAATAATTCTGTAATTATAACAAGCGTCAGGAACGACTGGCAGTAACGACTGCCAGCCTGGTAGCCGCCTGGATGGAACATGTTCATCTGTGAAGAATGAGTCACTTTATGGGTGAACAAAGGTTTATGAGGGATAGACAGATATTGGAAATGTCAGAGATGGAATGGAGTGTTTTGTCTTTGCCTTGCTATTTCACACGGTCTGCAGAGCCTACTGGAGACGTGTGTGTGTTATTTCTGGCTTATGACTGTGTTAGGTTTTAGAGGCCCGCTGGACTCCGAATCTTACATGCCCACTGGTGTTTCTCTGAAGGTGGTGGACCTAATTGGCTGTATCCGAGTCTCTGTGTGCGTGCGTGTGTCTGCGCTCACACGCACGCTTGAATGTGTGTGCGTGTGCGAGGGCTCGATGTGAGGTAAACGATGAATTCTTCCGGCGCATGCTCGATAACATGTATGTGTTTGTATATTTGTGTGTGTCTGCGCGCGCGTGTGTGTGTTTGACCTTTTCTTGGCTTAAGTGTTGAAGCTCAAATTCAGACATTCAGTTGATAGCATTTTCTTTTTATAGCCTCTGTACTTGACCAAATTGTGCTAACCTTTTCTAAAGTCATTTGCTGCTTTTCTGTCTCAGCGTGCAGTTGAGTGCCTTGCACAGCACACAATATATGGACCATATGTAGCATTACTGCGTTGCAATTACAATTTACTCTGCGTTGATCCACTTAAGATAAGTGCTTTCAAAAGGCAAGCAAACTATTGTCAGCAACAGTGGGAGAAAAACTTCAATATCACGACTGTTGTCAAGATGATGTAATGCCGCTCCGCAGTGGCATTAAACGCAGGATGTTTTAAAGAGTGCGCTTTAATAGCTGCGTTGTTATGATGGTAAAGGCGGCAGTGACAGTTTTGATTAACCATTCTGTGTTTACATTTTCTGTCTGCAGTTTGCATCTGCAGAAAATGTAAAATAACAGATTTCAGGGTTGAGAGGAGTGAGTGCTGGCTAAACAATGGGAGATAAAGTGTTTAAAATGCACACCCTGGGCTGAACCGCTGTTTGCTTTGTAGTTATGGGGCCTATGTTTGCCCTGATGATAGGGATAGGGATGGCCTGACAGCACACATGGTCTCTCCCTCTCTCTCTCTCTCTCTCTCTCTCTCTCTCTCTCTCTCTCTCTCTCTCTCTCTCTCTCTCTCTCTCTCACACACACACACACACACACACACACACACACACACACACACACACACACACACACACAGAGGCTATTTTAAAAATATTCGGATACATTAATATGTGGCTTTCCTTGTTTTAGATTACGCATGTATAAACACACGCGGAGGCGCCCGTGGACAATAAGACTCAAAGCGCCTGATGGTCACCGCTACTGACTTCTCTTTTAGATGAGAAGTAGGAACCTGCAGACTCAGCACACAAAACCACATCAAACACACACAATGTGTCCCTCTCAGCACACATACACATATATGATCAGGGCAGATTCTCGCATAAGGTGTTGCACTCACACACGCACACACAAGCGCTGACGCTGTCCTTGCACACACACCTCTCACACAATCAGCCAGACGGACCGACACCACTTCGTCCAACACACACTCAAAACATAACCTTGACCCGTCGTACTCCCAGCCTGCAGTCTCATACATACTTCATCCGTTCACTGGGGGATGACACACACGCACATACACACACGACTTTTCTGCACACACTAATCACACGGGGCCTGAAAAATGCAAACTCATACCAGAGGTTTGTGGAAAAAGACAACAGCTCCAACTTTATACCTGATGGAGTTTTTGAATTGATAGGACTTTAAATATTTCTTCTTGGTAAACAGTGAAACGTGGCAGAAAGTCTCAAACTCAAAGCTACTCAGCTCATAAGGAAATAAAACTGAGGATGGGATTGTTTCATTTTTTTTCTCGGAGACTGATAAAATTATTAATCGATTATCTAAATTGGTGCCAATTAATTTTCTGCCCACTGACTAACTGATTGATCAAGCGGTCGTCGCAGCTCCGCTAATGAATTTCAGATTTATCTCTCACAAATTGGGACTCTGGCTCCTCGTGTTCATCCAAATGCGTCTATAAAATTAGAGCAGATACAGGCCTACTCAGTGATGAATTTCACTGTCAAAGACAAATTCGAAATAAATCTCTCACTGTGGACTTCGAGCGTGTGTCGCACTCTGATAATTTCCACAATATCCTCTGCAGCCCCCAGGGGCAGATTTTTTTTCCTGTTATTTCTCTCTCCATCCTCTCCTGTTTGTTTCTATCCCTGTAAAATGCTGGTTGCTTTACTGAAATACTGCAGTGCTTTATCTGCCCTCTTTTTCCTCCCTTTAGTCCACTCTCCCTCCTTTTTTTTTTCTTTTTTCCTCCCTTCTCTAACCTCCCCATCCCGCAACCCAGCCCTTTAGTTGTTGTTGAAGATGGTGGGGGGTGGAGAGGGTAAGTGTAAGGGTGGGGTAATGGGTGAGGCAGATAGGGGAGGGGGTGGGAGCAGAAGCAGCCGAGACCCAATGACGTGGGTGCGACATGTAACCGTGGCGCAGGAGAGGAAATCAATACATGAAAGGATGAGGAGCACTGGGGTGGATTACTGTCTGGGGCCCTGGCTACTGGAGGGATGCAGGGAGATGGAGGGGGTGTAGATGAGGCCTGGGGGGTTGGATTGTGTGTGTGTGTGTCTGTGTGTGGAGAAGAAGGAGGGGTGGAGAGGGCGAGAGGCCAGATTGTCCAGTCCCCTCTCTCCTGTATCCCCTCCCCTGACCAAGCACTGCTTGAATCTTGACCCATCCCATCAACCCTCCCTTGGCTTCTAAACACCGCTCAGTGCCGGTAGGCTGCCAAAGATGGACCTTCAGCTCTCCACACACGCTCATACACACATGCAGGTGCAGTGGACTCTATAATGTGGAGTGAATACATTGCAGCCACTGTGTGTTAACTCTGCCGATAACCCTACACTATCTGTGTGGGGCATAATCGGCTGATATTACCAGTGTAAATTAAAGAGCCCCAGCGAGGCTGTGTGTGTGTGTGCGCGCACGCGTGTGTGTATACGTTTATGTGCCTGTGTGCATGTAAGTTTTCAGCAGGGGGCTTCCACAGCCCTGCCACAAACCCAGATAATAAATATCTATTATAAATATCATTATTATTGGGCCAATCTCCACCAATAACTGAGCCTCTGTGAAAGATGGCATGAGGGACCGAGCTGGATATTGGCAATATATCAGCATTGATTATTGAGAGTGCTGACAGAGAGAGGGAGGCAAAGTTAATAAAAACTAATAAAAAAGACAAGGAATACAGAAAGAACACGGGCTTTAGCTGGATCAGCTGCTTGTTCGCTCGAGGAAAGCGAGAACGGAAGGCGGAGGGCTGGAGATTGTGGTGTACAGTCATCGTTTGTGTGAGGCTGTGTGTATTTTCTGCTTCAACATACGTGTATCTGTGTACGTGAGCGTGCGTGTGAAGTTTTACCATTCTCATTTGGGAATTTTTTTCGTGTGTGTGACTTTGACTTGTGCACACACACAGCTCACTACTTATTCTTCTTCCACACCTGTATGTGTGTATCTTCTTGGATTGATTGAATCTTGGTTGGATGTGAACTCTACAGTTAGGATCCAAAGCCTGCACCACATCTTGCCTTCCCACACACTGGCACTTACCAAGATCCACAAACAGTACCTGCCCACCCACTCGCCAACACACGCACTGACAAAGACACCAAGAAAACAAACCTCATAAAAGCCCATGCATCATATCCATATTATCTTGACAAATCTATACATCATGTCAGAGCATGGCATTATGTGAATATTACATTTTGCCATCTGTTATTGATGTGTGTGTGCACGGAGAGGATATGAGAGGAGTGTGTTGACGCCTCGCGCTGCCCGGATGAGCCGGGACAAGGCGACAGTGAGAGAGAGAGAGAGCGTTGTCCATTCTAATAGGGCCTTGTTAGGCCGCTGACAGAGCCAGTAACGCCACCGTTGGCCTCCTATTGATTCCCAACCGACGCAGTTATTGATGAGTGAGAATTTAATTCGACCAGCTCGTTTGTCAACATGACATCACCATTTAACTACGACCGTGACATGGCCGCAAACACCCTCAGATGAGCCGGGGTCACACACGCGGAGTGGCGCGTGAGGACAAACACACACACATCCCGCCTGATCAGTACGAACCGTTTCACCGAGGAAAAGGGTTTGGAGTTTTTTTTGTGGTTAGAACTTTTCTTCTGCTTCATCATTTATAATAAAAACTAAAAAAAATCATGTTCAATATTCAAACTCTGTTTCTAGCCAGTCAAATCAATCATTCAAAATGAAGAACAGGCAATTACCAAGAGTGCAATAAACAATATGACTAATGAATGGTCCGTGTTGTGACTAATGTGTAGCCTAAGGATACTTTGGCTTTTTCTGATTGGACACATTTTTCATGCCACATCCTGACCTACAGCACATGACACAGAAAACATTTTGTGGAGAGAAATTGAACAAATTGCTTTCTATGAATAAATCTGCTTGTGACTACTGTAGGTGGGGAAAACTACATAAGCCAGAGTATCAGCTGCAAACAAACTGATTTGTGTTAAAGAAAAAACGCTGAAAGCAAAAAGAACTTCAAATAGTATATTTTTTATTTTCTTCATTTGATCTCTTAGTTTGATATTTTGTCTTTTTATTGGAGATGTTGTCTAACTGAATCCAATAATATGTAATAAGTTTTGAAAAGAGTGATTCAGGAATTGTTTTTAAATATTTCACTCATTAAATAATTGTGGGGAGTAGCTGTGATGAACGGAGAAGTGTGTTTACCTATTAACAGTGTGTTTTCTCCATTAGCAGTAGCTTATAAATTTATTTGACGACATATATCAATATTGTGGCATCATAACGAGTTCATATATGTATATGATTTTTAGCAAATGTAATAAATTCTAAAAGTACAGCGCAGACATTATGTAATGCAGAAAAACCTGCAAATCCAGTGCAGGACACTGCAACAGGAAGTCTCATTTATTTTGTAATTTAAAGGGAAGAAAAACTTTCTGGAAGATGTGAAGCACACAAATTACAAAAGATACACATTTATACTTTTTTTTGGTTATTAAAAAGAATCATTCGGCAGTTAAATCTCAATCTCTAAACTTTATTTTTAGTTCCTGCTTTCCAGTATTACATCCATTACAGTATTTGTTATTTGTCCCTGAAAAAAATAGAAGCAAAGCAAGAGAGAGCGAGAGAGACAATTTTGGAAGAGCATTTTTCAATACAGCAGGGAAAAGATACAGCCCAGAAAACAATGGAACCAGCTATATATCTCTGTATGGATTGGGAGGCTTGATAGAGAGGGAGGTGGACAATCAGGACCATGGGCCTTCAATGAAAGCGGTCCAGCAGGGGTTATTGGCTGGAGCAGCCCCTCAGGGGAGCTCGCTCTCCCTATCTGTTTCTCTCTCTTTGGGGTTGTGGGTCTCACCACATCCCTTGGGGACTGAAACTGTAGAGCCCACCTCGCTGCGGGGGCCCTATAGGCACCAAGCAAGAAACACACGGAGGGGGCGGTTTGCAGAATTCAGGTGGTCAGTCCCAGACACATGGCCAGGTAGCGAAGCCTCTGTATTCTGTGCTTATTTTACCTGTCAAACAGTTTGCACCTGTGCAGACATGATGAGGGAAAATAACTTTAATAGAGGGAAAAATCGAAATTCTGCACATGCCTGAATTTGTGTGAAAGACGGTCAGTGAGAGGACATGAGAGTTTGTTTCTTTCCTTTAAAGTTTCAGCGTCTGCTGCAGAATAAGGAGATCGGCTCATCTGAATACCTGAAATCCACGCAGGTGTTTTGACGGTGGTGTGTTTTTATGTGTGACTGCCTCATTGATAGTTTTCTGTGTCTTTGTGGCCGCGTCAGGAGGAAGAAAAAGAAGAGTTTGGTAAGAAGAGCGCATGGAGGACAAATGGATGGATGCTGTATGTGTTAGCACCCCTCCTCCTCCCTCCTCACCCCCTCATCCACCTCACCCCTCCAACACCATCTTATTTTCCCCTCCTTCAATCTCACACACCCTCCCTCCATCCCTCTCTTCCACAGACGCGCACAACCACACTACATTCTACAAGAAATAATTGCTTTTGTCTGGAAGGAGTGCAGGGAGGAGGGAAAGGGGGCGCGCATGGCTCCCTTTGTGGAGAGAAGGGGGTCTTTGAAGGACAACTAGTCACTTCGCCCTTCCCTCCTTCTTTCCTCCTCTCTCTTCTTGCTGCCTCACCTCCCATCTCCTCCTTCCCTCTTATTACCCTGCCACCTTACTCCTCTTTCTCAGTTTTCCACTTTGCTACTTCTCCCCTTCCTCCTTTCCTTACTCCCCGTGTCTCCCGTTCTTCTCTCTCTTCCCTCTCCTCCTCTCCCTCAGTGGATCTGCGGATGTCATCTGTCATATGTGAAGCAGAGGGAGAAGGACAATAAAACCAGGTTGTCTACTACAGAGGATGACACATTTTTCATAATTAGGAATATGCCAGTTTTAGTGTGCGGCTCACATTTCTTGGCAATATGGCTGTCTGCTGATGACTGAGTAAATGACAAGTCTGGTGATGATGGGAAAGTAATTTATTGCACGTGCAGTTTCCATTAAAACGGGCCTAATCGCCCACAGCATTAAGTGAGCAGGCATAAACAGTCCTGCGGGATGAGGCTCTCAGGCCCAACAGGAGCAAGAGCTCGCTCATTCCTATCGATTTGCCCGTATTGACTGCAATGTTTAACGTATAGATTTTTCTATTTAAAAATCCATATCGACAATAATCTGGCGTGTAAGCGTGCGGCGTTGACTGATGTTGGCCTGTAATTGACAGCATGTAACATGTTGGGAGCCCGGGAGTGGGAGAGGGCAGAAGGGAGGCCGGCATGCGTGGAAGAAGGGCTTCTGGTGATCACCTTTGTAATGGAGGAGCTCGTCCCCTGACACCTGGGCTCTCTTGTTCTTTATTTTTATTGTTGCTCTTGTTGTTGTCATTTGTATCCTGCCTGCAAACTCAAATGCAAGCACTTATGCATGCACATGCTGCTCCTATCTCACTGAGTTTATAGCCTGCACTGTGTTTTCAGTCTGCTTGATATTTTCTCATGCCTGGAACAGCAGTGGTCGCTCTTGTCTTTCTGTCTATCTGAATAATGATAGACCCTACTCCGCTCGGTAGGGCTTATTAAACGCAGCAGTGATGAGATGACTTAATTGCGTGCATGCTGGGTATCCTGGCAGGTATTAGCACTAAGCACCTATAGGCATCCATGGATTCTCTTCATCCCTACCCAAGGAGGCCAGCAGTAATGCACTGATCACCATTGGCATCATTATAGCCGGTATTATTAAGAGGGGGGAAAAAATCCAGAAATCAATACAGGATACCTTTTGCAGCGGTAGTGAAAACGAGGGAGATGGGGTGGTTGGTGGGGGTGGCGGTGGTGGGTGGGTGGGAGGCAGGAGGGAGGGATTGAGGGATGGAGGGAGGTGCGGGGGTGGGGTGGTGGTGATGTGTGAGTAGTAGCGGGTCCTCTCTCGCCTCAATGTTGCGGCCAGCCTAGTGGCAGATCGCTACAATCCTGGAGGGAGCCGGGTCGAATGAGCTGTTGGGGTTCCCAAATAATATCGGGGACAAACAGACAGACAAAAACAGACACACAGACGGATGGACGGAGATAGGCAAGTGTTCCGATAAAACGCGACACCATAATTCGGATTTCAGTAGATACGCTTTCTTATTTCCGTTTGGGTTTTTTTTCGGTTTTTAGTCTGATTTTTTTTGTTATTTATTTACCCGCTGTATTTATTTATTTGTTTATCTATCGATTGATTGCGTTTTAATTACTGCCTTGTGACAGAGAGCGAGGGAGGAGGAGCGTCAGGGCCAAGCGCGCGCGCGTTGTGTTTGTGTGTATATGTGTGTGTGCGCGTGTGTGTTTGTGTCCGTTCAGCCTTTTTTTGTCCCACTTGTTTATTTGGAAGCCTTTAATGAAGCTGTTTTAATTTAAAGAAGAAGAAAAAAACGCGCGAGCCGCCGCTTTTTGCCCACGCGGATGAATGTCTTACATGTAGCCTTCATGCAAAGGGAAGAAGAGAAGGAGCGCGTGCAGCTAGAGACCAAATACAGTATAGACCAAACCAAATAGTGCAGAAATCCAAATAAGACTTTCTAACTCTGCTGGCCTTGTTTTTTCACTGTCGAGCGCGTTGTTATGCGTCCTTGTTGTGCTGTTTTAAACTGCAAAGCGAATACCAAAGCCAAGCCCGGCCGGTGATGCTACAGGAATAGGCTAGCGACTGTTCTCATGCCTCCTCACACCTACAGGAAACGTTAACTGGTGAGGAGCGAGAGAGGAGTGTGAGGGGATAAAATAAGCTCCCGGGCCTCTATGTTTACTCAAGGAAAACGATATAGCGGAGCAAAGGTAACAGAGAGACGCAGGTGCATCGACGACAGACAGGTGACACGCAGACTTGTGTGTTTTTATTATTATTATCAAAGCTTACTTACAATAGGCCTGCAATTGTAACACAACTTTTCCTATAGCCTGTAGAAGTGAGCTCTGATCTCCGTTCTGTCCGTCTGTGTGTTGGTCTGGACTGTAAGATAACTGCTTCACTCAAGGGACCATCCTACATAAATATATATAAATATCTAAATATAAATACTATGTTCTATGCACATTTACACCAAAACAAAAGCCGAGCACCAGTCTACAGATGTAAATAAAGTGCGCAGCTGGGGCTACATGTGTACACACCTAACGGCGAATGTTCTGAGCTCTCCATACCAAATATTGTCCAAAAGCTGTCTGCCAGAGAAACGGACGAAAGTGCAGGAGCTTCAGAGGACGACAGAGCTTGTTACAGTACATCTGACAGATTATTTGCATCAAAACAAGAAGCCGGAGGAAGATCATGTTTGTTCCTTTGCCGGTGCCGTTCGTGTTTCAGAGAGCTACCCCTGACCTCAACGCCTGGCGTCTCAAATCCCCTCTGGCTCTCCGCTCCAACTCCGGTAAGACATTTTTTCTCTTCTCCCTGCTACACCTCCTCCATGTCGGCCAAGCCGCGGAGACCCGCCCCGCCTGCCTCGCTCGGTGCCGATGCACTTGCAGCGGGCAGAGCTGGCGGCGCACACACCCACTTGCACACACACACACACCTCGAGCTCCTGAGGGCTTGAACACAGTCCTCCGCACTTGCGGGGCGGCTGTTAAAAATCAGAGAAGCTGTCCCGGGCGCTTTGCTTTGTCCAGACTGATTGAAAATGAATTGCGTAAAATGTCCAGTTTCTTTTCGCTTTCCGTTCTGTGAAACGATGCGCCACTGCTCCACCCGTGTGTTGCTTAATTTCCACGACGCCCGTGTGTTCCTATTTCCGAGTAGGCTATTTTTTCTCTCCCCGTCTCCGTCACCGTCCTTCCCCTCTTCTCCACTGCCTGCGCCTGAGCCTCAGCCTCCGACTCTCCCCAACTAGACTCTCGGCAGGCAGGGAATATTCATGCCAACTTATCGATCCTGCGGAGATCGATTCCTGGGCCGGTGGAAGCAGAGAGAGGGGGAGATAGAAGGAGAGAGTAGGTGCACGGAGGAGTAACAACATACGAGAGGAGGCAATGGAAACGCTGTTTTCCACTCGTTTTTATTCCAAAGCCAACTGTTTAGTGTTTGTGGTTTATTCATATAGAATAAACCACAAACACTAAATAGACTAAATAACTTGTTAGTGGGTCGACTTTGAGCTCGAAGAACCTTACTGATTCTCCTGACTCAGATTTTGCTCAGACTTCCATCCAGCTTAGCTGGCAATGATCGCATCTTTGTAAACACCACTAGAAATGGACTTGGAGTGATTGCATCTCTCTGTCCCATTGCTTGGGCTGCTCCACGGTTGAGAGCAGACTAGCAGAGGGAGTGTGGAGTCAGGGAAAGGGGGTGGGGGTGACGCCGTCTGCCTTTCATCTGCGCTGAAGTGGAAGAAAAGGATGCATGGTGGGAGCAGCCAGTCCGGCTTCAGTGTGTTGCTGTGAGAAACCTCTTGCTCAGTCTAGCATCCACTGTTTCTAAGACATGCAACAGCTACTTAGCTCTTTACTGGCTTAACATCTTTGCTTGCCCTGCAGTCCTGCGAGGATTGTATTGTTTTGGGAAGTGATGCAAAAGGAGGAAAATTAGGTGAAACATTAGTCATTAACTATTGCATACACATAGACAAACTTGTGTGAAAAGCTGGGTTAAATGTGTCTCATATGCACCTTGGCCAGTGGGTGAGCTCTTACAGGCCCAGTCCCCTGCGCTCCCCTCATTTCCAGATCAGTTCAAGCCCATTTGATTTGCCAGGCTTCACCCTTTACTCCACATACTCAGTCAACGGTGCACAGTGTGTGACAGTGAAGGGATAGGTGATAGAGGGGGAGAGAAAAAGAGCGTAGAGGGATGAAAGGGACCTGTTACCTGCCATATCTCTAGAGAGATACATAGAGAAGAGAGGGGAGAGCGGTTGGATGGTGGAAGTGGCAAAGGAGAGAGGGACTGGGGAGGAGGAGTTTTTTCGGTCTCCGCATGTTGAAAAATGGCGAATGTCACAACGAGATAAAAAAAAAAATGTGGAAAGAGAGCGAGAGAGAAGTGGGTGAAAGTACGAACAGATGACAAAGTGAAAAACGAGGAGGGAGAGGAAAACCCAGTTTGAGCTTGAGAGGTGAGAGTAAACCGAGGATGAGCCATTATGTTGCAGTGTCCCAGGCCAGGGCCGGCATCTGAATAAGCAGGCAATCTGATGGGATGTGTACACAGGCTGCTGAATTCCTTAGATGGCAGGATAACGTGATTCACAGTCCTCTGCTGATTTTATTCCAGGTTGATAACATAGCGCGAGGTACTGTCCTTTCTGAACTCAGAGGGTTTGTTGCCAGGGGAGCGCTGGGTCACTTCAGCATCTGAGGTCTAAAGCAGGAGTTGCTTCTTCACCGTATATCAGCAAACAACAGGAATGATTTAATCTGAAAGTATTAAAGATGTCTTGATGCATGCTCAATCATCCAGGTAAGGAAATCCCAAAAAGTTGATTCTGTTTACTCATCCAAGTGATGAGAGTGACGAAATGCCTCTCACACTGAAAACGCCACATCCACATGTACAGAATCAACTTTTTGGGATATTAAAGATGCTAGGATTGAGTGGACACGCCCACAGAAGTGTGCTTTCACTTAGCCAACAAAGAGCCTTTAATACTGTTACACACACACACACACACACACACACAGACGCACACAATGCTTTCTGGGTAGTTGTAGGGCTCTTGACTCAAGCTCTCAGTTAACTTGTCTCTTTGACTGGTGGCAGCTCCTTGACTCCTTTGCGTTAGAGCCTTTTGTGGGGTCAAAGGTCACGGCGGGAGTGTTTGACTCAGCCCCACCTGACCCTTTTTAGCCCCCTGTGTTTTGATTCTCTTTCATGTTACAACAGGCCTCGAGCACTCATGCACAACCCCTGTGGGGGCTCACACACGCACACACAGACACACAGAGACACACACTCACTGTCATGAAACAGACAGACCATCATATACACTACCATAAAACAAGCACGTTAGGCTGTTTGCACCTGGACAGCAAGCTGCTGTAACTGATCCAGGTTTTGTTCTATTTTTAATGGCATTGTGTCTGTCGAGGTACAGGTCATGGCCACTGCTGTGTGAACTCTTTGTGTGTATACGTGTGTATGTGTAGTAAAGTGGTTTGTGAAGCCATCAGCATTAACTGGTATATGAAAGTTTAATGGGACATAGAGGAGAAACCGCAGGTTTCCCACACAGTGCAGGGCTTGGTATGATATGATATAATATGATATGATGGGACATCAAGAAGACTGGAGACTGCCTTTCTCTCTCTCTCACACACACACACACACACACACACACACCTGGATTCAGTTCATCTCAGCTATGCACCTTCTGTCACACACCATTAGCCACCATCTTCTACCATATACTCTCTAACTCTCTCTTTCACACACACACAAACACACACATGTGCACTTACAGTACGATCACACACGCTCCTCCGGTTTTAGCAGCTCGTGAGCTGTTTTAGTTCTGCCTCTGCATTTCAGACTGAGTAACATTTAACTATACACTTATTGATATTTGTTTTCCTCATAACATTTCCTGCCCGTGTACTGTAGGGCCGGTCTGATGTTATTATTTCCTTCAGTGTATTCCAATAAAATGTTCAGTCTTAATCCATTAATCAACATGTCCACAGCTCTGTGTCTGCGCTCGCTGCCAACTTTTAAGACATTTCTACATGTGTACAACGTCGCGCTGGCACGTCCTCGACTGCATGATGTAAGACCGTGCATGTGCTTACCCATTTGCTCTGTGTGTGACAGAGCGAGTGTGTGTGTGCAAGAGCATGAGCACACGTGCAAACTAGTGTGTGTAGATATAGATCGGTTTGTGGAGGGGAGCGTGCAAGTCGCAGTGTTAACATGATTGCAAATGACAAAATGTCAACCTGGGTTTGTTAGCAACATAATGGGGAATCAATAGACACGAGAAAGATGTCAATACTACATGCTTTATTGCATTAAGCTACCTCTCTCCTTCTCTGTAGCCCTCTCTCTCCTCTTCTTTTCCCTTTACCTCCCACTCTCTGCTCTCTGTCACAATACAATTCTCTCTCCTCTGCTCTCCTCTCCCCCTGGTAGTAGAATTAGATTGCAGTATATGAGCCAGCCACAGGGTTCTGAATGCTGCAGGCTGATGGCAAAATGCTCCAGGAGCTAATGGGCTGTTGGGCTCATCTATTTACGTATATTAAGCTCACATAGACGACCACAACAAAATCTGACAATGTGACGAGGCCCAAAGGAGGAGCAGCAGTGACGTCTTCTGTTTAACTGATGCATTTACGTAACGAGACAAACATACGAGTTATTGTAGGACACTTTTAAAATCATACACTCTGTAACTGTGTGCTATGGGTGACCTTTAAAATATAAGGAATTAAGGCTTTTTCATGGTTTTGGATTAATCCAAGCAAATCCAGTCTATAAAGATTATTAGCAGGGTGCTGCTGTGTTATTCATGTTACAGTGGGGTTTAATAATTCCTTTTAATCCTATTAACTGTTTACCTTTTTATTGGATTTGCTCAGGTGTGCATATGCGCCAGTAGGTTGTATTTATACAAAGCGTGTGTGTGTGTGTGTGTGTGTGTGTGTGTGTGTGTGTGTGTGTGTGTGTGTGTGTGTGTGCGCGTTCACTGATGTGTTTATATTACTTGAGACTAATGTAGTATTAATGCTGATGAGGTCCCTCAGCTCATTAGCAGCAGGGAGTGGTATTGAGTTTCTCCCAGGGAACAGGAGCGACCGGGACATACACACATCCGCTGTAAATTCTTAACAACCATTAGTGTATTGATAACCATTATCATGCACACATATATATACACACACACCCACATTCACCAAACAATGACCTTTAAAGACATTGCTTTTAAATATGCATACTCCAGCACACAGGAGGACACACCACAAAAATCATGCAAACATATTCATCTGAACAGCACTTAGAGGCCATCCATTATTCTCCAATGTGTTCACAGAGACACGGACTCACACTCAGTCAAATGATTTTGTGCAATTGGTCACCGTGTCCGCTGAAATACAGCCTAGCATTAGTCCTAACCAGGGGCTGGGTGAGCACGCCACTTAATCAGACCTGGAGGCCTTAATAACAGAGAGAACACACACAGAGAAGGATAGATGGTGTGTGTGTGTGTGTGTGTGTGTGTGTGTGTGTGTGTGTGTGTGTGTGTGCGCGTGAGAGAGAAAGCAGCTAATCAACACATCAGCGGGAATAAATACAAACCAGCTGATTCCATCCTAGATATTGATTTACACTTCCTTCTGTGTTTTCTAGTTGCCTCTCCTTATCACTCCTCCAATAGCACACAGGCAATGTACATACTGAGGACTCAGCCATACTTGACCTCTACATGGGGGACATCCTCCTCTGAGTATGTGTGGATGCTCAGTCAGTGGTGGCCTGGCTGTGATCAGCGTCGGAGTGGTCATCGCCACAAGCCGCCAATCAAACTAGGCAGTCAAAATGCGCCTCTGAACGTCTGCTGTCTATACACTTGATTACCTGATCTGGCAAGATTTTTCAAAGTGATTTATTCAGACATCAGAGTAAAATCTCTCTACATTCCCCTGCTTGCTGGGACACGAGTATGCTGTTTCTTTGTGGCGATGCGCGGGTTCCGTCTGGATACTTTATTTGCTGAGATGACATCGGTCTCATTTCTAAACCAACAATGCGTTTTTTACTGGCCGCTGTCTTTTTTGTTGTTCATTGCCGCCGGCTGTCACCTCTGCCACCCTGCTCATGTGCCAGTACATTTAGATAATAAAAAGACCAATAAAACCCAGAGGTTTGATTGGGTGTCTCCCCTTAGCCCAGCAGAGCTGACGACTAAATCAGGGGTCCTTCTCTCCATTTCATTTAGCTGATAAGATTTATGGTAATGAAGGGTTCCTATTAACCTCTGGGGTTCCACTGCTGTCCTTCAGACTGAGGGTGGATGGAGAGTGCTTACCGATCAGGATAAGGCTGCGAACATATCTGCTATAAGCAATGTCACATCATTGCAAAAGCATCCTCTGGAGTGTGCATGCACACACACACACACACGCACACTCATGCATACACATACTCTTCAAGAGCACCTCAGCCCTTTAAGAGAGCTGAATGCATGTTTAATCTCTTTTCTGTCTTTATTACTTCTGAGCATTTTTGCTTTTCTTTATCCTCCCCACCATTCTGCTCTCCATCCTTTTCCCTGCAGGAGATTCTGTTCTGAAATTAATCTGTTGTACTCCCAACACCTCTTGTCCCTTTTAGCCCCCTGTGCAACATCTCTCTTTTAGAACTGCACAGTCACGTTTTTTTATTGTTTGCTGAAAATACTCCAGAATTACAAACAATTGTAACTAATGATTTTAAATTTTACATTAGATATACGGGGGGGGGATCTTAAACATCGTCTGGGTGTTGGTCATCTGTGACAGTTACTTTATTTTCTGTGGAAAGCAACAAACGAAAATACTTTCTTACACATACTGATAGCAGTTCGTCAGGGTGAAACCCTACACAAGTTTTAAGGGGGATGTTTCTCTGGAACACCCAACTGAACGAAAGTAAAATAAAATAAAACCACATTAAATGCACCCTCACAGGAAGTGGTTGCTTCTCTCTTCTACTACTCATTCTCTTTTCTCCATTGCCAGTTTAAACCTGCAGAGAACCTACCACTTGCACAGTTAGGGAAGGGGTCATCTAAACACAAGTAGGTAACTAAAATATGAGTAAATATAAGCTTAAAGATGAATTTGTATCCTGTTGACATGCACCATTAATATGGCTACCTATAATACATGTATACACTGCACATATATATATTTAAAATATGCCAAAGAGAAAAGAAAAAAACAGTATATCGTTCTCCCCTATCTCTCCTGCTCTCCAGTCAGGACCTTATCATGTAAACCTATCTTCGCTACAACCGGTTAGCAGGTGATTCTGAACCACAGAAGAAAACGTCATCAAAACACCAACCGCACTCTGATTGATAGACCAGCTTATACCAAAAATAAATACTTCAGCATGTGATTGGCTGTCAAACACCAAAGGTATAACCTACCTTGCACATCATCCTGTTCTCTCTGTGAGCTTTAGCAGGCTTGGAGGGGAAATCAACAGGTATGGAGAAAAATGTGCCGTAAACCCACACAGAGACCTAATTTTGATTAATATTGGGCTTGACCAACAACTAATTGCTATTTATCAAAAGGAAAGGCACACTTTAGTTAAGCTAGCCAACTGTAGTGTTAACTAATTCAAATTTTAGTAAAGCTAACTAGCATGAACGCTAGCATGGTTTGGGTTATATTACTAGAGCGATGTAAATAAGACCATAGTTACTGCAAACTAATATCATCATTAAAAAATGTGTGTATTAATTCTTTAGCATGTAAATTCTGGTTGTATTTATTTTCAAACAGTTAAAGTTAAGATCAGGTGGAGTTTAGGTTGCGCTAACTAGTGTGGTTTGAGTTTAATATTAGGCTAGTTTAAGCTCGTTTATTTGATATAATTCGATCTGAGAATATTTAAAACTGTTGAATTTATATTAATATGCTTTAAATGTTTGCTAATAACTTATAGCACTGCGCTACACATTAATATTCTCCATTCAATTAACACATTTAGCACATTATTTATTATCTGCCTGCCTATTAAAATTGATCAAAAACCTACCTTTTAACATCTACAAACTGTTTTTGATTCAAATGGAGGGACAGGTGTATTTAAAAAAATAATCACACCTTGAAGCCCTAGTTTAACTCGCTTTATGAATAATATTTCTGTGATTTAGGTTCTTTAAGAGAATTATTTTCCTGTCTAAATGAGGAAATTTCATTTTGAACGACCTCCAGTGTGTGTCACTAATTTCTACCTGCATCCACCGACAATATCAACTGGCTGTCGTTAAATGTTAGAAAGCAAAAAGGAAGGTAGGAGTGACAGAGGGAGGGCGCAACCCCTCCCTCATCTGTACAAGGGCTGCACCCCTCTGTCCCTTTGTCTGCTTGTAAAGGGGACAAGGGAGGAGGTGCAGAGCAGGGGGCGCAGGAGTGACTAAGTGACCTCTCGCTCCCCTTTCTTTTGACGCTTCCATGTTCTGTCCATTTTGTCGTGCACGTCCCTCTCCCTCCCTCCTCTTTCATCCTCTTTCGTTCCCCCTTTTTTCAGCCTGGTTAAGTCGCCATGGCTGTTGGCTTCATATGTCCTATTCTCTCCTTTTTTATACCCCCCTCTGTCTGTCTCCCTTCCCCTCCTCTCTGTCTCTCTCCCTCTCTGTTCTCACATCTTCGGCAACAGCAGCCTGGTTGCCAAAGTGTCTGTAGGACACATTAAGGCCCATAAAAGCCTAGTCTGCGGTCACACTCTTAACCACCAGTCAGAGGTAGTGTACAAAAGTGACTTTAAATGAGTCTGTGATTACCCTGGAACATGGAGAGATACTGAAGTGGCCAAGAGAGTGCGAGACAAGGACGGAGCGTCTGAAAGGGGTAGAGAAAGCACAGCTTGAGGGTGTTTCTTGACTCTCTTAAAGAGAATTGAACAGAAATGAATATTTGTTTCTCTCTTAGCTAAGAACCAAAAAGACTACCTGAGTGGAACAAGCGATGACAAGTTGTAGTGGTAACCCAAATTTACTGGCCCCCCTCCTTCCCACACCTTTTACCACAAACTGCACGTCCCTCCCCTCCTCAACACCCCACTTCCTAATTGGCCACATGCTGCCATGAGTGACAAGTGTAATCATCAGTCAAATTATGATGGGGGGGTGTAGGAGGAAGACAGGAACAGCAGAAGGTGGCGGTGGAGGGGATTGAAAGGGCGCGCTTTGATCAGAGATAGAGAGGGGGTGAGTGGGCAAACAGACAGAGCTACATGGAAACCTGCTGTCCACACACCTGCTGCTTCATAGATGGGCAACATTAGCAGCCTCAGACCTCGATGGATTATTAAAAAAGGGGAAAAAAATCACAAGACAAGCAGTTCCTTAACCAAACAACGAAAATGCTGTTGAGCTTGAACTTGAATCTTTCTTGTATCTCCATTGCTTTAATTACAGTCGCAATACAGAATAGGGCAATAAAATCACCGGGTGTGGTAACGGCACGCTCTTTGATTTTCGCTTGGACACGTCAGGCCAGGTCCGTGTTATATTTGGACATAATTTGTTACTGAGAGCAGATGTTAGCTTTCCAGCCAGCTAACAAGGTTTACAGTAATTAGGAGTGCTGATGAAGCGCTTTGATTCCCTGGCTGTGGCGGCCATCTCATTAGCGGCTAGCTAGCTAGTGCTGCAGCAGGCGCTCCAGTCACATCCTATTAGGCGGCTCAATGTACACTCTGAATTAAGACCAGGAGATTAAGTGGAGATGAAAACTGTTGGCGTATACAGACACACACTATTCAGACTGTTTTTTTAAAGACCAGAAAAGCCCATATATATATATATATATATATATATATATATATATATATATATATATATATACACATATATATGTACTCACTGCTATAATAATGAGCTTGTTATAGGAGATTCCTACTCAGGCACTAACCCTCCCCCCTCTTAAAAAGACCCCAAATTTTTCAAAATCTGCTAATGCTTGTGCCGATATTTTAGTGACAGAAATTTGGTTTTAACAAAATAACCTTGTGTGTGACTGCTTTTTCAGATGAAAGGACACATGCCACAGAGAAGAGATAAAAGGTATCACAGATTTTAAGACACAGGAGTGTGTGTGTGTGTGTGTGTGTGTGTGTGTGTGTGTGTGTGTGTGTGTGTGTGTGTGTGTGTGTGTGTGTGTGTGTGTGTGTGCGATTGCATCCAGGCAGTGAACTATTTCCCCCGTGTTTCTTACAAATGAAAGGACAAAATGCTTCCTTGAAAATACTCCAACACAGTTTTTCCCCCTTTCTCTTCGACTCCTCGCCATTCATCAATACTCGCTCCTCTCCTCTCCTCTTCTCCTCTCTCTCTGTCTCTCGTCGTCTTTTGTGTGATGGAGTGATTATTGAGGACGTGGCTCCTGTGTTTAACACTGGTTGATGAAGTCTGCCTTTGTCTGTCTGCTCTAACCTGTCGCAACCGGGACACTGCTTATAGCAAAATCAATACACAGAGTAGAAGAGAGAGGCTGGGCGAGGGAGGTAGAGATGATGGGGGAAAGAGGAGAGGGATTGCGAGGTGGCGGGGTTGAAGGTAGATAAATGCACCGAGAGTGAGACTCAGGATGAAGCAGGAAGTCAGTGGAAAGAAAAAAGGAAGAGAAACATGGAAGAAAAATTAAATGCTCGACTCTTCCATTGCTCACTGTCCGAGTTTTAAACACGGCATTTGTATTTATGTTTGTCTTGCCTGTGCAAGGCCTTGACCAAGCGCCTGATTATATCACTTGTGGTGTGTGTGTGCAAGTGTTTTAAGTGTGTGTGTGAGTACGCTTGCCGAATGGGGCAACCCCTATCTGTGTGCGACTAGCTCTGTGTGTGTGTGTTGGACAGAGAGAGCTTCATTTGCTTCCACTCCCCAGAGTCAAAGCCGATGTCAAGAGAAGAGGGGAACAACAGAGGACTGAGGAGGAGAGAAGGATGGATGGGGAGAAGGAGAGGTATAGGGAGTGTAGAGGGTGGGGGTTTGGGTGGAGGGGCAGTTGTGTGAGAGAGGCACAGCTGGGAAATGAGAAATGCAAACCCCCCCCCCCCCCCCCCCCCCCCTCCTCCCACCCTCCTTCTCCCTCTCCGTACCACCACCTTACACTCACACATATGGCACACACATACAGACACACACGATCCCCATCTCTTTATCCTCCCCTCAGGAAAGATGGGGTGGAGGTAGTGGTGGTGTTGGAGGAAGGAGGGGGGGGAGTGAAGGAAAGGGAGAGGCAGGGGAAATAGGAAGAGATGGAGAAGGGGACAGATAGGGGCATTAAAATTCATGGTCCCTTTTTTTTTATTTTCCCTGCTGAAAATCAATAGTGTTTACTATGAATGAGTGGAACAGTGGACAACAGTGGTGCCGGGGGGACAGAGAGACAGAGAGGAGGAGGAGGAGGAAGAAAAGAGTAAGGGTGGGAGAGGTAAAGACGTGGAAGGGGAGACTTTATTGCGATAGGCAGAAGCACCGGAGGCCAAGGTTAAAGACCAGCAGGGGCAGCGAGACAGAAAAAGAGAGAAGCACAAAGTAAATTCAGTTGTCTTCTAAAACAGACATACTGCCTTGTAAAATGCATATTTATTGTTCTCCTTCATAATAATGTAATGTAATGCAAACCCTTACAGTCCCCGCACCAACATTAGATGTTTGGCTGGCTTTACTTGTCCACCTTTCCATTCCTCATTCCTCGCTTCAGCTCACTCTACCTTTCAAAGAACTGTGTGTGTGTTAATTGGCAGCCCACAAACACCACTGACATGGTCTCTCCCCCCCCCAACTTACACATCAACACACATACGAGCTGCAAAGCAGTTCACACTGAGTTGTTCAGCAGCCCTGACCCTGTTTCCTGCTGTTGAAAGCCTAGAAGTTCAGGATGGCTTACCAGTGTTTTGATTAAGCACTGCCAGTGTGTCTCACACCACTTGATCAAAGAAGAACAACTGTGTGTTTTTTAGCTGTTATAACTGCTTGTATCCTCCACATTTTTCATGGCAATCAAAGCTTTAAAAAAAAAAAGTTCTGCTGGCAAAATTCAGTCGCGAAAGAAAACGGATCATTTAGGATTGTCAAGTTTTACTTCCAAATTACTGCAAAGTTTTTTTTCCCTCGCACACAAAAAGGCATTTTTTTGTTTTTTGTTTCTTTATGGGGTTTTTTTTCTGTTTTACATGCATGGTATATCAAACTCTCACCACGGAGTCTTGGGTCTTTAGGCTGTTTTGTGTTGTTTTCCGTGCTGGATCGCTTGATTTGTGAGTGTGCGCTTATGTGCTAGCGCAGCTATCTTATGCGTATCTGCCTCCCTGTCATTCTGCACACAGTAGTGCTCCTGTGCATATGGAACTGTGAGTGTGAGAGAGTGAGCTGTGCAGGGGGTGATATATATTCAGGCAGCTCATGCATTATGGAGAGTGAAGGTGAGAGCGTCTAAATGTGAACTGCTGGTATGTGGAGGGTTCAGGGCCAGTCTTACCGAGGCCTTTTGTATTAGCATAGCATCTCCATTTCAAATCGGCCTGTCAAAAACCAGCAGCATGTTTTATTCAGCAACAGATATTGATCACATTTTATGCATACATGCCAAATGTATATTGCATACTAAACCTGCACCTTTGGTTTGTTTATGATGCTGCTTTGCAAATATGCTGCATAAAAATGTAGATGTTTGTTATGCACATAAACTTGGGGACACCTCAGTGATGCAAACTGTATGTTTGTTGTTTTTGATGTGATAATTGGATGCAGTAATGTAGATGAGGCCCTGATCGAGGTGTTTACGTAGCAGTCAGAGTGCATACCCGTGTGTGTGGACACTGCACTGTCTGCAGGGATGAGAGGAGTTTACCGAGGTCAGAGTGGCACGGTGGTGATTTCCAGTGGGCGTGTTTTAATGCAACGCCGCAAACTTCAATTCCTCCATCCACTTACAGAGCCTCCAGCTTTGTGGTTAAAAATTACTTCGAGTCACCCTTATACATTAACAGACAGCATTTCACTACAGCAGCTGCTCTTTGTCTATCAACATGCCTTTTTTCCCCATTAATATTATATCTGTATGCATTAAACTGGCCCGAGGCCATCTCTGCTTTTCTATCACATGTCGTTTTTTTTTTTTACCATCACACTGCATCAGTGCCGCACTAAATCTCTCCTCTCTAAATGACTGGAGTGAATGAGAGGTTGGTCTCGGTATACGGGGGAAGAGGACAATGCGGGCTTTAGCTGTGCTAGAGCTTCCTTTTTCACCCTTTATGAGATGAGGTGGCCCATTTGCTGAATGGGACGTGAAGAAGGTAACAGCTGATTTGTTTTGGAAATGCTTTTTTCCCCCCTTCTCTTTCTTTTTTTTTTCTTTTTTCCAGATCACATGACTTTGTCCTCAAACTCCTCGCTTTCCAGTAGACCGAGGTTTGATTCAGTGTTATTTTGGCTGTCTTCTACCTCCTTGAATTTCTTTTTTCCCCCAACTATCTTGTCCACCCCCCATTCTCTCCCTGGTCCCCCCAGCCCTCTCAGTACTCTGTTCCCTTAGCGACTGTTTCCAAGGCACCCATTCCCAAGGGCTGGAGGAGGGGTCCAGTGATGTCATCCATGCATAACTGTATACCTGTAATTGATGTCCAGCTCTCCCTTCCTCTCTGTCATTGTCACTTATTTCTTTCCTTTCTACATCTCCTCAGCTGCTCTTTGTCCCTACACAAGTGTACTTTCATATACACTTTAGGACATTTCTATGTTAAACAGTAAAGTATGGACCGCATATTTTTACCAGCACTGAACTGCCGTTTGACACGTGTTACAGTTAAAATCACAGCTCGATTCACACCTGTGCTTTTCTTCAGATGCCATGAATAATTTAAAAAAACAGGACAAAAAAACCTTTTTAGGACCGGCCTGATCACTTGGTCATGAACAAAAATTGAGCTCGATGTTCACTCATAACCCGAGCGACCTGTAAATAATTGCAGTTTTCACTGGGATTTAACAGAAGGGTGGAATTCCAATAAAATATCGCAGATGTTTGTGTCGGGGTTTGCTCTCTCACTTTAACAATTGTTACTCTTTTTTTTTTCCAGATTGCCCTGATGACGGCTTATTCTCAAAAGCCACTTGTCATCCTCAAAAATGATTTTAGGAAGTCTAGTTATTGGTTTGTGCAGGTTTTCTGATCGCTTGCATGCATTTCAAGACCAGACAAGTGAGATTTGGACTTTGGTACACACTACTCTTAAAGGTTTTAAAGCCCGAATAATTAAAAACCTCTTACTGTTTTCTATTTAAAGGATATTTGCTACCTGATACTGTGAACCACTGTGGAATTATGCTCAAATTTTAGTGTTCCTACTAGGGCTGGGCCATATCATACCGTTCACGGTAATACCGGTATAATGTTGGGCAACAATAAGAAAATGAAATATCGCGATAGAATATGGGTAAAACATTACGGCTATATTAGGCAGGCGCCTCGCGGAGTGATATGTACTGTGCTTCAACATAATATTACCGTACTGTGTGTGTATAACCTCTTTTTAAATTTTGTGGATATTCTACATGGTTATGTTGAGGATATGTTGGCCAATTTTCACTGGAAATGCCTTTTGGTTAAACTGTCAGCAAGGAATTTGCATTTGCACTGTTAAAGTTTTAGATAACTTTAATGCACTTAAAAAAGCTGCTTGTTTAAGTGAAAATACATTGATGTTTTGTTTTTTTGCACTAATAAAGTTGTGGAGTTGTAAAGTATTTTGTCTAGTGTCAGTTATATCGTCAGTTATATCGTTTTCGCAAATTTTCAAATGTATATCATGATAAATATTTTTGGTCATATCGCCCTGCTCTAGTTCCTACTGTAATCTGTAAATTAAAATGAAACTGTACAGTTTAACCCCGGGTACGCTGAATTCAGCTGTTTTTTTTAGTTTTTTAACTTTGCACCACAACTTTCTGTGTAAACATCCATATTTTAATATTTTTTAACACTCACCTTAATAAAGATGGACCTTGGTTGGACTACAGTAGACTAACGTGAAATTATAGAAATAAAAATTTAAAAGACTTCCAAGTTAATGATTTGAGATCAAACCACATTTATGGTATGCTTTATAAAATAAATTTTTTTCATTAATACAAAATGGATTTGTATTAATGCTTTTCAGCTGTATTCGTGATACATTTTCCTGCAGTTTCGTGATTTGCTACAGTATATTTCACTCCCGCTACATTTGTGCGCTTCCCCCCTCCTCCCCTCTTTCTCTTTTTGATCCTCTCCCTGCATCCCAAACCACGCTTCCACCATCTCCTCTCTAGAATAAAATTCACTTCTGATTGAGAAATCACTCTGGTTTGTTCCACATTTTGATTTAGAGTCACGAGTGTTATATTTTAACACTATGAAACGGTCACACTTATCTTTTCGCTAGCTGTTAAGAGACAGACAGTTGAGCTGCCCTCTGTCTACAGTGTACATGACTCTCTACATCTGCTCCATGTTTAAAAGGTCATTTGTCAAACCTGACATTTTCTGCCCTTACCAAAGGTTTCCTCAATATACAGCCCGGCTTTCCCATTCAGAGTTTACGTTCTGGTTTTTTTTCCATCTATTTGTTTTCTTTTGTATAAACCTTTTCTGACAATACGTTCCTCTTCGGTGTCAAAAAATATCAAGAGAGTAGGAGGCTGAATTCTATCATCTTGTAATGTTCAATAAACTAAGAAATGACAGATGTGGTTCAGTGTGTGTGTGTGTGTGTGTGTGGGTTGCCTGGGTAATGGGGCCAAGGACTGCAAGAAATGCAAGTTTCAACGGGAAGTGTAGTGAGTGGGTAGGCACACACTCGGGGTCTGATTAGGGATTAATGTGTGTGTGTGTGTGCGTGCGTGCGTGCGTGCGTGCGTGCGTGCGTGCGTGCATGTGCGTGCCAGCAGGATGTTTTTACTCAGCACAGGTTGTCACTATCCTGTTTCCCCCTGTGTGCCTTTTGTTCCTCCCCTACTCCACCATTTTGGTTTTTGTCTAGGACAAAAAGAGGCCCCACAGCAAGGCCCCCTACCTGAACACCACCTCCCTCCTGACATTTTTCAAAGCCCCCTCTCTTTGGCGCGTGCGCAGACACACACATACACACACTTGTAGCAATTTATCAAATGATATGCAAGTTTCCATATTATATACACTGTGTATACCACAGTCTATGTCTGCTTTAGTGTAGTTGTAGAAGAGCACAGCAGGAAGTCAGCCAAGCTATGCATACATGCATGCATAACTTTCTGTGAGTATCTGTTTGGATGTGTGTGTGTGGGGGGAATCGATACGGTAAAGTATTACAATATTTTTGCAATATTGCATCGATATTTCCATGCGTCCATTCTCTGCTGCTTATTCAATGAGGGTGTCTCCAGGGGCTGGAGCCTAACCCTGCTGTCATAGGAGGAGAGGCGGGGCATGCCATGGACCGCTCACCAGTCCTTCGCAGTTCTGTTCTTGCTGTCAAGGCAAGAGTGCTAACCAATGCGCCACTGTGGCCCCTGTATCAATATTTCATGAAATAAAATAAATAAAATACTTTGGGAATACTACGAATAAGACGGATCATCTCGCCTGATAGGCAGCAACTTTTCTGCAAACTGACTGAATGCCGTTATTCTCAGAGAGATTGCTGCAGGTCTGCAAGTAACTACAGTCTAATTCATAAACACAGACAGATTGCCAGCATGGTGCCATCAGTCTGAATGAGTCTTTGTCAGTGAGCACAACTCGAGGGGACTCAACTCAACTGGCTGCCAGCTGGTTATATTCCTATAAAACAGGAAGGTTGCTGTGCACAAATGTAATATTTAAATGTGAATTTCTGTAAGATGTAATTGCCAATCAGACTGACTCCATTTTATGGCAACATTTATGGCAGGTTTCAGTGACGGTGTCAGCACGCTTGACAGTCTCATTGTATTGTTGTTGGTTAAAACAGACAAAGTTTGACAAAGTTTGACTTTGAGGAAAAAAGGCGATTAATCGCAGTGTATGTTACCGCAATAGGAATATGTCTCTGACGAGTACCACCTCTAGTAATTAATATGAGAGTCAAAGGGGTGTGAGAATTAAAAAAACAGAGAATCATGTTATTTTAATAGATCTGTGTATCTGTGGCTCTTGCAGCTGGCAGAAATGACAGTTTTCTCTGGCCAAGTTTTTGTCCGTGCCCTGGAGTCTCCAGTTTGTGGTCGCTCGGTGTGTACTTAGCTAATGTCTTTTTCAGTCTCTCGCCATCGCTCTCTGTTCAGCTGTGTGTGCTGTGGTGACGGGAGGGCACTGGATGGCTCGTTGAATGAACTCTGTGGTTGTGCTGACAAATCAATGATAAAGAGTAATGACATCAACAATGTAATGCATCTCCTTGTGCTTTCATTGACTCGCCCTCGCTACCCAAACCCCCCCAAACTCACCTCTTAACGTTTATGCCACCTTGGCTCTGTGACTTCGCTTTGCACCATAAACGATGTTTCTGCCTCTTTATGTTTTGTCATTATATGTATCTTTTATCTGTGTCGTTTGTTTCTCTCTGTTGGTCTATCCTCTCTCCCTCCTTCCTCCCTCCCTTTCTCCCTCTCTCTCTCTCTCTATTGATCCAGTCATAGTTTTCTCAGTCTTCACAGTACTGGGCCGCTCTAATCAATACAGATAATTGTCTGCTCTCTCTCGATGCCAAACATAGTCTCCCCTTCTCCCCTCTCTCCCTTTTTATCAATGAACCCCGGTCTTCCCTCACTCCTCCTCACCCACCCAGCCTTCTCTCCCTCCAGACGGGGATTCCCCCTCCCCTAATGACGGGAGATAACCTGCTTTCTTTACCGATTTTTCTCCCACCCGCCCTCCCCCGTACACACACATACACATATCCCTGCCTCGCCCGCTGCCTCCCTTTCCTCCCTCGTTCATCGATTACCGTGAGAGTCGGGGCCCGGCCTGCCCGCCCTACAGATGTAAACACACACAGAGCTCGTGTTGTGGTTTAGTTGCTGTTCAGCCTCTCCTGGTGCTCGGGCCTTTTGGTTAATTGGTGGGATTCAACCGTTTTTGGTAGGTTACAGCACCTTTCTGTGCCCAGGATAATGCTAAATGGATTCACCATCTTGCCCCGTGGTGAAACCTGACCTCTGATTCGTGCCATCAAGCCAGGCTTTGACCATGTAGAAGGCTGCCGTTGTCTCGTTTCTTCCATTGTGACTTGCTTTAGGGTTTGTAGAGGAATTTGTCTTGGAGAAATTTCCGATCTGTGCAGAATCACCAAACTTTTCAAATATGGAAACTTTCAGTATGAGGAAGAGCCAGCAGTGGATGGAAATGGTGCACACTGTATTAATAATCAGCCTAAGAACTGAAATAAGAACATTTACAAATGTAAGTAAATAAACACATACTTATTAACTTAATATTTAACATTCATTATATAAATATTAAATAATAATATTAACTAAAATAGGTTTTGACAAAATTTGAAACAGTGACAAGTGGAGCGAACAGCCACAGTAGGACCCAGTGCAGCATTCATATTCTGTCTCTACATATGAAGTCCTGTGTGTTTAATAATGCATCCACCCATCCGGCCAACCAGGCAAGTTACAGGCCTTCAGGTTAGTGTACTCTGTGTGTGCGCATATGTGTGTATCTACCTTTCCATGCATCCAGTGTGGAGTATCCATCACAAGTCTCTGATGTCTCCTCTATCTCTGAAGTCAATCTGGAGCGGCACATAAACACACAAAAGCAATATCAGTGACAATACATACATATATACACAGTATACATAACCAATGTTTACATAAACATGTCATATCCACTTAGATCTGCGGAAACTGATAGCTGAGGCTGTGCTGTATTTCTTTTTGGTCTTTTTCCACGAGAGGGGTAAGTGAGATGGAGCTGGAACAGATAGAAACAGTTTCAGGTTAAAAATAAGATGATGGGAACACAGAACAAATCATTTCTGTTTGAAATGTGAGAGTGTTTCCGGAGCTTTATGAATATGTTTGCGCATTGGCGAGTTGCCTGTGCGAGCGTGCGTGTGTGTTTGTTTGGGAGCAGGCTAGAGCGTGCGGGTGCGTGTGTACATCTGAGACAAATACAGTATGTCTTGAGGCTAGGCTCAGGTTTACACGTGTGTGATCAGAATAAGCAGGGCTTTAAAGGCCAGCAGTGCAGTGGAGACGGAGGTGGGTGGGAGGGGAGGGATATTGTCCTGGAGGAGGTTTGTGAGGTGGTGTTGGTGGGGGTGGGGGGGTGTTAGAGCTGGGGTTGGACAGCAGACAGCAGGGATCTTCCTCACCCCCAGGGAGTTGAACCTACAACCCCTAACCTTTTTCTAGCCCTCTGGTCATGGACTTGAACCCTGTAACCCCCTGATGGACAATCTGTTCCTCCTCTCCCCAGCCTCACTGCAGCACTCTGCATGCCATTAACGGATAAAAAGGGTGCGTGTTGTGTGTGTGTGTGTGTGTGTGTGCATGCATCTGTGTGTGTGCTCACATGCAAGAGTCAAGTGTTTGGTCCCTTGGCTTTGACTTTGACATTGGGTCTTGCTCCCTGTTCATCCACTGCTTGTCAAGAAGAAGAAGCGGTGGAAATAGAGGCAGGGAGTGAGACGGGTTTTTTTTGTTTGTTTGATTTTTGAGTTTCTAGTTTTGAAAGCTTCTGTAAAATTATATTTTATTTTATTTTTTTAATTGAATTTAAAAAAATGGTCTGTGGAGGCCTTTTCTGTCTCTCAGCGGACCCTAGCTCCCCCAGCGTCCCTCTAACCAGGACAGAAGCAGAGAGGTTTATGTATGCTCGGACCCAGCTCATTCTTCACCTGTCAACAAAATCATCCTAACAAAAAAAAATACAAAATGGGGATACAGTAGTGAAGAGGACAGGAGGGGGAGGTGGCAGTTAGTGAGACAGGAAAGATGAGGAAGAAAGAGCACAGAGGCTGATATATTCCTCTCAGCCTTTTTTTCCTCCTTTTATTTCTCCATTTCTTCCCTTGTTTGTGTTTGTGGGCTTTGCTTATCAGATCCCAGCTCCATTCAGGGCCTCAGTCAGGGGAAGAAGCCAGACGCCTCCATCTCTCTTTCATTCAATCTCTGTCTCTCTTTCCCTCTTGCTTTCCTGTGCTCTCCCTCTCCTAACCTTTGAGAATAAGAGCCTTGAATTTGAATTTCAGAGCGACCTAGCGAGCGAGAGGAGGTTTCGAAGGAGGAGGAGGGTGAGGAGTAAGAGGGTAGGGGTAGCCGGTGGAGGGGGGGATGTTGGAGCTGCGGTCGTTGAAAAAGGGCCTGTTCAGCGCGTCCCCCGGCCTACCCCCTCAGAGTGGCCCCGATCGATACAAACTCGGAGCAATAAAGCTTTCCCCCTGTCATCTCTGCAGAATACAAAGCAGAATAGAGAGAGGGAGAGAGAACGAGAGGGAGAGAGAGAAAAAGGGGGAGAGAGAGAGGTGAAAAGCTGTTCCGCTAGCCAGACCAATTTCCTAGCCCCCCTCCCCTCGTTCGCTTCACCACCACCTCCCTAACACACCATCACCACCACCTCTATCCCCCCCTTTCCTTACCTCCTTCTTCTTATCATCAGTCTTTCACCCCCCCTTCTTTTTGCACAATATATCCCCCTGACTGTATCGCTGAACAGCTATCCATAATAAATACAGCATAAATTAAGTATACAATAGATTCCCTGTTTGCCCAACTATCAGAGAAAGACAGGTGAAGGTGGAGGAAGAGAGAAGGGGGAGGAAAAGTGGCAAAAATGGTGGTGTGAAGTGGAAAGAAGTTGCTAAGGAGTGGGGTGGATGAAGAACTGAGAGGGAAGATAGTTATAGCAGAGGATGAAGTGTGTGTTTAAGGGGGGATAGGGACAAGGTAGAGAAAAGCTGGGGGGGGGGGGGGTTACAAACAGAGAAAGATGGATGTAACAATACAGGTAGAAAGGAAGGTGGAGGAATATTGATGAGGTGGAGGAAGGAGCAAAAATGTGTGGGGATGTCTGAGGCAGCCTTGGAGAGGAGACGGAGAGGTGAAGGGGGTCAAACAGCAATCCCTTGAATTGAGAGCCAATTACTGTAATTGTAATCTGGATTCAAAGCATAGAGACGCAGCAGTGACAGGCACAACGGAGGCAGCCGTGAGCACATACATGCACACAACGGACAAAGTGTGTGTGTGTCCACATCTCCGCATGCTGTGTTGATTGTTCTGTGAAACTGCAGTTGTGAGTGCATTTTGTGTGTGTGTGTCCCATCTCCATTCTTCTCCACTGAATGGCAGTGCAGGAGTCAGCCTGCCAATCAACTATTGTACTCTTGTCAATTTAATAATATTTCTGAGTGCTGACCTCCACCGCGCTGCAGCCATCGCTCTATGTGCTTGTGTATTTCTGTGTTTGTGTGTGTGTGTGTGTTCCTATATATTTCTGTCTCTCCCTCTTTCACCTCAGTCTAACCCCCACCCCTACCTCCCCTCTCCGACTCTCTTATTTTCTCCTTTATTAGAAGAAGATAGTGCGAATCCTTCATCTCTTCTTCACTAATTCTCTCCGTTATTGTCCCTCCGTTCAGCCCTCTGTCTCTCCGCACTCCTTCATTCGTGTCCTCCTTTCTTTTCTCACCATGATCTATATCGCTCGCCTCCTTTTTAAGTCGCGCACCGGCCTCCTTCCTGTCGTTTACCCTCATGCTTTTGCTTTCTCTCATTCTTCCTTTTGGCTTGTATCACCTCACATCCATATCTTTGCTACTGTTTCCTCCCCGGATCTCTTCCCTCCATCATCTTATCTCAACTTCCTGGTCCTCTCTCCCTCTCAGTCTCTTTTCACTTTCTCCCAGCCAACTCTTCCTGTCTCATTTTCATCATTTCCCTCCCCCCTTTTTGCTTTTTCATCATCATAGGCCATATTTAGGCAACTCTGTGTCCCCCCCTTATCTTTCCTCACCCTCCCTCACTCACTCCATCCTTCCTTCCTTCCTCATCCCTCTCTCCCTCCCTCCACCCTGTTCGTTCCCTGGGGAGGTCAGTAATAATGGTAGTGATGGAGTGAGAGAGGGAGGTGCGATTATTGTCTTGTCGGGAGTCAGAGGAATCGATCGGCCCAGAAATATGAGGCGCGAGAAAGAGCCGCTGTGTCAGATACAATAACCACCCGCTCCCGGGGGCTTACACACATACACACGCGCACACACACACACAACATACAGGCCCGCATTCGACACGAACATACACATTTATTTGGTTCGACGCAAGTGCAGACACTGACACGCACACTCGTTCGTACCATCTTTCTTTTTCATTAACGCAACGCGCACACATCCCTCTTCTTCTGTGGTGGAGGAGAGCAGCGAGGCAGCCCAATCATCTACATGCTTTGATCTGAGATAAAGCATAGAAGTAGATCTGTTCTGATCATTCTTCATGCACAGATAAAGGGCAAGGCGAGGAAAATCGCTCACACACCTTTCACTCACGTAGCTATAAACAGACATAAACACACACATACGTGCGCACGCCACACACACGATCACACTGAGACCTTTCACTGCTGTTGCCTGGCAACGTGGCCGAATGTCCAATCCGAGCAGAGAACAGTGGCCAGTGATGTCACAGCTGCTGCTGACCAGCAGGTCTGAGGGAGAAAGAGGCAGGAGGAGAAGAGAAAGTTTGAATTGGTGAAAGGAAAAAAAAGATGGGGGGGGGGGGGGGGTGTCACAAAAAAAGAGAGATGGGTGATGATGACAGGGTTTGAAGGAAAAGAGGAGGGACATATGAAGAAGAGGGCAGGGTGACAGGGGGACAGGTGGACAAAGGAAATTGCCCCTAGAGGTAGTGGTTGCCATAAAGTAATTCTGTCTGTATGTTGCGCTTCTGCACAACGGTCTGTGTTGTCCATGTAAGTGAGCATTTTTTTTGTAAAGTGGCCTCAGTGCTCCTTGATCTGGTCATGAAGCCGGGCCAAGGGAACCCAGTCCCTCCCCTGCAGACCCTTCACTCCTGCACCGAAAGAAGCAGAAGAACAAGAAGAAGAGTGGGTGAGAGGCGGAAAGATAAAGATTTGAGCTTCAACCTTGGTAGCGCCGTGGGAGAGAGCGGTGTCTGTCTAGACAAACCCGGCTCCCTATGGGCTGCCGAGATGATACAGAGAGAGGAGGGGGAACAGTGTGAAAGCAGGATGGAGGGGCAGAGGGGGGCTAGAGGAAAAGGAGCAATTGAGAGGTATCAGAAACAGGAAAGGAATAGGTGTTGCAAAGGTGTAGGCGGCTGAGATGGTGCCGGTCCCAAGGTAGCCAACAGTGTGAGTGTGTTTTAGCCCCTGCCGCTTCTCGTACAAAACCTCAACCTCTGTAGTCTCCACACTGCTCGACCTACTGTTTATAATCCTGCTACTCCTCATGAAACTGCACACCACACACACACACACACACAATACACAAGACTGGATTCTAAATCTCTCACCTTGTATAATAAGAGTGTTGCTGTTTGACTGTGTGTTGGCTTGGTGGGTCCATCACTGAGCCGTGCTCTGTCCCCGTCTATACGAAGAGGAATATGATGGATTATATGAATTAGAGCCAGTGTGTGTGCTCCAAGCCCGAGGCTGCACTAGATATAGGAGGGCTGAGCCATGGAGGGATGCTGAACTGGTTTGGCGTCCTCAGAATCGTCCCTGCAATGACCCATTATACGCCGTCTCCTCCCATCCTGCTTACCCCAAGCAAGTTAACATGCTTTCTTCAATCTTTTTATCCCACTTTGCCTCCTCTCTATTGCTCACCTTTATTCCTGTCACTGTTTCACAGCTCCTTCCTTTTTCCTTTACTATTCCTCATTTACCCCCCCCCCCCCCCCCCCCCCCCCCCCACCCCCAATCTTAGTAACCTCCAATCCTCCCTCGCTACTTCTCCCTAACTGTCTGACAGTGAAGTGATTGATGGTGCTCCAGAGAACTCAGCCTCCCCTTATCCTCCTCTCCGGGGTCCCGCTATCAGATCGTGTGTGTGCATGTAACTGCGTGTTTGTTTATTGTCTTATAAACTTAACTTCTAGTGGTCGACAAAAACACGCACCAAAATATTGCACATTTGGTTGTTTATTATTATTTATTCAGTTTTCGCTGTTAGCAATAAGATGAATATGTAATTGCTGCTGGTCCATTAATGCTATGTGTTGTCCCCATTATGGCTAAGATTGGGCTTTCTTGGCCATTAACTGTATAACACACACACACAGAGCACATGATTCACCATCCGCTTATTAGGGCTACTCCAACAGCACTCCTGTCACACACAGATACACATAAAAACACACAAAGACACATACACTGGTAGTTATGTGCGTAGATTGGGGTTTGAACAAAGGTCACGGCCAAAGCCAGGGTGCCTACATGACCTCTGACCCAGTGGACCGCCTCCTCCGCGACGCGCAGTCTGTCACTGTCCTTGGACGAGCCTGTTGGGTCGGTTCCCTCACAAACAAACCCTCCTTCTCTCACCGCTGATTACTAACAGACACGCAGATCTGCTCTCCTAATGAAGGCAGAGCTGTGTGCTTCAGATAAAACTGAAGGTGTGTTTCAGGCCTGAGTGTCGGTTTGGTGTCCGGTCTCAGAAAGAGCCAGCAAAAAACTAATTTATACACATCCTCGCATTCTTAGTTTTATTTGATCATCTCGGGTGGTTAAGAAAATGATAAAGTGTCCTTAATATGTAGCAGAGGGATTGATTTTTCATGTTATACAGTTTATTTTCTGTTGAATATCTAATTTAGATAAATAATCATTTATTAAATGATCTTGTATATTTGGGAAGTTCTTTACCCATCACACCACAGTCTTGATCCTGATGTGATCTTTATTGTAACAACATATATGGACAGCTGTAGCCTCAGTCTCTTTTTTTTTTGTGATTCAGGACAAATTCAAAACTGTGTCTCTGTATAACTGAGCACCTCCAGTGGAGTGCTGTATGCACTTCTTACTGTGCATCTATCCAGGAGTACATTGGGCTGTTGTAAATCACCACATAAAGTATTTATAAGGTTAAACTTGGGAACTCTGCTGCCGTTAGCTTTTGAATTAGTGAACTCGGACCAAGGGAGAAGGACGGGGAGGGGAGCGGTGCTCTGACTTCTCGTCTGTGGATGGTTCGTTCATCAGCTTTAGAGAATCAAGAGTGCCACCTTGTGGTCGCTTCATCCTGCTGCCAGGGCAGCACGTTGACACAGATGTGAAACCGTAGGCAGTATTAATGCTGAAACACGCTGATCTGCTTCCATATGATCATTCATTGGACTCAGATTTTCACTTATTTACCTCTTAGCCTTTTAATCCTTGTGGGCGACACTGATAACAACGCGTATATAGTTTATCTTCCATGTTCCACATTCGTGCCACATCTACCCATCACGTGTAGAGATTCACGTTGTGGGTTTCTGTGGTGTAGCACTCACTGTGGCGTGGTCAGTGGTACAGTGAGTGTTGTGACTGAGTTTTTCCTTCCTCTCGGCTTAGAGTGGAGCTGTGGTTGTTATACTTAGCTGAGGATGTCTCACATCTTCTCTTGTTGGTGTCGACCTCCCTCGACAGACCACCTTACGCCCACTGGTGTACTCTCTAATGGCAGTCCCAGCGTCAGACATAAACATAGATATGACCGGGGCGCGGGAGCCGTGACTCATGGTAAACTGATAAAACTGCAAGATCTGGCGTAGAATTTAGGGGGGGGAACGTGATCAGCTGAGTTTTGGAGAAGTTTTGATCCTCCGCTGGGTTTTATAGTATATAAATCTATCATAGAGTCGTCTGTGATGTCAAACCCGCTGTTTTTCTCCTTTGTGTGTGTGTGAGTGTGTGAGTGAGTGAGCGTGAGTGTGTGTGTGAGTGGCTGTTTCCAGCCGCGCCATCACTTTCCGACGGCACCAATCATCCCCCTCCTTTTCAACTCCTCTATCTATTCGATCTCCTCGCTCACTCACTCACTCTCTCCCACTCTTTAACCTCTTGCGTGTCTCCAATTTCTTTTTTATCTTTTTTGTATTTTTCTCTCCTCTTTGAGAACAGTTCCTACTCTTTTGAGGCTTACTTCCTGTGTGTTGCAGGATGTGGGGAGGAGGTGGGGCTTGGGGGGTGTGGACTACTGTCATGTGCATGTGTGAGCGAGAGAGAAACAGAGAGAGAGAGAGAGAGAAGAGAGGGGAAGAGTAATTCAACCATATGATTTAATACACTCCTCCTTTTGGTTAGAGAGCGACAGAGAGAGGGAGAGTGAGAGTTATTCTTTAGGTCGCGTATACGCTCTCTCGCAGATATGACCAAGACAGCGGCAATAGCAGCAAAGGACTTCTCCAGTATGTGGTTGCCAGGTGAGTGACTGTCTGTGCAGCTCTCTATCGTTGCTGGCCTTCATTTACCAAGACCAATTAAGCTTTGCGTGAGTTAGAGGGACGTGTGTGTGTGTGTGTGTGTGTGTGTGTGTGTGTGTGTGTGTGTGTGTGTGTGTGTGTGTGTGTGTGTGAGAGAGAGAGATTGTGATATGCTGTTGATTAATGCCAGTGGGTCTAACAAGCTCAGCTAATTGGGGAACATCAAAGGGTGAGAGGTGGTACGAGGGATGGAGGGGGGGTGGATGGATGGATGGATGGATGAGTGGACGCCTGTCTCTTGCATAGGGAAAGGTCAGACACTTCACCAGCCCGTAGCATGCCTCTGTTTGTGTGTGTGTGTGTGTGTGTGTGTGTGCGCGTGTTTAAACTGAATATTGAATGCTAAATAGCCTTGAGGAAAATGTAATGAAAAGTTTATTTGAAGAGTCTTTTCTAACATTCAGCTAATGAAAGGCGACTTCTACAGCTCGACTGTGTTTCTGTACTGAGATTACTTTTCATTGTCCATCATCAAAACGCTTTCTCTCCAGTGATGAGCGCCGTTACTTGTGTGTTCACTTTACAGATGTTTTTTCTGATAAAGTGCATCTTTAAAGCTGGAGGATACTTTGTGTTTGTGTGTGTGCGATGGAGCATTGCATTGATTATTGCTCATTTTCAAGTCTGTCAATGAATTCCAAACTCTCTGATTTAAGGACAGTTATGTAAAAAAAACCTTTTTTTTAGCCTCAGCATTTACAAATAATGCAGAGTAGGAATAGTGTAACTCTTCCTACTCTGCGTCTGGGTGGTCCGCTCAGCACAGCCTATGAGAACAGGCAGACAAAGTCTCGGTTGACCGACGACCTACGAGAGATCAGCAAGCAGTTAGCTGACTCACCCGTTACCCGAAATACAATTTCTAAATGTCAATTAGCTCACATTACTCAGTCTTTGTCGTCGAGATAGAATTTCTAAAAAAATATATATATAAGATCTGTGATGTTCACGGTTTATCAGTGAGTGATTCACGGCACAACATTCACAGAGTCACTCCTTAACCTCATGTGGTCACTGCTGTGACCTCTGGGAAGATACTCTGACCAAAGTGACATGTCCTTCTCGCAAACTTCAACAAATGGCACATCACGCCAGATTATGTAACGCACAGCTTCACAAAGGTGCACCGGTGTGGAAAGCCAGTGCGGTAAACATTCGTGTATATCGGGAATAATCTTGTACAATTATTTTTGATGTGTCACCTCGTGAGCCGTGTTTAGGTTTTCTGTAAAGTTAATCATTTTTGCTCATTTTAAACATTGAAAGTAAATGAATGAGGGAAATTAAGTGTGGAAATTTGAAAGCACTCAGTCTTATTAATCTGGTCAAAGTACATCATTGCCATCCGTAAAAAAAAATTATTTACACTGTGTAGAAGTGGGAAAAAATGATTTTATGGGCATTATGTGGTGGTGACCTTTGTCTCTCAGTTCCAGCAGCATTTGGTTACATTCATGTGTTTTATTCACTTGTATGAGGCATTTTTATGTGTTACAAACAAAAAAACACAACAATAGTAACTTAGATTAAACAAACGACCCAAACTGACAAGAGCAGAGACCCTCATGACATGTTATGGCCTTGTTGTGGCATCCCAAATTTGTTCCTTCAGGTTCTCACTGTATTTGTTTTTTCAGCTTGAGTTCTTCTCTTGATTCCTAAATCATCGTTTTATTATTATTATTATTTCTAATATTATTAATATCTGTCCAGCCCCATATTTTATCATTACTATATTAACAATTTAGACACTAACATGTTCTTCCTGCTTGTCTCATCCTGGCACAGATATGCGATTGGTGTTGACATGACTCTTTGACATTCACTTTTAAATGGAAAATGTTTCTTTGCAATCAAATTCGGCAACCCTCAGCACCGCTTGGCTTCTCAAATCTGTAGTTAGTAAGTTTTATGACTCCAGTTCCCAGACACCCCCCTTGGCGCTGGGGTTATGTCCTGAATCAGGAAGTTGGGTGAAGAGTTGGTGGGGAGGGGGGGAAGGGGGAGGGGTTTGCAGGGTGGTTGCAGTGGAGTTTCATCTCGGCCAAAATACCCAGAGGAGAATAACAGAAACAGTCCAGACTGAGCACAGGCACTGTTGTTCCTTGTTCCTTTCTATTGCATCATTTATTCATGACACAGGATTATACAGCATTAAATTTGCTCTGCTGTGGATTCACTCAGTATGGTGAAGCAACTCTGAACTCTACTGTTTAACTCCAAGGGCTGCATATGCTGTAGCGGAGCAACAATGACAGGGCTGAGCAATTAAACCTGTTAGAAGCACTGTCTTATCCCTGCAGTAAATGCAGTTTGCACCACATGTGCAAAAAAAACAGTCAAGAGATGCGTCCTCCGCTTACACTGTAAACATGTTCAAAGCGTGTAAGTCACCCCAACACGAAATTATTTGTGTTTGTGTGTGCAGCAGTGTGTTGTAAAAGAGAGGGAGGTTTTAAAAGAGTGAAAGAGAGAGTGAGAGAGAGAGAGCAGGCTAATATTAATAGCCTCGCTGACAGTAAGTGTTGGGTTTAGCACTCTGCGCTCAACCCGGTACAAGGGGAAGTCGGGAGGGGAAGTGAGAAAAAGACACTACATCTTGATATACTGTCCCACCACTGTATTACTGACCACATTATCCACCATGCTACTGTCTGTAGACCATTTTTAACCATGAATCAACGCGCACCTTCTCCCCGTGTCCTGCGACGGGGCAGCGCAGTGCGATAGGCAGCACTTTGGGAGCTCTGCATTACTTCGGTTTTATGAGCTGGGCAATCATTTTATATGAGGAGGGGGATTTGGCTTTAGTATTGTACACTCCACGCGCTGAAGATCGCAGTGTAACAGGGCCCAATGTGGAAGAAGTGGAAATTTTACAGTGTGTTATAGATTTTTGCTGTGGGGTACAGTTTGTTACGCGTGGCAAAAATTTGTGATTATTTAGAGGAAGATGTTATTTCTGTGCATATTCGGTGGGTTTTTGTCAGAAGTTGAGCAACACTGGGCAGTTTTTTTTTTTTTTTTGGTTTCACTAATAGCCACATCACGTAACACTGAAAGCAGGTGCCAAATGAAATGCTGGAATAACCGCAAACTGACCAGAATAATATATTAACCAGATGTTTGCATCCGCATCGTTGGGTGACCGATTTATCTTCAGCTATTTAAGGGAAATCCTGCAGTCAGTGTGTGTGTGTGTATGCACATGCGTGTGTGTGTGTGTATTTACACAGGGTTATAGCCACTGGCGGCAGAATGGCGCTTTTCAAGCTGATCATCACTTCCCCCTTTCCCTAAAGACACTATGTATACCAAAGTCCACTGTTCTCACATCTGTTTCACTGAGACGAATGTGTTTCTGCAGCTGAATGAACATCTGATAAGGGAGTGACTCTTGATCGGTATCACTTTTTACGATTAGTGACTGCACTTTACTGATGCTTTGCTAATTTAAAACTGGCCTGGGGTCAGTGTTGGTCAGCAGAGCATCTTCTTCGTGTGTGATTACTGCCCCCTGATGGCGAAAACAATGCTTGACCACTTGCTTGTTGGACATTTTCTATATTTAAGGTGTCATGCTGATAAAAGGCAGAGGGAAGATGTACAGTTTATGTCATGTGCAGCCCGTGAGACTACAGGATGAAGAGAGGAGACATAAAGAGGAGAGGAAGGGGGGGAAAGAGTAGAGAGAAAAAGGAGGAGGGAGACTGAGAGTTTATTATGCAGGTGGCAGATATAATTAGTTGGTCGTTGGGCAGATTTGCATGTTTTCACAAAAGGGAAGTAGCGCTGTGTATCTGTGTGTGTTTGTGTGTGCGCATGTTAAGGAGTCAGAGCAGGAGGGGAAAAAAGGGTTTCAAATGGACACAACAGTTTGTGGTTTCAGACAAATAAAAAGGCTTTTATAATGAAATGGTACTGTTGTACTGTAACATAGAAAGAAAACTGCTAGAGAAACACCCACACACACACACGTGTGTGTAGTTATATATAAACACCCGCTCACCCACACTAATTATCTTCAGTCCCATCTTTCCTGTACACCCTGCTACCAAAATGCTCCCGTGTTTTTGTGCTAATAAAGTAATTAAAGACTTTAGCTTATTGTCTCCCTCCATTCATTGCTGTTGCTATAGGGACTGTCCCAATTCAACCAGGAAGTGATGTGGTCTTGTAATGAGTGACACACAGTGTGAGACATTTTTAGTACACCAAGTCTCCCACGTAAACACCTTGAGTTAAATTTAGAACCAGCAGACACCTTGGGTCAACCTACTCTTATGTTAAACCACTAATTGGAAAGAAAGAATGAATGAATGTGGGCTCAGTGAATGATTCAGCTACATTGTGTGGTGTACAGTGTGTAGGCTCAGGCTGTGACCTGAAAACATTTAACCCTAACCTATCTGAGATGAGCGCCCTGGCCGTACTCTTTTCCCTTCTGTCATCTAGATTGTCTCCGCTTGCTTCTTCTGTTATTCTGTCACTCTCTGCACTTTTTATCTGACACATATTTAGGAGTCAGCCTGTCTGACTTGTTTATCTGCGTGCTTTCCTGTTACAGATATCAGGATGTCAAAGCCAGGAGAGGCTGAAAAAGTCGGGGCTGACTCACCATTGGAGGGCACAGGTAAGCGGCGAGGGTCTGAGAGGCAGACGGCAAACACACACCCACACGTACACGTGATTTAATGCGGAATATATATGTTAAAAAAAACCAAAAAAACAAAAAGAGCGACACATGCATGACTTCGGAAATTGCAGCTGTAAGTTGATGCAGTGATGAAGATGTCATTTATCACTTTTTCCTTTGCCACCCACGCAGATTCAGAGCGGAATGGACCAGAATCAAATCATCAGGTACATGTTACTCCTGTGTATTTACCTTCATCTCCCCCCCCTTCATCTTTTTTCTGATTGATCCACCTAAGAAGAAGATTCAGTGTTGCACACACACTCCAGCACAGAGTCTGACATAAAAAAAAAAAATTACTTGCAACATTTTGATAAAAGAGCTCCATCAAACCTGCCTTTCCTTTCTTTTTTTTATCTGTTTTCACCAAAAGTCGGTACTTCCAGACAAACTAACCATCACTTCCCCCATCGATTAGTCCCTCAGTTATTTGCAAGTAACATCGCAAGCTAACTTTTCACACAGTCAGGAATCCAGATATCCATTTTTCTTTTAGCAGAGATGGAATATGATGCATTTTGAAGTAATTTCTAAGACTGTGTCTAATTCTTCTCTTCTAGACTCAGTCAATGAAAGCCTGTCCTTTTCCTCTGTCACCAAACCTGAGCAGCACCAAGGTGAGTGTGTGCTTTTGCGTGTGTGTCCACATTACTGAACTGTGTGTGTGTGTGTGTGTGTGTCTGAGCCTGTGTTTGCGTTTGTACATCTTTTGTGTCTCAACGTCACACGCTGGGTTTTATTGACGGTACGGCTGCTTCAGCTTTGTGTTCATTTCTATGCACTGAATTACTCTTTTGTCACGCTCGACGTTGAGGTTGATAATGTGTCGACTCTCCACCCAGTCCCCAATGTAAACACGTTTGCAAAGAGCAGAGAGTATGATGGCACTCGTGTTTTTCACAAAGCCTTTTCAGTACTGAAGTAAATCTGAAATATTACTTCTCACCAAAAGGTAAAATCTTCCCTATTTGCATACCACAAGAGATATTCAAATAGGTACGCTGGAAAAGATCCCCTCTGTCTGTCTGAACATGGCTGGGTCTGGGAGGAAAGATCAACTCTTTGAGAAGGATGGGACAGGGGAAAAAAGTCTAGTGGAGTTGTATTTTATCACACAGACTGGGGACACATTTGAAGCATTCGAGGAAATTGCACGCTTTAAGACATTCAAATGATTTATCCTAGTGAGCTATGTGTCTTAAACATGGATAAATTCTTATAGTCTCATGCTCTAGAATTGAGTTAAAGTAGCACTTAATTAGTCCAATATTATCCAAAGATATTTAATATTTTCCTAACTTATGGATATCTGTGACAGGATGGCATTTGCTTGCATAGTCTCGATTGGATAATTACAAACACGTTTATATCAAATCGAGCTTTAATTCTAGCGCTGGCCCTCTAACCGTGTTTCCATTTCTGTATATGCTTTGCTGTTATGTCTTCATCTTAGAATAAGATGGAGGAGTGTGCTGACATGTCCCCAGCCCTCCCTTCCTCTCACGGCCCGACCCCCTCACAGACTGCTCTGCAACACACACAGCTCATGCTGACCGGCTCCCAGTTAGCAGGGGTAAGACTGACTTGTAGTATGCTCACACAGACACGCACTTGGCTTTTGCTTTTGCCTCGCTCGCTCCTCTGGTGGTGCTTTTTGAACACTTTGTTTCCCTCTTTTGTCACCTTTGTGCATTTCCCACTCTTGATTTCTTAATCCTCTCCTCTCCTTGCTTCTCCTCTCTTCTCTCGTCCTTTCCACCAGTTGACAGCTCTGTTGCCGGCGCAGCAGCAGCTGTTGCTGCAGCAGGCTCAAGCACAGCTCCTGGCTGCAGCTGTGCAGCAGTCCAATGCAGCCCATGCAGCTCACGCTGCCCACGCAGCCGCCCAAGCCAATCAGCAAGCTCAGGCAGCTGCAGCAGCCAATCAGCAAGCCCAGCAGCAGCAGCAGCAGCAACAACAACAACAGCAGCAAGTGGGGCAGCAGACTCAGTCGCAGTCCCAGGGACAGAATACACAGGAGCAGAGCGCCCAAAGCGTCCCTGTCCCACCTCCTCCATCCCAGCTCACCCTCTCCCAGCCAATCCAGCTCACTGCCCAGGTACTGGCTGCCGTTAAAGCCACTTCCTGATGAGCGGCGTGATTGAGGAGCCGCTATCAATCCATGGAGCAGCTCATAATGCATGTCTACTGTAGATTTCGTGATTCACAGTTTCCACCTTGCATGAACGCACACATTTTCCTTTTCTTAACTCTGACGTGACAGAAAAAGTTTTTCCTTTCGCTTCTACGCGTTCTGTTGGTATACATTTCATATACCTCCTTTCCTGAGCTGGAGGAACCGTATATAACATACTAGCACATTTTGATGTGACTAAGCCGTCCTTCTGCTTGTAGAATTGCAAAATCTTATTGTCTGTCTGATGTATCCGTTCTCTCTCTCTCTACTGGAAAGGACATTCAGCAGCTGCTGCAGCTACAGCAGCTGGTGTTGGTCCCCGGCCACCCGCTCCCGTCTCCTGCCCAGTTCCTCCTTCCACAGGCACAGCAGAGCCAGCAAGGTGGGGAGGCCCTTTATGGCAGAATAACTTATAGATACAGTCATTTAGACACAAATTATACACAGAACTCATATTTTGCTTTTCTTCTTTAGGACTCCTATCGACACCAAATCTTATTCCGCTACCTCAGCAAAACCAAGGGAGCCTGCTCTCTGCTCCGACTAGAATGGGGCTTCAGGCACAGGTACAAGGAAACTTTGAAGCTTTAGTCAGTGGAAAAGAAAAACCCAGCCTCAGCAGCACGAGTCATTAACAAACACTTCTGTTTCTGTCTCACTCTCACTTTCACTCCTCCCGCTGCAGCGAGATAAGGGTGTGGAGGTGAGTGGTGGAGGTGTGACCACGGTGCCTTCCGTGACCTCTCACCCCGAGGACCCCAGTGACCTCGAAGAGCTGGAACAGTTTGCCCGCACTTTCAAACAAAGACGCATCAAACTAGGCTTCACACAGGTAAGTGAGACACCCCTCTACACCAACACTACATGCTTTGGGTTTTTTTGGTGAATACATTTAAATTTCTTTTGCTTTTAATCTGTCCATCAGGGAGATGTAGGCTTGGCCATGGGGAAGCTGTACGGCAATGACTTCAGCCAGACCACCATCTCCCGCTTCGAAGCCCTCAACCTGAGCTTTAAGAACATGTGCAAGCTGAAGCCACTGCTGGAGAAGTGGCTGAATGATGCAGGTGAGATCACTGCAGTCACACAAACTGGAATATCAGATTGAGATAGAGATGATTCACAGTATTTTCCAAGAACTGCAGATGCACAGAGTAGGTGTTATGACTGTTGTCAGTTGAACGTTAAGCTTGTGTGAACGTGCTGGTGAATTTGCCCTTCAGAGACCATGTCCATAGACAGCACCCTGCCCAGCCCCAGCTCCCTGTCCTCACCCTCTCTGGGCTTCGACGGCGTTCCCTCGCGCCGCAGAAAGAAGAGAACCAGCATCGAGACGAATGTACGTGTGGCCCTGGAGCGCTCTTTCATGACGGTAAGATGAGTCAACTTATTATTACAGTGACTGTCTTTTTTTCTGTATTACACAGGATTCTTTTATCTTTATCCCTTTTATGTTGGTGTTGCTCATAGGTTATACACCAAAAAAAAAAAAAAAACAACTAAATGTGGATTTTAAAATATTAAAAAAGTCACCGAAATACTTACTTAATAATACTTAATCTTGCCCCAAATGCAAGATCCACCGAGGCAGACTGATCTGACAGTAGCTGGCTTCGCCCCTCTTAAAGTGTTTTTAAGTACAAATAAAGATGTTTGTGGTTTCCTGTCACCACTGTGTATGGTTTTGTTGTTAGCCTCGCAGCACTTGTAACAAACACATTGACAAATGAAGCCTTCAGCTTCATTAGACACCTGACAGTAAAGTAATTTGTGTACACAGCCTTTTATTTTCTGTAATTTTCAGATTTTCATTCTTTGTGGTTGTGAAAATTCTTCACGTCTTGCCGTTGTTAATATTTTCCATCATGCCGCCTTCTGCAGAACCAGAAGCCTACCTCAGAGGAGATCCTGCTGATCGCCGAGCAACTCAACATGGAGAAGGAGGTGATCCGGGTCTGGTTCTGCAACCGCAGGCAAAAAGAGAAGCGCATCAACCCGAGCAGTGCCACTCCTCCTCTGCCCAACCAGCCCCCCACAGCCCCACCAGCGCACAAGCCACCCTGCTACAGCCCTCACATGGTACGCCTAGTCGAACGCATTGCAGCAACTTTCCCAAAAGTATTTTTATCGAAGTCGTCGGTAATAAACACGCCGCTGTCCTCTTTTTCCTCTCTGACAGATGTCCAGCCAGATGTCACAGGCCGTGACGAGTCTCAGCAGCACATCGGTGACCACCATGTCCTCCGTCTGCCCTCTGACTTCCAGCCTCACCTCCACCCACCCCTCTCTCAGCTTAACCCACACCCCACTCAGCTCCACTCCCTCCCCGGCAACTCCACCTCCTCCACCTATTCCTCCCCGCAGCACAGCCAGCCCGGCCAACCCCAGCCACAGCACACTCAACCTTAACACAGGGTAAGAGGCCACGAGGCCTTCACAGCAAAGCACCTCAGAGCACCTCTTACCACCGCAGCTTTCACCCAAATAAATGCAGGTTTGACGATAGTGACAGAGAGACATATGTGGCGTAGCTGTTGTTCTGTCTTTGACAGATTTGATACCTCTCTGAGTTTGACGACTGACTGCTGTGGATCCTGAACGTGGAGCGTCATCTCTGGTGCTAGCAGTGTTGGAAAATTAAAAGCAGCAATTCAGTGCAGAAAAAGAAACGTTCCAGTTTTTATTGGCAACACCCGTTTTGTGCTTGTGAAGAAAATAAACTTTGCAAACAGGAAATATAATATTTTGGACATAACTCAATTCAAAGCTGTGACAAGCACATTTAAAAAAGATTAATTCGCCTCCACTGTCAGCAGAAGTATCAGAAAATATACATCAAAAAATATGTGTAGGAAAAAAAGGGGAACTGCTGTGCTCCTTTTTAGCTCCATATCCCTCTAGACTAGCTCTGCATAATAATTCATAATAAGCCTGAATTATCTTATACCAGCTCCCTGTGCAGCTCCTCAGTTTATCTCCCTTTAGGCCAGTTTTCTTCTGATTGCCTCTCATAAACAAAATAGTTAAACAGAAAGTGAATAGGGCTGATGAGCCTGAGATGATCAGGTTAAGTGTATTGTGCTCACTGACGCTATGTTGAGTCATAAGTAGACAAAAAAGAAGGTCTTAGACTGAAAATTTAGAGCCACCTGAAGCCTAAATATTTATCTCACACGGATTACGTTTACATATACTTGTATCATTAACCCGAATACTAATTAGTCATTTAATATGAGTAATATTATAAAATGCAAAGGATTAATATTTAAAACCAATCTATGTGCGTGGTTGAACATTAACCTTACCCACCAGCAACATGAAGTCAGAGGTGAATCATCGGTTTTAATCATTTATCTTGATCTGCAGTCTGAAAACGCAACTGCATACGGCCACACATTTCCACAAACACTGCTCACAATCAATACTGCACTGCTCCACGCTCGGTTCAGCTGCAATTTGTAGTTAAATGCTTTTTACTGTACACACAAACACACAAACAGTGACTGAGCACATAAGCATTAACTGATATCCCAGCATGCCGCTGGATGCCACTGCTTCCCCTGTGCAGCAGTGCATGCTAACTCTGTGTGTGTGTGTGTGTGTGTGTGTGTGTGTGTGTGTGTGTGTGTGTGTGTGTGTGTGTGTGTGTGTGTGTGATTTTTGTGTTCACAGCTTATGGCGAATGGGTAAAAAGAATGGTGACGTGTCTAACTATATCACCGATTTTGCTGCAAACCTGAGGTGAATACGACTGAAGCACACACACACACACATTACACACTTTAGACAGTTCAGATGTGTTTCTTCATTATTTCATGTGAATTCTGTGTTAAGATGAATAATACTTCATTAGGTTGCTCTGTTTCTTTCTGCATTTCGAACCTCGTTTGCATTTGTGCAGCCAACAGTCAGCAAACTTCTGCTCTTTATACGTGCTGAGATGAATTTGCCTTCTGCCTGTCCTTGCCACTAAACCTGCTTTTTCCTCCCCTCCCTCACCTTTTCTCCTCTGCCTGTCTCTGTTTGTGTGTCTGCTTGCACATGTGTCGTGCTTGGTGCGTGTGCGCGCGCGTGTCACAACAGGAACACTGTGATGGGAGTTAACACAGGGATGAATCAAGCCCTCCTCGGTAACAATCCCCTGGCCACTATCCAAGGTGTGTGTGTGTGTGTGTGTGTGTGTGTGTGTGTGTGTGTGTGTGTGTGTGTGTGTGTGTGTGTGTGAGAGAGAGAGAGAGAGAGAGAGAGAGAGAGACATTGAAAGGAAAATAGGAGAGAGAATAACAAAAAAGAGGTACAAAGCCTGCCTTCAGCCCCTCTCATAAACAGAATATAATTAAAAGGTCAAAGCTGAGGTGGAGGTGAGGTGGTGTGCAGTATTATTTCATTTCTTGAGCAGTCTCAGGGTCAGAGAATACATAAAAAAAACCCATCTTCAGCAGAAAGGCGGTGCATCTTCCTCCTCTAAAACTGTTAGAGAAGTCGTCCTCTCAAACACACCTACACACATAAATGTTAAAACTCAAATGCACACTCTTCAGGACCCCTACATAAACCTTCCTACACTCAAGAACAAGACAAAAATAGCCACAAAAAAACTTTTGTGTCCCACAAGAGTGACCAGGGAAGAGTCCCAGCTAACGTCAGTTTAGCAGAGCTAGTTTTTAACCTCGCTTTGTGGGGTGACAGCGTGAAGGGGGAGGGAGCTGCAGTAAAAAGAGAAGTGTGAGGATGAGTAATACAGTTAATACATGGTGGGTGAATCAGGTCGCACACGCTGATTACCGACTGGAGACACGGATGAATGGGCAAACAAGTGTGTTCATCCACAGTTGAGAGAGCTGCAGAGAAGAGGAATAAACTTATTTGTCATACATTATCATCTACATGCATGAACCCATCCCATTAAGTGTCTGTGTGTAAGTGACGGTGGTGGTTTACGTTAATGTGTGGGCTTGTTTCTGTCTTCGTGCTGTCTCACGCATCCTTTTCATCTTTTTATCTAATCATCAAAAATATGTTGAGAGTTTGAGGGAAAACCTCAGAAGAAATCTTTTCGAGGCAGTCTGTTTGGGAAGTTCGTCATAAGTCATCTTTCAGTTTAGGTGAAGTTCTTTTTATATCGGTAATTCAAATAGCAGGCAGAGGACTTATGGATTGTTGTCAGAGTATCTAAAGTCAACAGGGGATTTTAATCTTAAAATATCACTGAAAACCAAACGTTATCACCGAAAAGCAAAAAAACCACCATAATTGTTCTTAACAGGCTGTAAATCAGTCAACACATAAGACATTCTCCACTTTAGAGCTGTCTGGTAGCCAAATACTTCTGTTAAAGTGCCCATATTATACTTTTAGTCTTCCTCTTTCCTTTAAAGGGGGCCTATTATGTTTATTTCCCCTTGCTTTTATTCTCGGACTCCACTTGAGTAGCTTTGCATAATTTACAGTTAAAAATAATCAGCATAAATGTACCTTATTTTGGGCCTCAGTGCAGCCCTACTGTTCACCCACCGTCTTGGAAAAAGCGGTTTTATTACCTCTCCCTTTAAGGCCACACATTTCTCTTGGAGCGTTTGCGGTAAACAACACAGAGCCAAGATAATATTAAATATAACTGCTTTCGATGATCATACAGAGCCAACGGTAGGAATAAACCTTCTTATCAATGTTCCAAATAAATATATTTCTAAAGGTGCTATTGGCATGAAATTCTCACCAGATGTCAGTAACAACCCATCCAGTCCACACATGCAAAACAAAAAACACAGATGTCCATAAGTTATGTGTAGTGATGGTAAATGACACAGGGTAACAGTATTACTGAAATGTATTTAATACTTTGTACAAAAGGCTTTATTGGCAATGACAGCCTAAAAACGCCTCATGTATGGAGAAACTAGCTGCGTGCGTTGCTCAGGTGTGATTTTGGCCCGTTCTTCCACACAAACAGTTTCTGAGCTTTAGTCATTTCATAGATTTTCAGTGGCTTTCAGATGATTGGTCTCCATGTTATTCAGCAAACCCTAAATGATCTTCAGCATGCTTTTTCTTCAGCAATGAAGTCCTGTGTGGCACCTGCTGATTCAAGGTCCTTGGCTCTTGGATAACTCTTCTGATAATTCTTTTCACTCCAAAAGATGCTCGCAGGTAGCTTGAGTAGATTAGAATTTCTTCTGTAATGCCATCACTATGTCTGCAACAATAAAGTTGCGAAGGGCTTGAAGGCGCTCATTAGTTTTACCCATCATGAGATGTTTATTGTACGAGATCTTTTTATAGGCCACCAGCTGGGACTAAACTAGATTACTTTCTAATTACAGATGGATTTTAGTTGGTTAGATGGGTTGTTAGTGACATCTGGTGATAATTTCATGTCAGCAGCACCTTTAGAAATGTATTTACATAGAACATTGACAGAATGTAGAATAGATAGATAGATCTAGCATATGAGACACGGTGACTTGATTTTACTTTCTCGCTCAGCTGCTTCTGCAACTCTAAAATGTTTCATATGCAGGGGCGAAGAACTGAACTTTTATTACTTACTCCATTACCTTTTTTGAAACCACAATAGAAGAAGATGGCAGTGAGACCTGCTATGATGTACAGAGACGGTGACACAAAAAAAACAGGAGGCAGAGCTGAAGATACTCAGATATTTATTGGGAGTGATGGAGATGTAGTCCGAGAGGCAAGGCTGAGATGGTTTGCAGAGGAGGGATAGTGAATATATTTGAAAAGGGATGTTGGAGATGGAGCTGCCAGGTAGGAGAAAAAAGGGAAGACCACAGAGAAGTATGAATGTAATGAAGGCGGAGATGCAGAGGGCTGGTGTGACAGAGGAGGATGCTAATGACAGGATGAGGTTGGGGCAGATGATCCACTGTGGCGACCCCTAATGGAAAGAAGAAGATGATGCTACAGCAATAGACAAATCACAATATAATTACTAACAGGGCTAATGCTACAGTCTTTCTGCTTCTCTTTTACTCTTTACTGCATAACTCTAGGAGAAGGCCGTATTTACAAATGTTTCTTTTCCCAAAGAACAAACATTAGAAGTTGTACAGGCAGTTAATGCTTCCATCGAAGCTGCAGGTTTTGCCACAGTGTCGTGAAATTAATACATTTGTTTGGCATCCAAGCCCAGCCTCAGGGGGTCACCTGCTAGTTCACTTCTCCTTGTCCTACTCCTACAATCCCAAGCACAGATAAATGGGAGAGTTGAGTCAGGAAGGGCTTCGGATCTGTGCCCGATCAACTAAGTGGGTCCCTCTGCTGTGGTGACCCACTGGGAATAAAGGAGCAATCAAAAAAGCATCCTTGGTTTTGCTGTATAGTACACAATCGACCGCAGATCTTTGGTTTTGTTTTTGTGTGAGGTCTATTAGACAGCTATGCTATTTATGTACGTAACCAACGCTGCTTCACTGTCGACAGAGCAGGGTGAAAATAGGCAGCATGAAATTATAAAAGCATGCAAACCTATTTCAGTAAATCCGCAAAATAAAATAAGCCTGCAGATGTGCGTAAAATGAGCACTTTAAAAAAAAAAGTGTTCCTTATGCTAAACAGTCATAAACATGAGTGTAATTAAAATTCAGCTCTCTATCTTTGGCACAGTCTGTGCATGAAACAGCCAATCACAGATCTCCGATCAGCTAAACTGATGCAAACCTGATCCCCTAAGATTAGCTCGCTGAAGATATTTCACAATGTTCGATTATTTTTAACAAGCTGTTACATCTCGCGCCAGTGTGTTGAAATGGGGACTGACATTAGGTTTTTTTGAAAAGAACAATTTCCCACTTTTTTCTAACACAGGGTGGGATCTGTGCTGCAGGAAGTCATTTAGTTCAGCAGTGGAAGGTGAAGAAGCCTGAGAGAAGGACCACTGTTACTAAACTAAAGATGATGAATCCCCAAAAGAAATAAGAAAAAAAGACAAATACTAAAAGCCAAAACTTAATATAGTATTGATTTTATATTCTGATATACTGTGAAAGTGTCCTCTGGCCACGGTGGGCAATTTTATTAACCTTTTTTCTCTCTCTGCCTCAGCCCTAGCAGCCAGTGGTGGCCACCTACCTCTTTCCACTCTTGAGGGTGGGAGCAAGGTGATGCTGGGGGCATCCGGGGGTCAAGGTGGGGGCATCCCCTCCTCCCTCTTCCTCAACCACCCCGCCCTCCTCCACATTGGCCAGAATCCCAACGCCGGACTGGTCAGCACCACCGTAGCCAAACTCTCCCAGTCCTCGCCCTTCCCCTCGGCCAGCAGCATCAGCCCCACACCCTGCTCCCCCTCTCCCTGCTCCAGCCCCGCCTCTTCCTGCTCCTCCAGCGAAATGGCACACAGCCCGCCCTCTCTGGGCGGGGCCAAGATCGAGTGACCCCCTCCAAGGGCCAATCAGAGAGGAGGAGGAAGGAGGATACTATAACCTCGCCTTTCACACCAAAGCTATCTCTTTCTCTCTCTTGTGCTCTTCTTTCGTTATTTTTCTTTTCCTCAATGGCTCTCTCTCTCCTTCTCTCCCAGTCTTTCGATGCCAAAAATACACAGAATGAAAGAGGAGAGATGGAGGGAAAGAGGTGAAAGAGGGGAGAAGGGAGAGAAAGGAGAAGATTGAAACCAAAAATCTTTATCTATCCAAAAAAAACAAACAAAGATGGAAAGGAGGCAACGTGGGACCTTTTTGTCAAGAACACGTGATGTCGACACGGCACCTCTCCACTCTTTCTCTTTGAAGGAAAGCAAACCGATGACTCTTTAACAAAGAGATGGTAGAGGTGCTCGTCGAAGTGCATAAACCAAAAATGACAAAAGAAAAACTTTACTATATGACAAAGGAATGGCGCAAGGACAAAAAAAATGAAGAAGAGGAGGACTTTGCTTTCTTTTTTTTATTGTTGTTATTATTAATAAGAAAAGCTGCGGGTCTGAAGGAAGAGGAGTGGGGTGGATACGTTTAAACCAAAAATTTACCTGAGGAGGAGGCGGAGGAGGAATACACAATGACAAAAAACAAAAAAAATCCCAAAAAATCGACAACCATACCAAAATCACAAATACCAAAAACCAAAAATACGGAGAGAAAAGCTTTATTCAAAGGACGTGTAAATACTGAAGCTATCCAGGACCAGGACTCTACTGCTACTTTCACACAACATACATACACACGCACACATGCACACACACGCCCATCCATTCTGCATTGACTCATCATGTCTGCGTCTGCTCATGTGTTTCCTATAGGTTTGCATGTTGGATTACTTTGAATGATTTTCTAACATCTGCTGTGTAAAAGCTCATATACGATTGTATGATATGTTTCTCAGCCCTGCTCTATCTTCATGTGTGTTTAAGTCTCTTTACCTACCTCTGGTCGCAAGAGCATAGGATAGTTTGACTTTAACTTCATAGCAGGCCTGACATGTTTTACACTTTGAGAAGATTTTTTTCTTTTCTTTTTTTTTTTTGTTAACTATTTATTAGTGCCATTATGAACGGTTTAGCTGGTATTTATTTTGTATGCTGTTGTAGTGTTCGCTTTGGAGTGTGAGTCATTGTCATCGTCATCTTCAGGGTTTCCGCCAGAACAGAGAACAAAAAGCTATCGGGTCCAGCTGGGGATTTAAGGTGGCACTCGGTTAAAGGTGGCGCTCAATGGCTCCTCGCCCGCCGTCATGCACGGCCTACTGGCAGGACAGCAGGACTGTGTAGGTGCGGCTTTTGCTATTTCTGTGCCGATGGTGAGAAAACGGGAGAAAGGGAGGCACAGTGCGTTTCTCTCTCCTCTTAACATGAAGATAAAATAATGTAGGCTATACCAGCAGGAGAGCGCGGTTAACCTTGTTTACATAACCCCCAAAAAAAAGATCCCAGCCAACAGCTTTAGTCTTTAAATAAGTAAAGTAAAAACTTGCCCCTCAGTTTGGACCCAGAGATCCCGTGAGGGGCTTGCAATACGCTGACGGAAACCCTGATCTTGATCTTCATCGTGGACGTGTCTGTCTTCATGGCATCTTGTTTTTAATGTGAACCTTCTCTGCAGGAACATACGTTACAGTGATAATAAAACGCTCATCTCAGCCCTCACCAAGTGCCAATAGTTCAAAGATAAAGAGTTGGCACATTTCAAGGAGTGAATGAATTTTTTTATTTTATTTTTTCTTATCAAGACCTAAACATTTTCTGTTGTGCTTAATCAGACCCGTTCTTTGCTCGGTCTTAAAGATAACCCATTATCGGTGACTCCACGGCTTAAATGAACACGCCCTGCTAAACTTCACACTCTGAAAATGATGTTTGTAAAGAGTGGTGACCGTTTGGAAAGTATGAAATGGGGCTGTGATTGGAGATTTGCAGGAATCACCGTTTGAGATTGAAGGCTAAACAAGTCAATAAAGCCAAGTTTAGTCACAGCTGGCTCTCGTTCCTGCCTCGTCAATCAGCGTAGACGTCCTGACACCTGTATGTCTAGACATGTTTACTGATATTTGTCTGTTTCCATCATCACCCCATCAATCATTTCATTTTCCACCTCAGACTGCCATTAATTCTCAAATGGAAACCAAAGCATTTTTTCAAGGCTGGGCTTTTCTATAAGAGCCGCAGCCAAGACACATGAACACAATACAGAGACAGAGGTGGAGATGAGGGGGGCGGGGGGAGCTGAGAACAGGAGGGTAACACTGGAAGAAGCCCCCACTCCCCTCTGCTGTAATCCCCTCCACCCGGCCCGTCCAAGAAACCCAACTCGGGAAGGGGGGGTTTCTTTATTTATACGGGACTGATCCTTTACTACAACAAAGAAGGGTATGCTGGGACACGCTGTAGTGAGCAGGGAGCAGGTGTCACATGTTTTTTTTGTTGTTTTTGCTTTTTTTTTTTTTTTTTAAAGAGGATACCAAAAATAAACCCAAACCAAATAAAAACCAAACAAACCCAAAACCCAAGGAGCGACAGAAGCAAACCAAAAAGAACCCAAACCAAATGTGGCTGGAGGGAGGAGGACGGGAGGAGGACACGGTGCAGGAGATGAAACAAACGAAGCATCGCTGTGTGTCTGTCTGTAAGCGTCAGGGCTGCAGTGCCAGCCTGTCTGAAACTGTGTAGCATGGATGGAGGCGACTTAGAGGAGCAACAGACGGCTCCTCCCCTCCTCTGCCCCCCCCCTCTCCAGCTCAGCTCTCTGGTCCTGGATGGAGCTAAACGCAAATGACCTCACTGAACTGAAATCTTATTTAAAAGGAAAAAAAAATCTGTTTTTATTTTTCTGTTGGTTGGTTCCGATTGTTTTATCTTTGCTGTGTCTCTTGATGCCGTTTTATGTACTGTACTTTAGTGCTTATTACTACTTATTTGGGATAACGTACTCGCTTACTTACTACAAGAGCTATTTTTTTTGTAGTCGTGCTAGAGATTTTTATCAGGTGGTTGGAAAAAAATACTGTGAAAATTTAGCTTCCAGATTTTTATTAGATAAAGAAACGGACTGTCTCGGCAGAAAAAAAAACTGAAGACGAACACAATAAGCCAAAAACGAAAAGAGTTGAATAGCAAACCTTAAAAAAAATTAAAAAATGCCAAACCAAATGAACCAAACCAAAAACACAAAGTGGGCAGGGACAGATACCGCCTTTTCTGCACAAGGGTGGAGAAATGTGTTGGTCTCAGTTAGTCTGAGTGTGTTTTTCTGTATTTAAGCGGTGAGAAAAATAAAAGGTTAGCAGTGATCTCTTGTCACTAATCCCGAAACCCAAAGACAGCAGCGTGAAACGCGCTCACAGATACAGAACAACACACACAGCGAAGGCCTCGGTTAAAGTGATGTGTTGCAAGTTGGACGCAAACGTATCCAAAGAATATTTGGTTTGATGCGCACCGGAAAAAGACAGTCGACACACGAGAATCGTTTCACAAACCAAGCTTTAGATGTGGGGAGAAGGGGCGTGGTCGCACCTTAAAGGTGAATCCTTTCCTCCACGTTGACTCTTAGACGGAATGTACCTGTTAGTGCTTCTATAGATTTTGTAGAAAAAAAAGATCTATGTTCTACTGCTTACTTATCGCTAATGTATTAAAAAGAAAAAATGCTTACAAAAAAGACTTTGAGAAAAAAAAAGATCCTTAAAAAACATTGATGATAATAACTTGATTTTAGACCAAAAATTTAAACTATCTCTCTTTGGATTTTTCTTTCTCCTTGTTAATCATGATTTAGACTTTTGATTGTACTATTTATTCAGGGTAGAGTTGGTTTGTTTGCTTGTCTTTATCTTTGCTATTTATTTGGTAATTTATTCCTATAGTTGTTTTTTCATTTTCCTATTTTGGGGATGTATTTGTCATGTTTTTCTTTTCAACACCCTTCTGAGGTTCTTTCTTCTGTCTTCAAACCAAATAATACCAGAAATGCCAACGCAGGTTCTGTTAGGGGGGGTTATATGAAGATATTCCCTTCCTTTCCTCATCGAGACGACTTTCCTCTTAAAGGGGAAGGGAAGCACGCAGCGGTGAGAGGTAGCACTGTGCGGACCGACGCTTCATGATTTGCAGGGGCGCAGGTTTTGTGGACGTACTTTGTGTCTGGGTGTAATTAAAAGAAAAAGTCGGTCTAAAATCCAGCGTCGGTGCAGGGAAAGGATAAATATGATTTGTAGCATGAAGTGTTCTTTGAGGCACAATGCTGCCTCTGTTCTCTATCTTTTCTCCACAGGGAGAACACACAAAGCTTTACAGCTACACAACCAAAAACACAAAAGAAGAAGATCAACTAGGGCCAAGGCTTCGCTGTTTTTTACATGATAGAGAGGAAAGAAGGAGGCAAAGGAGAAAGAGGGTGATTTTGAATTCCCAGCTGTAAATTGCCTTCTAACGTCTCACTTTGTCTCCGTTTCTGTTTTTTATTTCCGTTTCCACTTTTTGTGTAAGGTGCTTTTGCCTTCTTTTTAAATTTCCTCCATCCACTGTAGGATGTAAGAGAGAGATAGTTCATCATATACCTCATATTCTTTGATGATAAACCAAATAGATGAATGCTTTAAATCGCGGGGCTCCAGTGGGTATTGGGGTATGGGGACGTGTGGACTGTGTGCTTGTACTGACTGGAAGCGGCACGGTGAGGTCAAAGGTCATTATTCTTTATGGACAAAAGGTTTGGGAACAATTTGGGAGGGGACCAAATCCTTGGATGGATTGTAGTTTTGGTGCAGTTTAGGGTTAAAAGGCCCCACTGGTTTACGCTCCAGTCTACACTCACACACACACACACACACACACACACACACACACACACACACACACACACACACACACACACATGCCTTGTCCCCCTGAAAACCACCCCCGCTGTCTGTGTTGAGCTTTGAACACAGCCCTCTCCTCACATCCTACCCTCACTGCTGCCTCCCTGTCAAACATGCACTATGGGCTTAAAGCTGCTCTTCTGACATCAAATCTGGATCTGTTATAGACTTTATAAAGCTTCCAGGTTTGTGCCTCGGAGCAACTTTAGCCCTCTTTCGCCTTTGGGTCTTTATTGCCCAATCTGATCAGTCCACGTGCATCAGGAGGCGCCGTAGGGCAGGTAGCCACGGGGACGGCTGAACCCGAGCTTGCTAGGTGACGCATCCAAACACGTTTCACAACTCTGTGTGTGTACGTGTGTGTTTATGTGTATGTGTGTTGAGAAAGTGGAAGTTGGAGGGAGAGATGTACACATGATCAAAACATCTGGATTCTTCCTGAGAGTTCAGATGTTTCATCTTTTTTTCCCTACTCTCTGTCTCTCTCGAACCTCGGGGTTTGAGGGACCGGGTGCAAAGTGCAGGTCTCTGTGGCAGGGATACCCCCTTAGCGAATGATACCAAAGTCAATGCCCTGCCATGTGACCCAGCGCGATGTTCACGCTCCCAAAAATCCTGACGTTGCAATAACTGTCAGGCATTCTCCTCCATAAAATCTTTACAGAAGTTGTTCTTTGTTTTTAAACACAGTTGCACACTGGAGGGATGAAATGTTCGCTTTCTTGCAGAATGTTAGATAAGGTTACAGTAGCATATAAAGCCAATGCGGCCATGGTGATGCCAAAGATTGTCTTGTAAAGTTCAGCTGTGAAGCCTCAAGTTTCATATTTTGGTTGTCGCCTTCTTTTAATCAAAAACAAGCCGTCACATTGGCAGAAATGGAAACTGAGGGTGGCTGCATCCTCGGATAGTAGCAACTGTCAGTCACACTAAATCCTCTTGACTTATTTCTTGCAAATGGAAGAGTCTCCTCCTGCTGGCCATTAGAAAGAATGCAGGTCTAAGGCACTCCCCCCCCCCCCTCCCCCTCCCTTCTGGCTTGACTTTTCAGACCCATCTTTATATACAGTCTTTAACATTTTAACCACTGAGCTTAAGAGGTGTGGGTTGGTGTTTTGTTTTTTTTAACCTGTGGATTGTAGAGGTGTTGAACTGAATCTTTTCTCAGTCACGCATCCCACAGTGGAGACTAGAAGTGCTGTTGTCAGATCAGCCTTTGTACACGGTAGATCAAACTGGCTAAAAAAAAAGCCACACATGAACAGGTTTAGATTTTGCACCAACCTGAAAATAGCTGCTTGAATTTAATGCAAATGTTAACGCTTCTGCTCTCTGCTGGATGTACCAAAGTGCATTTAAACTGTAGTGCTTCACTTAGAGTGAAGCTTTGATGACTGACTGCCAATGCAGTGAGCCAGCATGTGACTGAGGGTAAAGTTGAGAGGATGGTGGTTTATGTCGGTGTGACTTTTCTGTTCATGTTTCTCAACACCAGCTCTCCTTGTGGATGTTAGGAAGGAACCTTGTTGCACGCACCCGTAAAGTATTACTAAGGCTCCCTATAGCACCATGAGTTATTACATCCTGGAACTTAGAAGAAAGTGAATGCTGCTTCCTTTCTTTATGCTACACCAGTCTACCGACAACCCTGGACTGTAGCTTCAGATCTACCCTACAGTCACGATCATCTTATCTAACAATCAGCAAGAAAGCGAATGAGCCCATTTCCCATCTAAAACGTCTGACTATTCTTTCAAAATGTGAGAAAGTAGTCAAATTTTGTCGCTGCGCACGAAGCCATGAGAGATGTAACTGCTGAAGAGTGAGAGACACAGCAAGCTGAGCAAAAGAAAGCTCGTCTTCCTCTGCCCACTCTCATCCACACAGACACGCTCTTCCGCTCCTTCATCCATCCCTTCTCTCTCTCCCTCTTCCACAATGCAGCTTTAATCCAAAGGTTCTCCTGCAACACAGCAAAGCAAGTCAGATGTTAAAGAATAAAACCAAAGAGCTCTAACTTGACCTTCTCTTCTACACAAAGCTTCTCCGCTCCATCCTTCACCTCTCTCTCCCTCGATCTCCATCCCACCCTTTCTGTCGTCTCCCCTCTGAATCCTTATGTCACCTAGCGAGCCGGTCTGAAGCATTAACCTCAGCTATCCAAAGGGATATAATAATAATGATAATAATTAAGATGATGATGATGATGATGAAATGTATATTTTTAAGTATTTGTCATTGGAAAAATAATCTTAAGCTTCTCATAATTATGATGATCACGGTGATGACGACGATGATGACGATGATAATGAAGTTTCTCTTGGTATCTTTGTAGCTGTTCTGATCCTTCTTAAGTTTGTGTCCTTTCTGCTTGTGCTGCCAGAGTACTGCTTTAACTACCATCACCTCCCTCCCTCCCTCTGCACCCACCTACCCCTGCTTTTCATTTGCTTCACCCCGATGTTTGGTCCTAACATCTACCTGTATGACCTTTACCCCTGGATGTTTGTCTACACCTGTGTGTGCGTGTGTGTGTGCAAAAGAGAGAGCGGGAGAAAGAGCGAGCTGTAAAACTCTGACGAGGGGAAGTTTGAGATTTTTTTTGCTGGAAGCGGTCGGTGGGCCGACCTAGTCTGTTGAATCTACCTGTGGGTGTGTCTGTGTGTTTGTCTGTGTGTGTATGTGTGTGACTGGGTGGGATTTGGGTCGTTGGAAAGTGGGATGGGTGTGGCAGACAAAAAGATTGTTCTTTGGAGAATAACGAACTCCAACACATGACCTGTTATGTCAACTGTAACGTGCTGTTTGCCAACTTCCCAGTACATGTAGCTTTAATTCCCACTGCCACAATAGTCCGTGTGTGTGTCTGAGTGTGTGTGTGTTACTGCGGGTAGGGCTGCGTGACTGTCACTCCTCCCCCTTTTGTGTCTTCCATCCTGTGAGCAGCCCTCCTCCCCTTCTGTCTGCCCCCCTTTATTCTCCCTTGTGGTAGCAAGTTAGCCTTTTACTGTATTTATCTTGAAAACCAAAAAAAAAGGAAGAAAAATAACTGCTTGTTCATTGTACAGTGTTGTTCATTTTAAGTCATTTTTGTAACTGAAAGTGTTTCATTCATCCAAATAAAACAGGAGACAAAAACTGTACAGACGATCCCCGGCTGCCTCTCGTCTGTTCTTCTTTCTGTGTTGAACCACAGGTTTCACTTGGTTTGGTGAAACCTCATCACCGAAACAGGAACTGTACCTCAGCTTGTCATGCTGGGATTTATCCAGAGGAGGGCACTGTTAGATTTGATATCTCTCCTAACAGGGGCCCGTTTACCATCCTCAGCTGATGAGCTGACCTCCTCCAGTATGGAGGACAACATGTGCCAAACATAAAATCAGTGAATACTTTAAATAGCTGTATGAATTAATCAGTTTTCCTAACCATAAAGTGACCATGTTAAGTCACTTATGTGACAGTTCCAGATTTTGAAACTGAAAAATGTTTCTTGCCATGTGTTTTTCTGCTGTTTCTACAGCTTTTCATGTTTTTAGCTATAAAAGGCTCTGGGGTATTGTCGTCACCATGGCAGCGCAAACACGCAAATTTGTGAATGTGATAACACGTAAGAATTTGGTGCATCTGCTAAAAGTCTTGGACAAGTTCAAATCGCAGTGACCTTGACCTCAAGGTCAGAGGTCAAGTTTTCTGAAAACCTTGTGAATGCAAAAGCTCAAGAATGAGGTAACGTAGGATTTTGAACTTGATACCAAACGTTTATCTACTAGGAGTGCTGAGGGGCAGCACTTTGAATGCCACCGCTATTCTTATTGCAGGAATTGGCTCACTCATATGGCATGGACTAGAATGTTATCCGATCTTAAACAAAGATTGACAGCAGGGGTTCAAACAGAGAGTCATTTCCTCCTAAACTGTAAACCATTCAGTGAACTAAGTAATGCTTACTTTAACCAATCACGCACTGTATTTCCATATTTCAACGAGCTAAACAACATTTGATCATTAAAAAGTCACACACGTCCTTTCTCTTCCTACTTCCACAATACAATTAAGTTATATTTCAAGTCAAACCACTCAATAAACAGCTCTGTAAACAGCTATACATCATAAACACACACACAGAGCTGTTTATTGATTTGGGCTGAAATTTTATTTTGTTTTATTGTTCTTTTATTCCTTTATAAAGTATATTTTGGGTTGGAGCATGGACCAGAGAGTGTAGAGAGCCAGCTTCACCTGACAGTTTTACTCATTATTCGTGGCTATAAAGTCATCAGGTTAGAAATAAACATCAGGACCGCAGTTTAATTTTTTACAAAGCTTTATGTTAATTTTCATTTATCCTTTGAGTTATTAACCAAAGCTAAACTATAGCGTGTTTTACCATCGCATTTACTAAAAAATTATATGGCAACAAATCACAACAACAGTTGCCTCAAAACACTTGAGGCGCTATCTGTAACTTTTTTCACTTTTAGGTCATTGCTGCAATAACAAATGCAACACACTGGATGGTTAGTGCTTCTCACTTAGTGAATCCATCACTTTTCCTTATCTTGCATTATACACGGATGAATATTTTTATGTTGATAAATAACACATTTGATGGCTGTAGAAACTAGTGCAACAGAGAATCCAGGCTCCATCCTGTCTTATATCAACGCTGAAGGCTGGTGGTGGTGGTGTATTACACGCCACGGTCCAGAGGAGTCAACATCCATGTTTTCCAAAAAGAATTCCAGATTTCCATTGTTATAACTGCATAAAAGTTTGCCGGGTTTAAATGCAGTGGGTCCAAAGACTGCGGGCATCCAGTATTGATTGGATGCAGCCTTGTCCCTATCACACAGAGATTTTTCCAGATTCTCAGAATCTCTTGATGATATATACTCTAGATGAGATATTAAATGTCTTTACGATTTTACACTGACTAACATTATTCTGAACTTGTTCCATAATTTGTAGAAGTTTCTACAGATTAGTGAACTTCTGAAAAACTCTCTACGATGCCCACGATACTGCTCTTTTCCTAGTGGATGTGCTGATGGAGGACATGCAGAGGGTTGCTGTGACAGAGGTGGATGTAGAGATGAGGTGAGATGGAGCAGAGTGTCCACTGTGACGACCTCTAAAGGGAGCAGCCAAAGTAAGAGGAAGAAGAAGAAAAAGATGCAAAATGTTCCAAAAGGGTGAACAAGGGTGATGACATTTTCAACTTTTTTTTTTACCCCATCACAGATTTTTTTGAGACATGTTGCTGCCATCAAGTTCAAAATAATCTTTTTTAAAAATAATATTTTAAACATTTGATTTATTGTTATGTTTTTCTGCATTTTATTGTGACTAAATTAATACATGAAATACGAGGCAGCAAAGTGGTGGTTAGCAGTGTTGCATCACAGCAAGAAGGTCCTGAGTTCATTTCCACCATCAGGCTGGGGTCTTTCTGTGTAGAGTTTGCATGTTCTCCCTGTGTTTGCATGGGTTCATTCCGGGTACTCCGCGCTCTCCAACAGTTCAGAGACATGCAGTTAGTGGGGATAAGTTAACTGGAAACTCTAAATTGCCTACAGGTGTGAATGTGGGTGCGAATAGTGGTCTCTGTCCCTATGTGTTAGCCCTGCGACAGACTGGTAACCTGTCCAGGGTGTACCCTGCCTCTCGCCCCCTAAGACAGCTGGGACCCTAAAAAAATATAAGCAGTAGAGAATGGATGAATGGATGAAATATGGGTTCATGAGATTTGAAAAAGAGGTATTCTGTTGTTCTGTACTTTTGGAATAGTTGTATCACGAGCGACCGATATAGGATTTTTAAGACCGATACCATAAACAGATTTCACTCAGATTTGTTCTGTGTATTTATTTATGATTCCCCTTTAATAATATAAGAATATATAACAATTCAGTTTAAAAGCAATCTTGCTTTACTGGCGCAAGTCATGGATTACTCATTTACACTGTGCTCAGATCTGCTGTTACTGCATTAAGTCGCGCTCCTGGATAAATCGGAAGTCAGAAATTCCGAGTTCCCAGTCAGAAATTTTTTGTGGCGCATCCCCTCAACTTGGATTTACTGCTAGGGAAGTGGAAACAGACAAACGTACCCAGAGTTAGCCACTGTGTGTAAATAGCAGTAAAGATTTTAATCTGTACTGCCACTATTGTGTATTTGTGACTAACTAATCCATTTGCATATAGAGCAGGCTCTATCTGTGAATGTGTTATTAAAGTGCAAGAAAAGAAGTATAATGCTGTATTGCTAGTGATAGGCTCTACCTTGCTAAGAACTAAAACAAAATCCAGTTTTCCTCACTTTTCCTGGAATGCGTTAACTCGGGAGTGACGGCATCCGATTTCCGAGGTATCTGGAATGTGTCATAAGTGGGAAGTTGTAGATGTTCATTTGGTGGGCAAGCTATGCACCATCAACCTCTACAACATAGTTTATTTTTGTGAGTTTTCAACTATCAGCCGTTATAAATACAAACACCGATATTGGCAAATCGCTAATATCAGTGATATCTCAGCACCCACGATACATCGTTCAGGCTCTACTACCTACTGTGTTGTGGATGTCAGGAGTACATGCTACAAGTTAGAGAGAATAAATCTATCAAAGTTGCAAGTTAAAGCTTCAATTTACATTGGACACATTGTTCTATTATCCATATTTTTCATGCTGTAGATAATTAGTATTTTCAGTACTGAGCCATATGCTGATTATTTTAACATCCATCACATGCTTGGGGGGGAAGAGCCATCACAATTTACCACAGGTGATTCCTTTTTCCAGCTTGAACCAGCATGCTATCAATCAGCTGATGAATAAATTGATTAATTGTAGCAGATCTAAACCATATTAGTTACACATGAAAAAAGTGGGTCAAAACAACCCACCGCCTTGAGTAAAACCGATAAAAATAAAAAACATCCTCGGCACACCGGCTCAAACTGGATCTATTTAATGTGAGACGAGCTCATGTAGGCGAGGGCTGCAGACTCTCATCATGTGTCCCCACACCCTGAAGATAAGTTCTCACCCAGCACACTGGGAGGTGGGGAGGAGACAAGAAGTCACGTCATCCTCATCTCTCCCTCCATTTATTTTCTCTCAGCTGCGTCAGGGGGCAGCTGCTAAATGACAAACAGCACTGCATACATTTGGCCTTCCCCGATCTTGTTTCCTCATCCAGAAGTGCATGTGTTTGTCTCCTCGTCTGACTCTTTTGGTGTTTCTTTCCTCGTTCAGCTCTTCCTCCTCATCATCATTCCTCTCCCTCTCTTGTTAACTCCTCTCCTTGAGTCTGTCTCCCTCTTCCTCTCTCCTGCTCTCCCCTGCTGTGTGGCACAGTAGGTGGATGATTAGGTAGGATGCTGGAGTGTGTAAGTGTGACAGCTTTCAGACACCCACCTCCGAGTTGAGTCACGGACGGCGGTGGTGAGCATGTGATCCTATCACCAGGGTGACTCGGGTAGATCTGTGTTGCTGTGTTGTCGCTTCGATACGTAATGTTTGTTCTGCTCCAAAATGTCGACTTCTTAGAGGTAGCTGAGAAATCGTATTTATACATCTAAAGAACATGAACTTTGTTTCTGATCGTTCATTGCAAATGCAGTTTTCAAAGGCTGAGTTTTCTGTTCCACTGTGTATTTGAGGTTGTTTCATTTAAAAGCTGTTTCTAACCCAATCACAATATGCCTATAAGCATTAAGAACCCATTTATATAGACTTAGATCCATTAGTCTTTGGATGATGACACAATGTTTACAGTTTTTGTCACTGTATGTCATCAGAGGGGATTTTAAATCAAACAATAAAGATGTTATTGTAGTGCAGACATTCAGCTTTAATTCAAGGGGTTCAACAATTTTTATACTTAGTGTCTCCACTTTTAGAGACTCAAAAGTTAACTGTACAGCTGACTGGGAGTTTCAGGTCAGGCTAGTTTGTTATTTCGTGATAAATTAAGCAGACAAACGATCTGGAGTTGATTCCAAGTGTTCAAGTTGAAGGATGTTTGCACTAAAACTCTCAATATATGTCCAAAGATGTGGATGCAAGTGAAGGAGGCCATCATTAAGCTGAAAAAGCCAAATAAACCTCCCAGAGAAATAGAAAAATCTTTAAAAATGGTCAAATCAATGCTCCAGCCAGCTCAGACACTTGTGACCCTGTTCAAACCTACACTCATATAACACACAGAGCTGCATACAGAGTCAGGTAAAAGCCCCAAATGTCTTACATTAACAGTATAACAGTAATATTTAAAAAAAATTCCCTGGGAGGACTGGGAGCTTGAGGGTTCTGCACAGTATCTTTGCTCTTCCTAGGACTGCGCTCTTCTGGACAGAGATCTCAGGTGTTGTTCCTGGAATCTGCTGGAGCCACTCGAATAGCTTGGGGGTCACTACACTGAGTGCTCCGATCACCACTGAGACCAGTGTTACCTTCAACCTCCACATCTTGAGCTCTTCTCTCAGCCCTTGATACTTGTCCAGCCTCTTGTGTTCCTTCTTCCTCATGCTGCTAACACTCGGTATCGCTACAGCTGTCACTATGGCTGTCTTCCTCTGCTTGTCCACCACGACTATGTCCAGTTGGTTAGCCATCAACATGTGTGGTAGGTTAACTAGCTGTAGATGTGAATTTGAGCATGATCTGTTGTCCATCTCTCTGTGTTAGTCTCTCATACGAGGCAGGCTCCCAGCCCTCTGCGGCGGGATAAGTGGTTAAGGAAATTGATGGATTTGCTCCTCTGGAACATTTCCACTTCCCTGAGCACACGTGGAAATTCAGAGGTGGGGAGGGCGCAAGCACGTCCACCAAGAAAGAACAGAGCAAGCATCAACATCAACAGATATGTTGGAACAAAACAGCATGAATGGAAGCGCTGGGCTGGAAGTCGCTTGCAAAGTGGAGGAAACCCACTTGCATGATGGGGAAAATGTAGAAAAAGAGAGAGAGCGGGAAGAGGATAGATGAAGAAAGTTAGTTAATCGGGAAATGCAGTGGATTAGCAAAGCAGAAGTGAGGAAGTCCACATGACATACATGTGCAGGTATGGCAGGGCAGTGGACTTTTTAAAAAGATTGTTTAACACAGTCCTGGAGAGTAAGAGGATGCCCGAGGACTGGAGAGGAAGTGTACTGGTACTGATTTTCAAGAACAAGGGTGATGTGCAAAACTGTAGCAACTACAAGAAGATCAAATTCAAATACCATGAAGCTATGGGAAAAATTGTTCAAGATAGGTTGAGAAGAAAGTTGACGATCAGTGAGCAGCACTGATTTCATGTCCAGAAAGAGCGCTACAAATGTAGTGTTTGCTTTGAGAGTGTTAATGGAGAAGTTAAGAGAAGGTCAGAAGGAGTTTCACTTTGTCTTTGTGGATCTAGAGAAAGCACATGATAGGATGCTGCGAGAGAAACTGTGGTACGGCATGAGGAAGTCAGGAGCATGTGAGGGTGTTGCAGGACATGCACGAGGACAGCGAGACAGTGCAGTAGGAGTGGCAGATGTATTCAAGGTGGGGGTGGGATTACATGAGGGGTTGCCTCTGATTCTCTTCTTTATAGCAGTGGATAATGGAGAGGCTGACAGACGAGGTCAAACAGGAGTTTCTGTGAACTATGACGTCTGCAAATGATATTGTGATCTGTAGTAAGAGTAAGGAGCAGGTGGAAGAGATCCTGGAGAGGTGGAGGTATGCGCTGGAGACGGGAGAAGAGCGGTTTGGAGATAAAGTCAGAAAGGCAAGGCTGAGATGGTTTGGACATGTGCAGAGGAGGGATAGTGGATTCACTGGAAAAAGGGATGCTGAACATGAAGCTGCCAGGCAGGAGGAAAAGAGGAAGACCACAGAGAAGATTCATGGATGTGGTGAAGGAGGACATGCAGAAGGGTGGTGTGACAGAGGAGGATGTTAGAGATGGTGAGAGATGGAGGCAGATAATCTTTCTGTCGTGATCTTTAAAGGAAGCAGCCAAAAAAAAAGACACATTGCTTATTTTGTTATAATATGAATAACCACAGCTCAGTCTGGAAATAGTACTGGATTTACTGCCGAGCTTAAACCACACGTTTACTTCTTTTAGGTAAACTCTGCTTGTGTGTTAGCTTCTAATGCAAAATAAGATCACTGCTTTTCTCAGATCAAATATTGTTGCTATGTAACAGCTCAGAATCAAAATGTCACGACATCTCTTGATAGTTATCATATCAGGGAGCAAATTATATCGCTGTGGCACTGATAGGGATCATAACTTTCCTCGTGCCACACTAAATGTTTGACATCATCTGCAAAACGACGCCCGTAAAAGTCGCTCTTCATGACTGTAAAACCGCACGGTGGCATGTAACCGGAGAGCCACATATCTGGTTAGGTGAGGAGTCGGTTAACACAGTTGTAATTCCACTGGGTTTGGAAGAATCCCAGTAAAGGTGAAACTGGCTACAAATAAGGCCTCAGTGGTACGCGAAGACAGAATGCCAGCTGTCAGTTTAACCAGGAACGCTGCCAGAGTGTGTGTGTGTGTGTGTGTGTGTGTGTGTGTGTGTGTGTGTGTGTGTGTGTGTCGGTGGGTGCCAGTGAGAGGCAGTGCCAGCGATGAAGTGCCACTAAACAGATCTGGTTTCCCTCCCTGAGGAGCAGTGCGTACGTGTGTGTTGCGTGTGTGTGTGCTACTCTCAGGTTGACCTCCTGCTCTCTACTAAAGCCCCACAGAGAAAAAATATTGGTTTATTTAACCCAAACTGTGGCTCATGTGCTAAACTTATCCTCTAGAAATTGTTAAAGGTAGCAGCAATACTTCAGTTCATTCTCACATTTGTGGAAAGGGAAAGTTCCCAGTGAGGATCCCAGTGCTGCAAGAACTGTGTCTGGACCAGACATTTTTCCCCTTTTGTTGTCATTTTTCTTAACATATTGTTGTTTTAAAGCAAAGAAAAATGCACTCGAGGACAGTCGTGGAGCTTTTTCCCATTCTCTGGTGCTGCTGCAGCGTTTCTCTAAACCATAGCTCTAATAAATATGTGTCTGTCTGCTTCGAGTGGGAAAGACAAGGACAGTGTCACTGTTTTTAGTTCTTTGACAAAGTTTTTACTTTGTGTTGCTTACTTCTGCGAGAACCACGGGCTGCTTCGCCTTAACCAAAGAAATATTTCAGCTCTTAATTCTTCCACAGAAATCTCTTTAAAAGCATAAAATGAGTCAATTTTCTTCCATTCATCTAACAGACTTATTTGAACAGTTTATAGACATACTTGGCCTTGTCTTGTCAGCACCATTGTTATTCAATCACTCAAAGGTGTACATGTAGAAAGTGTTTAAGACAGGCGTTACTTCCCTAAGCTTCATGGTGGATGAACTCAAAACATCTTGCTTCTTTGCTTTCTTCCTGTCGTCTTTTCAGTTCACTGAAGTGTTTATAATGTATTTCTTCATGGTAAATCTGCAACCAAGATATAATCAGGATTATATAAATATGCCACAGTTAGCAGTGGATATGTTGTATGACTCTGCTCTCTAATCCTCCTCCTCTTATCTCTCCTGTCATTCCCTCTGCTTTCACCTTGTCAATAAAATACTGAAAGCCTGAATGAAAGCAGGATGCCGGCACTCCATGGAAATTAACATCAGAGTGCTCTGGGAGAGATAAGGACGTGACAGCCATTTAGTGCCTTCTTCATTCCTTCATCATTGCACTTTTACGAGCATTTGAACAAACAAACACATAAACTCCCTATAAGCTAATAGTGGGAACAACATGAGGGCCAAACGCCCCCTGATTGACACGTCACCCAGGGCTCCCGGTGCCCTGAGAATCCCTCTCACCTCCTCACAGCCTTACAGATGATGGCTTTTATTTTGTTCACTCGCTTCACTCCACAATATTCATACCGGTCTGTTCAAACGAAATCAATAAGCTGTTCTGACAGCCCCATCTGCTTAGAAGGACGATAAGAAAGAAAAAAAAAACACAAAAAAGAAGCCTGCCAGTGGGCCTTGTGTTTCGATTTTTTTCTTTCTTTTTTGATTATTTGCTCAAAGGTGAAGCGAACCTTCACAGCCAGACAGGAAATACTGACTCATTTGTGGCTGTTCTGAATATTCCTGTGACAATGTTGGTGAAAAGGTTCAGGGGTACCATAGCATACCAGTTTTGATCTGTTATATGTATTCATCATATACTAGAGGATTACAGCTACAATCCTAAAACCAGTCTTTGCAACCAGGGGTCAGAGCACCAGGATCCCCACCCTCTGGCCACCACTCGATCCACAACTGGCATGGAACTTAACCTCCAAGAATAAGCACCTTAAACTCCACGGCTATGGCTCAGCTGAAGTGGAGGAGTTTAAGTATCTTAGGGTCAGAGCAGGAGAATGGCAGACAGATTGGTTGTATGAATGCTTTACTGGCATGTTGTGATTAACAGAGCTGAATCTGAAAGCTAAGCTGTCATTTACAGGTCGATCTATGCTTCCACCCTCAGCTACATTCATGAGCTCTGGATAGTGACTCTAAAGAGCTCTCCTTTAGAGATAGGCTGAGGAGTTCACTCATTCTCAAAAGGAGGCATTGAAGGAGCTTTGGGTATTTTCAACCAGGAGAAGTCCACAAGGTAGATCCAGGACATGCTGAAGAGATTATATCTCTATATATCTCTCAGCTGGCTTGGGAACGCTTTGATACACTGCTTTTGATTACACTGCTTTTGATTACACTGCTTTTGATTACACTGCTAACCCTGCTACTTGTACCCAGATAAGAAAACAGACGGATGGATGGATGATTACAGCCTGCAGAGCTTTTAGATACAAGTTAAAGGTACATTAATAAAAATAAATTCAAGATCAGTGAAACAATAAAAACAAGACCAACCTAAGCCTAAATCTCCAGTTAGGCCCAAATCATCATACTGGCTCGAATACTTTTCTACTTAGCTCTTATGTCCTCATATGGAACCTATCCCTAACCTATCGTGGATGTGTCATGTTCTGTGCATCCACAGATAGATCTACTTAGAAATTGCAAGAAATTGTGTAAGAAGTCCTTATTGTCTGTAAATGTCAAATAGTACATTTTAATAAAGTTATATGTATGAACTTTATCAGACTTTTCACATATTGTTACTGTTTACAGGTGTCTCTGCCACAGTACCAATCAATCATGCTTAACATGTAAGCACCCTTTGAGCTAAATGCGAACAACATGCTGATATTTAACAGACCTGTAGTATCAACATGTCACAGTGCTAACATTTGTTAATTACTCAAGGTTTAAACACAATGTACAGCTGAAGCAAATAGGAACAGCATTGCAGTTTGTTACTCCAGAAACAAAGGTCATGTACAAATAGACAAATCTGGAAAAATCAGCAACCAGCAGGTTTTTATGTTATCGTGTGAAAAGCACCCACGTACAGGACACAGAGGCCGATTTAAATAAGTGAATAATGAGCCTTTATTCAGCTCACAAAGTCCAGAGTTTAAAATAATACACAAACCAGGAGTCGAAGCAAGTAAAGGTACAGTAAGATCTGGACAAAAGGAAAGACAAAGCCTTATACACACACAACAGGACACAGGACAGAAGACAGGCAATTAACGGCAGGTGAAAACACGCAGGGAGGTGTGGTCGCTTGTTTCTCACACCGAATTTATATATTTTTATTCATTTATTTTTGCTGTCGTCAAGTAAAAAAATCTTTTTTTTAAATGATCATGTATGCATGCAAAACATTGGTTCATGACCAAAAGGTCAACTACTTACATAGTTTTCAACTGTACAAAGTTTCCCTTCAGAGAGTCTAAATCAGGCCTTACTGACACAATTCAAAATTGTGAGATTATTTTCATTTACGTATGGCAAAAACATTACATTTTCAGTCAAGAATTCAACAAGCTTCTATATGGAGCAGTCATATAGGAGGGAAAAGTTAGGAAGTAAAACTAGAACTAGACACAACAGGAAACTAGCCTACAAAGTAAAACAGGAAGTAACTCAAAGAAAAAACACTAACATGTGAAGGGTAGCCATAAACGAGTAGTCAGTGACAAGGATACGCGGATGACACATTAAGGAGTAGGAGTCAAGAAGAAGGACTAACAATATAATAACTGTAAAGTCACAAGACACAGAAGGATGAGAAAAAAACTAGAACAGAAATAAAGGAACGAAAATTTAAAAAAAAAACACAAGAAGAACTGAAGCTCAGGAAAACTAGAGTTATAATAAAATCACAACAATAATCGAAAATTCACAATAATAATTTTAAAAAATGTAAAAGGGCACAAAATATATGTGTGGGCTTGACAATTTACAGTTCATCCTCTGGGATATTTGTTAAACTCTGATGGCAAACCATGTAGTGTTTGTGTTTTTTTAACAAAGCACGACTTTAAAAAACAGTACAGCAAAACTGACGTTGAGCAAATGACAAACGAGGCAGCTATGACAATGAATAATGCTTCACATCAGCACTCGATACACCTGGGTTACTTGATATGACCTAGCGTAACCAGCCAGCCAAAAAAGGTTAATTGCATGAAGCTAATATAACAAGGTAGGCAATGTGAAAGACAGGTACAACAACTTCAAAGACTGCTTATAAAAGTTTACATTTATTGTCATCTTTCTAAGCAAATGGAGTTATCTAAGGTCTTTTCTATCCACTAAAGAAGGCCACGTGAACCAGCTGGTGGAAACCTTGGACAAAGCTAGTGAGATGACCCTGAGTTCAGACTTTTTATTAAACATCTAACAAAATATGTCATGTTCTGTTGTCTCTATTCTTGAATGAGCTGTACTGGGGGAAAAAGGAGGGGAAAAAAAGACACCGCACACAGACCTCAGCAGCAGGCAGGGCAAAGATAATTAGCTGAGGGCTTACATGATGTAAAAACATGAACCGTCAGACCGCCTCAATACACAATAGCACGCGCGGGTCAGAAAAAATGAATCAGCGCCACTGTATAACAGCAGCTCCCACACTGTGAATGAGCCCACAGCGCGGCACCTCCACAAAAGGACCTACAGTACAGCGACGCAAAAACAATCACACACACACACACAAAGGCCCGCACGTATGTGGAGAAATCCGACAAAGCAAAGGATGATGGTGATTATGACACATAGCTATGCCACCCACAGTGGTGCCTGTGCGAGGGCAGAGCACATCAAACTGAGCAAGTGTAACACATGCTCTGTGTCAGTCCTCCTCCCCTGCACTGGCATGTAATGTATGACACATAGCTGAACCACCTACAGGCCTGCTGTCTCCATGCCCAGCTGATGATGATGGTGATGATGGGAGGGGTACCAGCCAAGGGGACAGATTCTGCCTGATTGAGTGAAAGAGGAGATAGTGTGCATGTGTGAGTGTTTACTAGCTGATGCTTGAATGTGTCAGAGAGAAGACACGTTTTCGATTTGGTCAAAATGTTTTTGTTTTGGGGTTGCTTTTTTTTATTTTAAAAATATCTCCAAATGTCATTGTAGCGTGGAACGTCATTTGCTATTCCCACCCTGGTTAAACATGTGAATCCATGTTGGAATCAGACCTCTGGGTGTTATGTGGCAGCAGGGGCATCTGTCCTGGGCTGAGGGTTATTCTCTGTATGCGAGGAACGTGCGGTATTGGGTGGGCGAGAGGGGGCATTTCAGTGGCTGGTGGCCAAGTACTTCTAGGAGATCCAATGTGAGTGACCCTGGCTTAGCCCGGTGCGAGGATGTCTAATTGAGGATGTGAGATGGGGGGGGAAGCAGAGGGTGTTACTGGATCTGACCCAGACGTCTTCTACAAATACAGTACAAGCCCAACACACACACAAGCACACAAAACAGGGCGTGATCCAGAAACCTAATCTAATTCTGGTCTTGCTGTGACACACATGGATGGATGAGAGGGAGCAGGCAAGTCATTTGTAGTGTGTGGGGGGAGATGATGCAGAATGTAAAATAAACTGCCTTGTTCATTCATTCATTGCGCATATTTTTATTCACGTTATGATGTTGTTATTATTGCAATCTGTCATTTATAGCTCTACTTTTAAAAAAGGTCATTGTGATTACCACTCCATCTGTTTGTGACAAACATACCTTGAGACCTGTGGAGAAACTGGCATGAAATCTTGTAAGCAGATTTAAGACAGAAACGTGGCTATTTTAAGGAATTTCTGAGTTTTTGTTGCTATCTTCTTTTGTCTTGAAACCACCAGCAAGCTTTCCATTTTAAAAAAGGTAACCTCCTCACCATTTATCATATAAATGCTTCTTATATTGCACTTTTATGCTCTACTTGAAAGCACTCAAAGTGCTTTATATAGCCAATATGTCTGTGAAGGTTCTCAGTCATCCAGGTCATCATAGTCTAACGAGCTTGGAAAGAAAAGTGCCTGGATTTCTTTAGGTTTCTTGAAGATGTTTCACCTTCTTCAGTTCTAAGAGCAATTGGTGGAGAGTCCCTGAATTTTTACAGACAAAAACATGGATGTGCCATGGGCTTCCCTGTGTCACCTACTGTAGCCAACCTTTACATGGAGGAAGTGGAAAAAAATGCTCTTGGCTCTTTTAAAGGATACCTACCCACTGGTACAGATATGTTGATGACACCTGGGTCAAAATCAAAACCAAAGAAGGAGAATCCCTCACTGCTCACATCAACTCAGTGGATAAGTTCACCAGGGAAGACATAAAGAATAGCAGTTTGCCATTCCTGGACTGTGTTGTATGCATTGAGGAGAATGGAAACCTCAACATTGAAGTTTACCGGAAGCCCACACGGACCAGTACGTACTCTCCGACTCCCACCGTCCTCTGGAACACAAACTTAATCAGGACCCTACAACACCGGGCAGAAAATGTTCTAAGCCAGAAGAGAAAAAGAGGGAACACACACGTTTTGAGAGCTACATCAACTCCTTTTGTAATTTGATATCTAATTGCTTCTTTTGTTACAGAAACCAAAAAGCACTAATCCATCATGCTAGAGTAAAAATATGATGACAGTCTCCTTGCAATTAGGAAAAGTCTGTGGCAACCACGACCTCTGGGCAAGTAGCTGTAGCCACCAACTGATCTGTTTGGGTTGACAAGCGCATCTCATCTGGGTGACACATCTCTTTGTAACAGGGGACCCGACTGAGATGGTTTCCAGTCGTTTGTATTCTGGTTTAATTCCTGAGCACCTATTTCACTTTGCAACTAAATTGCTGTCTTGCAGCAACTACGTCACTATCTGTGGAGGAAAGTCTGACTTCTATTGCAAATTCACGAGGTTCTGACTGCACTCTGAATGTAAGAAGTTATGGTGAGTTTCTGTATATGAAGATGGCAACATATTTGTGATTTTCTCCATATTATCACAGACAGATTGAAAGTAATTACCAACTTGACCTATTTGATCATAAACTGATGGCGGACTGAGTCCATATTTTTTCCATTTTGGTGCAAAGCACCAAACTCATTTTAAAGACAGCTACTGACTGCAAGTGGTCACAGATCAGGTCCTTTCCTAGAAAGCAACAATTATAAAGGCAACAATCCAGCAAAGTCATTGCACGTGGTTGCAAAACTTGTGTTATGTGTCATGTGGTCTCTAGCTACTGCTTTCCCCAGTGTGACTGCAGCATTGGGCACCGAGAAATTTAAATGCAGCCCAGATTCTTTCATTTCAAGTTATTTCTGTGCCTCTTTTCCAAGGTAGCATCCATGAAAAACAGAGTTTACAAGCCTTATCAGAGTTCAAACTAGTAACAACCTTGCTAACGTGTTGACACATACCATGTTCTGGCTGAGGGGTGTTTTAAAATGGATATTTGCACAAAAAGATGAAAGAGGATTTGAAGGGTTAGTGAAGTTAAGCTAGTGGACATAAATTGATGCGCTACTCCATGGCTAGCGACATTAGGCTAATTTAAACAGGCACAGGTCTTGTAGTTGGGAAAGTTGCAGTAGTAGCTTTGGGGTGAAGGTATTATTATTGAGGGTTAGTCTGTGAGGTAAACCACCTGCAAGTGATCAGTTAGAAAAGATAAATGCTTGCATAAGCAAAACTAAAACAGCTAAGACTGCGAACTGCCAGGGATGAACCCATTCACAACAAGGTTAGTGATTGATGCGTTTCTGCCATCTGATTTGGTCAGTCAGAATCCATCAGCTATAATCTCCTCAGTGAAATCTTAGATGTCCCAAGAGCAAAACCTAAAGGTGTTCTACACATGAACACATAAAGAAGCTGCACAGAGCCAAAATGACAAGTGAAATGTTTTTAGGACTGATGTGTTGGTGCACATAGTAGACTTTTAAATGGTCTGATACCTCATCACATACATCATAACAAGCAGATTGGTTTGTGAAATCCTGTTTTAAAGCCAAGATGTCATCATTTTGTCCTTGTTTCGATTAAATTACCATATTTGGAGAGATGATCTAATACTAACGAGCTTAGTCGTTACAGTGCATCTTTAGACTGTATGGGTGAGGTGCACAGAAAAACAGATTCATAATACCAGATTATCTCAACAAAACTGAGCTTGAGCTGGAAGTGAAATTAACCACACAGCATAACTTGTTACTCGTAAGACAGTCGCATTAAAGTGCTCCAAAAGGGATCAGCTCCACAAAGTTGGTGAGACGTCATGTTGAGCCACTCTGAGCCTCTAATAGACAGCCACCTCTGTCGCCACACCTCTCAGCTAAAACAACCACACCCTAATAATTAATAACTTTAAGCCTTGATACAGTTTAAACAGGTGAGTTATAATCCCTCATACCCATTACTGGGTTGACTTGCTTTATTTTGCCAGCCTTAGGTAGCCGAGGAGCTGCATTTCCCACCTGAGAGCTAATACGAAGCAATAATGCCAACTATTTGGAGAGGTGTTTCTTTCCTTTCTATGGTTGCATGTTTAATATTCACTGTCTTATTATTGCTGATCCTGGAAAGTGGTTGCTCTCAGTCTGCTTTTTAGTGCTGAGCCCGTTCTGAGTGTTTTTGCTTAAAACACAGCTGAACAAAGAACAGAGGAAGAACCACAACAGTCATGTTGCCCGCAGAGGAAAAAACAAAACAAAACAGTGAGATGAAAATCAGCGTAAAGTTATTAAGTCATTACTTAACATTATTTTCCCTTCTCCAGCCCTAGTTAGCTGTAAAAGTGACAGCTAACTAGGACCAAGCCTTGGCAAAGGTCTGTCCTCCACTGAGTGTTTAATTGCTGCTCTTACAATAATGATTGCCTCTCATTCATGCAAATAAAGCATAACTGAATTCAACCGACGCAGAAAGAGGAACAAGATAGAAAAGCACACTGAGCTGAAGTGTTTTAGGCAATCGCGCTGAGTGGAAACAGGTAATAAGACGGATGTAGCGGTGACATTGTGGCTATATGAAAATCAAAGTAAGGGGATGTGTGGAGTGAGCTTGCACTTTGGTTGCTGAGAGGTGGAGAGGAGTTAAAGGGGGGAAGAGGAAGCTCTGTGCTATGCCAATAGGAAGAGTTTGTTCCTCAGTGAGATACAGGAGACAGTGTCAACACACACGCTGTGCTCAATATAGCTACTGTCACACGGCCAGGCGTACCTCTCTCTCCTTCCCAGCCTGACACTTGCACCTTTCCTGCCTCGCTCACATTCTTCTATCTCTTCCTCACACAAACAGGTTGCATTCTTTTCCCCCCCTCCTCACTTTTCCTCAGTCCTCCCTCCGCCTCCCTGTCCATCAATGTCACTTCCCCAGCACTAAATTAACTGATCCCTCTTCCTTTGCTTCCCTCTCCTCTCCCTCTCTGTATATATTACAGGCTTGACACCTTGCCAGACATTGGTTTAATATAACACGCATTCTCTGTGCCTTCCACCCGCTCTCACATTACCCTCTCTTTCCAACTCCCACCGCCCCGCTTTCATATGGGCACTGGCCGCTTGCTTTTTCCATACTTTACCCACCGCAAAAGGAGCTTTTTGTTCTTGAATAGCTCCCTCATTGCCATGGTAATCCAACAGAAAGAGAGTGTGGTTTTTCTGTCTCGGGCCTCATGGATGAAAATAGTAAGTCACGATGGGTTTCTTTCAGTGGCCCTGAATCTCAAAACTCAGTCAGTGCAAATCTGAGTCTGAAGTTTAGAAATGAGTTTGCAGTGTGTTTATATAAATGTCATATTTTAACTGAAGCGGTTTCCCACACAAGTGTCCTTCTTTTTCATCATCTTCTTCTTCCAGGTGGACCTCTTGCTGCTGGGTTAACCCTCCTTTTGATCCCCTTCTTCCTCTATTTCACTTGTCCTCCACTATCATCCTCCCCCTTCCTTCCTTCCCTCCCTTCTCGTCCTCCACTGCCTCACCACTCGCTGTGGTAATCCCATTACTCATGTGCGAATACCAGCTGGGGGAGAGAGGGAGGGAGAATGTGCACAGAGGATAACTGTGTAGGGGCCTCACATCCCAGCGAGACGGTTGGACACTGGGCGTTCTTTGAAACACTTGTTTAGAGAGGAGAAGGAAACATCGAGTGACACTGTAGATTGTTTCAGTTGAAATTAAACCTTTTAACTTAGACTTTTTAAAAAAGAAAAAAGAAAAAAAAGAACTAGGTTTGGCTTATAGGTAGCCTAACCTCAGCATCTGTGATATGACTCCCAGCTCGTTAGGTTTTTCTGTTTGTTTTTGCATTTTATATTTTCTCTCTACATCTCTATTTACTTATCAAACGAAGATCAAATGCCTCCTTTTATAGGGCATAGAATAGGTGAAACAGATACAAAGATTAAAAGGGAGCGTCACAGGACTAATTTGACTTGGTGGTTAAGAGTATCAATGACAAAGCCTGGGGGGCATGCAAAAGTATCTGTAATGTTGCCGCTTATTCAAATGAAGACATTAGTGATCCAAAGCACTTCCAGGGGTATCAAATTGTTGTTTCGTATGTGTTTTTTTAAACAATGATCCTATCGCGGGTAAAGACGGTGAAAAACAGGGACAGAGGGAGTGATATCTGGCCGTCTCTCCCTGACTGTTGGACTGGTAAGCTCGAAAATAAACAAGTTCTTTGATGACAAAGAATCCATTGACTCCCTTATTCCGTCTCTCTCTCCCACTCCTTATTCTCCACAGCTTTGCTCTCTTTTCCTCTCTCTCTCTTTCTCTGGCCTTCTTTTGCTCGTGCTGTTTTGAATGGATGAAGTTGGTGGTGGGTGAGCGTGGTGTGTTTGCAAGTGAAGGGGCAGGAGGAAAGGAGAGGGAGGGGCATTAACCGCCACCCTGCTGCACTTGTTGTCCCCTCAGCTGCCGGCTTTTTCTTTCATCCGGTCTGCTCTCACCCACCCATGCCTTTCAGACTAGCAACCCATCTTCCGTTTGCTTTTCACTGTCGCTCAAGTTAAACCTTTTTCACTTCAGTCAAGGTTGCTCCTCACTTGATGAGTTGAAGCAGATTTTTTTTTTTTTAAAATAAGAGTGAGTGGGTGGGGGGACTTTGCAGGTGTTCGAAGTTGATCATGTAAAATAATTTCTTGGAAATCAAGTCAAAGATAATTGTAGCATGGGTGTATGAAAAGAGAAAGTCAAAGAAGGAAAAGAGGAAGGAAGAAAAAAAATGTGTGCACTTGAACGTCTGAGTGTGTGTGTGTGTGTGTGTGTGTGTGTGTGTGTGTGTGTGTGTGTGTGTGTGTGTGTGTGTGTGTGTGTATTGTTGCCTTTGTTCAAGTCACCAGTGGTATGAATCATCATCAACCAGCCTATGTAAATACTGCATTACACCTCTGTTGGTTATTCAACGCCCCGTCCAGGAATTATAATCCTGCCTGGCTTTCACTGGTTGCTGAAATCAGGTTTTGCATGTACATACATTTTGTGTGTGTGTGTGTGTGTGTGTGTGTGTGTGTGTGTGTGTGTGTGTGTGTGTGTGTCTGCAGCACTGCCTGTGGTGGCACTGGTTAGTGGGCTACCACACCCATTGTCCACGGTAATTACACTGACTCAAGCCATCTGTGTTTTAGAGGCACAGACCAGAAGAAACCAGTGTGTGTGTCTGTGCGTGTGTGTTACTGCTGACTGGATGCCATGCTACTGTATGAAGCTACCAACCTGACGTCCAGTGAAAAAAGTGTGCTGTCACAACTGATGCACCATCCGTCTTCTGCATCAGTTGTGACCGTTTGACACAGATCTCAGGTGGGTCATCTGTCCTTACTTGGGAATTTGGGAAACTGGGATGGGATGCATCACTTCAGTCTGATGGGAGGTGCGGCGGGGTGGGTGTATAAGGGTGTGAATCTGGGGATGTTCACACCCACTCAACTTATGCATTCACATATACACAAATACTCCAGTGACAAAATCTCGGTTCTCCCTTTCATTCCCTCCGTCTTTCTTTCGGCGGAGCGTCTGTCTGTCATTCCGATTAGGAACGGGCAGAGTCACATAAAGCTGTGAGAGGATGAAAAAAAGGGCGGGATGGGAGATAGAGGGAGTTACGGATGATGCGGAACCAATAAGACAAGGCTCTTCTGTGATACACTCTGTTTGTCAAATTCACTCGCCACATTATAGCTGCGTCTAATCCAGTGGTTCCCAAACTTTTTGCTGCCATGCCCCACTTCAGAAGCCAAAACGTTTCAAACCCTGAATTTGTTTTGAATTTTATATTTCTGAAAGTTGGATTTCAGTAAAAAAATTAATAAAAAAAAAAGCATCAGTAAAGCTTGTTTTTCTTTTTCATGCAAAAATCAGATTACTTCAACTTAGTTTAATACACATACATGTATATTTTTGCCCTAGTTATCAACAGCTGCACATGTGGGAAATCACCTTCCTCTAAACTGTAAAGCAAAAGCTTCTGAACACCTTAATATTGCCTCATTTTACTTTAGCTTACAGACAGAATAGATAGTTTCCAATCTAAATTTAGAACTGATGGAACATTTTTATACGTTCACATCAAACAAGTTACAGAAGATTTATATTTTTATAGCACCGCCTCTGTTGCGTTTACATTCAAAAGCTAAAAAGGAAATGAGGAGACGAAGACTGACTAGTGGCCTAACTGATGAGACAAAAGGACACCTGGCTGCTTTTAACCCAGGTCTCTGAAATCTTTACTTTCTTAAGCATATGCCGCAATATTCAGACATCTGTACTTTGAGCTCTTTACTTCTGTGCAAGAATATATAAATATAATATATGTGCACTAATTGGAGCAGATATTCTCAAGTTATTTAGGATGTTGGTTCTGAAATATTCAAAGTTCCATTAATTAGCAAGCTCTCACATCACAGTTAGGCTTTTAATTATAACAGTTTAAGGATGAATGAACTGTAAAAGTCCACCATCTGTTTAAAAAGTAATTAAAAGAAGAAGAAGTAAAACAACAACAACAACAAAAAGACAATAGAAGCATAAAGTAGAGGACAAATACACTGCCAGCTAATTGTGCCTAATTGCAATATATAACAAGCTCTTTATACTGAAAATACAAGTTTCTTTACTTAGTTTTCACAAGTCTGTCAACCTTGTAGCTATAGCAGTGACCTGTGGAGAAAAGGTGAGAGCTGGTGTGAGGGAAGGGAAAAGAGACGGAGGCACGGAGAGGTGGCTGATGATGGAGAAGGACGAGGAGGAGGAGGAGGAAGAGAAGAGGTGTGAGCGTGCGGGAGGGCAGATGGGCACATGTATGGATGGGTGGTAAAAGACAACAGAACAATGCAAAGAGGCAATCGGGGGAGAGAAATGAGGAGAGGTGGATGAAGAGCCAGCGTGAGGGAGGAGGAGGTTGAGGAGGAGGAAGCGGGTAGGAGAGAGAGAGAGGGTGCAGAGTGAAGCGCCGTGTTTATCAGTGCTCAGAATGTACTGTGCTGTCGGTAAATGTCATCTCCTGTGCTTGAGTTACAATAGTCACAGACAGAGGCACACGTGGATAAGCGTACGCAGGAATATCAAACAGCAGAAGCCATTTGTCCACGCGGCGTTAAATCGCTCTTACTCGACTGTCAGATTTTCTTGTCCCCCGTCAGATCTTCAGCTTTTTCCCTCATCTCCCTCTGTGTGAAGAGCCTCGGAGAGACGCTGTAACGCTCTTCACCTAACCCAGACATGCAGACATCTGAAAATGCAGAACAATTGATAGATATGTGCTGGAGGCAAGTCAAAATAGATGGCAGCAACAAACAGAGGAAAGGGCAATGGTGTGACACTTGTTCCCAGCTGATTGCACTATTGTCAGCTGCACTGTGAGAAAAAGTCACACAGGTCTCTCCTGTGGTCTTCCTGCTTCTGAAGAAGACAGGGCAGGATGGGAAGAAGGTTCAGTGCCCAGTTTAATGGATTTCTTTTAGTCCAGTTCCTTATCAGGCACAGCAGGCTTGGTTTCCTGAGCCTGTCAGAGAATGGCCAGCAAAGGGAGGAGAAATCCTGTTTGTAAATCACACCACAGGGACTTTGTTACCATCAGGGGACTGTTTACTTTGTTTTACTACCACTGTCTTATCCTGTTGACAAGGCAGTGCAGTGCTGTGTATCGCTGATGTAACAGTGCGGTCAAAAAAAGAAGAAAAAAAGGGGGGGAAAAGCACAAAAACATGCTCTTTAAACCTCCATCCTGTACACCAGGTGCTAGTGTGCAAAAAGGCAAAAAAACAAAAAGAAAAACGGAGATGCACTTCACCTCCCATGTGTGACGCCTCACCCATTACCGGCACAACATGACAGCTTCATATCAGCAGAGGAGGAAGCAGTGTGCGAGCTAACAGTGGCACGACACCTGTCCACTCAGTTAAACAGGTCATTCTGTACATCCAATCAAGACCTTACAAATGGCCAAATGTCTCTGTGCTGTCAGGTGTCTGATATGCACACATAGCACTCCTTTGGTCACTGTGTGTGTGTGTGTGTGTGTGTGTTTGATGGTGGGTTAAACTCCTTATTGGCTGCAGTTAAAAAAAGAGAGAGAGTAACACGAGGATTCAAGTTTATTTCTCAAAGTAACCACAAGTTTTGTTTTTGCAGAAAACTGAAAAAAAAAAGTTAAAACAGGGTTTTTTTCAGTCTGTGCCAAAACTGAAAACAGCAGTGATGTCGAGACAATCAAGATGTATGTTTAATTGTGGTCTCACTGTCCTGTTAATAAGAAACAAGTCAAAGAAACAGCACACACTAAACATACCTAATAAAGCTTCAACACAAATGGGGATTGGCATATTTTACGAATGAGGTACATGCTAACCAAAAGAAACAAGGTGGCATTACTAATGAGAAATATAAAGAAACCGATGCGATGGAAAACTGTTAGAAAACCGACAACATGTGGGTGAAAGTGGGGACAAGTGAAAAGTCTGGCAAACTTTTTACTAGAGAGAGACATGTTTTATATGTATATACTTTAAGAAGGCAACAGGGGTGTGGTGGTTAGAGCCACCTGGTTCCAGCCTTCTGGTTGGAGTTTGCATTGGTTCTCTACTCTAATGCATTGCTGGTTTCCTCCCACAGTGAAGAAGCAACTTGTGTATGGCTACCTGTGCTACCTGTCCAGTGTGTACCCTGTGGCAACTGGGATAGGCTCCAAACCCCACCCACCCCCGGAGATGGATGGCTATACACTCAAAATTATGTGGAACACAGAGCAACACCTTCATAAAGGTTTTGTATGCCTTTTCAATTACCTGTGTATAATACTCGTTTCAATTATGCAAACCTTTCCCCTCAATTAAATGTTCTTGTAGATATAATCTACTATATTAATGCCTCACAAAACTTTTTGTCACTATAGTGACTGAGTTATCTTATAGATAGGCTGTATTCTCCATGGAAATAATAAGCAGGTGAGAATCGAGTGTGTCTGTACATAACTTGTTTTTGCTCTATTTTTCTGAATATGTTAGCCACCGCTGATTAAAAATTTGTTTCACTTCGTAAAACATGCGAAAAAAGATGAGTATATGCCCCCTGATGTCAGCATTAATCACTAACTGACGTTTTCTTGTTGTTTTTCTACTTTAATAAGTGTATCTATCCTCATAGGAAGAGGCATAATTGATACCTGACTGACGTAAATGAACGCTGCGAGTCAAGCCGCTCTCGCGCCTCTCTCTATCCGCAAGATTCGACGTGAAGTCACCACGGCAGCGGCGCGCTGTAACGGTCTCCCAGGCAACGCCGCGTGCTGCAGTGACGCCAGCCCGGGTCCCGGCTCGTGGTGAGTGGGGGCGTGACTCGCCACGTTTGCCCCCCCCCCCCCCCTCCTCCCTCCCTCCTCGTCCCCCGTCAGTGTGGGCGGGCCCCGCTAAAGAAGAGAACGAGCGAAACACGACACTCCGAGGACGGAGAGAGGCACGGGGGGAGGAGAGAGTGAGCGCCGAGTGGTGCGAGAGTGAGTGGAAGACTGAAAAAGTCCGTGAAGAAAGAGAGGTTCCTTTTTAACGTTAATTTCTGTCAGAGAAGTAAGGCGGGTTCGCGGCGGAGAAATGTCAAACAGCGACGAAGATGCGGTTGAGACGGAGTAAACAGCTACCGGACAGTTAGCGAAAGAAGTTGTTGGAAGAGAAGAGAACGACACTTTTCGCCTGGCTCGAGTCGGGACGGTTGACCGTCTTACTTGAGCAGATTTGAGGCTGCGAGTTACGGGACGAGAGGACCGACGAGGTGCGGGCATAAAGCGAGTCCTACTTGTGAGATAGCTGGTTTAGGACCGCACCGAGAGATAGAGGTTGGGGGGGAGAGAGTGCCCGGCGGCGGCTTAACGAATAGAGAGAGCCGCTGGAGCTGAAGCTGTAAAAGTTTGCCTCGTATCTTCAGCGAGTTCTTGACGAGATTGGAAAGCAGAGCGGGAGGAAGAGGCCGAAAGACTGACTTTTCTTTCCACAAGCAGCTTTGTGGAATTTTCCCAGTTTAGCAAACTTTAGCTGTCCTGCCGAAGAGCTAAAGCGGAAAGAATGAAAACACCTGGAGATACTGGTAAGCTTTCGCCTCTCCCCTTATTACGGTTATTTTATTGTTTCTTTTTTTACTTCCAGAGGCTGTAGTCTGCAAAGCTCCACAGTAACTACCGGCACATAGCTGATTGACTAACAAGGCAAGACAGTTAACCACCCGCTTCCAGCCTGAAAGCCACAAATGAAAACCTGTTGATTTGACTCGTTTCTCATGAGCGGCGCAGCAGCCAGTGGTTTCGCTTGATAAGTAATAGCAATCTGGTCCAGGTTAGTACTGTACTCCAGTTTTAAGAGGAAGTGGTTAAACTACTGTACAGTGGTGAAAGCGACATCCTCCGTGTCACCCAGACAACCTGATTTCTCCATCCAGAAACTTTCAGAGAGCTCAGTAAAAATCCTAGAAGCACAATCTCTACGAGATGGTGAGGGAGCAGTGTTCAGGTGATTGGATGAAGGCAGGTATGCTCGTAGCAACGTGATATTAACTCAGTAAGGAGCATTGTCAGGTCTGTCACGGTGTTTGAAGTGAGGAGTGTGTGTGTGTGTGTGTGTGTGTGTGTGTGTGTGTGTGTGTGTGTGTGTGTGTGTGTGTTGGGGGGGATTCCCAGCAGTCAGCTGAGGTCTGTATGGGTGTCTGTTTGTCTAATTCCTGAAATGCTTGCATAAGTTTGTTCTTGTTGCTCCCTTTCTCTATTGAAGCCAGTGAATTTTTTTTCTCTGCACAAAAGAGGAAGTGGAAGTACACTCGTGTGCCATCTATGCATTTTATTATTTGAGGACTAGCCATAAAGTGTGTGCCTTAAACTATTCTTTCTCCATTCACAAAGCTACTATTTGTTTCAGCAAAAGTGAAGAGATTTGAGGTTCAAGAGAGAGTGGATAACATCTGAAAGTATATCTCAGTCAATTATACTGCAGTGTTTAGCGTTTTGCACGATTTTTATCTTAGTATTGTTATGCTTAAATCAAAATGCCCGCACCAAATAGACTGAAAAGACAGCAATAACAAGGAACTAGAGCCTGAGTAGTCTCATAACTTACGAATAGTAAGCAAATAATCTGATGCCTTGTCCAAGCTTTAGAAACAAACACTTATTATTAAATAATTTTAATAATAAGCGTGTATCTGCATCTTTAATAAGTGTGCTCTGCTGCCAGAACAATGTGGTGACTTTCTAAGCATTTGGCGTGGGGGCATGTCAAGCAGTGCAGGACACTTCCCACTCGGGACCCCTTCCCCCACCATCAGCCCCTTTACCCTCCACATTCCTACACACACACACACACGTTCACTCAAAAACACACACTCCCTGCAGCAGCCTGAGTAGGCTGCCGTGACATCACACCACATCCCACCACAAGTAGCCCTTTTATGACAAGGAAATGCATGCTTGTGTGGCAGCAGATAGCCTGAGCCCATGTGGGAAGGCAGTAAAAATTGATTGGGTTTAGGTTATAGGTTTGATGTATGCTGCTTGTGTGTGTTTGTGTTTGCTATCTGTTCAGTAAAAGGTTAACTGTGGCTCTTTTGCATGACATGATCCAAAGCATACACAGACATCCCACCAGTGTTATTTTGCATTTGAGTGCACCGATGGTGAGGCAGTCTGTAAATGACCACTCGTATTTTCTTAATTTCGTTAACATTTTAAGCAAATATCAGTGTTTTGTTTTGTTGGGGTTTTTTTGCTTTAGGAGGTTGGCTGCACATGTAAACATTACTGTTGTACATGTAGTTAAGGCAAACTGTCTGTGTTACCTTACATAACAGAAGTCTGTGCATTTTACTCCACCTTTTTTTAACATATATGATAAACAACAGATGTCTTTAAGCTTGAGGAAATAAAAAAAAAAGAATCGGTATTTAAATAGAATAATGTTCCTAAGGTGAAAAATCAAAAGACTACAATTTCTTTTTCATAATAAGCTCAACATTAAGGTTTTGCATTACTTAAAATTTGAAAAAGTTGTCTGTTCCTCATGATATTCATCACAGATTTCACAAATTTGATTCATACTGCTGCTTAATCATTTCAGCCGTAGTTTATAATTATATGCACGTCATCTCAAAGTCATTATGTAACAGCAAATCTTATCCTATAACAGCACCTTTAAATAGTTGAATTATTGAACTGGCTAATCTGTGCCGCTCTCTTGATCTGTCTGATCTCCTGTTGTTGCTGCCGTTCGTGATCGGCGCTTTAACCCTTAACTCTTTTGTTGGATGTGGAAGGAGCCAACAGCAGTCCGTGGGTAATGTGTGGGATGAAAAATGTAATCATTCATTCCTGGGACTGTTTGATGTGGGATTTATGTCCCATATGATAAGTTCTGCCTCTGTAGAGCTTACGTTCTTTTCTCTCCAGCACTTCCTTTACGCTTTTGTTTTCTACGCCCGCTTTATTAAGCTGAATACATGATAGGATTACTGTTTTGGAAAGTATCCCCATTTAATCATAATCACTGCTGTTTACCTGGTCTTTGTTAGTGCTTGATGTAGTCTGGGGGGATTGGCTGCAAGCATTCCAAGTTTTCTTCAGGTTGCATTAGTCAGCAGTGAGGTGGTATGTACACACATCATTAATCTATCTTTGTGTGGCCCTTGGAGGGTGTGCTAATGATTGATTAAGCTTGGGTGATAAGAGCTTACAGAAACAAAATAATAACTCCCTAATATGTTATCTGCACACTCACCACATAATCTGAACTCTAGCTTTTGTATCTCACCTATTTTCCTCCACTTTTGAGCCACTATCATTCGTTTCCCTCTCTGATGTGATAAGGACTGGTTTGTGTCCTTGTGTGACAGGATTGCATAGTGGGACCCTTGGCTCTGGAGTGGCCATTGTGCGTGTGTGTATGTGTGAGTGGAGTGTGGGACAATGGTGGGAGTGGGGCAGGGCCTGAGAGTGATTGTGTGTGGACTTGTGGGGCTGGAGACCTCTCTTTATGATAATAATGGTGGGGAGCAGCTCATAGTTTGGAGGTGCTTTTGACACACGAAGAGACCGCACTTCAGCATGCCTGTGAAATGTGTGTGTGTGTGAGAGAGAAAAGTGAAGTAAATTTGGACATTTTGACCTGTTTGTCACCAGTTTTAAATGTGACTGTTTTATTCTTCTCCTTGTTTCCCTGGAGTTTGATATGGCAGGACTGGAGACAAAAGGGCTGTTTGTGACCAATGATTTGAGAGTGGATATTTCGCCATCCCTCCCTGTGTGGGTTCACATGTGTGATTGCTAGCATATGCTTTTCAATCTCAACTACTGCTGTGATGATAAGCACAGCGATTAGCCTTATCTGTGAAAACTCCCTTGCAGTGCTGACCACAGCAAAACCACTACCTCCTACTATCCAGTACAGTTTTACAGCCTGCTTTATGGGACAGAGCCCTACTGTGATCAGGCTCAGGAAGCATACTTTCCAAAGGTGTCGTATCATGGTAATTGTTCATGTGAAAAGGCTTGTAAATCTGCAGAGAATTGACTTTGATTGTGTGAACTTACAACTTCTTAGAAATAGTTTAGAAACTATTAAGCTAAAGTTAGTAAAACAATAGTGGACCAAAATTTTATGCAGCCCTTTATCCCTTTTATTGTACTTTTTATATTTTACATTTATATTTATTATTGAATCTTGCACTAAGGGAGTGGCACTCCAATTTCGTTGTACTCTGTACAATGACAATAAAGGCTATTCTATTCTATTCTATTCTAATGTATCTGTGCAGCACAAGAAATGAACAGAAATACATAAAATTTAAAAAAAAGAAGTCTTTAGAAAATATAAATAAATAAATAACTTGACCTATATTTTATGCTTTCAAAACTAACTCCAGTAAAATAAAAATAAACTGGAAGTGTCTGCAGTTTCATTCTTTATCTGTGTGGTCAAATTTGTCAACCCAAGAAGAATCAGGAAGCTTTGGTTTGTGTGTTTATTGAGACACCAATGTTACATATATTTTAACACTTACTCTGAACTTCTGACAAATAACACTTCCATTGTAATCCATTTGCCAAAGCTGGGATCGATACCTATTTTCAGGTCCACATGCTCCTTTAGTTCCGAGCAAACACTGAGGTGCCACAGAGAGTTAAATATTCTTTCAAAGTGTGGCTCAAATGTCATCATATGGCAGGAGAAAGATGCAGAAAAGTTGGCAAAACCTCAGCCCACAAAACGTGTAAACGGACCCATCCATAACATGAGGCTAGTCATTAAATATGCCACTTCATGGTTGGCGTATTTCTCTCTGTATGAAAAAGTGTTCATCCCAAGCTTAATGTATTGCTTATATTGCTTGTTTTACAATCAGTAATAGGTTGATTTTCTAAGCAAGATGTTTCTAATGCACTTGCAGCTTCTTCTGTGTCACACTCTTTTTTTATTGTAAAAGTTTTAATATCATGCTTTGTAGTTGACAAATGACTTCTGGTGTGTGTGTGCTGCGGGGGTGGGGTGGGGGGGTCGTCTTCAAATGTCTGTATTTAGCCAGGAATTTCACCAAAGGGAACAATGTGCTCAGCCAGTCGACACTAATGGACCTCCCCATCATTAGTCCTGTGCCGCCCTTGACCAGGGAGACCAGAGAGAGACAGCAGCCAACAAGGCTGCATTACCCTTGATAGTTCGAACGCCTCTGACCGCTGTCCAGCACCACTCTCAGCACATTCACCCCCGTGCCCACCCACCCCCGCCTCAGAGACCCACACATTAACCTCACATCTGACCATCTAGTCCTGTAGTGTGCGGAGGAGGACAGAGCGAATTCACAAAGGCACTACATACCCTGGGCACCATTTGTTTCAGATCTTATGTTTGGGTATGCAGTTAAATGTATTTTTAAGTGCTTGCATAAAGTGGGCTTAATTTAATCAAGCATAAAACACATTTTTTGTTTATCAAACAGTCAGAAATCACAAGAAGATCCATAGATATCTTTTAAGATAGGTAACACAGTGTTTTTGCCTTGAGATTATATATACCAATCACTTACGTGCTTTGTCAGCGCCCCCACCCAAAAGACCCATTTTGAACCAGGAGAAAACCCAAAACAGTTTATTTTATTGTACAGATTCTTACAGATTACACTTTCTGTGCAGTATTTTACCCCTGTGAATTTTTTACACCCTCCTCAAGTGCACCTTTATAAATATGGTAATCTAGTATTCTAATATTTCATATCTTTTGTAAGTGTTGCTATTTTGTTTTAGTGGCACAATAAAAAGAAAACTTCTTGCATCTTGGTTTCACTCTTAAAGAACTTTTAAGTTTATATAGAAAACCCCTGCAACTTAAGTAAGCGTGTCTTCAGGCCGTGTGCGTTTGTCTGCAGTAGCAATCTGAGCCTAGTTTTACTACGAGATCACTGGCTGGGGTCACTGTATGACCCTGGTATTGGCTTTATTGGTTATTGGTCAGAGGTGGTAATGGGGTGGGTCTGCATGTCTGAATGGGATGAACTGTTGACAGATAAGTGTAACACTTTTGAAGAACATGTGTGTAACATACACAAACACTCGTACTCGCTGCTGCTTTTTATCGGAATTCTTGGACCTCCCACATTCCTGCTTAGAAGGTTAATAGTTGCCGGCTGTGTTGCATTACACATGAGGGGAAAACACAACACTTACTATCTCTTCAAGCTTCTCCTGAACACAGTGATGATGATGTAGAGATATTTTCAGTGCCTCATAAGGATACTATGTGTCTGTTATTCTATGAGAGTAGTTGTACTCTATTTTAAAGCTAGCTGCAGATCCACATACACACAGACAAGGGTCCCTTTTCAAATGGGTATCAAAATACATGTTGAGAATGCAGAGGGGTGTGTTGGTGTGCATGGGTTGACCTGCACTGTTCAGCAGCTGCCTGCGTTTGTGCATGCATGTGCATTGTAATGTAATACGGGGAGTTTACGGAGCTGTGGAGTTGACTCGGTGCGAGGTACAGAATGGCATGTTGTTGTAGAAGAATATGAAGTGTGTACATGAAGGTTTCTGGATGGCCAGCTCAGTAAAGGTATTACTTGTTGAACAAAGCTTGTACAGCGGCACTTGTGGGTGTATGTAACGGCTTTTTGGTGACGGCGGCGCCACTGAAACTGAGCCGAGTCTGATGCCATACACACACACACACACACACACACACACACACACACACACACACACACACACGCCTGTGTGAAAACCAGGTAACTCTATTCCTCTGATCCTTCCAGATGAGAGGTTTTATTTTGGATCCTCACGATACAATGACCTGTCCTTTAAGTTTGAGCCTGTCTTGTCACCTCTCCACTAGTTGGAGTATAATCAGGGTGTAAGGTGTCAACACTGTGACAGCACTTAGTCAGTTAGCTACCTCTTCCTTCATCCATTACCTCCTCTAACCACACCACAACTGCCTGGCCTGCTGCACACATATATTAACACAGAGTAGTTTGTTGCAATCCTCTGTTGACAGAGCTGCACCCATTGGTTGCTGTTTTTGTTGGGCTCGGCCTCAGGGGTGTTGTAATCTATACTGGTAATCTAGATTAACCCCAATAACAGTGGTTCTGCTGGGGGCATCTTGGCATAAAGGGGTCAGCGCACAATGTGGCTGCTAATTTTCATACCAAGCGGGTTCATAACAACAGGACAGCTTTAAAACAATCAGAACTATGTGGAATTCATGCAGTATGTGGGTCTTGCATGTAAGGTGAATGTGTTTATTCAAACAGTTATGTATGTGTTCAGCAACTGTTAGCTGTATGGTAAAGTATGTTTAATAATATGCTGTTTTTTAACCTCTGTTTTTCATCATGTAGAATAATGGCAATTTGTAGGTCTAGACTGCATCTGACATATGTGCGAGAACTCGGCCTTTTTAGCGTTTCAGTCACAGAAGCATAAAAAGTGATATATCTGGCAACAGTTGAACTCTAGAGGTGTGTGTGTTTGTGTGCCATCTTCACAGATGCATTGAAGCCCATTTTCTAAATCTAAGTACTACTGCAGAACTGTACTGTGCTTGTTCATATGGCTGTCATCCCGTCTTATTATACATCTTGCTTGTTTTCAACTTCCCATCATGCAGAGAGAGAGAGAGAGGAAGAGTTAGTACCGGCGACATTGTGACATCTTAGAAGTAACAGGTAGCTGATACTTCTAAGCTGGTGTTATACATTAATAAAATAACCAACTAGTATTTTTGGTTCTGACTAGTCTAGCCCTCTGTCCACACCCCCTTTGGGATTGGACACTAAACAGTTTTCTAACCTGCTGATGCAGTCTCCCACCTTAGTACCTGCACATATGTCATGTCATTATAGCTATAAAATGAGTTCGACAAAACCTTTAACTGCCCCTAGTTCTTGTCAATACCCTGATCTTAAAACCCTAAGTCATCATCAGTGATAACCACACCCCTAGCCCCATCCCCAACCTTTAGAGAAGAGTATAAATAAAGAAGAGAATAAAGGACTTTTTTTTTTAAAAAAGGAATTAGTATAAATAATTTTTGATGCATGCCATTTAGACTGTTCCTTTTGTTTCCTGATTTTAAAGACTTTTTTTTTTTTTATCAGCTTTCTGAAGCCAAAAAATATTTTAACAGCAGAGGGTTGAAATCATCAACCTGTCATATCCGACTGTCCCTGCGTGAGAACAGTGCCAAGTAACTGTCTGGTGTATTCACAGTGAGGAAGTGGGCACCATGGTTCCTGCCTCCTGCACGCTCTAACCAGGCAGCAACTTTGCCCAAACCAGAGTATTTCCAGTAGTGAGAAAGTACCTCGTGCTGTGCACGACATTTGAGAAAGAGCAGTTTTCCACAATGTCTTGGCCTGATTCTAATGTGTGAAAAAGCTTGTGTGTAAGTGTGGCACCGACCGGACTGTACCACTGTCCTCTGATTCAGGGAGGTGCTGAGTAGAGCTCCTAACCCCTCTCTAACCTCTTAAGTCCAGTGCAGTCAGCAGACACTCCCTGCAGAAAGGCAGCAGTGTTTGAATAGTTCCCCTGGCTATTTTTATCTGGGAATCTGCCTCTGTGCTGGACCCAGGGAGCAGGGGTAGAGGGCAAATATCTGATCTAATTCTGGATGATGGGAAGTCACCAAAAGGACTTCTGTGCCACTTGCAGTGCTGATGCTGTGTGTGTGTGTGTGTGTGTGTGTGTGTGTGTGTGTGTGTGTGTGTGTGTGTGTGTGTGTGTGTGTGTGTGTGTGCCCATGCCTGTTTGGTTGGCTGTCAGCCGGGTTTTGAAATGCTGTCTGGCGCCAAGTTAAACTTTCTCTCTTGTCACCCTCCTCCTCTACCAACCAACCTTTCCCTTCCCCCTTCCTCCCTCTTTTTTCCTCGCTTCTCCTTCCTTCCCTTCACCCCATGTAAGGAATGCAAGATCACATTTAGAGTTTTCTTTTCAACCAGTCTTTCCTCTTTCTCCTGTCTGTCTATTCGCTCTGCTGGCTCTCTCTGTCTGTCTTCCTCCATGTTCAGACCTGTTCTGCTTTGTACGTCAGAGCTTATTTTGCACTTTGAGCCAACTCATCATAGAGTAAGCATGTGAGCGGGAAAGTTATGTGTATTTTGACAGCAGTAGTTTAACCGTAGGTAAACATTGTGCATTTGAATGGAATAAAAACTGCTCTTAATAGAAAGATTTCCTCTGTGTGAGCATTGTTAATTATATTTCAGATTTAAAATCTCCTCTTTTAACCCTCTCGAGGCAGGCGTTGCCGATTTGCAACAGTTAAAAATGAACTACCTGATTACCCCACATACATATTTTATGAGTTTTTTTTTACTCAGAAGTACCACTGCAGGACTTGGTTGTGCATTAGCAACAAAAAGTTTAATTTGAGTCTGAGAGGGTTAACACTGTGAGCACAGGCAAATAGTTCACATTAGCTTTTTGCAGGTGTGTACATGCAAACACCCCATAATTGCTAGGCAAATGTATCCGGTAATAGTAGCAAGATCTTTTTGTGGCACGAGGCTATTGTCTATCTTTTATCAGCAGTTTCTGTTTAATCTGATGTTGTCTTTTAGACAACTTTCTCTTATGGACAAGATTTAGAAACACAATGATTCACTGTATCAGACAAAAATTAGACCCATTAATGCTAATATACCCTAAATCAAAGGACTGCTGCTGAATCCCACTCTTTAGCCTGACTTCTGACTTTTCAGCCAGATGGGGTCACTCTGTAAAGTGTGTGTATGTCCAGGAGAGAGAGAGAAAGAGAATGTTTTCATTTCGAACAGACACACATGCACATGTCCCTGTAGGGGAGTAAAACCTTTTTAGGCATCGATTGACCCTCCCATCCCACCATCCTTTCTTCCCTCTCACTTTCATTTCTGTGTCACCAATCCATGGGTTAATACCCCAGTGGCAGCTCCACTTCCATTAGCTTTCTCCTCCTCTCTCCTGCTTCATGTCACCCTACACTGTCTCTTTTTCTTTCACTGGACACCACTGATTTACCAGATAAGTAGATACAGCTCAGCTGTCTGCCAACATGGCTCGTGTAATATATAAAAACTGTCTGTCACGGTCAAAATGTATCTGAAATAGGTTGTGACTAATGTTCACCTTCATGAATCAGCCTGAAAATTCAAAGAAGGAGCTCAAAGTCAAGTCCAAGTTAAACACATATGTTGTACACATAAACACACGCACAGTACTGAATTTCTCCCAAGATGTGTGAGCAGAATAAAATGTGTTGGATTTTGCTCTCGGCTGGAGAGAAATCGGACTTTTTTTGCCCACCTTCTTAAATGTTCATGAGACTTCCTCGCTGCAGGACGCTGGCTTTTTCTGGGCTCTCCAAGTGTGTGTTTTGTGTGTCTGGTCCTCCGCCTGTGTATCTGTGTAGGCCAGCCTAAAAGAAACTGAATAATACATTGGATCATTGGAAAGGTATTTATAGGAAAGCAGAATGATAAAACTTTAATGATGGAGATGACCATCAGTGCTACACACACACACACACACACACACACACACACACACACACACACACACACACACACACACACACAGATTCATCACACATTTCCCAGGGGGTTTGTCCATAAGTGTGCGCTAGCCAGTCTTGTATGGTCTACCACTCTCCACTCTTTAAGCGACCCAAACATACACTCAAACTTTTTAGATAGTTGCGCTGTTGGTTAGTTGACATTTGAGTGAATTATTAATGCTGGAGAAACATCACAGTTACTCAAGAACAGTGATTTTTTTTTTTTTTTTAATTCCAATTTATATAATTTTAACAGCACTGTTGTGCAAGACAGCCACTTGGAAAACCTTATTTTTATTAACATTAAGCTGCACTGCTGAGCAGACACGTGCATGTGACTGCCTCTTGACCATGCAGGTATGCTCTTATAGACTTAGCATTGACCTGAGAAGTGAGGTGCACATTCTCTACTTTACAGAGGTTTATGCTACATCAGTTTTTCAGTTACCTTGTAGTTAGTGTTGTCTAGTATGACCAGAAATATGTATAACTATGTATATATTTTTTCACACTCTGGGGTTTGACACTATATTATTTTTTGCTTAAGTGAGTCTTTATAAATGTTTACAGTGGCTGATTCCTATGTCAAGAGTATATAGAATATACTATATATGGAGAAAGATTTTTAATATTTTAATCCATTCATCCATATTCTTAACTGCTTACCATGTCAGGATCACGGGAGAGGGCTTGAAATTATCCTAGCTGTCATTGGGTAAGAGTCAATGCACGCCCTGAACAGGTCACTAGTCTGTCATAAGGCTAAAGGTGCCAATATACCCTCTGCAGTTGTCGCTTTGCTCACTGCCACTCTGTCATCATACAGATGCAGTCATTTATGCCTGCTGTTAAGGTGGAAGAAGCTGCTTCTGGGATTAAAAGACAAAAGAATAAGGAGGAGCTTCCTGCTGTGAGCGCCCTTCACAGAAGCGGTCTCATTTTTAAAACTTGTGAACAGCAGACACAGCTACTTTCTCAGTTACAAGTTCTTTTAGAGCTGCTCTGGTTGCTTTTCTTCATCCGCATTTTGTAGAGTCCCTTGTTCTTATCATATTGTTATACTACCTGGTTAGTTAGGATTATGTGTGCCATAATGTTCATCCCGTTGAAGAGAATTAGCTGAGGAATTTTATAAGTTTTAAATAATACTCTTTTGATACTTTTCACTGCTCTGCTGGTGGCCAGTACATTTAACTGCCTTGACAAAACCACAACAAGCATTTTGTCTATTCATGAGTATAGAGTTTAAATAATGATTGCCTAATGCAATTTTTATCTTTAATTTACAAATATCCAGAAGGATTGAAATGTTTAAATATGATTCCTTTGGTATATACTGCAAAATAGTTAGTATTTCATTCGTACAAATCTTAATTGAGTAATAATCTATTATTTAACAATACCAAAGTTGGATTTTTAGTTGAGGAAATGGTTCTGAGACTTAAATTTGTGGTTAACTGTTAAGCAGCAGGCTCAGCTCTCACTGTATTCTGTGTGTGCTGCAGCACCTCCATACAGTAGTCCTGCCCTAGGTCACAATAGTTTTATGCACGTCCATTTTTAGCATCAGATGTGGCCCAGGGAAATTACGTAACAGGCATGCAGTTGCATGCGGGTGGGCGTACACACATACTATACTAATACTGTACATATACGCAGTGATTGTTGGTTTAGCAGATTAAAGGTTTTGAGAACAGTGAGCTAGATCCCCTGACTAGTCACAGGATGAGAGGGAAAATGAAAGTAGGGAAGAATGAATCAAAAGCAGCAGAGGGATTTTTAAAGCTTCAAAGAATGCAGTAAAAGGCAGTGAGCTAAACAGGGGCTACCACAGGTGTGAAGATAGATAATAATGTGGGCTAAAGGTGCTTCATCTTCAGTAAGAGATCATTAAGAGAATGATGTGGGAATTCAATCAAGCTACATGTGTGACTAATTAAAAGCTAATCTACCTTCAAGTGTTGGGACCTTAGTTATTGGCCATATCACATTAATAACAGTAATAACTTGAGCAATGGCAACATAAATCTTGAGCAGCAAATCAATGTTGTGGATGTAGACAAGCAGATTTTATTTGCATATTCTCAGTAACATTTCATGTCTGGTTTGCAGCTGCTAGCATGTGCATTTGTGGTAAATAGTAATGCTTTGTATACATGTTGCCTTGGAAACAAGACCTAAGTGCAGCATCAACAGCTTGCTGAGAGATGCCAATCAAAATATTACACTCATGACTGCAGGCTAGAGAAAGACCGTAGAAAATGAATTAGAGGTGCTGTTACTGTAAATTAAGTGAACTGCTTTTACCCATACTCACACTAGGGTCTTTGTAGTCTCATACATTTTCTCCAGCTAGCCCCCAGCAAGTATCCTCACCGTGAGTGTAGGCGTCATGTTAGTAGGTTTATTGTGTTTGTCTGGCCCAGGAATTAGCCAGGGTCTGTGCTAAGGTACACTCTTTCCCTTAGGTTAGTTGTGAGTGGAGGCAGAGTGCAGAGGTGTGTGTGGGAACGTGGGATCCGTGCATGCGTGTGACTCACTGATGTCGGTGTTTTGAAGTAAACTTGTTTGCAGGAATGAACCGATTGTGAATTTCTTGGTTGTTACAGATTTGTCTAATAGCCTTAATGATACAAGAACAATAATAATAATAATAATAATAATAATAATAATAATACACTTTATTTGTGTAATGTAATTACACAATATTTCACAGACCACAATTAATTAATGATAATAAAAAATACAATACACTCGTATAAAATATAAAGATTTAAAACCTGAACAAACAGCATGATTAATATAAGAGGTAGAATAAACAACTAGAATGACAAGAAAGAAAGAAAGACTGGATGGATGGATGGATGAAAGGATGAAAACAGATTAACTGTAAGATTTTTTTCTGTAAATTTAAATTCTGATGAGTGATTTGAAAGTAGATGATTTTGCTAAACTGATTTGTTTTCTCTTTGCTTATGTTCATTTTGTTTTTATTTTCATTTTTCAAAAGATTATTTTTTCATACTTGAAAATGCTGTTTTTCAACATTTCGCCAGAGCAGAAGTCATATGACACAATAGAAAAATATCAGCCATGGACATTGTTAAATACCATCTATTTTCAAAATTGGTCAATACTAATATTTGGCTATTAATTTGTGAAAGTTTCAGTTTTTCTAGATTTGGGTCATAGACAGTATAAAAGATGGATGCAGTGACCGCGATGTCACCCATTGGTTTGTGAAGTCCTCTTTTGAAGCCTTTGAGATGAGCTTTTCTGCCTGGATGTGAACAGGAAAGTTTGACTATAAAATCGCTTTTTCATTGGCTAATGACTTATGATTGATCCTCAACCAGTGAGCAAGATACTAATCCGTCTTTTTGACACATGGGGTGACCATAGATAGATTTAAGTTTTTATTCTGTATGAATGAGCCACTGCTGAGTGACTTCTGGTCCTACAGAGGTTTATGGGCCTTCTGTAGGACCACAAATCTTTTTGCTACCACAGCTGTTGCCATCTGGTGGCCTTCGGAACGAATGTTGCTTTAAGCACTTCGTTAGTTTCATTTTCCCATCCAGAAAGCTACATCTGTGTTTTTTAGTGTCTATGGTTCAGGTCCAATTGATGTAAAGTTTGTCATCAGATGGTGACTATCAATATTTTGCCCCAGTATGGGATTATTTGCTTCAAGTTGACTTGTGACTTGTGCAGCTGTTTTCAGGTGTCACATATAAAGCGATTCACTCATCACGCATCACTCTGTAGCTTATGGCTGCTCACCAGCAAAAATTGCAGGCTCGTGTGGTTGAGATATCCCTCTAAACTTTTTACTAGCTTTTAAACTATTGCAGTTATTTCCCTCCGGTTATTCATATTTTATAACACAGAGACTGTGTAAATACATTGAGTTTGGTCTGTTGTATGCTGTGGAGGTGTAACCAGAAGCCAGTGCAGCTGTCGCTTCATGGGAAACCCCCAGTGCCACCTTACAGCCTGGATGGATGATCAGAGCCATTTGAGCGCTCAGGACAATAGATTTCATGTATGCCATTGGTACAATATGTGAATTCAGGTCTGGGTGCGTGACATGTAACTGAGAGGTATCACCACTGTATGCTCACACTCTCATCCCTACACCCACACACACGCCACATACAAGCACAAACAGGGAGATTGCGCCTCATGTTATGAGTCCTACCGAGCGGAGGTAATCGGTGTGTGTACACTCAGCTCTTACATAACAGTATACTAACTGACGGGAGAAAGTTCATCGTGCTCTCTTTCTCTCTTCCAATCAGTCTTTTATCTCTGTGAACTTCCTTCCCCATCACTCATTCATTTCTCGTTTTTCACTTCCTTCCTCTTATAGTCTTCTTTCTGTGTCTCCTCACACCTGTGATTTTTTTTTAAATTTGCAGTTTGCCAAGAAAAAAAAAGTACAAATCTTGAAACATCCACTAATAAGTATATCTATTGTAGCTGGTTTTCACATCACCAGTGTATGAAGTGGGTAAGCTCACTGTTGATAAATATTTATAACAATTTTTCTGGCGGAAGAAGAACATTTACTTTATTATGTATGAATAACATGCGACTTTATCATGCTGTCCAGACCCGGTCCTTGTTCTAACGCCCACTTTCTGCTGTCATTCTGGCTCGTATTTGTGTTAAAGCTTTTAATAAATGTTCCTTCGAATGACTTTCCTGTCCCCGTGTAACCTGTCAACAAGTTGTAAATTAGAGAGCAGGAGCAGCAAACAAAACTACTTTGAGTAAATGGTAACTGACATGGAATTGTTTTCAATTAATTCACCCCACATATCCCAGTTCTAAATACACCATCCAGTTAGCAATAATTTTATTTGCATTGTATCAGCTGCCTTGCTGGATGATAAGCTATCAGCTAAATCAAGATTTCTTGTGTTGATAATATTATAATGTGGAATCCAAGCAGCTTCTAAACAACACCAGGATAGAGGGTTTAGTGTCAGGATTAGATGTTTACTTCAGTGCATTTAGAGAGAGAAGAGCACTTGATTAAATTAGTGTAGGACCACAGGGCAAGCAGGATATCACAGTGACAGCACATTTTACCAACACTTAACAGCCTGTCGCACTTTAGTTAACTTACCATTGATTGAATATTAATTTTTTTTCCCAGGTGTGCACAAACAGATGATGTAATTGCATTTGGTCTTTGTTTCGCTACGTTGTAACATTACCAACTGGTGATAGTGTGACAGTGTTGCTCTATGATTTCAAAGACCAGGCAGAGACTTTTCTGAAAATCATAAATCATCATGGTACAATGTAAATACAACAATGTAATGGAACTTTACTAACCTGTCTATAACGTTATATCAAAGACAGAGTAATGTTACTTTATTATGTTATCTAATGTAAAATTTTCAGAGTGTAAATGTAATGTGTTCACATCACTATATTACCATTGCTGCGTTAGGGCTTAGGTTACTGCTAGTATTAAGTGATTTTAAATGTTAAAGCAGATGTAAGACCAGTAGGATAGGTTAGATCTTCTTTGTCCCCCACCAAAAAAAAGATAATTTATGATATCAGGGCAGATATTTATCTTGGTGTGAATAACCTTTTTGCTCGCAAATAATCAAAGACACTTTTGACAAAGAGCTGGTCTTTGCTTCCCCTTAAAGAAAAATATTATTAATTAACACAATCATCATTATTGGTATCAAAGTCTCACCATCAGTGCATTTCAGGTGATAATTTAAATTGAACATAATAAATACAACCCTTTTATATCACAATAATGATATATTCTAACTTCTGCAGCACTTCAGTAACCATTATTCACATATTATCTGTTTTACAATTTAAGCAGTGGGATAGTGTTACTTCCACTGCATTCACTATCCCTGCCTCTCTGCGTTGGTCTGACAGCCCAGCTGAATCACACTGTAGGTTAAATGGGGAACACAATCCCATATGTGTCACTCAGGAAAGCCTTAATGAAACCAAGTATAAGTCTGAGATTGACCTTACATTATGCATTAGTCTGGTTTTGTGTGCTGTTGGTGCAAAGGATGTGCAAGACTGAAGAGGACTGCTCTCTGCCAGTGCAGGGCAGCTGTGTGTTTACAGCTGAGCTCATTGCGTAGCAGTGTAGATCAGCTGCTATTGTTTAGAAGGGTGGCTGGAACCATATAGTACAGTAGGGTACATATTTCAGGCTACAATGGACCTTGGTCATCTGCTCTTATCACAGCTCTGTCTCTTTATCTCTTTCTCTCCTGCTCTTCATCTCTCTATTTTGCTCTTCTCTCAAGTTACATCATCAGCAGCCTTTCTCTCTCTGTCTCGCTTTTTCTCTCTCTCTCTTACTCTTGCATAACGTCCAGCTTTATTTGCTCCAGCTGAGGTTTCTAATCTTTCCCATGAGGCAGAGCGCGAGAGCAAACCAGGAGAGGAGAGGAGCCGGCCGAGACAACCTTTTTAACCTGCCTGTGTGCACTGCCACATTAACTCAATCACCCCACCAATTAATCTGGTGCAGGGCTTTCTTTACCTGCACCACCAAAACAGTGTTTAAAGCGCATGTATGCGTGTGTGTGCGTGTGTGCACACCCCTGTGGTTGGTAGGATTGCGCTCTCTTCATTTATGCCTTCGGTCTGTCACATCAAGTATGTCTGTGTGCTTCAGTGTAGGGGTTGCGTTGCCTCTCTTGGCAGCCCAGTGCTAAGAGGGGCATAAGTAGTGATTATCTGCACACCATGCAACAGGAGCAGACACTCGTTTGTCCAACCCTGGGAAGACCCCAATTAAGTGCACGCTCCAGCATTGTGGGGCAGATATGCTCATATCAATGAGATCATGCACTGACTTAGCGCGTGTGCTTGTTGCAACTGCAAATACACCATGCAGTGCAATGTTCACTGAAGTAGTTTCCTTCTCTGATTTCTCCAAATCTCTTGCACACACATACACAGAGCCAGAAAGACGGTATGCTGGCTGGCTGACTTGCTGGCTGGCAGCGGTGTCTGTGCGAGGTGAGTGTTACGTAAGGCTGATCAACACTACTTAATCAGCTTTAGGAGACATGCTTAACAAGCTGACCAAGTGGGTTGGGGTTAGAGGACGAGAAAGAGACTGGAGGAGGTGAAGGTGGGGGGTGGGGGATGGGGGAGGGGATCGAGACGAGGGCAAGGGCACAAGAAGTTAGCGTAGGGCAGAAACTGTGAAGGGAAGAGGAGAAAGTGGTGACAGGCGGTGACACTGCATGTGTCTCTTGTCCCTGTTTACGATGGGATAAGCGCACACACATAAACACGCTGCGCTCTGCCCTCTGTGTCCCCCTCGCAGCCCACTGTGACGCACAGCGGTGACTGCCAGGATCCTGTATGTGTGAGTGCTGTGTGCATTTGCAGGCCGGTGAGTGCCTGTCAGTGTTTTCTCTTTCTGGACGTTTGCTCTCTCCATTCTAGGTGATGAAGTACAGGACCGCGTCAGACCACACTAGTTGAGACAATACAAGTCTTTGTTTGTGCCACTTGCAGCCTTTGGTTGCAGCAGAAAACCCAATAAATGTTAATTTCATGAACCAGCCAGAATTTGTTGTTGCAGCTCCATTGATTCAACACCTAAACACCAGATTTACAGTGTTTACGTAGCAATGCACCGTTCCACCTGCTTCCAATCAAATAACCTTGCTTTTGATTCTGCTGGTACCATGTACCAATACAATGTCAGTGTTAAATTATAAATGTGTATCCTCACTGTGAGGATGTTAGGAATAATTTCAGTAAACACAAAAAGAAAAGTTTTTGGTGTTTCAGATATGAACCTACACACTGTTGACCCTTTGATGTTACTTTAGCTGCTGACGTCACATAACATAAGTTGTAGTAAACACAGAACAACAGATCAGATGTTGTCGCCTAATCTAATCCAACCCCTTGAGCCAGCTTTTTTTCAACATTCGGAGAAAGTAAAAATCAGTCCAAAATTTGTGTTATTAACTCACAGTTTGAAGTTACATATGTCAAAATTGTAACTTACTAGCTAAAACCCCTGAGGAAATATCTCAAAATTAAGAAAATATGTCAAACGTTTGAGATAAAAACCTGGATGGCAATAGAGTTTTTTTTATGTACAAATGTATCAGAGTCCCCAACCTCCCATTATAACATAACATTGCAGTCTGTATTCCAGCAGACAGCATGATAAATGTTGAATTTACTGAATCAGCCAGCATTTGTTGTTGTCACTCTCGTGACTCAGCGCTATAAACACAAAGGAAAAGGATCATTTTACAAGGACCAAGCTTTTGCAAAAACAAAACAGTGTTAATGAGATATTTGTTATTTATTGTCAAATATAGACAAAAGTTTTAAACTTAAACTCTACTTCTGTAACTCTAGCAAAAGAAGCTGGAGGGTAATTTAAAACGGCATTAAGAAGCCTGAGTCACCTCTTATCCTGCTCCTGTAAAAAGAAATGTGAGCATCCTTTGTTTGGCTCCTGTGGCCAGCATTCCAAAACTAAACGTTGTGTGTCCTCACTCTCTTTTGTTATAGACTACAAATTATTCCCATTTGGATGATTTCTGGTCATTTGGGTAAATGCTGTTTTTGAGCTCTACGCCGTTACATTTGTCCGCTTGTCTCCGTAAATCAAGCAAAATTATGATGCTTTGTTTATTTCACATTCTCTCTATTTGTGAAGGCAGTTTGTTTCTGTTATGGTTCACCACTGCCGAGTGACTGTAGAGGGAAACCCTGTAAATCTAATTGTATATCAGTCACGATGAACGTTTTGTTCTGGTTGGGACGCTGACTCTGTCTTTATCCTGGTTTCTTTTATACCTTTCCTTTTATTTGCTTTTCAGCACCCATTCCACCTTTTACCAGTTTCCTTTCTGTCTCCTCTCAATCCCAAACACACACATACACACATACACTCGCACACATCTTAAAGAATGACTAGCAGATGTGGACAGAACCTTTTCCTTCATCTAAAATTAGCTGCAAAAGAAGAATGGCAGGAAAGCACACAGGGTTGGATACATAAGCAAGAGGGGTGTGTTAGTCAGGGAGTGGGGGACTGATGGAGGAATAGACTAGGAGTGGAGGAAGGAATTGCTTGATGGGACCTAGTGAAGTAGTGTGTATTTTTGGTGCTGTTCACACACATTGCTGACGCACAGGAACCACTGAGGGCACAAAGTCTCCTAGCGTCAGAGGCATTGAATGTGCATGTATTTCTGTGTAATACCCACTGTTTGGTATTGTTGTAGGTGTGACAAAACTGAAAGCCTTAAGGAGCAGTAATTCAAGTGATTCTCTGAGTGCTCCTTTAAACACTTTGTCTGTTATGTAATGTATTTGAGTCCACATAGCTCCATGAAGGTAATTTAAAGGTGCTTTTGTCATAGTTCTTATAACTGTTGAAAGAAGTAACTTTTTTTGTGCGTCTGTGCTGCCAGACTTGAGGAGGATGGCAGTAGAAATCAGTTTTCAGGGTCTTTTATAGTTACTGCATTAGTGTGGTTAATCTCCCACCGCAGTGACATAAGTGACTGGTGGAGGATATGAATGCAGCAGTGCCAACTGAAAAACCTGCGTAAACAAGCTGATAAAAAATAAATAAGAGAGAAAATAGCTTCAGGGTCTGAAAAGTAAAGCCTGTGGGGAAAATGTTTTAAACCTGCATTCTTTTAAATATCTCTCTAGTTGCAAATAGAAGTCAAGTTATTCTCCCTCGGCTTTGTGTTCTCTGATCTCAGTAAATACTTGGCTGAAGAGTTTACAGTTTTTATCACTAGTTTCAAGTACAAAGCCTGGTCCATCCATAAAGCAGCTGATCGTTGATCTATTAGACATTTCAAAAGTTTAACTCTGCATCCACCCACATTCCATGTTGCTACACTTGTCGCTACAAGTTGCTTAATGTCATTGCCTTCCTGTGATCACTGGACCCTACATTGCTGCTAGTCTCGTAAAAGAGTTTCCAGGTCTCAAAAGGGAAGCCTTTTGGGAAGTATCTTAAAATTGCATTGCTTATAGTAATTAGTAGGGTGTGACCCCTCTGGCTACAGAAAGAAGAAGTTGTAAAGACGTCCGCCCTCAGCTTCCTAGGTCTATGACCTCAGTAAGTTAGGTCACAGTTTTAAGTCGTAGAGAAAACAATACAGTGTTCATTTTATAAATTTTGGCCCCCATCAGAGTAAAAAAGTGATAAAGATTGGGGTATCGTTTTGGGCAGGGGGTGTCAATAAATCTCCCCAAGGAGGCACATGAGAAAAAGTGGGACTGCTGTGGAGGGCCGCTCTAATAATCTAAATTCAGTTCTGCTTAATATTAATTTTTATCTCTTCATAAGCTGTGGCCCCCTGGGAAAATGAATTGCCCACCCCTGATTTAGGCCATAATTGATGACTTGCTAGCGAGTGTCCTCAGTTTCTCTCAGAGTATTGAACTGCTGGTAAAGTCTTTACTGAGTCCACATGTGCAAGGAATTAAATTTAGTCTTAGTCTTGTATACCAATCTTGGGGTGTACAAGACTAAGAAGGTATGTACTTTGAGGTTCCCAATGGGTAGTTACCCCAGGGAGATACCACAACTGCAGAGTCCAAAAGCACCTTTTGTAACAAAAGTAACTTTTGTAACATTGTAATAGAAAGTATCTTATATATGTCATAAAGGAATTTGAATTAAGCATGTGATGACCCTAATTTTGATCAACTCTGCACTGCTACTCCATTGTAATTAGCTAAGCGGGATAATTATGTTCAGTGTTTTTCTCTCACTGTCATCATGATGCAGTTCACCAGTCAAATCTACCATCCCTAATTTTTTTTTAGCCATTTATTAGCACCTTGGAAGCAGGATGTTGTACTCTGCTCCAAATATGTTCTCTTCCAAGAAGCAGAAAGGTGTTAAGAACAACAACGCTGGTTAGCAAGCTTCCTGTGTTCCCTGTTCACTCAGCACCCAAGGGCCTGTTTAAAATACCAGGCCGCCAGCCCTCTGCTTCACCCTCAGGTTTATCTCTCCCCTGTTGAAAGTCTGCATGGGAGCGCTCATCAGTGTGCACGTGTGGGGCAGGGATATTTTGACCGTGGTCACCAAGTGATGCTTTGATGTTTTCTGCACACAGTCGCACACATTTGTAGAAACTCCAGGTAAGCACGTGTGCGTGTGTTTGTTTGTATCCTACTACTCACTGTGAATGCTCACTACCATCTGCACAGTTAGCAGCACCAAAGGAGTGAGAAAAACATGATTCCCATGGGCCAGTTACCTATTCAACTCTCACCTCCAGTCTGAACAACAGCACCCAGCTCATAACAAACACGCACAGACATAATACATCCCCAGGTATTCTATTTGGGAAGATCTTTATTTTCTTCTTTTGCTCATTCGTCAGGATTTAAAAGTTTATCTGACCTCATACGAAACATGCAAAATAAAATTAATGATTTATCTGCACATGCATTGTAAGGAGATTATGAAGTCTAAGTGCAGGAGTAGTTAGAAACTTATGGAAGTGATAAAAGGGCTCGTTCAAGTTGTACACAGCCGAGTGGTTTACTAAAGGTTGAAATATGTAGAAACAGAATGTGTCTGGAAACCTGTGGCTCCTTCTCTCTTTGTAATGATACACTGGTCAAAAGTATCAGGAAAATGCACAGATTTCTGTTTTGATCAGTTGTGTTGCAAAGTCAACCCTAAAAGCCTATTTTGAGCAGAAGAATTAACAAAAATATACGGGACAGTGTGCATCCCTAGAATATTACAGAGACACATGGCACAGATCATAATTGCGTGATTTCCATGCAATACAGACTAGTATCAGAATAAAATATGAGTCTGTGAGCTTCAAATGTATCCGTAGTATTTGCCAACTGACAGCAACATTAGGAGGTTGGCAAACTATGACAAAGTTTAAGAAATAATCTTTTCTTCACTTTAAAAAAAAAAAATATATATAAGATCCATTAGTACATATTCATGGAGATATTCTGATAGCTGCTATTAGCCCTGAGAACAAAATGGCATAAAGAAAGCACACGAGGGCCATGCATTTCATTCTCAATAGATACATTAGCTTTCATCTGTTCAGAAGCAGGAGCCAGATGATTCGTCCCTGCAGTGAAAGCCTTGCTCTGTTTACTAGGAAACATAAAGATGACATTTCTGCTTCAGAGCACCATGTTTGTTGTACTACTAAAACTTATTTTAAGTGATTCTAAATTCCTTTTTCAGCAAATGTTGAATTTTTTTCCTACAAGTTAAAATAATTTGTTTAATTCATCCACATCCAGTCGAAGAGTATTTAAGGAAGTGGGTGGTAGAAGTTGATGGATGATTCCCACACTGTCTTTTTGGCTCACTCGCGTGACTGAATTGCAGCGATCAATCAATTCTCCTTAACTGTCACAACCTGTTGCAAGAACGTCACGTCACATGATGTGGTTGTTTACTTAGTTGGTAGCTGGACTGCAGGAAATGAAAGTTTTTCTGCCAGCACACAAATGACAGCACTTTTCCTAGAATGGTTCTTCTAGGTTTAAGCCAAGCCCAACTTGGGCAGGGCGATATGGAAAAAATATTTATCACGATATAAATTATTTTATATCACGAAAACTATATATATATATCACGATATACCACCTGACCTGTGGTCATCTGGAAAGTACGCAGTCTGTAAACAGCGAGCGCAGAGGGTCCAGTCTTTGTTACTGAAATGGATGGTTATGCTCATGTAGGGCTGCGTATCTCTGCTCGTCCATAGGTCAGTCGTCAAGGCATAATGCACGACACTGCAAACAGCCTTCTCTACTTTGGCCCGGCAATGCGTCATATAAGCGAGGCAACTCGACTTTACTGAAGTGCTTACGACCGGGCATAACGTACCTCGGATCCAAAACTTTGACGAGGTCCTTCTCAACTACATAAACAGGGGCCATGCCTTTATAAATGTAACGCGAGATGGCTCCTGTGATTTGCTTATGGCGCTGGGGCGTTTTTTCATACGCGTGCCTTGTGTGAAAGACTGCTGTATCTTCAGCTCGTATAGTTTTTCTTTTCCCAACTTGCTCCCGTCATTCCACAACTTGGTTTAGCTCGGATTTTCTGCATTCTTGAGTTTTCTTTTTTGTGGACCTTCTGTAGGTGATAGAGATTTGTTGTGTTGCCATCAGGTGCAGGAGTAGTTTTATAGCATAGCTTGCAAATTGGGCGTCTTATGCTCTGTGTTGGTGCTGTTGAACCCAAAATGTAACCAAATCACAGACGTACCCCCTCTTTTCGGTAAAAGTGCTTCTTCTTGGGCTGCCTGTGTAGCTGTCTCTCCCTGTTGCATGTCCAGGCATGAAACTGCAACCGGTCGCACGCCCATTTTCAGTTACTGTAAAGCATGTCGCAAATCCGGGTGCACGCAAAGCAGCGCCATGTCGCAAAACCACAAGATGGAGTTTCTTTGTGAAAAATATCATTTTTTATACTTTATTTTCTCTTGCATAAAATTAAGAGCATGTATAGTGAGAAGACAACAACAATCTAGCATATAACACAAGCTTATGCTGTTTTTGTTTTTTGCTTTTTTTCCTGGTTGAGTGAGACTTTCAGTGTTATTTTACTCTTTATATAACTCCAAAACTAAACTATGTAAAAGATAGGTGGACAAATCTGTGGGACTCAACTATTTTGTCAAAGCTGAATTTTATGCCTTGTTTTAATCAATTTTAAATCATGCTTTTTATTTGTTTTTGTTTCTAATGTCTCTGTAAAGCACTTTGAATCACCTTGTTGTTGAATTGTGCTATACAAATAAACTTGCCTTGCCTTCATCCATCAGGAAACATTCAGCAAAATACACTAGTTTTTGGTTTACTACACACGACTTATTAAAGACTAGTGCCTTTAGGTTTAATTAAAGAATTTAACTCCAGTCAAGCCTGATTTTCTTCAACACACTCAGACAGAATCCACATGCACATAAGTAGTAGATTTCAGAGGCAAAATACTAAACTTTCAAATATCTGCCTATTTAAAAGCATACAAATAATCAAATAGTTGGGTCCACCTCTACTGAACCTTTTATCTGAAAAACTATGAATACCCAAGACATCTTAAACAAAATAAATTTCGGATTTTAATCAGATTTGGAGCTCTTTTTGTGTAAGATATTGAAAGTTGTTGGCTGCAGGACTTAGAACTTGGACCCTTCATAAAGAAAAGCTTTACTAGAGGACCAACTCTGCCCTCAGTAGGTTTACTACCTTTTTATCCAAGTATACCATGTCCTTCGGCACTCACTTTAAAGACCTCCATTTGTGTAAGAGGTTATGCCATCAACATTTCAAAAACCCAATATTATAACAATAGAACTTGTGGAAGCAGGTTTATTGGATTAACTCTTTATTCACCGATCTATATTAGACTCAGAGATTCATTATTTAACTTGTCCTTCAATGAAACTGTTATATGAAAAGCAGAAATCCAGGTCAGGGACAGGGTGGTGGGAGTGATGGGAAGTCAATGTGCTTTGTAAGAGAACATAAAGGTTTTCACTAATGCTTAAAAACTTAGCTTATGGAAACTGAATGGAAACAATTATAGGAAAGATTGTAAAAGCAGTATTAAGATATAACAGTGGCTCTTAATGGCGCTTTATTTACTTACCTTAGACCTAAAGTTCTACTATATGGTCCATCTGTCACTCCTGCACTTTTCCCTCAGCCCTTCCAACACACATCAGAGTTTTTCCACCAACAAAAAGACCTGGTGGGGAAGTACAGTCACATTAAGCTCTGATTTAAAAATCACTCCAATAGAGAGAATTATCCTTGAGTGCAGTGAGCTTGTGTGCATGCGCCTGTGCTCCAAGTGTCGGTTATATGTGGAGATCTGACATTAAACTATAATGAAGCAGATTCAGTTTATCGTGACCCTCAAAATAATGGTATTAATTTAATGCATTAGTGGGGAAATGAGTTGCCTTGATTTGTGAAGTATCGCTGCTCACTTTGACAGTCAACCAAATATATCTATGTAAACCTTCAGGCTTCAGTTTTATTGTAATTATCCACTACTACATTGTAGTGTTTTGAAGTAAACCATGAATAGCATACGTAGGCTTAGTTTTGCAGACTTAGGAAGTCAAGTGCTAGACCATAATTTTTTTCTTGAAGTTATTTTAGACTTGGCCTAAACATGTCTGTGAAACCTGCTGCTAGAGTGGCAGTTTTGGTAGACACTAGGCACTGCTTTGTCTCTCTACTTTGAAAGGCATAGCGATAAATATTCTTGCTTCCAGAGCACAGTCCTGAAATGTTTTAGAAAGAAGCAGCTCATCCTAAATTGTTAGACATCTGGTGTAAAGATCAGGTGTCTCACTGCTTTGTCTCTCACTTGTCATTACGCATCCAGAATGATAATTCATCGTAAAACAAGTGTCGGCAATGTGTCGCCTTCAGACAAGACAATAGCCCTCTGTGTATGTGTGTGTTCATGACTCAGTTGTCTTTCACTGTGTTTCATAAGATTGTTTATTTTGTGTTGCAGGAAGCAGAAGAAAAAAAAAATCACAATAGGAGCGTTTACAATCAAAGAGCGAGTGGCCTTGCAGAGTCGTTTGACGTGCGACATGTTAGCGGCAACACACATGATGTGCTTCAAAACTCCCACACCCTTTGTTTTCTTTGCAACAAATTGATGCACATCAAAATGGGTTCAAACCATCATGCTGGTAAACATTGTTGTTGTTTTTAAGAAAACCATGCAACTTTTATTTGTAGTTTTGTCGCAACTGGAAACACAGTAGACAAAACAAACCCTATATTTGAAGTTAAAAGAGTAGGCAAGGTGGCCAAAAAGATTTAAGCCACTGACAGGCCATCTGTCCATGCTCATGTCTTCTCATTTTCATCCTTGACTGAATCCTAAGCTCTATTCTTACACCTAAGAGAACAGCTACACTGATCATTGCATTGAAGCTGAAAGAATTTGGACTGTTTCTAACTCTCAGCGGTTCCCAAGTGTTTGTTTGCTTTTGGGAACTTGAAAGAGAGGTTTTCCTAATAAAGGAGGAAAAAAAACAAATGCATACACTGGCAGAATCTAGTCACAGTCTTTCTAGTCAATTCCAAGGCTGTCTGATCGACCTTGTGCATAATGACTGATTTAGACCTCTGCGCGGTAATCTTTGTAGAGCCCACGACATAACCTTCGTAAGTGGCTGACTTTGTTGCCAGCGTTTGTACTTGTGCCGGTGCATTACGTGTTAATTTCTTTGTGCTCATGTCCCTTGGTTTTCTATGTGGTGCCAGCCATTTTAGAAAAAAGACTATGTAGATTGTTATGCTGTATGATTTAAAGATATGTGGCAAAAAATGGGAAATGCACAGGAGGAATCGATGGTACTGGACAAGTGAGGTTTGAGTTGGGTTTATTTGGCGCTGAAGAGCAAAATGAATAATGATAACCCACCATAATGATGTGCTGTGTTACCCAGGCAACCTGGAAGGTAGCTTCATCCTGATTCATTCAGAAGTCATCCCAAATTAATAAAACTTTGCATGGTTTTTGAGCCCTAAGTGCAATCACCAAAATGAAAGGCAAAGACTTGGCTAGAACTTAGCTGGCCTGTGGTCTCGGCTGCCATCTTAGGTGCGATGGTGTTGAATGTCTTAGGGAACCTCTGTGGTGTCTTTAAGGCACTTATCAAAGAAATTTCTAAATTCACCAGTGAGATAGCTATTTGCATATTTTATGCTTTAGAATAAAACATAAAATACAAACTTTCCAGTGTCTAGCCAGAAATCTACTGTATTTAAAACAAGGAAAGGGAAATTGCAAAATCCCAGTTGCCTGAGTAACACTCCAGTGTATTTACTACCCTGTTGTATGTCAGTCACCAGCATCCTGTGCTGTTACTGGTAGCCACTGCAATCGCTCACCTTGAAGCCAGACAACGCGAGACAGAGCGCGAGTGTCTTGCACCAACAGCACTTAATGTGTGGCTACAGGTTGCTGCATCGTCTGACATGCATGCCGAACCATTCCAGTCTGGCAGTCACAAAAAGTCAGCAATGTGTTAATGAATCAACAGGTGAATTACTGCACCTGTACTACTATTTAATGTGTTTCCAACAGAGGGCGCTGTATTTATTATGGCAAACAAAGGTCTTTTTTGTGCTATATTACAGCACCATAAATACATAAAGTTGGAATTAATGGCACACTGTAAAAATCCAGCCCTGCCTACCAAGTTCATGGAGTTCATGAACTTGGTGTGCCATATTTCAAGTCATTTGCTTGCCTTATCTTAGTCAGTATGAAAAAAAAAAACTGCCTTTATGGGTTATGATTTCACAGAAGTGCCTTCTCCTGAGGTATGTTTGTTAAGCAGTAATAATATCATGCTGTAGATATACTCTCCTCCAAATAAGCCATAAAGTATTTGTCGTAGGTGGTGGAGTGTTACAGGTGTGACATGATGCTGCCTTTTGTTCTCTTTAAACTCTGCTTACCATGAACCGTGTTGCAGGACAACTGAGTTGTTTTAACGCTTGAGTCTATGTTTGCTTTGCCCGGCTTTTGGAAAGGGTGGAAAAGTTCCTGTGTAGCACTCAAAAGCTAGTGGACATGCATGCACACACACACACACACACACACACACACACACACACACACACACACACACACACACACACACACACACACACACACACACACTGTCATGTTGTGCAGACCTCCATCTTCTGACAGCTACCTGTTGCTGGCAGATTCAGACTCTCACTCTTTTTGTCTCTTGCGTCTCTTCATCTTACTCCCTTGCTCCAGCTCTGCTCTTTTCTTTCTAATACCTGGCCTATTTGAGTCCGTGTTCCAGGCTTGAAAGGATTAATTGCCATTTATGCTTTATTTTTTTGTTCTGTTCATTTCTGAAGGTTTATTTTTAGGCCTTAAGTGTCTGGTTGCTAGGAGACAGAGAGTTAGAGAGGGCGAGAGAATGGAGGAGAGTTTGCGTTGTGAAGGCTGAATTACAAACACATTCACGCACTGAGTCAGCACTGACGCACAGTCACACACATAAATATACACACACACACACTGGGTGTTTCGGCCTGTAGCTGTTATTGTGGACTTGTTTTTCTGGTTCTGTGAATCTTTTCAGCAGCTCTGTGTGTCACTGTCATTTACTGTTTGGATGCCAGCTCCTCTGTAGCACCTGTGCTCACGTGCGCAATGTGTGAACGTTTATGTGCGTACATGCAGATTTTCTGACAGAATACTTGTGGGGATAGTTGCATTCAATTAATGTAGCACCGTCAGCTACGCCGCTAATTGTGACGCATGTAACAGAGGAATTATGTGGATCTCTGTACACTTATGGAGGAATGGGATTTTATGTTTTTACTAGTAGCCTGTATCAGCAAGAGGACTCTGGGTCATTCACATCCACATCAAATAGTAGGGCAACATTTCAAGGCACACTATTATATATAGTGAATATCAATGAGAGTTTTGATTATATTGCCAGATGAAAACACTTTTGAGCATTACATACAGTTTATTTTGCTTACTAGAAGCTCCACAAGCTTATAACTTATACCCATCCACTTATGAGACACTTTCAGGCAATCTCTTAAGTGTCTCTCAGAAGATGTTTGGTTTTCAAGAGCCTCTTTAGCTTGATTGACACCATGTTAGTATTAGTTAATGCTCTAAGGCTAAAGGCCATTGATATCCCCGGTACAGCAAAATCTCAGGTAGCATAACATTTATGTGGTTTTATGTGTTTTTATTCACACGCATGAAACCTATACACGCACATGTATAATAAGTATTACAAGCTGATAGTAGAACACGGTCACATGGTGTAAGAAGCATCAGTGTTGTGTTATAGTAATAATTTTTAATCTCCTCATCTATGCTTATATATAGCAGTTCTGAGATGCAATATCGTTGTGTAATTATAGGACAGTATTGCCTGCAGCGGTTTTGATTTGTTGCCTGATTTCAGCACATATCAGAAATGACATGCATATGCACACAGGAAACAGATCTGTTGTTGTGGTGCATACAAGAGTTGCTAACATCCTGTCCCGCTCTAGTGGCACATTCCAGGAAACCACCTCCCAAAAGTGCCACCTATCTCTTAAATACACACAAATTTTCTAGACCTGACAGATATGTAGCTGGGTGGTGGCACACCTAATTTGCTCCTGTGTGACAAAACCAACCTTTTGACCCATTGACCTTTTAAAACACAGTGACAGTAACAGTAACCTACACGTGTTTTTTTCCTCCCTGCGTATTTATATATAGTTTTCAGCCAACCAGTTCGTCTTTTAAAGGTGATCTGGATCTTTCCTATTTTTTTTAAATAAAAGCTTAAAAACACACATCATATAGATGTTGAGTTAATGCTGTAGTGATTTGGCAGTTGTTGAACCCATACGCTCCTACACACAGATGTGTGCACAGAGAGTTATGGGCAGTAGTGAGTGTAGGCAGTGTTTTGTTGAACCAGAAGTGGAGAGTCAGCTGGCAGCTCTCTCCCAAGCTGTTGGCCGGGCCAGTACATTAACACCAGCCTGTGAGGTAGGTACACAGAGTGAAGGAGATGAGAGAGGCGCCTGTAGCCTTTAACATGGCTGTGTTAGAGCGTAACAGCTTCTCCCTAAAAGTTACTTTAAAGGAAATTATTAACCGTTTTCACACATGCATTGCAGCCCTCATCTTTTTCAGAAGGAGGTGTGCGTGGGGATGCAAATGTTTGATCGGACATTAAACGGCCTTTAACGTGCTAGGGCTCCTCGTACAGTCTGTGAATAATAGTAAGGCTGGATGATTAATCTGATTTTAATTTTGGCTACAGTGTTGTCATTCAGTGATTCATAACCAAGATTATCAGGGGGAATTATTACTTTTTGGCAGTTGTTATCACTGCGAAGCTCTCATTTTGTTTTGCGTCGCACATTAGGAGCAGATCTTTCATTTAAAGGCGTGCATTTTGGTTTCCACCTTAAAGCCCAGACTTACAATGACAGAAAGCCAGCATTTGGTCGATAAGAACTGTCTAGAGGAAGTAACAGTCTTTAAAGATTTCTGTAGATTTACCTGTGAAAAGGTAATTACCAGTTACAGCTGCCTTTGTCCTCAGTCTTAGAGGGTGTCTCACAGGTCACACACTGTTAGTTGCTTCAGCTTCAGTTCTCCATTGCTCTCCTCATGGCTATCTGTTGGTCCCTTGAGGTCTACAAATCAACTGCTTTTTGGACTTCTTTTTCCAGTCATCTACACCTACGGGCATCTCGCAGCTTTGGAGGCTGCAGGCATTTAGAGACTGATAGCTGACTTCGCAAAAGTCCACTTTTTTTTTTCCATTCATGTGTTTGTTTTTCATATGCAGCCTTATTTAGATGGGTTCACCACAGCAGATAGCTCTGCGTGTTTTGAATTGGCAGATGGCTTTCCTGACGTAACCCCAAAGGTATTTGTGTCCCTTCCCAGGATCGAACCATGGATCTTTTGCTTGTTAGATGAACGTGTAAACCAAATAATCTTGTTAAAAAAATCAACATGGTCTGTCCTGTCAACTTCTCTACCATTTGGAGTTGGAGTTAATTTGTAGTTAGTGTATTGCAATGTTAATTCTCTGTGGACAAGTCACAAAAAACAGGCAGGCACACAGGCATCCTCAGACCCTTGTGCTCATCACTCAGACCTGAACGGACCCTACTGCACTTGCAGACATGGAAAGTATAAACATGTATAAGACCTCACAGGGTTAACTGGAAAACAGTTTCTGTTCCACAAGAGTCGCTTCCCTCAACAGTTACCCTCTCATATCAGGCTAAGTTTTTAACTTTTAGATTTAGATAAATAGTTGTATCTGTAGGAAAATTGGATTGTATTTTATTGTAAAGGAGAAAATTCAAAGCCCTGCTCACACATCTCCCACGCACTAATGAAAACACTGTTGACATTTTATCATAAATGTTACAGCAAAAGAAACAAAGAGTTGTGCTGAAAGTGATAAGACTCTTGTATAATCAAAAACCAGCATTATAACTGTGTTTAATACTATTATTTGTTTTTACCTCCCAGTACCTCAAATACAAAGACCACGAGCAGTGTTGACACATTATGATTATGAAGCACTCACATTTTATTCCAGTGTTAATGTCACATTGGGATTAACACTGAGTGTCCTGTTTCCTTTGTCCTTTATCGTAGCGTGCTTTGAAAGTCACCCACAGTGTTACAGTGTGACGATTAAAGCTCCTGCACAGTTTGAATTCTCCACATTTAGGTTTTGGGGTTTTCTCTTCTTCATGTGGCCCAAGAACACATGATTTTGATAGAGGACGGCTAATATTTCATGCATCTTTGCTGATTGTCACAGTTAGAAACTGAAAACTGAAACACTTCATAGTATTGCCGTTGTTTGTACTCAGCCAGACATCGCAGTGTTGCACCGCTGCACAATCAGATTGAGACAGCTACCAGCTGATGCATCACGTAAACTTCACAGGTCATATTTTCCTGGGTAAATTTTCATTAATCAGTAAATTAGGTGGACCAACTTTTAGTTAGAGAAAGTGGCCGTTTACAGGAATTCAAAGCTGTCTTATGCTATAATTAACGTATTTAATAAATGTTGGTAATTTCAAAATATATATCATATAAAAGTGTAACTTAGATTTTTTTTACCTTGGCTTTTGTGCCAGTGAAGCATGTAGGTGCATGCTTGTGTGTGTCTGTGTGCATGTTCATGTCTTAGGAGAGACGTTAATGTCCTGGGAGCAGACCGTCACTTTGGTGAGAGTAAATATACCTAAAAGCACCCTGAGAGCAACAGGACTCTTCTCTCACTGACACAATATTATTCTGCTGTTCTTCACAAGCTCTGGGGAACTCGTACACACACACACACACACACACACACACACACACACACACACACACACACACACACACACACACACACACACACACACACACACTTTCTCTCTCTCCCACCAGGCTTGTTTATGAGTGTGATTACACAGAGAGAGGTCCGGTTGTCCAGCTCACCTGAGAGCGCATCAGGTGCAGTGCCCTGGGGCTTTGTGTCTGTTTGTGTTTGGACAGTGCTGTGTATTTTTTGGAACGGCTCACTTTTTGTGCCTGACAGTGAGTTTTTGTTTTTGTTTCCTGTTTTATTCCTTCTGTTACTGTGTGAAAAAGAGAGATAGTGTTTGTTTAGGTGTCCCATGTGGTTAGATGCCAAACTCCTGGGTCCTAAATTCAACCTCTCACAAACAGTGTCAGCATCTTTAGCATCCAGGCGACTTCTCTAGGGTAATTAAATATTTATTGCCTTGGTTTTGCCCGGTGTTTAGTCAGTTGACGGATATATAAAATATTAAATGATCAGTAAAAAAGTATGCTGGACAAATTCACTGGCCAGCCGCTGGCTGATTTGAGCTAGTCATTTTTTTTCACAGTATAAATGATGTGAAAAAGAAAGTACAATCACTTTTCATGCTAAGCTTCAGTATTAGGACGTAATTAAAAAAACAGGTTCTAAAATGACATAAATACAATCTCAGATAAATCATTACATGACACAGATTACACTGTGCCATTATTTATTTAACAAAAACCAAGTTAAAATCCAGAACAACTCCCACAATCCCACACGACTCCAAAACATCATTTTGATTAAGAGATCCTTAACAGCACCACACAGTACTGACCCACACATATGGTTCTTACACACACACTGGACTTTCTGGACTTTGTTTTTGCACAACACTGGTCACTATATTCTTCATTTCCGGTTAATACTTGTACAGCTGCTGTTATTGTGTATATATTTATTTATATTTAGATTTCTTCATACATTCTTATATAGTTCTATATTGTGTATTGTGTACTTTGTTGTACAGTTATTTTATTTTCAACTTTAATTTATATATTTTATCTTATTCTTCCCAGTTAAATTTACCCTTCATTCTAATTTGTGTTGTACAGTTATTTCATTTTTAACCTTAATTTATATTTTATTCCTTCCTAGTTAAATTTACCCTTTTTAATTTTTCATATTTATTTCCTATCTTATTCATAGCCTTTCCTTTTTTGTTTTCTTTAGGTCACGAGCAGTTGTCCAAGCATTTCACTACATATCGTACTGTGTATGACTGTGTACGTGACAAATAAAATTTGAATTTGAATTTGAATTTGAACAGCAGAAATTGCTGTTATATTTTTTTATGCCACACTAATTTCTAATTTCTAAGAATACTTTTTTTTAAACTGATTTCCCAGCTTTCAGACAGATCCGATACTGATTATAATTTTTTTTCTTTTTTATTAACGTTGGGAATACAGAATCTCTGTTGAAAACACTGTAGCTCATGCCCTACTTTAAACTTTCTTCAGGGTGTCTGAAGTTAATCAGAACTTGTGCATCCATTTTATGCTGACTGACACTCTGCAGCTTTCAAAGTCATTTCCTGAAATGTGCACATCAACTGTACCAGTACTAAAACACACTAATTTAGTGCTTAGTCAGTTGCTCAATTAGAGTAAAACCCAAACCACACTCTGTTCATAGTCTTGCCCTAAACTAATGGATATTTATGTTGTGACTTAACAAGCCCTTTACAGTTTAGCAGTGGAGCATGTAAACCAGACCTGGAGGGCTTGTTCTGGAAGAGAGAGTCCCTATGGACGTGTGTGCATTTTCTTCCTCTTTACTGCTCCTCCCCTCGGTTTCCTGGAAAAGACGTCTGTGTGCGCGCTAGAAGACGCGCTGCACAGATCCGAGCCGAGAGAAGCAGGGAGACCAAATTGCTCATCTTACATCATCCTGTCCTCAGTCTCTGTGTCACTTGTGTCCTCATCGCACTTCTGTACTTTCCCTCTTCCCCCGGTCCATGCTGTGTATTCGTTCTCTCTCTCTTTGGCTCTCCCACTGTTGAACAATAACCCCAGTGTGTTTAAGAGAGTGTGTGTGTGGCGCTATTTTTGGCCCCTCCAAGGCCACAAAACACTCTCTACTCCTTTGCCGCTTCTGTTTCTTTCTCCTGGCTGCTATATAACAGTAAGTAAGACCCTATGGAAAGCATAACCTGTGGTGACCTCTAAGGTTACTTGATGTTTGTGCGTTTTTGTGACTAATTTGCCTTCGTGGCACCAGGTGAGGTGCAGGGCATGAATGTTCTTGGCTCGGGCAAGACCTCCAGCAAGAGCAAGTTCTCCAAGGGAAATTACCCTCCATCTGGATTATTCACAACAAGCTGCATTCCTCTGGATAATTGTTTCCCAACAAATAAAACCTTCCCAGCATGTTTTCGTAAAACCGCACCAATTTCAAGCCTTTGCGGAAAAAAAGTCAAACAACATCTAACTCAAGTGCTGCTGAAGTTAAAAAAAGGACATTTATTCCTAGTTTTATTTATCTTTTTTTTTGATATTTCTAATCCTGACTGCTTATGTGTTCAGAGATGTTTCTAATTAACTAGTTCTCTGATCCAACTGAAAAGAAAGAGAATAATGATAGTTGTGCTGCTTTTTTAAATCAATTTTAGAACACAAATGCCAAATATTCTCTGCTTCCAATCAAGATTTACTGGTTTTCCTCACTCTGATAGGATCGACTTAAGTATTTTGTGAGTCTGAGACTGTCTGAAGCTATCTGAAAATGTCCTTTATAAACCATACAATGAACAGCTTGAAAGACAATCAATGGTGGCATCTAGGTGACTGTCTTTAATGACTTCAAAAAACAAACATCTGGACTATGTTTTTCTAGAAGTTCATATTTCGAGGAAAATCTTACATTTACTTTGAATAAGAAAAGACTAAAGCATTCAGAACTTTTCCCTTCAATCTTTGTGACAGGTTGTCGTGCTCCTGTCTTTTCTCTCTGTATGTCTCACTTTTCCACTCTTCTTCTGGTATTGGCCCTAATGAATTTTTAATGGACTTTGTGGGAAGAGTCCAGACACTTTGGGATTCAGGCATATGGGCTCTGATTACCATCCTCCTCCACCTCCTCCTGCTCCCGTGGAGCCCGCCCTCCTCTCTCTCTTTTTTCAGTCTTGCTTTCTCTGTCTCACCCCTTTGAGCCTTTTATTATCCAGTTTCTGTCCCCTCTGTTCCCTCTGCTCAGCGCTTCAGGCTGTTTCAATCATCCAAGCATCTGTGACAAAGACAAGGCCGTGTATATGAATGTGCTACAGGCAAATACCAACCGACTGTCTCTTAGTTTTAGTGCTTTTACAGGCTGTGAGTGAGCCGACACTGACCTCACCCCTCCTCGTCCACACACAAACACACTTACACTAGTTGTTTCCCAGATCCACACTAAAGCTGGGTTGAGTTAAAGCAATACAGTGCCAGCCAACTGCCGCTAATGGCTGTTCAGAGTCCCCGTATAAAAACCCTGAGTCTGCAACTCTGCTGTTAGTTTGGCACAGGCCTGTCAGTTGATTTGCTGCTGAGTAGGACTCACAGCTCTGGGAATCTCTCCTCCTCATCTTTTTTCTCACTCCTATACTTTGTCTGACTGCCCGTCTGTCTCTGCCTCCTTCCCATCAGCTCTATCCTTCTTGGCAATTGAGTCCCAGGCTGGTGATCCAGGCAGTTACTTTTCCTGTTAATTGGAAGATAATTTCACCAGCAGAGACCAAGGGGCATTTTTGGTCAAGGTGATCAGAAACTCCCTGGGAAGCATGGCATCTACCCAGTCAAGACTTCATCATCACTGGTTAAATGTGAACACTGTCTCCATGTAAAGTGGAGATTGAGGAATGCATCAGTTTATTGCATCAAGAAAATGAAATGCATGTTTCTTTGTTTTTGTAACACAGCAAAAACTAAATGATTACCAAATGGTTTGGGACAGAAGCTGCCTCATTAGTTGCATGATGAACTTTTCTTCGAATTGATTTATGTACTAGATACTAAATGTACTCCTTTATAGACTTCTCCTTTTCTTGATTACAACTAAATGAAATCCATGTACAGTGGGGCAAAAAAGTATTTAGTCAGCCACCGATTGTGCAAGTTCCCCCACTTAAAATGATGACAGCGGTCAGTAATTTGCACCAGAGGTACACTTCAACTGTGAGAGACAGAATGTGAAAAAAAAAATCCATGAATTCACATGGTAGGATTTGTAAAGAATTTATTCGTAAATCAGGGTGGAAAATAAGTATTTGGTCACCTCAAACAAGGAAAGTCTCTGGCTCTCACAGACCTGTAACGTCTTCTGTAAGAAGCTTTTCTGTCCCCCACTCGTTACCTGTATGAATGGCACCTGTTTGAACTCATCATCTGTATAAAAGACACCTGTCCACAGCCTCAAACAGTCAGACTCCAAACTCCGCCATGGCCAAGACCAAAGAGCTTTCGAAGGACACCAGGAAAAGTATTGTAGACCTGCACCAGACTGGGAAGAGTGAATCTACAATAGGCAAGCAGCTTGGTGTGAAAAAATCAACTGTGGGAGCAATCATCAGAAAATGGAAGACATACAAGACCACTGATAATCTCCCTCGATCTGGGGCTCCACGCAAGATCTCATCCCGTGGGGTCAAAATGATCATGAGAACGGTGAGCAAAGATCCCAGAACCACACGGGGGGACCTGGTGAATGACCTGCAGAGAGCTGGGACCAAAGTAACAAAGGTCACCATCAGTAACACACTACAACGGCAGGGAATCAAATCCCGCAGTGCCAGACGTAAATGGTAAATGGTAAATGGCCTGTATTTATATAGCGCTTTACTAGTCCCTAAGGACCCCAAAGCGCTTTACATATCCAGTCATCCACCCATTCACACACACATTCACACACTGGTGATGGCAAGCTACATTGTAGCCACGTGTTCCGCTGCTGAAGCCAGTGCATGTCCAGGCCCGTCTGAAGTTTGCCAGAGAGCACATGGATGATACAGCAGAGGATTGGGAGAATGTCATGTGGTCAGTTGAAACCAAAGTAGAACTTTTTGGTATAAACTCAACTCGTCGTGTTTGGAGGAAGAAGAATACTGAGTTGCATCCCAAGAACACCATACCTACTGTGAAGCATGGGGGTGGAAACATCATGCTATGGGGCTGTTTTTCTGCCAAGGGGACAGGACGACTGATCCATGTTAAGGACAGAATGAATGGGGCCATGTATCGTGAGATTTTGAGCCAAAACCTCCTTCCATCAGTGAGAACTTTGAAGATGAAACGAGGCTGGGTCTTCCAACATGACAATGATCCAAAACACACCGCCCGGGCAACAAAGGAGTGGCTCCGTAAGAAGCATTTGAAAGTCCTGGAGTGGCCTAGCCAGTCTCCAGACCTCAACCCCATAGAAAATCTGTGGCGGGAGTTGAAAGTCCGTGTTGCTCGGCGACAGCCCCAAAACATCACTGCTCTCGAGAAGATCTGCATGGAGGAATGGGCCAAAATACCAGCTACTGTGTGTGCAAACCTGGTAAAGACCTATAGTAAACGTTTGACCTCTGTTATTGCCAACAAAGGTTATGTTACAAAGTGTTGAGTTGTATTTTTGTTATTGACCAAATACTTATTTTCCACCCTGATTTACGAATAAATTCTTTACAAATCCTACCATGTGGATTCATGGATTTTTTTTTTTTCACATTCTGTCTCACAGTTGAAGTGTACCTCTGGTGCAAATTACTGACCTCTGTCATCATTTTAGGTGGGGGAACTTGCACAATCGGTGGCTGACTAAATACTTTTTTGCCCCACTGTATATTCATGACTGTTTATGCAGTCCCTGATCTATAGTTTTTGCCGTGTAAGAGAGGATCTGAGTGGAATTAAACTGTATGTGGAAACTGTCAACATGTGCAGCTATTGCTGTCATACCACAGCATGTTCTAATGGGAATGATAACAGCACTCTTGTAACCATGATTGCTGGGTAATGTTGTCAGAATGGCTTTTGGGGTTACACAGGAGAGAGAAGACGCAGATTAGGGGTGGTAAAAACTGCAGCGACACATTAAATTAATTATAAACTCCACGAAAAGAGATCCTCTTGAGAGGCTGCGACTTATGGAGCGGGCATCCATAAGAGAGCTCTCGAGCAGCTCAGCACCATTTCTCCTTCTTCATGAGTCTTGTGCTGTTTATCTTTCTCTCCCTTCCACTCTTTCCTCACTTACTAGCTTTCATCTCCTTGGGCCCCTCCTTCTCCTCTTGCATTGTGGAAGTCATTGTTGGACTGGTGAGCAGCACACATAGCTGGAATAGCAGCAGTGTTAGAAGTCTGCTAGGGGGCTTGCCGCCAATATCACACGGAGGAAAAGAGGCATCCGCACTCTCAGAAAGGAGAAGGAGGAAGGAGAGAAGCAGTGAAGGAGGAGGGGAGGGGATAAGCAATCTGACCTGGATGACAACAGACTACCAGACGAGCAATGATCTCATCGCTCCCTTAATCCCCCTTTCCCTCCATCCACCCCCTCTCTCCTCTCCCACTCGAGCCATTGTCTCTCTCTTTCTTATCCCACTCTTGTTTCCCAGATCTCCCTCCCCTGTCTCTTTTCTCCTACTTTCTTTTCTCTGTTCTCTTCTTGTCCTAGAGCTCACCCCATCTCGTCTTGCCTTCTTCTCTTTCACTTCAGCAACACCCCCATTACTCCCTCCCTCTCTTCCCCCTCCTGCTCCTCTTCTCTGTCCCTTTTGCATCACTTTCTACCACCTGCCCCTCAGTTGTCCCAACTCACAACACACACTTTTTGACACACTCACACTCTCTCCAGTGTCCCAGGGCAGAGATTAGGCGCACCCCTATCGTCAACTGCCACACCATTTTCTACATTATTGATGCAGAGTGTGTGTGTGTGTGTGTGTGTGTGTGTGTGTGTGTGTGTGTGTGTGTGTGTGTGCGTGTGCTGTAAAGGCTATCTGGTGTCTCCCTTGGGAGGGAGAGTGGTGAGGGAGGAAGGGAGCCAAATAGACAGAGAGTCGAGGTCAGAGAGGTTAAGTGTGGTGGTGGTGAGTGGAGGTTAGGTCATGGTCTGCAAGCTCTTCCCTACTCCTGCTTTCCCTGTGTTAGTCATCTACACAGGTTGTATGATAAAACACACACACCGATTCCAAGATTCCCAAACTTCTCCTATCAGTTGTATGAGGCTGAAGCAAATCGGAGCGTGTGTGTGTGTGTGTGTGTGTGTGTGTGCGAGCGATAGCTGATCCTCTGTGACTCAGGACTGCTTGGGCTGAGTGGATAGAAGGACAAAGACACCTGTTCTTGCTCTCAGCATTCCTCTAAACATAATCCTTACCATCTCTGTCACGCACACACTCGCTCACAGGGTCACTAAAGAGAGTCGCTTATGCTTTGTCCTCTACCAGCACCGGGCAGGCATCATATGAGGTCTTTGATGTTCAGGATTTGACAGGTAACCGATGAGTTATACATGACAGCATGATGTATGTAAAGAACATACATGCACGCCGGTGCATTGTGCTCGTAGCTCTTGTGTTTTTTAAAGCGTTGCTGCTCTTGACAGTGAATCATTAGGCCTTGAATTTATTTTTAGCAACACTGCTGCCACTACATGAAAAAATTAATGTACACAGACGAACAACAAAAACAATAATAGTAATCATAACAGGGGGCTTTTTTTGTTTTTTTTAAGAGACGACATTTTACATAAAACGCGAAGGACAGCAATGCATCATAGTTTTAGCAAAGTTTTCTGCCATAATTCAGCACTTGAATTTGTCCTGGGTCTGCCCCTGGGTGTCCTCCGAGTTGGACATGGTCTAAACACATCACCTTAGGGGGATGCTAATCAGATCCTGAACCGCATCAATTTGGCTCTTTCCGATGTGGAGGAGTAACCTCTCTTGAATATTATAATTTCATTTATCCTTGAAGAAATCTATATGCTAAACATAGTACATATACAGGGAGTGCAGAATTATTAGGCAAATGAGTATTTTGTCCACATCATCCTCTTCATGCATGTTGTCTTACTCCAAGCTGTATAGACTCGAAAGCCTACTACCAATTAAGCATATTAGGTGATGTGCATCTCTTTAATGAGAAGGGGTGTGGTCTAATGACATCAACACCCTATATCAGGTGTGCATAATTATTAGGCAACGTCCTTTCCTTTGGCAAAATGGGTCAAAAGAAGGACTTGGCAGGCTCAGAAAAGTCAAAAATAGTGAGATATCTTGCAGAGGGATGCAGCAGTCTCAAAATTGCAAAGCTTCTGAAGCGTGATCATCGAACAATCAAGCGTTTCATTCAAAATAGTCAACAGGGTCGCAAGAAGTGTGTGGAAAAACCAAGGCGCAAAATAACTGCCCATGAACTGAGAAAAGTCAAGCGTGCAGCTGCCAAGATGCCACTTGCCACCAGTTTGACCATATTTCAGAGCTGCAACATCACTGGAGTGCCCAAAAGCACAAGGTGTGCAATACTCAGAGACATGGCCAAGGTAAGAAAGGCTGAAAGACGACCACCACTGAACAAGACACACAAGCTGAAACGTCAAGACTGGGCCAAGAAATATCTCAAGACTGGTTTTTCTAAGGTTTTATGGACTGATGAAATGAGAGTGAGTCTTGATGGGCCAGATGGATGGGCCCGTGGCTGGATTGGTAAAGGGCAGAGAACTCCAGTCCGACTCAGACGCCAGCAAGGTGGAGGTGGAGTACTGGTTTGGGCTGGTATCATCAAAGATGAGCTTGTGGGGCCTTTTCGGGTTGAGGAGTCAAGCTCAACTCCCAGTCCTACTGCCAGTTTCTGGAAGACACCTTCTTCAAGCAGTGGTACAGGAAGAAGTCTGCATCCTTCAAGAAAAACATGATTTTCATGCAGGACAATGCTCCATCACACGCGTCCAAGTACTCCACAGTGTGGCTGGCAAGAAAGGGTATAAAAGAAGAAAAACTAATGACATGGCCACCTTGTTCACCTGATCTGAACCCCATTGAGAACCTGTGGTCCATCATCAAATGTGAGATTTACAAGGAGGGAAAACAGTACACCTCTCTGAACAGTGTCTGGGAGGCTGTGGTTGCTGCTGCACGCAATGTTGATGGTGAACAGATCAAAACACTGACAGAATCCATGGATGGCAGGCTTTTGAGTGTCCTTGCAAAGAAAGGTGGCTATATTGGTCGCTGATTTGTTTTTGTTTTGTTTTTGAATGTCAGAAATGTATATTTGTGAATGTGGAGATGTTATATTGGTTTCACTGGTAAAAATAAATAATTGAAATGGGTATATATTTGTTTTTTGTTAAGTTGCCTAATAATTATGCACAGTAATAGTCACCTGCACACACAGATATCCCCCTAAAATAGCTAAAACTAAAAACAAACTAAAAACTACTTCCAAAAACATTCAGCTTTGATATTAATGAGTTTTTTGGGTTCATTGAGAACATGGTTGTTGTTCAATAATAAAATTATTCCTCAAAAATACAACTTGCCTAATAATTCTGCACTCCCTGTACATAGCGAACATAAATATCTTCACAGCAGCAGTATATACAGTATTAGATGAGACTTTACTTTTTAAAATAACAGTACCCTTTTGCATCTCTCTTGCAGCTTGCTAAACTCCTCGTTCAGAACTAAAAGTAAATGCTCTTTTTACTCATGCAAGTTAAATGATTTTTACATGCTGAAGGTTTTGCCAGTCAGGTGCTTGTTTTTGTGTGCAAGGACTCTTGATTTTGTGTGATGTGTAAACACCTCACGTTGCAAGGATGCATCGTTTACCTCAAACAGCCTTTGGCCTCAGCAGCTTTGTTTCGAGGTCTGGTTTCCCAACCATTCTGTGGTTTCAGTAAAGTAAAACCAAAACGGCTGATATGAACTGACGTTTGACATTTGCAGCATTCAAGTGAAAATCTGTACCTGAATGTTTTCTACAATGAGCTTTACTTATAATACACATGCACCCAAATAATTTGTCACGTGGGCGCTCTATAAACCTCACCGACATATGCATATGAAAGGCGTGTGCTGTAGAGGCCGATAATGTGTCGTTTTCAGTTGGAAATGTCTTCTTTTTTCACACACATGCTGTAGCTGCCGGTCTTCTAAGTGTTTGCTGTGTATCAGTTTCACCCAGTGACCTGAAGTGTGATGTGTCTGTACAGTGACCGCTGCCAAAGTCCCCCCAAAAAAATCATTACGGATATCTTCACACAGAGTTGCTGCCAGCACAATATTTGCTATAGCAGCAATACTATTTTCTTTGCTTTCCCTTTGAGGTTTATTTTGCATTTTCTTTTTCTTCCTTTCTTTCTTTTCTTTTTTTTTTAAAGAGCCTTGCTTGGACATTCATAAAAACTCCCTGCAGACAGTAGGACTCCCAGTAAACAGTAATCTGGGCCATTCCAGATAAAATCAATCAAATCTGTGAAAAGATCCCACCTGACCCCCTCCAAGTCAGCTTTGGCATATTTACTGACACCATGACAAATTTTGTCTTCATATTATTAGGGCTGTGCGATATGACCAAAATCTAATATCTCGATATAAGACATCTATCGTCCGATAACGATATAAATCACAAAAATTTTACATTTTCTGAAAATTCTGTGAATCTCGGGCAGCTCAACTTGTGTGAAGTGTTTCCAGCTGGGCGTCGTGTATCTGGAGTCCAGTGTTTTAACCGATGCATGAAACGATACATTTTTAGACATAGGTTGTAACAACTGCCATTTTCTTTGTGAGTATTTATTACACAGCGTGCTGCGGGGAACAGCCTGTTCTAACGTTTGAGTCGAAGGTTTATTTTTTAGCACCTGGCGGCTCTTTTTTGCTTCTCATCTGTAAGCACACGACATACAGTGGGGCAAAAAAGTATTTAGTCAGCCACCGATTGTGCAAGTTCCCCCACCTAAAATGATGACAGAGGTCAGTAATTTGCACCAGAGGTACACTTCAACTGTGAGAGACAGAATGTGAAAAAAAAAAATCCATGAATCCACATGGTAGGATTTGTAAAGAATTTATTTGTAAATTAGGGTGGAAAATAAGTATTTGGTCAATAACAAAAATACAACTCAATACTTTGTAACATAACCTTTGTTGGCAATAACAGAGGTCAAACGTTTACTATAGGTCTTTACCAGGTTTGCACACACAGTAGCTGGTATTTTGGCCCATTCCTCCATGCAGATCTTCTCGAGAGCAGTGATGTTTTGGGGCTGTCGCCGAGCAACACGGACTTTCAACTCCCGCCACAGATTTTCTATGGGGTTGAGGTCTGGAGACTGGCTAGGCCACTCCAGGACTTTCAAATGCTTCTTACGGAGCCACTCCTTTGTTGCCCGGGCGGTGTGTTTTGGATCATTGTCATGTTGGAAGACCCAGCCTCGTTTCATCTTCAAAGTTCTCACTGATGGAAGGAGGTTTTGGCTCAAAATCTCACGATACATGGCCCCATTCATTCTGTCCTTAACACGGATCAGTCGTCCTGTCTCCTTGGCAGAAAAACAGCCCCATAGCATGATGTTTCCACCCCCATGCTTCACAGTAGGTATGGTGTTCTTGGGATGCAACTCAGTATTCTTCTTCCTCCAAACACGACGAGTTGAGTTTATACCAAAAAGTTCTACTTTGGTTTCATCTGACCACATGACATTCTCCCAATCCTCTGCTGTATCATCCATGTGCTCTCTGGCAAACTTCAGACGGGCCTGGACATGCACTGGCTTCAGCAGCGGAACACGTCTGGCACTGCGGGATTTGATTCCCTGCCGTTGTAGTGTGTTACTGATGGTGACCTTTGTTACTTTGGTCCCAGCTCTCTGCAGGTCATTCACCAGGTCCCCCCGTGTGGTTCTGGGATCTTTGCTCACCGTTCTCATGATCATTTTGACCCCACGGGATGAGATCTTGCGTGGAGCCCCAGATCGAGGGAGATTATCAGTGGTCTTGTATGTCTTCCATTTTCTGATGATTGCTCCCACAGTTGATTTTTTCACACCAAGCTGCTTGCCTATTGTAGATTCACTCTTCCCAGTCTGGTGCAGGTCTACAATACTTTTCCTGGTGTCCTTCGAAAGCTCTTTGGTCTTGGCCATGGCGGAGTTTGGAGTCTGACTGTTTGAGGCTGTGGACAGGTGTCTTTTATACAGATGATGAGTTCAAACAGGTGCCATTCATACAGGTAACGAGTGGGGGACAGAAAAGCTTCTTACAGAAGACGTTACAGGTCTGTGAGAGCCAGAGACTTTCCTTGTTTGAGGTGACCAAATACTTATTTTCCACCCTAATTTACGAATAAATTCTTTACAAATCCTACCATGTGGATTCATGGATTTTTTTTTCACATTCTGTCTCTCACAGTTGAAGTGTACCTCTGGTGCAAATTACTGACCTCTGTCATCATTTTAAGTGGGGGAACTTGCACAATCGGTGGCTGACTAAATACTTTTTTGCCTCACTGTAATCTTTCACGTGATTCAGTTTATATTGAAAAGTCTCAACAGGATCTTGAGCTTTATTCTGAAAGGTTTATGTGGAAAATAAACAAGCGGACACGCGATGATTTTAGCGTCGTTGTTGCTAACGACATCACATAAAAACAGGCTCTTGTCAGTCCCTAGTGTGGTTATATTAAATATAAGAGAAGGAGAGAACCTTAAGAAATTAATATAGCCACTACAGTGACCAACAAAACGATGAAAAACTGTAAGCAGTTTATTTTGCGACACCACGAAACAAACGATAGCGTAAAATGAAACGATAGACGTTTTTAATATCGTCATCCAATATATCGTTATATCGAACAGCCCTACATATTATAAAAAATATTCTGTGTTACAGGCCCTCAAATCACAGAGGTTTGTCTAAATTTGCTGCTTTTGAATTCACACTATCTTTTCCAACATTTTTAAACCCTCTTATCTTCTTAAATACAGGAGATGGCCACAATTTTCAAGGCTGAAAAACAGCAACCAAATCAATTTTACACCCACTCCCAAGTGTCATAATTTAAAGCTGAAATCTTGCACCCCCTCAACTTTAAGCATCATGGAAAGTATTATAATTTCAACAGCAAAAGTGCATCATTTTAGAATTAACAATGTTGAGTAACAGAAACAAACATTTGACCTTTATCTGTTTTCTGATAATTCTTTGGAGAAAACTTCAAAAGGTGAATTTTGTGTAAACTTTTAAGAGATCATATCATCACGTGGGATAACTGGCTGGTCAAAACAAGTTATAGCATGTGAAAGGTCCTGTTTTAACCCTTAATCTTTCTTTAAAGCAGAATCTCAGGGGTCATTTGTTAACAAATGTTCTGCACTGCTCACACATTTCTTTTCAGTCACATCTTTTAGCCATCAGCTACACACATTTAAGTCTATTTGGGAGTTAAAAGTATTTTTTCCTTTGTCTGGAAAGATGGTGTTGTCATGTTCAGTAGGAGTGTTTGTGTGGGTGATTATTTAATTTTTTTTTTAAATCGTTGCAGCAGCACGCTCAGTGAGCCAGTATGTTTATGATAGCCGCAGGTCTCTTCCCCTGTGACTGTAGGGTTTGATCATGCCAAACGTGTTTACTTGAATATTCGAAAGAGAAAGAGGAGGAGGAGGAAGAGGGGGGTGGGAAGTGAAAAAGGAAATAAAATGACAGTGAGTGAGTGTGGTGCCATTTGCGTATTAACTGCTACCTACATATGCAAACCTGGAAAGTCTGAGAATATACAGCCACGGATGACACAGTTTGCAGCTTTTTGCTTTTTTTTTTTTTTTTTTTTTACACCCATGGTCATTTCACACAACTAAACAATAATCTTTAGTTTAAACAAACTGGCTGCCTGCACAGCTGCCGTTCGTTGGCCACCCACTATCTACATAAGAGTCAGCGCTGATAAGATCCTGTCTGGAGTTTGTAGAAGGAAAATGTGTAGGCATCTTCTACATACTTTGAGTGATATTCAAAAATCTTTCTTTTCAATCACAAAATGACTCCTGAGTAGGTGGGATGACTGAATGATTCACTGACCGTGTCTCGCAAATACACTGTGGAGGAAAACCACCAAGAAAAGGTGGTGAGAAACGAGCCTACATTAGATGAGTAAGAAGACACATAGGAAGAGCTCTTTCCTTTTCTGGTTTTATTTTTTAGTCTAAAAAAACAAAGGAAGCCTAAATGCACTAGTTAAGTTACTCAAGGTGATGAAATGCTTCAATAGCAACTAGGGCTGCACGATTTTGCATAAAATGAGATCACGATTCTTTCACGATTTTCTTTTCCAATATAAATATTTATTGCACTTATTAACTGCACATCAACTTCGTAACAGTTGAGACTGAACATAAAACAACAAATGTCTCACATTTTGTTGTTGCCGCAAAATGTCGTACTGCTTGAAATTCCGTCTCCACCGTTGCTCGACACTGCGTGTATAGAGCAGGTAGTGCAACAATAGAAAAATAGTTGCGGGACAGCACTGTGTAGCGTTTGTCTAGGGTGTTGATCATTTTCCTAAATCCCTCATTTTGCACAGTGTTGATGGGAGCCATATCTTTGGTCAGGTGATAAGTGATAGCCTCCGTAATTTCTTTGTGCCTGCGGGAGTTCGACGGGTATAGGGAAGCGCTGTATAAGGTTCCCGTTATTGATGTTTGGGTGGTTGACCGGGACGGATTTTCTCCTGTCACTTTCTCGTCATCCCTGACGTGCTCTCCGTTGTTTTTTCCATGCTAATTTTAGCATCACATGGCACAGCTTCTGTGTCACGTGGTATAAGGCTCCGCCCTTGTCATTTGTTGAGCAGGAAGAGTGAGCGCTTGTTTTCATGCAGAGTACGTCCCGGATCAAAATGCGGTACAATCGTCGTCTTTTTTTTTTTTTTTTTTAATCGTTGTCATTTGGAAATGAGATCGCACATAAGTATGAATCGAGATCGCGATTTTCTAACGATTAATCGTGCAGCCCTAATAGCAACGCTTACGGACAGATTTATAGATGTCTGGCAGATGTGCTTTGAATGAGAGAAGGCTTCTGCTATATAAAATCTAATTTGTAGAAAACAAGACTGGGAGATATTGATTCATGCTTCCCCCCCCCCCCCCCCCCCAACTTTATAGATACAAAGCAAATATCAAATACAACAGGCCAACAGCCAGCTAAACAGTTTAATACTATAGTTTCAGCTATACTAGCTATAGCCCAGAAAAATGAGAAATTAAACTCCAGCAACAGACATAAAGACAGCTCTATCAACTATATTCAGCTGTAAGAGAGAATCAAGCATGAGATGTTAACCAGAGAAGTTCATTTTTATCTTCAGTATCATGCAGCTCCTGATTTTCATTAGTCCTCTCAGTGCTTTGTCAGTCATCACACTCCTGATCTATGTATTCAAGCATCATAAACTGCTGAGGGAGGCTCAGCACTAATAGTAGATATGGGCAGAGGTCACTAACAGCAGCTTCTGTGGTTCTCAGCACTCATCGTAATGATTTCACCACTACTTTTTATGGATTCTCAGCAGAGTCTTCAATGCTTTGGATAATTTGCTGTCTACTTTCAAAAGGCAAGAAACTTTCAGCTGCTCCCTTATTTGCAGTGGATCACCATAGTGGATGGATGCACATGTTTTGATTTGGCACACATTTTAATGCCAGATGTACTTCCTGACAAAGCCCACCCATTCATCTATGCCTGGTGACCAACACTAGGAGTACACTAGCTGGTGACCCCCTGAAACTAACTGGTTTTAGTTTTGAGGCTGCGTTTGTGCCTCCTCCCAGTCTCGAATTACTACACCATGGAGTAAGTCTTTTTTCAAAGTGCTAAAAAAATGAAATAAGTTTTTTTCATTTGCTCATTTCTCAGCTGTTTATCAGCTTGCCAAAGGAGGATGAAGCCAAACATGATTCTCAAACACGTTAATCGGGTATTAAGATCCATATACAGGAGCTTGTGTTGTTAAGATTGCATTTAAATAAATGCACAGTGCATGCAGGATGATTATGGCTGCTGGCACCACTGACCCCCGTGTCCCTTGTAAAATAATATCCATGTAATAAACCCTCATTAATGCCAGAAAGGTATTGATTTAACTCTAGGGTTAATAGTTTTATTAGGGCAATATCTATGGTAGTTACAGCATTCTTCCATCAGATAAATTATGAGAAACGCTTCTTAATTTAATCCACTGTGTCACACAGTAAACACACAGCAGCCTTTTCATGGCATTGCATGATGTTACATGCAGGTCCTTTTGCTCGGCTATTTTTTTCGGAGTAATCTGACACTTGTGCCGTTTGCAGAACACACAAAAAAAATCACACAGACTATATCGGCAGGATCGAAAGGCATTAAATGTCCCGCATAATGACACTTTAGCAGGGTGGATGCTATTTCTTCAGCGAGACAACCTCCTCACCGGAGCGTCTGTCAGAGCTCCGATGATAATTGTTGATAAAATAAAAGTTCAGTCCAGGATACGTGTGGCTAAATATTACAGTGCTATAGTCTGTTTTGCTCAGTCGTGTCACATTCTCTTGACCACCCAGGCGACAGAATGTTAGTGGGAGACTTGCACAAACATTTTCAAAAACACACACACGCGCACTGGCACAAAAACTCTTTCAAACTCGTACATTTGGGCGCACACATGCTCATGCAAACAGTCATATACCCACGCCCACAGTCTCATTCTGCCTGTCTCTTGCTCTGCATTTCCTTCGTGCCGAGGGTGGAGAGAGAGAGAGAGAGATGGAGGGATAGGCAGGGGAGATGACTGGCCATGTTGTTTTGCTACAGTCAGAGGAAAGAGTGACAGCATGAGAGGAAAGAGGTGGAGGAGAGGTGGAAAGGTTTTTCGTGTGCCTAACTGTTCCATGAAGCCCACTAACGCTGCAGCTTTCAGTGTTGTAGTTTCAGTGTGCGTGTGTGTTTCCTGTAAAGAGCCACTCTGGTGAAATTGTGACCTAATCACAGCAGAGGAATGTGTTTTATGCCAAAGCTTCAGACGGTACAGATTAAGACAATTAAAGTTACAGGGGGCATGCTGGGGTTGAGCAGGTCGAGGCATGCATGCACCGATTACTAATAAGAGCCAGTCAGGTAGTCAGTCATGTAGCAAGAAAATATGGATCAGAGTGCTGAAGAGGTTTAGGTTGCTTCTCTTCTCACATCCTTGCTTTTTATTTTCATCGCGCATGCATTAGTTCAGGGGTTGGCTGCAAAACATATGTGAGCCTTATAATGACTGTGACACAATGATGAACGTACATTAGACTATCAAGATTACTAATAGCCAATGGGTTTCACTTAAAGTGAAAAAGTTTAAAGGGAAAACTTCTGTTTGCACATTTAGGCAATATTAAGCTATTAATTCGGCTAAACTTAGCCTACTTTGATAACAAAAAATAAAGCTTTATTTTGAGTCTAGATGCAGATCAAACAAACCTGTAAGCCAGCAGCATTAAAACCTAGCCTGAAGCCGTACTGATAAATTCTCTATTTTCCTCAACAATTGGATTTGATAACTAGCCACAAACTAGCAGTTTATCTTCATCTGGTGCAAATGAAGTTGTGACTCACTTATGCAAACTTGTCATAGTCACAGGTAGCCACTAAAAATGGTGTCTTGTGAGGTTCTGGAGATATAGATCCATGACCTGTGTTAATACCTCTACTGTTATCAAAATTAGGTGCGCTTTGTGTCATCAGTACAGTCATCTAAACAGTTAAAGTGAATAAAATGTAACTGGTGTAAACGAATCTTATAGAAACATCTTAGACCTTTGTTAAAATTTCTTCCGGTGTGGTTAGAAAACATCTTTGAGATTTCAGAAATTTCCATTAGGTTGGTGTGAGGTGTTGATTATTAGAATAAGTCGCAAATGTAAAAATGTGTGTTTGTGCTTCATCTCGTCTGTTTTACTCTTTTCTTCTCTTGCTGGTGTTTCTGACTTTTCTGTCCACTTACGTATTTTTCACAGGTCTAATTTTTACTTCTCACAGGGTCTAACTGCCCAATAAAAGAGAAAGTATTTTTAGAAAAAAGCCCTGCAGTTTATCTTATTTTTTTCTTGCTGGAAATACAGGGAGGACTTGGAGAGTAGTGACGACAGTATGAATGAGAGCAGTGCACTCTGTACTAAGCTGCACTGTTGTATGTGATCTATACTTGGCCAGACACCTGTAATCTTCTTTTCCCTGTTAGCGCAGTCACCTGAAACTGCTCCTGACTCATAACTGTAATCATATCTTAGTCTTTTCTTTTGCCTTCCTTTAAACTAGTTTTCTATAGCGTGTATTTCCCTACAGAGACAAAAGGCGAGTCATCCGGGTGCACTTCAGTTCATCCAAAAAGATGTCTTTTTACTAGAATTTATGAATACGACCCGCGCTCTCTACATCACCATTCACTGTTCTTGGCAAGGCTCGAATGACCCCCCTCCACCCAACACTAATATCCCCACTCTCTTTATCTCTGTATTACAGGGTTCGCCTTCCCAGAATGGGCTTACAAGCCCGAGTCAAGCCCTGGTTCCAGACAGATCCAGCTGTGGCACTTCATCCTGGAGCTGCTCAGGAAAGAGGAGTATCATGATGTCATCGCCTGGCAGGGGGACTATGGCGAGTTTGTCATCAAGGATCCAGATGAAGTGGCTCGACTCTGGGGGGCCAGGAAGTGCAAACCCCAAATGAACTACGATAAACTGAGCAGGGCTCTGAGGTATGATGACTGAGAAATATACTGTTACCGTAAACAGTTATTTTCACATAAAGTTGCTAAAACAAAAGGACTGTCAAAACAAGAACCGTACAAATTATCTTTAGTATTCATTGACATATATTAACTAATTTTAGAAAGGCAGAATCTTTTCCTTCTTGCATCTGCAGTGGTGTGTCTGAGGCTTAAAGCACTGAGGGCTACACCTAGGCCCGTGCCAAACAGCTGTTCCAGCTTTGACAAACACAGTGTGCAGTGGAGAGCGCTACAGTAACCCCTCAGCAGCACTGGGTTTAACAACTTTGCTCCAGCCTATCATTCATTCGGGACACAGCCAGCCTGCTTGTAGGGTTAACTTTTCATTCTTGTCAGTTTATAATTTTCTCAATTTAATGTTTTGCTTTTAGTAATTTTAATATATTGAAAGAAAAGAAAAAACTAAAAAAGGAGAGGCATGAACTTGTCCAGGTTGCTCCAAGCAAAGAAGGAGAATTTCTGGCCACAGCTTGAACAGCATTTTTCTTAAAGTCTGGTTTATATTTTTATTTTAGTAAACTAAAATGGTTTTGGTTTTTATTTAGTGTGATGTAATGACCTCACAGCGGACACATTAGAATCCTCAGGGGAAATTTGGCATGTGCAGACTTTGTTTTTTTGAGGGTGTATTTGGTGACCTCATTGGCTTTAAATGCCACTGACCTGAGCAAATTTAACTATGAAGGAGTTTCCTGTGGTTGTTGATTATTAATTTCAGTTAACACCAGTGATCCTTTAATGTCAAGTACTGACTTTATCATCTGATTTGTACCTGTGGATTACTTCCAGTGTGGCTTTTTGTGAAGATTTGGGGTGTATTTGAAATTGCCCGTCGAATGATTGGTTGAGTTTATTATGAATAAACTTACTTATTATTTTTGAATTGTGTTTCCTACGTCTTAGGTTAATCAAGTTGGGCTTGTCGGTAAAGGAAATGGCATTAAGACCAAATAACCCTATAAAACAAATCAAATCTGAGCCACAGAGCAGCTGCTTTTCATTGTGTTTATTTGGCTTTTATAAATAGACTTTAGTTTACAGTATTGATGGATAGATGAAAAACCAATAGAAGTTACATGTTAACAACAACTTTCAGCATATTCAGAGCTGAATATTACAGGGATCACATACCCCAAGGGGCTCTTCTCAGCTGCTCGCTGTAAGCACTGTATCTCATTCACTGTGTCTTGTTGTGTACTGCCAAACAGAGCCAAGATTAAGCTAAGCACTTTAAAGAAAGCCACATAGGCCATTAAAGGAGGGAAATGCTTTGAATTGCTTAATTTAGGGCTGGGAAGGCTTATGCACGCTCATTTACACTGCTGAGATTAAGATAACTTCTACAGATGGTATCCTCTGGGGACTAAGTGCTTATATATAGTGGGTCTTAGTGCCCTCTGATGGACCAGACTTAGAGCCTGATTATCAACAAGGTCCCCACACAGGAGTTCACTCCTGTTTGGGAAAGTTCACTCCTGTGTCCTCATCCAGCTTCCAGCAGCCAGGTCGTCTCCCTCTAAAGTGAGCTGGCTTATAGCGATAAGGACAGTCAACAAAACAACACGCACACAAACAAACATGCACCTTTGCGTTGTCACCTGATTTGACACCGGAGCTCCTTCAGTGCCCGAAATGAAGCCTCTCAAGACACATTAATAGTAATGTGGCAACAGGATTAGTGGCACTGAAGACTGATGAAGTTATAAAACAGGCATGTGTGCATGGTAACAGTCCCCATATGGAGTAAACTGTTGGAAAACAGGCCACCTCGCGTCTTTCATGTGGAGAAAACCTAGAGTCTGCTAATAATGGAGACCACAGTCGACATGTGGCAGTTAGCCTACACACACATGCACACACATTTAAAAGGCGGGCTTGTTTTGAAGTGTTCGTTTTATCACTTTGGACTGTGTAATTATTATTTTTACCTCAGTGATCTTGTTCTTTCCTGTCTGCCGTGCACATGGTGGAAATTCCCTTAATCAGGACCAATGTATTGTGTGCGGACTTGAGCATATGTGTGTTGGCTTTCCGTTGATGGGACGCAGCCTCGGCCCATGCGTCATCCTGGCCTCCCGCTCCCACGACCACTGTGAAATTCCCACTCCTGTTGAGAGGATTACGCTCACACTGCGCGAGTGTGTGTTTATGTGTGTGGAAATGTGCGTGTAGACGTTAAAGAGGTTAGACTGTCCTGTTTTTTAATTTGATAATGAATCCGTTCTTTTGCACCGACTCAAACCAAAAGAGAAAAACAAATTCAGGCTGTCGCTCTTTTTTTAGATCTTCAGTCTCAACCGTTAAGATCAGTGCTGCCTGACATTTCAGGTGGAGTTAATGAATGAAAGAACGGGCGCAATCTATAATCCTCAGCTCCAATTTAATCATGAGAAATAAGTCAATAGGCTGGAGAAATAAAGATTTCCACTGATGAAAAGACCATGACTTAAATCTTCCTCCTAGTCCTTGCACCACTCTTTGCTGTCATGAAGTAACTTAGGGCAAATGAAGCCTTTTGCCAATCATTCATTGCAGAGTTTTTGCTTAATGAGTGCAATCACGCTAAGAGGTCCCAGCTCCTTGAAACCTCCAGGTCCCCTGCCTGCCAGTCAGCAGCCAGCGTTAATGGTCAGAGGTCAGCGGTATTGCCATGCACAGCTGGTAAAGATTACCAACACGGCGCATGTGTGCATTCAGATGCACAAATGCACCATTGTGCAGACTCTCGGCCAAGCATGGATGCTGGAACACATGTTTTAAGCGCTTGCTTCATTGCCAACATTTATTTAATTGTGATGGGACACCACAGCTGAAAGGCTGCCACTGCAGAAGTGTGCATAAATAGAACAACAATTGTTTTATTGTAGGCTTAAAATTACATGAGAACATGCACTTAACATGGGGACCGAACTAGAAAACACGACTTCACATTTGTTATGAGGATTTATTTATAAATGTGTGGAAGTAAGCACTAACTGAGAGGGAGGGAACCAGTGGTTGGCGGATAGAGATTACTGATCTGTGGTTGACGCAATCTTAACTCAGTTGAGGTGAATGGCCGAGCTAGGTGTAATTGTCGGAGCAGGGAGGATAATTAATCCAGAGTGGAGTAGTTAAGTGAGGTGGCGACTATGGAGAACACAGTTGGAGCAGGAGTGGTTCAGAGGCGGGGGCCAGGCATGCCAAAAACAGGAGCAGAGGAGAGCAGACAAAGTTAGAAAATTGTTCAAGTAGCAAAAACAAGTGCTGGAACAAAACAGTCGCTGAAACTGAAAGCTAGCAGTGCGGTGGAGTTGCAGCAGTCCGACTCCCTGAAACCACTCCTGTAATCAGACAAACGCACACAGTAGCGAGATAAAACACTTCTAACTAGAAGGATGAGGAAGCTGAGGCAGTGAGTCTGACACACAATACGCTGTTTTTGATTACTTTGGGGGCAATTAATCATATTTTATTTACAATGACAATTTTAACTACCATCAATTATTGAAACCAGACAACTGCTCTAAAGTGATTACTGTCCCACATGCAGCTTTGCAATAATGGTCTAAATTTGCCTTTCCTTTTGGCCTTCCATAAAAGTCAATGTCCACATTTATTTAGTGTAATCAACTGATTAAAGTTCAAGGAAATCCACTTAGTATAAAAAGCAACATTCTTCTTTTTAAAAGTATAATAAAGCAACTATTTATGATTCTTATTTTTCAGTAATCCAGCAGAACTAGGCCAAGCTGCCACCATGTTTGTGTTTCTTGGCCTATCTTTTCCTGAAATACAGTAGTAATTTAAAAAAAAAAACAGCAGTAAAACAGGTTATGATTGGCGCTCACGAAGTGTAACCTGATGACCACATGTAAACAGCTGGCTGCAGGAAATATTGCTGCCTATGCACACCCTGTTACTCACTCAGCTGGCTGGGCCTGTTTGTAGGTCAGAAGGTCTTTAACTGTTGCACTGCTTTGTGTGGAAACTCCCAGGGCCAGAGAGAAAGTGCAGAGGGAGCACCCAGCGACAGTACCACTGTATCACTTAGTGTTCAACATATGTGCATTGTCATTCCATTGTCTCAATCTGCAGCATGTATGTGTTTAGCATACATGAGCACTGTGTGTATGCCTTTGTCCCCACTGAATGAGGCCTCTGTTTTCTATGAGGGTGGAAAGCACGCACACACCAGAGTGTGCTCGAATACATATATTGTACCGGCCGAGCATGTGACCGGCCTGATCGGACCCTGACACGATCTTCCTCTTCACACACCGACACACACCATGTATATTGATTGATTGATTGATTGAATCTTTATTTTGAACATGTTGAAAAAGTATAAAAAAAATAGAATTAAAAGAGACAAATGAACAAAGCAAACAAAAGGAAAACGAGCAACCACAACTCCAAATAACGTCCATGTTCAAAAAGGAGCAGGAAGAAGCATAAGCTTTTTTAATCCCACCCCTTTTCCACTATCTAGTATCAATAGACTACAGAAATACCTCCTTGCAATTACATTATATGTTATGTGTAATTTTTTTTTTTAATATATACACATATATGTTTCTATCTATCCATACATACGTATATACACACATACGCACATGTACACATTTTCAATAACCCCATTAACACCTCAAGGATACACAACCTACAATTATATATATATATATATATATATATATATATATATATATATATATATATATATATATATATATATATATATATATATATATATATATATATATATATATATATATATATCCATACCAACAAACCCGTGCATGCGCACACACATGAAAATATTAGACAAGAACACCCTATCAAATCTCTACCTTTTCCCTGTACCCTGTAAAAACCATATCCTTAAACCGCTTTTTAAACTGCGCCATGCTTGGACATTGCTTCATATCTTTACTTAGTCTGTTCCACAGCTTCACTCCACACACAGAGATGCAAAAACTTTTTAATGTTGTACGGATACGAGGATGTTTTAAATTTAATTCCCCCCTCAAATTGTATCCCCGTTCCCTTTTAGAAAACATTTTTAGAATATTGTCAGGAAGCAGGTTATTTATTGCTTTATATATAATTTGTGCTGTGAGAAAATGAACCAGATCTGTGAATTTTAGAATTTTTGATTTTAAGAATAGTGGATTTGTATGATCTCTGTAACCAGTTTTATGGATTATCCTTATGGCCCTTTTTTGTAATATAAAGATTGATGATAGCGAACATTTGTAAGTATTGCCCCAAACCTCTGCACAGTAATTCAAATACGGTGCAATCAGGGAACAATAGAGAATGTGGAGTGATTTGTGGTCCAGAATGTGTTTTACTTTACTCAAGATTGAGACACTTCTTGAAATTTTGTTATGTATATGATTTATATGAGACTTCCAGTTTAATTTATCATCTATAATCACACCAAGAAACTTATGTTCAAGTACTCTTTCAATTTCCACACCATCTACATGAATCTGCACTTGTGCATTTCTAAGGGAATTCCCAAATAAGATAATTTTAGTTTTACTTAGATTTAGCGATAGTTTGTTCCTGTTAAACCATTTTTTAATTTTGCACATTTCTGAAGTAATTGTATCCAGCAGCTCCTTTAGATTCCCCCCAGAACAAAAAATATTTGTGTCATCTGCAAATAATACTAATTTTAATATATCAGATGCCTTACAAATATCATTTATATAAATAATAAATAATTTTGGACCCAGTACAGAGCCTTGTGGAACACCACAAGCAATGTCCAAGCATGATGAGGAATGGACACCCAGCTTCACAAATTGTTTCCGGTCACTTAAATAATTTTTCACCCATTGCAGTACAACCCCCCTAATCCCATACCGTTCCAGTTTATTAATTAATATGTCATGATTGATTGTGTCGAATGCTTTCTTGAGATCCAGAAATACTCCAGCTGCATACTGTTTCTGATCTATAGCATTCGTAATCTCCTCAATTGATTCGATTAATGCCAGAGATGTTGATCTTTTTGATCTGAATCCATATTGACTGTCAGAGAGTAATTTATATTTATCTAAGAATTTGTCTAATCGTTTATTAAACAGGTTTTCTAGGATTTTGGAGAACTGTGGTAGTAAAGAAACAGGCCTGTAATTTGTGAAGTGGCGTCTATCCCCGGTTTTATACAGCGGCACAACTTTAGCTATTTTCATTTTGTTTGGCACTTTTCCCGTCTGAAATGATAAGTTGCAAATATATGTTAGAGGTCCTACAATTCCTTCAATGACCTTCTTGACGATTTTCATGTCAATATCATTACAATCAGTAGATGTTTTATATTTACACATGTGTACAATGTCAATTATTTCTTTTTCCTCCACTGATGTGAGGAACATTGAGTTAGGGTTCCTATCAATCAGGTTTTCACTACAGTCTACTGATGGCAGTGACTCAGGAATTTGTTCTGCCAGTTTTGGTCCAATATTTACAAAATAATGATTAAAGCTGTTGACCTTATCAGCAGTGTTTTCCATAATATTGCCATTATCGATAAAGTATTGTGGATAACTTTGTTGTCCAGAATTATTTTTAATGATACCGTTTAAAACATCCCATATTCCTTTCATATTATGTTTATTGTTGTTCAATATTTTACTATAATACTCCTTTCTACATACACGTATAATATTGGTCAACTTATTTTTGTATTTTTTATATTTATTTTCAGCTTCTTTTGTTCTTTGTTTTAGGTATTCCCTATAGAGTGTATTTTTCTTTTTACATGCATTTTGTAAACCCTTAGTGAGCCATGGTCTATCTGAATATTTGTGCTTTCTGTTGTATTTTATTGTTGGACAGTTTTTATCGTACAACTCCATGAATATTCTTAAAAATATGCCATATGCAATATCAATATCAGCTTCTTTGTACACATTGTCCCAGTCCTGATTTAATAGATCGTTCTTAAATGCAGTCATAGTTTCTTCTGTCCTTACACGTCTGTATCTCAGTTGTTCTTCATGCTGATTTTTCTTATAATTAGTGTCATAAACTGCAAAAACTGGTAGGTGATCACTGATGTCATTAATTAATATTCCGCTCACAATGTTGTTTTCCATATTGTTAGTGAAAATATTGTCAAGTAAGGTGGCACAATGTGGTGTAATTCTGCTAGGCCTGGTTATTTTAGGATGTAAACTCAAACTGTACATAGTGTTTAGGAATTCGTCGGTCATTTTATGCTTTTTTGGATTCAACAGGTCAATATTAAAATCACCACAGATAAACATAACTTTTTGATTTGTTTTAGAGAATATTTCCTCTATGAAGTCATTAAATACTTGAATACTAGAGCCAGGTGTTCTATATATACAGCTAATTATTACATTTTTTTCTTTTTCCTTATAAATTTCAATTGTTATACATTCTAGTAAATTATCAATTACAGTTGTCATACTTTCTACCACCTTGTAGTTTAGGTTTTTATCCACATACACAGCTACTCCCCCTCCACTCTTGTTCCTTCTATTTACAAAATTCACTTCATATCCCTCCAGTCCAAAGTCCATTCCTTTCTCCGCATTGATCCATGTTTCAGAAATGGCAATAATTCCAAATGGATTTGCCAACTCATTTAGATATTCCTTTATATTGTTGAAGTTGGCATACAGACTTCTGCCATGTATATGCTCATCGCACCACCACCCAACCAACGCAAACGCATTTAATTTCCTTTTTTTGAGTCAGTAAACACTTGTCAAATGTAGCTCCCACACAAAGGACTTTTTATCTCTGTAATTTGTACACACCTGAGTGTGAGCAGCTGGTGTGTGTGTATGTGTGCATATGTGTAGAGGAAGATCTAGCTGGGATGTGTGTGTGTGTTTGCGTGTAACAGCCAACGCTGACGAAAGAGGCAGAAAATAAACATGGGACGCATGGGGAGCATTGTAATCCCAACTTCCTGTCACAGTCAGCTCCTATTTACAGCCCAACAATGGCAAGGCACAGCCTGTGCAGACACACGTGCACGTGAGCGGGTGATTCATTTCATTTTTAGTGCTGACATTTGTGTGTGCATATGGAGAGATAGTGGAAAAGATTTTATACAGATATCATAATAATAATTTATGGAAAAAGTGGGAATAGTGGACAGGTCTTTAGCCCAACCTCAGTGTTTGAACTAAACGTGCAATACTTTATATTTAATCACAGATTACTGCCTTAACCTTTTAAGGCAATTCAACTTTTTGCATTTGCAATACGATGCATGTGGGTATTTGTACTCATCCAATACACGTGTTAATGAGTTTTTATGTAAGACAAATAAGATATCTTCTGAGTTTGGAGATGGTGGTGGTATCAATATACACCCAATCTCGAACTGGGGCTTCCGACTACATCTGGAATGCACTATTAGGCTAATTAGTGATTCTAACTTAACTGTAGGTGTGACTGATTGTCTCAGTCTATGATGCGACCTGGGCAGGGTGTGCCTGCTTCTTACCCAGTGACAGCTGGAATAGGCTCCAGCCTTGCTGCAAACCTGAATTTAAGCATTAAGAAAAATCAGTGCTTGGATAAATGATACAAAGAAAGTTCCACCCCTAACCTCTGGTCATGAGATTTTGTGACTGTCCAAAAGAATAAGCTCCTAAATACAAGAGGTCCCAACGAGATTCCTCCATAGGTTAGATATTTGGGTGCTTCTTTCTGGAGGTTTTCCAGGCAAACCAAACTGGGAAGAGACCCAGGACCCTTTAGAGAGATTATACATCTCATCTGACCTGTGAACACCTCAGGTCCCCCCAAAAGGACCTGGAAAGGGTTGCTTTGTAAAAACATGGTTTCAAGTACAGGTTTCTGAAATTTCTCTGTCCGTTCATTGGTATTTAGTTGCTGCACTCCGGTGTGTGTTTCCATGCTTTGATCATAATGTTTTGGACCCCAGCACGTCTGTGTAATCGCAGCCATAATCCCTGGCCTAGAATCACTCGCAGTAACAAGTGAGTTGATAGAAAGCCTCCCCCTCTGTTTCCCCGAAGGCTTTGCCTAAATCCATGCTCGCACTGATTGTTCAATCTACTCTTTTGGTAGAACAGGGAATGGGATAAAGCTGTATCTCCTGGATGATACATGCTGGAGTGGGGGCACACATCCACCCCTGCGTTTGAGTATGTCTGAATGAGATGGCACAGGATACAATAGAAATGTGTGTGTGCATGCATGCATTTGTGCGTGTAAGGCAAGTGCGGTGGGCAGCTAAACACAGGCACTCAAAGAATCTCTTTCTTCTCTTTTGAAGTGAGTTCAAATGCTCTTCAAAGACTGTCTGCCTGTATGACGGCGCAGGGGGGTGGGCTTGGAGAAAGACCGGGTGACCATGTGCTCTAAACGCAGCTTCATTCAGAGCACATGGAAAGTTGTTCTATTTCCAACCCTGCATTTCAGCTTTATGTACCCTTGTAACATCAGAGACTTGAGAGGGAAAGTCAAACGATCCCCCATTTTAAATGTGTAGGAGGCAAAGATGGTAGTAAAAGTATAATTTCCAGGAAGAAAAAGACCTTTTGAATCCTTATGTAGAGGCAAACTTCTCGAGGATTTGACTGTTATGCCGAGTTTATTATGAGTATAATAAAGAACGTGGACAAAACAAAAATGTTCTCTAAGTCAGGATGTATTAATAAGAAGTCCAAAAATAATTTTAAAGAAATAAATGTGACATTTGATAGAGCTGCATCAAAACCACAGCTTGTGAGCTCAGGTGTAACAATGTTTGTGACATTTTTTATATTTAGGTCTAAGTCACATCGTAGCACAATGAATGAAGTCATACCTTTTTGTTAGTAGCACAAACACAGTGAAGAATAAAACCTTAGATTTCACATTTCAGCATCTTAAATGACTCAAAAAACTCATGACTGTGAAGTCCTCCTCCCTCTGGTGGTGTAATCACTTCTGCAGATGATGAATCTTGGATCGCAGCTCCTCCTGCGGCCTCGGCCACGTTTAACAGACCTGCAACAGTTAACAGCCCAGAACTCGTGCACTTAATTTCTAACTTTAACATCCACTCAATGGTTACGTTTAGGTACCAAAACTTAGTTGGTTAAAGTTAGAGTTATTTGGTTGGTTATACAGCCAATCTATGACATTTTTAGGCAAATTGGAGACGGTCGAGCAGAAGACCCATGATTATTTATGATGAAATGACCCAACTAGACTAAAGGCGTTCTCATCTGAAAGGCACTGTCAGTCATAAAAGCTGATGGTGAGTCCCAGGTATTTAAACTCTAATGAGGTTGTCACTTTGTAGGTGGTCCTGAGCGTCATTGACCCACCCTGCCATCATGTGAGTCATTAAGGTCACATGATTGTGACCTCAGTGACTGTGAGCCAGGGTTGAATTGCCTGGGAAGAGATTTTGAGACTGATCGTTGGTGTCCCATGCCACCACCTCTGTTCAGTAACAGTTTTGCCTAGATGTTTCTTACATACCTAGGTGAACATACAGCAGATAGCCTTCTTTGATAAACTGTCAAAAATATGCTTCAATAAGCCGAGGCTGCTGGGGGCTTCCCATGCTGATGAATGTTCTTCTTAACTCATCTCTTTTCACTGTGTTGATACACCACTCTGCATTTAATCATTAGTTATTATTAATCTCTGGCTCTTTTCCACATTGTGTCTTTTGTGCTGTCTTCCTCCCCTCACCCCATACTGAACATAGTTTATCTGACATTAGGAGGGGGAACCAAACACTTCACTTATTGTCATACTTATACGACCCTGGTCCTTTCCTTTTGTTTCTATTTGTTGCCATCCTCTCATAGATATCAGCATGATCCACCAGTCCTTCCCCAAAACCGCAGTGGCCTCCCTCACCTATCGTTCATCTGTCGTCTTCACTATCAATAAACGTTTGTCATTCACATTCGAGGTTTTATGTCCTTGCTGCTGAGTGTATTTTAGATGCATGCGACTTTGTTTGTTTTCTCTGTATTTATATTGGACCCTATGTGGGTCGCAGCACATCGCATTGACTTTTTCTATCATCAGCTAATTCAATCACAAGCCTGTTGTGGTTTTAATTCTGCTTCACTTCCTGCCCGCCTGTCTCTGTCCGTCCGTCCCCCTCCTTCCCCCTCCTTCCCGGCCCTTGTGAGTGTCTCCCCTAGAGCAGAAATTACATGCTGCTTTGTGCCTGGCGTAAACAATGTTTTCAACAGTGCTGGCTTGTCTTGTCTCTTTTCTCCCTCTCCCTCTCTCTCTCTCTCCTCTCTCCCACTGCCTCAGGGGATGAGTGGAGAGGGCAGGATAAAGAGGGGGGAGGCGGATTGATGAGAGAAAGAGGGAGACAGGGGGTATCGGTAGGATAAAGGGAGAAGGAGGAGGGGAGAACAAGTGAAAAAGAGCAATAGTCTGTTCCCAGAGTAAAAAACGGTCCAACAAGTCTGAGTAATAAGCATAATAAGAGGGGGTGAAGGGCAACAGACACCGGCACACAGCGCCGTCTCGATAACTACCATTCAGTGTAATGATAGTCACTGGGCTCTGATTAACTCAACATTACCTACATACCCTGAAGCCCCTATCTTTGCCAGCACTCATCACTTATCATGTGCCATGGTGGAGGAAGAGAAAGCGGCTAGTCTAGCACTATAAAAGCAGGTAGGCATGCAGACAGGAGAAAAGGGCAGTGTGGTTAAACCCTGTGTTTAATCACCAGGGATAGTGGTGAGAAGGACAGGTGGTAGTTTTGGTGATCTGGCTTGTTTTCTTCGCCCCTCCCACCCTGACGGATCAACACATCAGGGTTTTTTTTTCCTTTCTCCTCCTCTTTCTTTCGCTCTGTTTCCCTCGGTGTGTGAGGGTTGTCAGCCAGGGATCTAGAGGTTACATAAAGTGAGTGTGGATCCGAGGAAGAAAGCAGAGAGATGTTACATAAAGAGCTGTAGCTGGACAAAGGTTAATAAAAATCGAGCCTTGCACTGTAGGCAGGAGCCATGGGAGAGAGAAAAAGCATGAAAAAAACTGAGAGAATGGCCATTACATAAACAGATAAAGATGGGCTGAATTATTGGTGGCTTTGCTTTGCTGTTATATAAAGAGACAGGTCCACCAGCAAAAATGAAAGATGAGAATGAGTTGTGTATGTGTGTGTGTGTGTGTGTGTGTGTGTGAGAGAGAGAGAGACCACTCATCTGACCGCATCTGAACTTAAAAGATGCTTTTTTCATAATACCTGACCTTTTTTTTTTGATTGCTAGCAAAGACGGTTGAAGCAGCAGGATTATCTCAGCGGCAGAAACTGAAACGTAGCTGGACAGATGTTGACATTGTTTCCGAGTACAATAAAAGTCCAGACACACCAGCTCTCACCAAGCATTTTGGTGAAAGCTGTTTCTTCTATTTAGACGTGATAACAACTCGCAAAAAGTAACTTTATTCACTAGGGGTGGGGAGAAAATCCATCCATCTGGAGATCTGTTTTTTAGAGCGTAAGGTCAGGAGTTCAAGTTGCCCTCAGTGTAAACATGCTTCTTCTTGGTGCTCTTACTTTTCTCTTGACTAAGAACGTTTTGTTTGCTTCCTTTTTGTTCTAGTCTTTTTTTCTTCTCTTTTCTTCAAATTTGTCATAAGAGGCAATAGATACTCCATTTTTAAAAACTTTACATTTTTGGCAATTATGTCATGGTTCGGGCTTTAAAGGGTTAAACACAAATGCTGCCCTGCATGCACACCTGTTAAATGCAGATTCAGAACAGCCCAGCGCTGCTTACGCTGGCTGCTGATCTTTTAATTATTTTCTTATCCTGACGCACAACTTCACAGTGCTGTTCCTCAGCTCAGTGTATCCTCATCCTTTTTGCTTCCCATCCCATCCTCCTCCTCCTCCTTTCTGTGTCTGCTTTGTGCAAATGTCATGCAACACTCTCTAATATCTGTCATGATGAGGGGGGGCGCATGAAAGACTCGCTTATTAAAGTGTGTGCTTGACTGTGCAAGCTCATCTGACATGGCCTTAAAGATCAGAAGCACAAAATAGTGTTTTAAACACGAGGAGCTTATTTTGGAATGAAATGTTTTGTATGCTGTGTTTGATTTTAGTTTTCTCCTTCTGTTTTACAGATATTACTACAACAAGAGGATCCTTCATAAGACCAAAGGGAAAAGGTTCACCTACAAGTTTAACTTCAACAAACTGGTTTTGGTCAACTACCCCTTCATTGATATGAGCTCCACTGGTAAGCCTCGTCTGTGTGTGCGTGTGTAAATATCTCCTAATCCCACAATAGGATGGCATGACTACATGGGATTATACAAGAGAGCACTGCAATTCATTTCTCTGTACTCTGCCCGTCTTTTTTACTCTTTTTCTTATCTTCTCTCTCTTGCCTTTTACATCTACAGGAAGTAGCGTTCCTCAGAGTGCCCCTCCTGTGCCCACCGGTGCAGGGACCCACTTCCGCTTCCCTCCTTCCACCCCATCTGAAGTCCTCTCCCCTAACGAGGACCTGCGCAGCCCCGGTGGCATGTTCAGCTCCGTGGCCCGACGAATGGCCCGTGGCTCTGTCAGCGACTGCAGCGACGGCACTTCAGCCAATTCTGAGATCGAGGAGGGTAACACGGGAGCAGGAGAGGAGAGGGGGGAGAGAGTTGTGAGTGGAGGAGGGCCAGGTGGTGGTGGAGGAGGCTACCGGAGCATCATCCACCCCCGTTTGGCTTCTCATGAAGCCCTGTTCCGCATGTACGGAGGGCCGGGTAACCCTGCAGGGCATCCAGGCTCCCGTGGCCCGGCAGCACACCGCATCCACCCAGAGCCCCTGTCCCCCTTCCCTGCTTCCCCCCTGCCAGGTCCAGGAGGAGCAAGCCTTCTAGCTCCACCTTTGTCTCCTGCACTCTCCATGACCCCCACATCTCACCTCCCCTACACTCCCTCGCCCACCCTATCACCCATGTTAGGCTCTCACTTCTCCTTTAACCCAGAGGACATGAAGCGCTACCTGCAGGCCCACACCCAGTCGGTGTACAACTATGGCCTCAGCCCCAGAGCTTTCCTCCAGTACCCCAACATCGTCATCCCCCAGCCCCACCGGCCCGACAAGGCCGGTCTGACTGCAGAGAGAGGAGCGGCCGAGAGGGCGGAGAGAGCCTCGACTGTGGGGGGAGGCGAGAGGGGAGGAGACCGGCACCACCATCCACCTCTGGGTCACCCGACCCACCACCACCCGCATCCTCACTCTGCTCACCCTCACCCACATTCCCACCCCATGCATCATTCACTTCACCTTGGTGAGGAGCCGCCGCACATGTCCCCCTTCAAGTTCAAGCTGCAGCCGCCTCCACTGGGCAGGAAGCAGAGGGAGGGGCAGAGCCAGAGTAAAGCCAGGCAGAGCTCACTGTCCTCGGGTTCAGGATCCGGGTCCATGTCCTCCACCTCTGGCCTGGGCTCCTCGCTGTCATTCGGCAGTGACTTGAGCTCTGCCAGTGGCTCCGGGCTCATCTCCGCCTCCTCGTCAACACAATCTCTAAACAGCGCGGGACTTCCCAAGATAAAGGTACCCAGACCCAAACATCGCTCACATTCCCACAGTTCCCAGTGATTTAGACTTTGTTTGTGGCTACGTGTGTTTCAGAGAGAGCATGGGCTGGTATTTTGTTTCTGATTGAGATAACTTTATTAAACCCAAACACAAGCATTTCGTTTGCAGCTTACCCACACGACTCACAGTCCTTACACACTAATCACAGTTGCTTTTTAAGGAACAGAATGATAAATAATGAGGTTAAAGTAGAGCTGGGCGATAGAACGATAACGATATGTATCGCGATATAACTTTTACTCGATAGAGAAATTAAGCTATCGCGATAGACTTCGCCGCTCTTGTCCTCTTAAAATAAAAATTTTTTTTTTAAAAAAGGTCAGCCAATCCAAACTAAGTAGCGCAGAGCCGAACCAATCACAGCCGCAGCGTCACGTCGCGTGACTTGTTACGTACAGCACAAGTGCCAAGCCGCACGTGTGTTTGTTTGGGAAGCAGGCAGTGGGTAATGGAGCCAGCCCGTAATGGAGGAAATGAGTGTGCCAACTAGAAAAATCAACCGAGCGTGACCGAAGAGAAAACAGATGACGGTTCCAATGCCGGAGAGATTGTCGAACGGAAGAGCCATAGAAGTTCCGTAGTGTGAAGGTATTTCGGCTATTTCAAGTCTGACAAAAAACAGAGTAGCGTGCACTGTAAATTGCACGCTACTCGGCACGAAAGCAAGTCTGGAAATACAATAAACTGGTGCATGCGTCACACTGCGCCACGTTATTGTTTCGGTGAAATGAATTTCTACAATACTGTTACTGTTAATTCTACTCTCTGCAGTGTTTAAATGCTTACATATACACAGTTACTGTCCGTCCACACATACGACTCGGGTCTGCTTCTATGCCCCAGCTTTGTTTACTTTTTCCCACCGAGGCTTCTAGACTTCTGATTGGCCAACATTTCTGCACGGTTAGGAATCTAGCGCCACCTGCTGCTTTGGCATGTTCATAGCAGCGTTTTCCTTCATTTCTGCCTTTATGTGTGGACGGGATTATTTTTTAAAACGAAAACGGAAAATCTCCGTTTTCAAAAACACCCGTGTACGTGTGGACGTAGCCTCAGTCTCTGACTGGAAGCGCTAATTCGTCATTCGGCTTTTGTCAGACTAAAGTAACTGTTAAAACTGTTTGAAAAGCTCAGCTATACAACAAGGAGAGATTGAGAATTTCCTTTTAGTTCTCAGTTTATTTGATACTGACAAAAGTTAGTCAGTTTTGTCTGTTCTTCTGTAAAACAAACTAAGATTTATTTTTAGAATTAATATTTTGTTTCTAAGTGGAATTGACAATTTAGTCTGTTTCGTTTGTTCTATTTTGAAACTTAAACGCTTTAGCGGCTGCCTTTTGTGTAGTTTGCAATATTTGCCTTTATTTATCTGAAAAAGTCTCATGTTCCTTAAGTACATCTACCCTGTTGAACTTATTATGGGAAATAAATATTTAAATAAAAACAAGCTGCTGATTATTTCACATTTTACTTGTGAGCAACGGCACATTTAAATCTTACAAATATAGTTATTTGGCTTATATCGTGATAGATATCGTTATCGCCTGAAATGAAAAAAACATATCGTGATATGAAAAAATCTCATATCGCCCAGCTCTAGGTTAAAGGAAAGAAAAATAAATAGATTACAAGGATGTGTCCAAAAATGAACAGTCATCGAAAAATGAATATAAATGACCCCGTCAGAGTTAAAGTCATCTAATAGCCTGAGGGAATTCAGGATTTTAAGTACCTGAGAGAAACTTCCTGAACTCAAACTCCTCTGTCTTGTATCTGGCGATGGTAGTCCTTGTTATGCTTTGCTTGGTGAGCTCAGCATACCTATTTCTGCAGCTTCTGGTTAGAGTGTCCCTCGAGTACGCAGATCACCAGAGCAGGATTGCTGCTGCTGGCTTTACAGTTCAGGGCGAAGTCTCAGTCAGTCTGCATGACTGTAGTTGTGTCAGTCTGGCCAGTTGCAGCTCACAAACTAAACGTGCATGTAATCAAGCTCTATGAAGGATATAAAAAACAATAAATATGAAAGTGAGTCACTCTATATACTCTGTCAGCTCTCCCAACTAAAGTCAGGTTGGGATTTAAGCATTAGTAAATTTATGTATTTATTTGTGATTTATATATTTAATTACCAACAGCAATCCTTTTTTAAGTTACATTTTTGATCAACTTCCTTGTCCCTCTGTTTGAAGGTTGAGCCCATCTCTGACATAGACTCCGAGGAAGAGGTGGAGGTGACTGACATTAGCGATGAAGACCCAGATGAAAGAGATGAAGAGTTTGAGCTCTTCGCCCCTCGCCACCCGAGAGCATCCGACCACCACCACCTTCCTAATGGCTCAGCCCGGGCCCAGCAACAACCCCACACCGACGAGGACTTAGAAGAAGATGTGTTCAAAGCCCCCGCTCCTCCTCCACCCGGCCTGATGCCTTTCTTCACCTCGCAGCACACGCACTCCGGCGTACATCGCATGCTGCCCGTCATCAAGAGCGAACCCGCCGAGCCCGGGGAGAGCAGCACACCCCCATCTCAGCCACCCGCGGCGGGGGCTCCCCAGACGAAGTGCATTCCTCTCAAGCTGCGCTTCAAGAGGCGCTGGAGCGAGGACCAGCGCATGGAGGCCTCGCAGGAGGAGTCAGATGATAAAAAAGTACGACCGGAGGAAGAGAGGGAGCGAGAGAGGCAAAGTAACGGACAGATGGAGATGGAGGAGGATGGGACGGGCAGCGGAGGCGGGGACAGTCCTCCTATGCTGGCGTATGAAGGCTCTTTAGCAGCACCCCTGGCCTTGCACAGGAGGGTGACTGCCGAGCTGCACCGCGCCACTGCACAGCTGTCTCTGGAGAATAAAGACTGCTGATGAGAGCCTCAGTCCAAACACTACTGCTCCAGCAGGGCAGGAGGTGGTGCAGGAGTATGTAAATGGTTCCTCTGTAATTCCCTCTCCTCACACTGACAAACTAGAATCAAGAAACCTCCACTGACCCGAGAGCACACGTCAACATACACATGAAAGTAACGCCCCAAAGACAGCCCGACACCTTCTCATCTCAGGGTGCCAAATATGGCCATTTTGTCAGCCGCTGGTGTCACAGACGGATGCGCGTGAGGTCTCTTTTGGTGTCCGTGATGCAATGTTTATGTTTATTCTTAGTCATTGTATAACACCAAGACAGTGTAAACCAGGGGTAGGGGAACGCCAGGCCTCAAGGGTCGGTGTCCTGCAGGTTTTAGATGTGTCCTTGATCCAACACAGCTGACTTAAATGGCTAAATTACCTCCTCAACATGTCTTGAAGTTCTCCAGCCGCCTGGTAATGAACTAATCATTTGACTCAGGTGTGTTGACCCAGGGTGATATCTAAAACCTGTAGGACACTGACCCAAGAGGCCTGGAGTTCTCTACCCCTGGTGTAAACAGTGCATACAGAGTTCCTGGTAGTGACTGAACGGGTTTAGACAGCCTGCGTCTCAGAAAAAGATGCACTGCCCTCCAAAAACAAGAAAAATAAAAACCAAATCATTCACATTTGCAACCCTCAAAAATATCTTTGAACACCATTTGTTTGAAAACTAAAAGCAGAAAACAATTTTTTTTATTCGTGTCAGCATTATTCCAACAACAGCGACGCATCTTTACTGCTGCAGTGAGAATAGAAATACCGCTTAAATCGTGTTTGCTCTCTTGCTTTGAAAATCACCTTTGTACACAGTCTTGAAATGACTTTGAGTTTGGTTTTTTTTGGTTTTTTCTGCCGGCGAAAGCGAGCCTGGTGGTGGGGGAAAGTACAAGATACTCTGCGTGCTGACCCGTTTGGTTGCTCTGTGTTTCATTTTTACTCGCGGTTGAGGTTTAGGCACCAAGAGTACTTGCAGAAAAGGGTTAGGCACCAATACCAAACGACACTTCACGCATATCTCTGCAATGCAAGCAGCTTTAATTGTGGGGAGACAGAGAAAAAAAGGCCACTATTTGACGCCCTGGACTGCCCAACTCTTGCCTCTTTTTGTGTCAGACCTAAAGCCAGACCATTTATCTGGATCAGGGCTCTTCTGGGACGCAGCCGTGTGCAGGAGGGACTCACTCAGACGCCACACCAGGCACAGCGATGGTATGACTGACCTGGAATCATCAAGTTCACCTCCTAACACATGCCCTGCCCCTGTAGCACAACCCCCCCCCCATCAGTAGGATCAGCAGCCAGTCAGCACCTTCCTCAGGGGACACACACATATGCACACACGCACACTCCCCAATGACGATCCAGGATGATGATGATGATGATGTGCACACCCACGCCACTTTTTCCTACAAACTGACGGGACTTTAAGTGCCTGTATCTAAAACCATGGGGGGGAAGAGTGTGAGGGGAGGAGGGAGGGCTACTCAGAGTGATCACTCTGTGAACATGTTTGTTGGATCAAAAGGAAAAAGTCTCTAAAACTGATACAGGTGGGAGGGGGTGGGGGCGGTGGGGTGCTGGGTGTTGTCTGACTGACTCTTAAAACTGGCCCACTCCACTCAGGGAAGCCTATTGCTGTACGTTTATTGGATTCACGCACACAAACACACACACACACAAAAAAAAAAAAGCAACAAAAAAAAAGAAAGGCCAACAGTGAATGGGACTCAGTGACTACGGACACCAAAATCTGTTCACTGCCACACACACAAACTTTTTTTGACTCTTCTCTGAGAGCTTCTGACTTTCACATAACCTTCTGTCTCTCTGCTGTCCTGCCCTTCTTTCTCTTGTGGACCACCTGTGGAAATATCACAACTCTGCTCACAGACACAAGTTCAGCCCAGGGAGATGTGAGGAGGGGAAAATGATGAAGAAGACTGCAGAAGAGGAGGAGGAGGAAGAAGGGTTTTTGCAGGGGTTCCAGCAAGCTGTTAACCAGCCTTCTTACCTCACCTAACATGGCTTGTACACTGAAAATTATTTCCCTCAGCAGCACAGAAACTTAGTTCACCAGCTAGAGCTCGTCTAACAATCATAGATAGTGTTAAACTAAACCAGCAAACACACACATTCGCACAGCACTGCCTTCAGCATGCTCCCTCTCCCTCGGACCAAACCTCCGGCTCTCTGTAGCGCATCACCCTCTTAGGTCCTGATGGCGTGTGAGGCTGGCGGGCCTGTTAGCTACGAGTGTGAGAGCTCGAGAGAGCAGGGAGCATCTCTCACACACACACACACACACACACACACACACCTGCTCACACACACACACACACACACACTCTGCCTCTCTATGCCTTGTTTTTATAGCATGTACAAAAGTGCAAACTGAACTCTAACAAACATACATACAGATTATATCTTTATATATTCTAAAGGAAATTATTAAACAAAAGTAAACTTTTAAAAAGCGTTTTGATGACGTGATTGATTCAGGATTTTTTTTTTCTGTGACATGGTATCATGGAGGGCAGACTGAAGATGCAGAGGGGGCGTGGGTCAGGGTTTTTTTTTTGTTTGTTTGTTTTTCTTGTACATTTGTTTCATAGATAAACAAGCCAGAGGAAAAACAGCACAGGCCAGTCTATCACAAGAACACGAACGGCGAGAAAAAAGAAAAAAACCCATCAGGACTCGAGCAGACTGCTAATGAGTCAGATGTGTGGTTCACTCTGCTGTTCACTTTGTTTCTCGTAGCTTGCCCTTTCAGCTCGCAGCGTTCTGCTCTTTCCTGTCTGCAGTCCAGCTCGCCTCAGCAGGGTTCTCCCTGGTTTCAGCTCCCAGCCCCCCTCTGGCCCTGGGCCACCTCTGCAGGCCGCCTGGGAGTGTGTGAGGGTGTGTGAGCGGGTTATTCGTGGAGTAATAATCCCGTCTCTTCTCTTAGATCAGTTAGGGCAATGCTCCAAAGTTCACAGCAGCTCGGGGATGGGGTTAATCAGTTGGACACCCTCTCCTCAAACTATGCATATTCTCACAGACACACACACATGAAACACATATATTTGTGACATGTTTCAGCATCCAGCCAGGCGTCCGATCGGGGGGTGGGGGTCTGTCTCCTGCCTGGCCAGCAACAAGACGGATCTATAGCGGTGAGCTGTGAGATAGATGGCCTGCAGGCGGTCTGTGTAGCCGGGCTGATCGAATTTCCTCCTCAGACCCCCGTGGTCTGGACGGGAGCATGTCACAGCCCGCACACACACTCACACACACACCCGCCAGGCCCTGTGTCTGTATCTGAACTGACAGCTGCCTTACTTCTACTACTTGTCATATCTCAGCAACAGAAAGACATCCGTCTCTCTTTCTTCTCTGCTCTCTCTCTCTTTCATTCGCGCTTCTCGCTGTTCATTTTTTTCCTCGCTCTGCTTCAGGCGCCGTCAGACTTCCTGCTAACGGCAGCGCGATCTGACTGTCGCGATATATAGCGGGGGCAAAGCGATTGATCGGAGTCTGGGTGAGACGCAGACTCTCCCTCATCCTGTTTCAGGTCTGCAGACAAACAGCACAAAGATTGCATTTCTCTATTTAGAAGAAGGAGAAAAGGTTTCTCGGTTTATTTTTCTGATGTTGTGATTGTTCTCATTGGGTTATTTACCTCTCCAGCTGGCATTATGATGATGATGGTTAATATTATTATTGTTATTATTCCATGGCTCTGTTAGCTGTTGCTTTTTATGTTGTGTACATCACTTTGGATGATGTTGATCGACCCCAAACTCCATTCCCTGTTTTCAAACCTTCTAGCCTCCAACACACCCCCCCCCCCCCCCCCCCCCCCCCCTTTGCTGTCTTTAGTTTTTGCAGATGTAATATAACTAAAATGTCTAATATTTGATGCTGACAGAGAAATAACATCGGGTTTTGAGAGGGAGGGACAGTGGAGGATTATTTGGGGGGGGGGGGGATTTTATCCTTTTTTTTTTGTCTTGTAATTTTAATTTTATAATGTTACTTTTTCTCTCTCTTGCTTGTATATTTTTTATCTTTTTTTTTTTTTTGAGGGGGGATGTTGTATCATTTTAAAAGACATGTATCGTTTTACCATGTAAAGGTCTATCTTTCAGTCTTTCACCCCCCCCCCCTCCCACCCCCCCCCCCCCCCAAGCAATTACCTAACACTCAGATGGAGACGAGAGAGAATACCATGATGTAACATTGAATTTTTCCACTTCTTTCGTGTTTTTATGTTATTTTTTTCCCCAAACTTGTAATTAAGCTGTAATCAGGGTTAATTAAAACTGGTTAAAACCCAATATCAAACTCAAAGTGTTTGTTTATGTTTCTTCTTCTTCGTTCATTTTTATTAACGCCACATAATCCCCACAGTGGAGTTTTATTACCTGGTTATTTGTAAACAAAGAGATTAACCCGTCACTTTTTGTCTCATCCATAGTGAGCCACCAGTCATAAAGAAGGGATTTTTGTATTTCAGGATTACAGTTAATTATAATAAATGCAAAGTGTTTCTAAAACAGTAAAGACGCTGTTCTTTGGCCGTCAGGGGACCGAGATATTACCAAAAAGTATTCACTCGTCTGCCCTCACATGCATATGAACTTAAGATAAGATAAGATAAGATAAGATAGAACTTTATTAATCCCTCGGGTGGGTTCCTCTGGGAAATTCGATTTCCAAAAAAGCACAGCACCGACAGAAGTTACAGAGTTATACACACACACATATATATATAAATACAGAGACAATATAAATAAAATATACGAAGGGGATAAATAGAATAAATAGGAATAAAAATAAAAATACAAGTGAATTGCACATTTCAAGTATTGAGTCTATTGCACCGTTGACTATTTACAAAAGTATTGCACAAGGTATTGCACAGTGAGGTGAAGAGGCACTACAGCTTAGTTGTTCCCCCCTCCTTTGTCCTCCTGTTTCCCCTCCCTCTCCCCTCCAGAGAGGAGTTAAACAGTCTGATGGCGTGTGGGACAAAGGAGTTTTTAAGTCTGTTAGTTCTTGTCTTTGGGAGAAGCAACCTGTCACTGAACAGACTCTTCTGATTGTTTATGGCCGTGTGCAGGGATGCCTGGCATTGTCCATAATGTCCATCAGTTTCTTTAATGTCCTTTTCTCTGCCACTGTCACCAGAGTGTCCAGCTTCATGCCGACCACAGAGCTAGCCCTCCTGATCAGTTTCTCCAGCCTGGATGAGTCCTTCTTTGCTGTGCTGCTCCCCCAGCACACCACAGCATAGAAAAGTACTCCAGCAACCACCGACTGGTAAAACATCCTCAGGAGCTTCCTGCAGATGTTAAAAGACCTCAGCCTCCTGAGGAAGTACAGTCGGCTTTGGGCTTTTTTATACAGGTGCTCTGTGTTGACTGACATCCCATTCCTAATCCATATTGTTTAATTTGATGTCGACCCAACCTTTACAGCTAAAAGAGCTTCAGCTTTCCTGGAAAGGCTTTCCACAAAGTTTAGGTGCATTCTTCCAGAAGCACATTTGTGATGTCAGACACTGAGACGTGAAGTTCTGGCTCGCAGTCTGCGCTCTAATTCATCATGAAGGTGATCTGTCAGGCTGACGTCGGGACTTTGTGGAGGCCAGTCAAGTTCTTCCACACCAAATTTGCACATCCATGTCTTTATGAACCTTGCTTGGAACAGGAAGGGGCCAAGCTGTTCCCATAAAGTTGGGAACATGAAATTGTCCAAAATGTCTTGGTATACTGAAGCATTAAGAGTTTCCTTCACTGACACTAATGAGCCGAGCCTAACTCCTAAAAAACAACCCCACACCGTGATCCCTCCTCCGCCAAACCCTACACTTATAACAATGCAGTGCCGTTCCCCTGGCAACCATCCATCAGATTGCCAGATGGACAAGGGTGATTTGCCCCTCCAGAGAACATGTCTCCACTCCTCTAGAGTCGGGTGGCAGCGTGCTTTACACCACTGCATGTGACACTTTGCATTGCGTTTGGTGATCTGAGGCTTGGATGCACCTGCTCGCCGTGGAAACCTATTCCATGAAGCTGTCTCCACACTGTTCTTGAGCTAATCTGACAGTCACCTGAGGTTTTGAGCTCTGTAGCGATTGACTCTGCAGAAAGTCGGTGACCTCTGAGAACTATCAGCCTCAGCATCCGCTGACCCCACTGTGCTTTTACATAGCCTAACACTTTGTGGCAGACCAAGTAAAAAATAATTGGATGGCTGCATTTCAATCATGTCTAGATGGTTTAATTCTAAATCCACTGCGGTGGTGTCCAAATCCTTACGGAGCTAACTGTACATTCACACAAATTTCATACATGGGGTAAATTCACTCTCACATTCTTCTTTTAAAACAATGAATCTTCTTCATTGAATTTAACAGTTATAGAGGAAAAGTCCATCTTTGCCTTGACCTGGTCTCTGTTAGCTAAGTGGATGTAACAAACACACACACACGGCCGCTGTGCTGCAGAAGCTTCTCAGGTTAAACATTTAGCCGTCATTATGGAAGCACTTTGTCTGCGTGCTGCTGCCCATTCACCCACATAATGCTCTCGATCACCCGGGTACCTTTAACCATGACGTCAGCAGCTGCCTGGTCTTAAGCACACTTACGGGCAATTTTGTCTGTGGGGAGGAGGAAGACGAGGATAAGCTGTGGAAGTGATGGTGAGGAGTTGCTGCCCTTAAATGGCCTTCTTAGATTTTTAATGAGGTGGGCAATCAACAGCCCAAACACTTCCTAAACTTTAGTTTAAAAAAGCAAAAGAGAGTATAAAAGCCGTAAATTAGGTTACAGAACATGATTTTGTTGCACATTGGATGTTGTGGGTCAAAGCCTGAAGCTTGTTCCTGAAATCCACATTTAAATCTCTGCTGCAGACTATTTTGAAAGTCATTTTTATCTTTGGCATATTGTTTTTTTCATTAGGTGATCATGTGTTTTTCCTGATGAAAACCCAAACAACTCAGTTTTAACCTTAAATCTTTGTATTTCTTTGAAATAATAAAATCCATGGGGAAGTTAAGAAGTGCCTTTATCCCCCAATAATCTCTCTAAATCTGGATCAGCACCTCTCCGATGTCAGCAGGGGGACGTTTATTTGAAGGCGTTCAACTTTTTTTGTATTTTGCAGCAAAGGAACTGAATGAACAGCTGAAAATGCAGCTTTTATTAAACCTAAAGGAGGTTAAAACCTTATTTTAATCTAATGTTATGAGTAATTATTGTGTCATGATCCCAGGTTTTTGTTGAGTTTTGGGTGTTTCTGGTGACCTGAGTGTTTCTTCGTCTGTCGTGTCACTCCAGGAATTTGATTCTATTCATCTGGACTTAAAGCTTTCATTGGACGAAATGTTTTGTCACTCAAACCAAGTTACTTCTTTAGTCTCTACTCCAACGTCCAGATCAACAGAATCAACTTTGTGGGATTTCCTCACCTGGATAAATGAGGATCCATTAAGACATAAATGTCTCCTGTTCACTTTTAAAAGCCAGCCTCTCATTTTTCTCCAGTGTGGCCGTCCTCACCTATTGATCACTGATTTCTCCCTCCTGTGTCTCATGGTTCAAACCTCATGCATTTCTCAAATCGTCTGGTTGCGCTTCCTTATTTTCCCACCTGTTCTCCCAGCTCTCCTCCTTCTTTTTTTCCTTCTCCATGCTTCAGTCGAGTTAATGGACTTTATTTTTAATTCCCCTGTTGGATTATAAGATTCTCCTGACAGTTTAGTCTTGTGCGTTCTTTGTTCAAATTTATTTTAGTCAATAAAGCTCCTTTTTGTACTAAGAAGTGCAACATCCGGAAACTTGTAGCATGTTGGGAGATATCCAGGACCGCAGTGGCTGTGATGCGATCCCCTCACAGCACAGATTGCAATATAGAGCTGAATGAACTGAAAAGAAGGAATTACAGAAACTCAACAACATTTTTATTTTTTGTTTTAGTAGGACTAAAACCTCAGAGACCTTCTGTTCCTTTGACTCTTATGGTGAAGATGCAGCCTACAGAGCAACGCGAGCCCTGAGAGTGAACAGAAACCTCTCGTTCTGCTGTGTGAGGGCTCTTATTAGAGCTGCTGCTGTTATTGCACCAGTATCTTAAAAACTGTTTACACCTGTTGAATCGTGGGACTCTATAATTAAGTTCAATAAGGAAGATCAGTTCTCTTATACTCCTCTGCATGGGCTATTCTTGCCGCTCTATTTTCTTCATCACATCTGTTTTCCCACGCCGTCAGTCACGGCTCATGCACCGTACTTCTGTCCAACAGTCTACCTGCCTGCATTCTCTGAGGACCCATTCTTTAAATTTGTTGAGCTCATTCACAAAATTTTAATCAAGCATCATCCTCCACCAGCACCACCAGTGTTCAGACTATGGTGGGATCCCGTTGCCAGCACTAACCTCAATCTGCAGTTCTGCTCCATGATGTCACTTCTCCAGTTTCTTTGCAGATTTTTTTAATAAACGTCACCCTTGGTAATACAAGTATTTGGTTTGGACACCCTTTTGCCTTCAGAACTGCTTTATATCTCCATGGCATACCAAAACCAGACAACAGTTTTACAATCTTCTGCTGTCTGGTTTCGCTGATCCTGTGAGGATTGCAGCCTCAGCTTCTCGTACAGGAGGGGCACCCAGTGCTGCAGCAGACCATCTGCTTCCAGCTTCAATGTCCTGTCCATTCAGAGATGCTCTTCTGCAGCAGTCTGGGCATTCTCTTCTGAACTCTGATGTCAAGAAGTCATTTTGGTCCAGAAAACAGCTGCTCACAGGATGTTTGATCTTTTTCAGAGCAGTCTCTGTAAACATGGGTGATGGGGAAAAGCCCTCATTCTGTTTGAACTCAAGTAGGTCATCTTGGCCATGTCTACACATCTGCATACACTGAACTCTGAAATGTGATTGGCTGAGCAGATATTTGTGTGAACGTGCAGTTGAGGAGGCATACCTAATAAAGAGTCTGTGGTCGTACATTTAGCGCTGATGTTCATGTGTGTCAGATAAAGAAACCGCGCAAATGTCTTCTGATCTTTAGCTCGAGTGAAACGTTTCACAGCTTCTGGCTCTGAGTTATTCAGCGAACACAGACTTCGAGGAGGAAATCACTTCAGCTGAAGTGTTAATAGGATGTATTCAACCCGGGAGGGCGTGTCACATAGACGTTGCTTCACTTAAGGGTCATGAGCCGACTAAAAACAAGTGTTGCTTTAAAGGAGCAACTGCCACGCAAGCCTCACATAAGTATGTCAGTGTGTGACATGTGAGTTATGTAACCTTGGTGAGGGTCCCGGCAGGTGTGATTGTGCATGATCCCGGCCTCCATTGTCGACACACCAGCCATCCAGGTGCTCCATAGAGAGAGAGAGAACGAAAGAGAGAGACACCACAGGAACCAATGTGCTCGCTCACCTGTGCCACATCCCCCTGCCTTCGCTTCCTCTGAACGCCTGCTTTCGCGGAAACCTGTGCAGAGCCAGCTCCGTCCTCCGCATGTAACCGCAGCCCGTGCATTATGCACACGCTGCACAACAAGAAGCCTTTCTGAATGTGCACACGTGACCGTCGCATCCTCTGAGAGAGTTATGGTACGGTAACTAAACATACGAAGGCCTGCTAGTAAGTTCACCACATCCTCCACCGTACAGAGAAAAGCTGCACCGCACAGGAGTGAGGCACTTTCACAGTGACGATACACAGACATGTGTGAGCGCACATTGATGTGGTTTGTTTGAAGCTCTGGTGCTTCAATTTCCTTTTTCAGCTTCCTTTCCCGCCAGTACTTCTGTTTAACCTATTTGACCCCAAACGAGAAACCATTGTAAAGTTTCTCTTTGTGAGAGGAAAGAATGGACTTTGTAAAAAACAGACTTTAACCTTCACTTGTATTCGCCTCCAATACAGAGCAGCTCCACTGTGCTCTCTGTGTTTGGTCATTTCAGATTGAATGTCTCCCCCTGTTGTTGGGATACTTAAAATGCACATTATAAGAATTTCTGTTGATTTAATCCACGTTGTTTATTACTGTTGGTATATAACTATCAGGTGAACACATTCAAGAGATCAGTTTTTGCCTGGATTTGTCTGCTTTTTCTCTTTTCAGGCTTCTTTACCTTTCATAAATGATCTCAGTGAGCATGACACATCATTGTTATCCACTAAATCAACAAATATGCCTACATTTTTGATTATTTAAGCACACCTGTGATTCTTTTCTTTCTCAGCCATTCTGTTGTAGACTGTCTGCGGTGCTCGGGATCATCGTCCTTCTTGTTACGCCCCTCTTAAAACGTTATGTTGTGGCTTTTAAGACAGGTCGTCAGATGCTGTGTGACCAAATTGTGGCCAAGATTTAGCTGTTAAGAGAGATTTGACTCTAGAGTATTTGACATACAGAGGAGCTCATGGTCAACTTGGTGACAGCAAGGCGCCCAGGATCTGCGACTGCAAATCAAGCCCAGACCGCCACCCCTCCGCCGCCGTGCTTCACAGTTGGTATGAAGTGTTCGTGGTGATATGCAGTGTTTGACTTTATCCAAACGCGGCTTTGTACATTATGACCAAACATCTTCTCATCTGGACGTTGTTCCAGAAGTCTTGCGTTTTATGCAAATGCAACTTTGCAAACCTAAGCTGTTGTAACTCTTCCAAACAAGCCATACATTAACACTAATTTATTTTGTTTAATGCCCTATAAAGTACATTTCTTAATTGTTTGAGTTATGTGCAAACAAACAGACCGAATCAAACTAATCACATAACCTCTTTAATTGAGGTAACAAGATGGCAGTTAATGCTGAGATTGTTGTTGGCGTACTGAATGTGCACAGCTGGTCTCGTCTTCCTCACCTTTTCTCTAATGCAGGGAGGAATCTGTGTGTCCAAGGACACCTCTCCATGAGACTCCTGTCTTCAGCTCCGGGGCATGACGTGAGCCCTGAGTAACAGCTGAGCGGTGTAACGTTACCATGAACAAGAATGCGGAGAGCACAAAGGCCTACTGTTCACCATACTGCAGCCCGTATGGATGCCGACCTTGTCAGACTTTAAAGACACTCTGATACGCTTTCTGTGTCTTTTGCAGCCACTTTGAGGGGTCATGGTGCAAATCGCTTCAGCATACAGTGGCCGTTTGAACTACTGCATTAACCTATACATAAGAGAGACTGTTATACGTTTCCTTTATCTCAAGCTGGTTTTATCTGTGGGTTTAATGCCACTGTGAACTGCCATGACCTCCCTAAATCCCTAACCTGACAGAGTCTGAGTGCACCGTTTATCAGATATTATTAGACATCGTGAGCTGCCTCCTTCTTTAAGCTACAGGAACAAACCTGCCCTCTCCTGACACTCGGCACACAAAAAGCATTGCCATCCCTTCAGTAACAGACTCCCTCCCTCGAGGCCCGAAGTGAAGGGTGCTCAAATTTGTTGTACAAATCTATTCAAAGACACTGGGCCCCTTATGTAAGAATGCTTTAGCAAAACCAGGAACATTAGAAGAGAGAGAGAAACATGGATCTGAAGGAAATCTGGGAGATGCCTGCAGCAGCAAAGATCATGTTAGAGTAAAACATCCAGAGGGAGAAAATGTTTTTATATCCATGCAATAACCGAGAAACAGTTTGTGTGTTTGCTGATAGTTGTGGAGCTGCTTGAAAAGTTGCATTTGAATGTACCTGCTCTGTTTTTCCTCCTCTTTCTTTATAGCTAGCTGGATGCTGAAGTGTGCAACCGCAACTTTCCATCTGCATTATGAAGCATCACAGGGATGAGAAAAAAAACAATGTAATGAGGGTATGAGTGGCTGTGGGATGTCATTATTTTCTTATTATTGAGCAGGTTTCTCCATGCGGTCACTGTAGGACATGACAAATGAACTAATTTGACATTAATGGCCAGCACACTCGGCTCACTTTAACCCCTGAGTGTTAGTTATCTGCAGCAATATGAACAGTGCAAATAAACTATTAAAAGTGTCTAAATAACACTGTAAATCAATAGGAGAAACACAACGGTATGGCAATAAGACATTTATCTGTTATTGGAAAGAAGACTTGCACACAGTTTGATTTTCTCTGTGGTCACTTGTAGTTGCAGAAATGAACAAGTGGTGCTCGAGACAGATTTTATCAATACCAAGGACCAACCAATTAGTCTTGGTAGAACTCAACCAACAATGTTGCCGGAAGGACAAATAACGAAGAACAAGCATTATAAGAACAAGCTACGACTCGCCCATTTCTAACATGTCATCAGAAAGAAAGAGTAGTTAAAAAAAGGACATCATGACTGGAGGAACTGAAGGACCGCCAGCAATGAGTTGGTTGTACACCATTATAAGAATAAGAAGAACTCTGGCCGTACTTATCAATTCACACAGGATCAATCTTCCAGTTTAATGTTTATCCACCAAGTTGCTATGGTCCAGGAACAAACCCTAACTAATAATAACAGCCTTAAACCATATTTTTGACAGAATTTTGGCTAACATAATTATATGAAATTTTCTCCCGGTCCTCCAAATACTTAATGTGATATTTTTATATGTGGACCCCCCCTTTCATCAAAGTTGTCTTTTTCAGTTGTCTTCCTGACTTTAGTGAATCATTCACATTAATTATTTGACGTGGAAACTTGTCTGCATGAATTTATGTTATGGTGTGGCTACTGTTCACAATATTAGCCTTCTCAGGTTAGCATTGCTAACATGCAAGAAAGCACCTAAAACAAAATGGAGCTTAGAGGACAGGCAAGTCAGCAGTTCCCCAGGTAGGTGCGAACCAGAGTGGGCAGCATCAATTTAAGAAAGTAAGTAAAGGGCCACACATTGAATTAAAACATGTTTGCAGGTTAATTTGAAAAAAGAAATCCACCTAGCTGCTTTATCAGCATCTAAATTAGCTTACATCCTGCCTTTAGCTGACATTTTAGCTAAATGTATCAGCTAAATGCTAATTTTTGGGGGGTCATGACAGTGCTAGAGGAAAGTTAACTGACTGTTAAGTTAATGAAAAAGTTGCAGGTCATCAATCAAGTTTATTAAAGTTAACTAAAAACGAAATTAAAAAGTAAAACTATGTGTGTACAAGAGAGTTTGGCTGTATGGAAGCTCATTTCTGCCACTGAAAATAATATTTTGAAATGTTTTAAATATTTTTTTTAAATAATAAAATATATATCCAGGGGCACTGGAGCCTATCCCAGCTGTCATAGGGTGAGAGGCCGGGCACACCCTGGACAGGTGGCCAGTCTGTAGCAGGGCCATAATAATATATATATATACATTTTTAATTGCTATAATTGAAAATTCAGTCCATAAATAAGTTGTTTGGCGATAATAACCCAAAATTTCTACTTAGCTCTTCCCAGCTGATTTGTTTTGATGTGTTTTTAGTGGTGGAGACCATCTTCCATGCTTTTGTGTTAGGTGAATTTATTAAAGATGTATGAAAATCTTTCCTCATTGATGTAGCACTAAGTGATTTACTGTGGGTCAGACTGTGTTTTCAGCTAACCTGACAGCATCTATACTTTTAAATGTTTTTCAGACAATGAACTTCTGTAAGACTGCCGTAGCCCTAATAAACCCACACAATTAAAATTACCAGTCTAAACCTAGCTTAGCTAAATGGATTGGTTCTAATATAGCACTCTTCTACTTGAGCACTCAAAGCACTTTATGCTATGAGCCTCATTTACACTCATACAAGCACTTTTATCTATCCCTAAGTGCTTATATGTAACATTCACACATGAATGCCACAGGAACAATTTGGGGTTCACTATCTTGCCCAATGACACTTCGGCATACAGACTGGAGCAGCTGGACTGAACCACCAACCATTTTATTTAGTAGATGATCAGCTCTACCTTCTGACCTACGCTCGACACCCTCTGACTTTCTTTAAATTCTCTATAGAGTTTGTCTTTTGGATTTGTACTTTGTACGTCTACATTTTTAGTGAGTTCTTGTAGAATTGTTACCTTTGGCAATTTCTTTAGTTCTCTCTGGTATACATTTTGTTTCCACATCATTTTCCCTCTGATCTTATTCTCGTGTTTCTGCTTTGATGTTGTTTATTTGCTATTTTACTTTGGTGGTGCAACATGTCTTGTGCCATGTGTTAAGCGTTATGTCCTCTTCATTGTTTGATTGTCTTCACCTGTCCGTCGTCACCCAGCTGTCTCACATCATTGTGTGTTTGTATACAGATCAAATAAAAAACAGTTGCACTCAAATAGACTAGCTTTGCATGATTCATAGTTCAAAATAATCCATATTTAGACTTGTGGCAGCCCTTTGCTTCATCCTCAGTCTGAAAGAAGCTGCTTCAATTTCTCGCTCGTTAAGTCTGTGTTCAGTTTGAGACAACTTTTTGTGATTGGACGAGCCTCACTAACAAAAGGTTTTAACCTTAGGTGGATTGGGTGGAACTGTCTTCCTGAGATGACCATAAAAGCATTTTATACTCTGGGCTGATCACACAGAGCCAAGAGTATGAAAATCCTTGAAGCCATGCCGCTAACATGGCTAATAATGCTAAACTTTGCTATCGTGGCTCAGCCTGTGTTGTTGTAAAGACTCCATCCTCATGCTGGGATTGTCTGACTGTCAGTTGAAGCCATAACTTCATAGTAGAATAAATCCAAACTTAGTTTTACTGAATAATAATATCAGAGTTTTATTGTTATTTTTTATTGCAGCCTGCTGTCCTCATGACTGCAGAGCTGCTGGTTTGAGAGGCTTTTAACCTTTTAAATTTCTATCTTTATCTCCTGTCCTGAGTTTGATGGGGCAGGAATGTGTGGGTGAAAGGTCAAGGTGAGGGTCACAGGTCAGAGGTTATGCTAATGTGAGTGTCTTGCTTTTAAACCCTGAGGCGAGAGATTTGTGCGATGTGATTCTGACTATGTGTTTGGTGTTGTTTAACACACAACATGGGAAGAGTTAACCATAAACTAGTTACTGTTTTGGACCAAATATTTTAGAAATACAACTTGTATACTAAGTTGTTGCTCTCTAGTAAAGTTTTCCACTTAATGTTCCTTCTTTCTTCCCTCTCAGTGTTTCCCCTGCTGTTGTCTGACAGCAGAGCCCAGCAGGAGAGGAGGGTCTGTGGTGTTTGACTGACAGCCAAGTGATGAGCACACAGGGAGAGGGTTAAGGGTGAGGGGTCAGAGGTCAGGGTCCTATGGAGAAGAGTTCAACACAAGGGGGACTTGCTAACAAGGTACAATTGCATGAGGGAAAAAGACGTGAAAAGCACCCTGAAAACAAAACAAGGGGATATCAGGGCGACGGAGCCACTGTGACAGCAAATTCTGGCCCACTCTTTTTTACAGTTCATTCTGGATTGAGATTCTGCTGTATTTGGGATCATTGTCCTGTTGCATGACACAGCCTTGGCCAAACTTTAGGAGTTCATGGTCGACTCAGTGACTGAGTGAAGTTAAAAGGCTGAGTACATATTGCAAGTACTTTAACAACCAAGCGAAGAAGACCATGGCATGTGGTTAACAGTTCTGCAATGAACTAGTCAGTGACCTTTAATTCAGAAGCTTTATAAAAGAAGGGTTGAATTAACTGCCGTTACAGACATTTTTATATATATTCTCCATTTTTTTAGACTTTGCCTCAATGTAAAATGCACTCTAGTGGCGTACAGAACATGTAAAGTCAGAGAGCTCGCCACAAAACAAAGCAGACAGGAACAACACGAGAGGAGGGTTGGAGATGAAGGTGGAGGTGATGCAGAGTGCAGAAACTCTGCATTTGAATGAGAGTTAACAGGTGGTAAAGGGTGTCAGCTTAGCCATCAGCAGATGTGAATTGAGTTGGTCTGACTTTGTGGCCTGCTCGATCCATTACCACTTCCACAGGGTCACTCCAGGCAAACTGTATGCAACACTGGAGATGTGCCCCTCAGAAGCTTTATATGTCAAAGATGAACCTCTGAACATCATTGCTTTTTTAATCAGTGGCGCGTCGAAGGGCATCAGTAGTCCAGGTCAGCATGTAGACATCTGCAGTGCTTTGGAAAAAAAAAAAAACGTTCTGCCTTTGTGTTATTGGACGGCACAGCTAGCTTAAAAGCTCATGTGTTTCCAATCTGTGCTGCCCTCATCTTATTTACTTTACCTTCCTCTCTATTAATTCATATACAGTGCTTTTTCCTGGCTCAGAATGGGCTTTGGGGTGGATGAATGACCACACTTTCACCCTCCTCTTTTTATTGACTTGATAAAAGGCTTTGACAAGGCCACGGTAGTCAATATCATCAGCTTTCATTTTTATCCTAAGTTCTTGGTGTTTCCAAAGCTGGTGATTTTACTTTAAGCGCTGGTCTAAAGCTTTTCTGGGGAATCCAAAACAAACCAGGAAAAACTCCTGATGTAAGATTATAAAATAGTACTTTACATGCTCCTTAGTATGAAACAGCGTACCCTCTATCTACAGCTTGAAAATGTCTGAAGTCATTTAAAAAGAGTGTCTCTGATCATTTTCCTTACATTGAGTGAATTTATAAAAGCTTATGTGAGTACAGTTTTATATGATGTGTATTTATGTAGATAATTCATACTTTTTATTATAATTATATAAGCTATAATAAGCTGTGTGAAGCTCTTCCATCTTTACTGGTTATCAGCTGCAGGTCTGGCTGCCAAACATCCCCTGGGAGAGTGGACAGAAATACATAATGAGAGTAAAAAAAATAATAAAAGTATAAAAAATATACACATATAAAAGTTGCAAAGGAGAAGCTTTGTCATTTGATCGATTTCTTAGTGTGGAGGTCGGTGGCTTTCTGCCTTATGAGGCTTATGAGTCATTTACATGACTCATAACTTCCAGAGTGTTGTTTACTTGGTTCATTGGATTGTTTAGAGATGAGGAAAATTAAGACAGTATTTGATACTCATTTGGAAAGTGGGAGGACAAAAATGGAAGTCACGTGGGGCCTGCAGCACCAATTTGGGAAAGAAGATAATAGTAATTGTGAATTGTGCCATCACTTGCAGTGTTAAACTATCGCCACTAGATGTCAGTCTGAACCAACATTTAAACTATCTCTACCCTTCCTTCAGTCTTTCTTCTTACACACACGCGCACGAATGCACACTAGTCATACTCATACAAAGCATATAGCTCCCCTCAGCCAATCAGCGCTTTCTTCTGTTTTTAGGTCTACACATTTCCACTCATTGCCGAGCTGGCGTGTGGACCCGCTCTCACCAGCAGGGGGCGCCGCCCCCGTGAGCTCGCACGGGCTGTCTGCCTCAGCGTGAGTCTGGTCTTTACTACACACACACATAAACACACACACACACACACAGAGCAGAGGATTATGTAATGTTTACTATTATGCCACTGTATCTTTTGTAAAGCAGCCGCATTTGCCTTCCTCTGTGCGAAGGTCAAAGGTCACAGAGAATGTGCCATGCTTCAAAGTGATGGCACGTGCTATCATCTCAAACATCTTTCAGTGCTCGGTGCACAGGTTCATCTCCACCACCAGCATCACTATCACCATTACCACCACCACCACTGCCTGCAAAGTTGCAAACACGGGGTTAGCCGAGTTTACGCCAGTCCACGCCCCCACAGTCCAGCTGGTGGCAACACTCGTGATGACTTCACCGCCGCGCGCGACCATTGGCCCCGAGACGCCGCGCACCTGTCCAATAGACTGCCGGTGAAGTGACGTCAGCCTGTACTAGTCCCGTTCACTTTAACAGTAGTGGGCAGGGCGGAGAGGGTGCCGACGTCAGAAGCCGCGCTGTGATTGGCTGAGGGCGCTGAAAGTGAGCGTCTGTTGCTGAGAGAAAAAGGGAGAGCGGTTTGCGTCGGCTGCGCCACACAAACATCTGAGCAGCTCCTAAACTAACTTTCTGAAAACAGCGCACTGGTTTTCTGTGCTCCTTCGTTTTCACTCTTTGTGAGCAGCGATGACATAATAATGATAATTAGAGGCGAAAAAACACATTTTCGATGTGGGACCAACAGCGAGAGTAAAGCCGCGCTGAGGCGCTACTTTCCCGCTGCATCACACTGTTTGTGGATGAGCACAAACAGTTGATGCATTATCACCGTCTGCTCGGGGATGGCACTTGTGCTGTCAATTATGGTAAACATACTCCTTTTCAGAAGGGGAGGGGGCATTTGTGCCTTTCTATTGGCTCTGGGTCATTTGATCCCTCCTCTCGGCCCGCCCACATGCTGTTCCTATGGTTCCCAATCCTCTTATTGGATACTGTAAAGTTTGGGACAGGACACCGGTCTAGCTCAGCATCCACTTCACTATTCGCTAGTCCCCCCAGTCCGTCAAGTGGACTTTGACAGGCCGCCACACCCACTGATCTCTGGCGCCGATGCTGACTGGCTACTGTACATGTCAACGACCTCTCATTGGTCGGCTTGCCCAGCTGTTAGTGGTTCATTCACCATTTTGTGACTGTAGTGGGAAAGAAGAGCGATAGTTTTTTATATCCTTGTTTGAGTTTCTGTGGGGGAAAGACATGTTTTGCGGAGGAAAAGTAAAGAGTGAGTCCGGCCCGCACAGCCACCACAGCCGACAGCCGAGGGATGTTACCATGAGTTACGCGAGCCTCCTCATCGGCAAAATAAGACCATAAATCTTTCTCTGGCCAGTGGTGAAAAGCTCTGTTTGGGTGAGTTGAAACTAAGTTGGCACACGGCAGTGAAGCTAAACTGACTTAAATTTTCCATTTTCAGGAGCTGCGAGTTACCACGACGCGAGAGCCAACTGCCAACGGTCGGTCGTTCGGTTGTTCCGCTACCGTGTGAAGAAATGGAGTGACAACGCGAGGAAGTATCGAGAGAAAGGGGAGGGGTGTGGGGGGTGTAACAGCCTAAAAACTTTCTGAAATGTTTTTACCGCAGTCCCACGGACACCCACGGAACATTTCAGCTCCGTTTCAGCTCCGTTAAAACGGCGAGGTTAGTGTGGAGTACTTTTTCCTTGACCTTAGTTTACGAGTTTTGCGTGGAGCAGCGCTAGCGTAGTAAAAAAAGAGAGAGAGAGAGAGCGAGAAAGAAAAACAACCGACCTATTTGCGGCACTGCAGCCCAAATGTTTACTAACAGGCTCGCTCGGTGTTAAAAAAGCGCACTTTAGGAGGAAACGGATAACACCTACAGAGCGAATTGCACCCAGTTTTCCTGCGCTCTGACTCACGGTGTCATTATTTGGGTGCTGTATCCGCTACCGTTTGCGTACTACCACTACTACAACCACCACTACTACTAACGTTACTGAGCTGCTTACTAGAGCGAAACACCAAGACGAAGAAGATTCTGCTTCATTTATTTTTTCCCAAGTTTTTTTTTTAAATTAGAGTGACTGGCACCATTAAAAGGAAGCCTCCCCCGGAGTGGATACGTGCACTCCAGGCGTTGTAGTGAGTATTTGCATGCCAAGAATCGCTGTATAAGGAAGACTTGGGACCGTCTATAAGGGGACAATAAAGCGTCACTTGAAACCGGTTGTTTGTGTTTGTTACCGAGGACCGTGCAGCACGACAGACCGCCTGACTGTCTCGAGTCATAATACTCCTTTGACATTGTGTAGTACTCTCAGAGATCAGCTAAAAAAAAAGATGCACACCGTGTTTTCTCGTCTCTTCCATCGCCAACACTACACTTTTTTCTTTTTTTGCACAGCAATCCTGCAATCAGTGTCGATGCAACCTTGACATCTCTGACTAGGCAGTTTTTAACAGTTGTGTCATGTTTGTCTTTAGGTATTTTTTCAGTGGCAGGAATTGTGTTTACATTTTAGGTTCAGATTTCCTCTTTTTTTTATTTATTAATTGTTGCACTTGTGTGGCCCTGGTGCTGTATAGCTTGTTGAGCTGTTGGCCATTGATATGGCATTGGCAGTTCTGCCATTTGGTCCCAAACAGGACCAGTCGCCTGTGATCTATGCTCCAACCTTCCTTGCTGATCAATACGAGCCAGGATGCACAAATTTCAGCTCTCGTTGTTTCTTCTTTATTAGTCAGATATGTCATCCGCTAAACAGCTGCCGGTATTCATGCTACCTCACAATGGATGCGTCTGTATATAACGCACACACACACACACTTAAAATACCCTAACAACATATTTTTCTTTCTGTGTCAGTTGTCTGTTAAATCACTTCCCACACACTCATGAGCTCACAAACCACAGCATGAGTGTGCATAGCAGCAGAGAGATTTATCTTCTTTTCTTTTTTTAATGTATTTTTTTTGGTGCTGTTTCATGTGAGACTGTGTTCTCCCCGGTGACCCAGTTAAGGGCAAAGGCTCCCTAACACGCTGAAGTGTACGAGGGCCACGGCACACTTCAGTATCATCATCACACGTTCCTCCTTCTCCCGCGTATGTCCCCGTCACTGCAGCCCCTGCGCCCGTACAGACACCCATAAAATGCTTTGAGGAGAGGGATGAGCTGCAGTGTGTGTATGTGTGTGTGTGTGTGTGTGTGCGCACGCGCCTGCTAACTACGTACACTCATACTGACATACGGTGCAAATGCAGTGCTGAACAAGGTGGACTCAACCTGAAGACCGCTGTATAAACTCTGACATTAGTGTAGTGTAAGTAGCTCTAATGCCACATGTCACATACACACACGTTTTGTGCCACGTTGTGTTGGGGCATAGGCTAAATTCTCTACGACTGACCGAAATAAACTGGCATCAAGGCAGCTGTTTATTAGGATTTTATATTCCAGTAATAAACACTGTACAACTCATTTTATTTTGTAGTGTTGACACTGAGATGATGTCGACAAATGCCTTGTGTGTGTGTGTGTGCGTGTGAAATGGGTTCTTGGTAGCACCTATGTTTAAACTGTTCACTAAATTTTCTCTTTGCAAAAAAAAGTGAAGAATTTTCATCTCCAAATTCATTTCGTAAAAGCCTATTTATCCTTATTGTTGTTGTTTTTTCCCCCCCTCCTGCATACGTCAGTGTGGACAAGTGCTTGTACGACACAATGACTGTGTGACAATATATATAGGTCCAAGGGAGATTTTAACAGGGTATGCATGACTGCACGATGAATTCCTGAGAGAGCATTTAATGTGTGTGTGTAAAGTTTGGAGGAGGAGGAGGGGTGCATTATGGGCTCCTGTGTGTTTATTGGGAGAAACAGCAGCTTTTTGCAGTTTAAAGAGGAGTCCAGTCCAGCGCCGTGGAGACGCTGATTATCTGTCTGTTCAAGATTTACAGCAGCTTTAGATCAGACCAGCACATATTCTGCTATTAACCTGCTCTAACGCTGGAAGGTGGAGACCTCTTGAATTACCTAAATTATGACCGAGCTTCTCTCTCCGCTTCACCCAGATTCAGCATTATATTTTGTAGTCCTAATTTTTTGATTAACAATTCATGTTGAAAAGCAACACCCAGGAGGGGATGTTCTGAGTTTCTGGACATGTTTTTTTGGTATTGTGATAGTCTCTAGTAAACAATAAGAGTTAAAGGTCTGCCGTTATTTTCAGGTTAGGGGGTGCACGGCTGAGCGCGCAGTGTGTATGGTGCTTTTGATCTTTCAGCAAGGGATTAGGACATGTGAAACGTTCTTTTTCATTTATTTATGTGGTAACACAGGAATTATAGATGCGTCGTGCATAAATGTATATATTCTTTTTACAAATAAAATCATAGTTCAACATATCTGTGGTGTCTTTAGCAACATTTTTGTGTCATCTGGACATTTCAAATAAGATTTTGTGGAGTACAAGCATGCTTGAAGAATTTAACCCAATGATAAATAAATACACCCGTTGCAAACTTGCACCAAATATCTAACTCTTATGTCCCACGCTGAAACTCCTCTTCACTGCACATAATCTGCTCAGCTGTAGAGTCCCTTAAAAGTTACAGAATGTGAATACACACACATGCTTGCCACTGTCTTATCAGCCAAAGCCTAAAGCATTTTGGAGGGCCATTAGCATGACCAAACGCATTTTTCTGAGCTAAGATCAGATCCTCTCGAGTCATTTACCCAACTAGTCAGTCAGCCATTTGGCCCTCAGTCCTTCCTGTCTTTTCCAGTACTCCAGAGTATCTGTACTGGACCAGCATTCCCAGTCTAGGCATCCGTGTCTAGTCTAATAAAGGGCAAACTTGGCCTGGGAAGGAACATTCCAGCAGTCTGAGATTTTTTCTTTTTCTGGGATGAATGTTTTTTTAAATGAAAAATTTAAAACGACAAAGAGCTTTTTAGTAATTAGGGAGTGAGTAATGTATGTTTGCTTATACCGCCTTTTTATTAGGTTTTGTTTCTGGTGTGTAGTGCACAGTATTTTTGATAAATAAGGTGCATTAATTTCCCTTTGAAGCTGTCAAAGATCGGGATACGTTTACTCTGAAAACATCGAAGAAGTCTGGAAACATTTAATTTAAGCATAAAATAAACAGTGCTCGACTTCTTTTACATACACTTAGGAAGAGTTTTGTAGTTGATGGTAAATACAGTATGCAAAGATATAAATAGAGTGATATACTCAATCTGCATCTGCAGGAAGCCTCGCAGTTACAGTCCATGTGTTAACCTTCACACGTGGCACCCTTGCAGTGAAATAACCAACGTCAGTATCAGCATTTACAGAGGAAATTATGAAGATGTGATTATTTCACTTCTGTCCATCGATATGCAACATAATTACGAGAATGTGGAGTAAATGGAAATTAAAGCCTGTTTGTACAATAAATAATGTTTTGTGTTGAGGGCAGAGGTCCAAATGCAGAGTCAGTGATGAGTGTGTGAAAGACTCAAGTTGTTTATTAGTCATTCAGGAAGAGATGCTTTTCTGCGCTGCAGGAAGTGGAACTGGTGTGTGTCATATTGGGTGTTGTTTTGGCAAACAGATAGTTAACAACAAAGGTCACCTTATTTGTGTGTGTGTGTGTGTGTGTGAGAGAGAGAGAGAGAGAGAGAGAGTAACAAACTTTTCCAGCATCTAGCACAGGAAGCCTGAATGTGTATGTGTAAGTTTGTATCTATTTGTGTGAATTCAGGCATTTGGTCATGTTTGTGAGCTGCTGAGCTTGATCGAGAGGAGCACATATACGCACGTCTGCGTACGAGTGTGTGTGAGACTGTTTGTGCGTGCCATTGTATTTAGCCTGTAATCTTGCATCAGTGAGTGTGCCTGATCCTGTGCCAGCCTTTTAATTTCTCTCATTTTGGGCATATCTTGCCATGGCAGATTATTCCAATTAAATTGTCTTTTTGTACAAATGTGTGTGTGTGTGTGTGTGTGTGTGTGTGTGTGTGTGTGTGTGTGTGTGTGTGTGTGTGTGTGTGACATTGACAAAAGACGACTGTGAAAGACTGAGACATCGAGAAAGGGGGAGAGGGGAGAGAAAAAGAGAGGGGGGGCCAGCGAGTGCTAGAATGACAGTGGAAATTCCCAGTGACTATACAAGAACGGCCTATCTGAGCAAACATCCTAAGAGCCACATGCTCCAGCCTCTTTCTCTCTTTCATGTTGTTGGGTGACCTCACGCAGGCCACTGCCAGGCTTCTAGCTCCCGATGAAAGTCAGGAAAAATAAATGCTCGTTCCCAAGTTGATCACATGGCATCAAGTCTGTAACACTTGTCGTGAGAAAGCGGCCCCGTCGCACGTCGAAGTAGCTGAAGCGAGTATAGCAGAGATCTGTGTGCGACTCGAGTGCATTTATGTGTGCATTTAAAATTGACGAGATGAAGGCCTCATTGAAGACTTGTTCCTTCTTTTTTCTTTCTTTCTTTCTTTGCTGACCTTTTCTTTTAAATCACGCTCACTCAGACCTAACCAGAGTAAACATAGCTCTCAGACATGCTTGACCAGGATTACCTAGGCAGCGATCGCTCATAATCATCACAGTTTAAATCAGCTGGTATCATTAGTAATAAGCTAACTATTAAAAGGTCTTGAGAAGAATAAAAAGAGTGTTTGAGTAGGATTCAGACTGTTTTTGTTTGAGATGCCCTTCGAGTTTATATGTGTGTGTGTATATAAACCCCCTGATGAAGTCTTATCCTGGAGTTTTTTAGGTCAAATATGCCCATCCTGTGAGAGTAAAGGCATTTACAGAGACTGCCTTGGAGTGCTTTGATTATTAGTCTATAGGAGATTATTGATATTTAAAACAAAACCCACCATGTCCTTCATTTTAGTTGTTTTGAAATGTTGTCATTAATGTTATAATCGAGATTTTGTGTTTTGAGTGCACACACTCTGCAGGGATGTGGTGATATGTCGTCCTAAAATAACTAACGCTGTATCGGCAAAAAGATGACATTTACCGATGTCAGTGGCCGATGTTGTGTCACTGAGCTCACTTGTCACATCTGTATTCTGTTGAATAAATGTTCAAAGATAATATGATGATAAGCAGCTATTTATTTATAATTAAAATGCCTTTGTTCCTTTTTTGAGGTAATAAATATCAAAAACACAATACACAAAAAGAAGACAAATATTTTTATCGGCTGCCATACAAACTGTTATCTAAATCTTTGGTATCGGCCCACAGTTTTAGAAAACAGTGCATCCTTAAACTCTCGTTTATACACGTACGCTTTATGGACCAAAGTACGCCTACACATCAGGGCCCATTAATGCTCGACGTTGTTGCCCTCGCAAACAGAGCTGGACCACAAAAGTGACCTCACGTTGATGTCATTTCAGCCGGTCCTGCACTTCTTGATTTTTACGTTTTTTTGAAAGCCTTGCTGTCATCGAGTCAGCGCAGTGTTGGCGACTTTTACGCACAATGCACTTGCCAACCCTGCTCTGTACCTTTGCAAGAATACCACCTAACATTTAATGTCAAATTATCTACGTGGAAGAAATTTCATGAGCTGACCGGTTACAGTGCCCATCTTTTTGAGTTTATACACCTGTGGTAGCAGGAAAACCTGATTCCAGATTAAGATTAAGTACTTTTGTCCTTGTTGTTTATGTAGTTTATCTCGAATCAGGCATAAACTAGGAGAGTGAACAGACTTCAGATATTGAGCCAATGTGATAGCCAACATACTCTTAATCGTCATTTTTGTTCTCTGCACTTCTTGGTTATGAATATAATAAATGACCACTTGTCTTCTGCACCTCTTTTTTTCTTTTCAGATTCCAGTACAGAGGGAACAGAAAAAACGGGCAAAAGAAAAAGTGTCGGAAAACAAGGAGTGCTTTGGAAGTAGAAAAAAAAGGAAACGCCGTGCAATCTGCAGGACTTGGTGAGCAGTGAAGAAAAGATGAGGCCATTAAAGAAACACAGAGGGCGTTCTCCCCCGTTAACTAGAGGCAGAGGGGGGAGGAGGAGAGGGGGCTCTCAGCCTCCCCAAGAAAAGGACCCCAGAAGAGTCAAGAGGGAGACTCTTGTCAAAACCACACAAAGCACCCCTTCCAAACGCAAACACGGCCAACCCAACTCTGACAAGGAACCAATCACAAATAGCAATACCCCCATGAGGGAGGAGCCTACTGAACTGAGGAAACCTGTGGAGTCAGCTGAGAATGGTGGAAAGCAAGCAGAAGAAAAGACAGAAAAGGAGAAGATAGCGGGCACAAATGGAAACAGTACTATGCCCGCTGATTCTGTAGCATTTCCTACCTCTGCCCCAGCGCCACTCACCACAGCTACACCCTCTATAGCCACCAGTCACAGCCCCAGTTTAGGCTCAGTTTCTAGTAGGAAAACAGCCACGTTTAAGGCTCGTGTACCCAAAAAAAAATACACATATGAGCACTTTGCCAACAGTGCAAGTGTTACATCTACCATTCCTACCTCCAGCCCTGCTCTCGTAAATAACAGTTACTGCAATATCAACAGCAAAGTTAGTGATAGTGTTAATAGTCCCAATAACCATTTCAAGACTAGTAACAGTGTTAGTAATAGCATTAATAAAAGCACTAACAGTAGTACTAATAGTAACGCTACAAGTGGTATTAATAACATGAGCAGTAACAGTTGTGATGGGAGCCATACTACTTTTATCAATAGCAGTAATAGCATAAGTAACAGTTGCTCAGGTAATCAGCCATCAGTGCTAACTGTGGACAGTAAAGCTACAGAAGCAAACCATTTTGTCTCCATGGAGGATAAAACCCTCAGGACAGCAGATTCCCAGGAAAAAGCGTCCCAGTCTGGGGAAAATGAGCCTGAGGGGGCCCCGAACTCTGTGCGCTCCTCCTCCACGGATACAGCTAGTGAGCACTCGGCTGACCTGGATGTGATGGAAGCATCAGGACCAAGTCTTCATCAGAAGAACTACCACATCCCAGCTCCTCTACACAACTCACACCCTAAAGAGCCCAATCTGTCAGAGGGGCTAGCTGAAGCTCTGGCCAAAGGCATGAAGAACCAGAGAGTCCTGGCTCGCTGTGTCACAAGCGGTGGTGAGGCTGCGAATAGTGGACACTCACGCCCCCCGTCACATATTTTTAGACCAGGGGTGGTGCGTAGGGTGTGTGGGGGTACTGTCGAAGTTCAGCTCCAAGGAGAGGAGACCCTTGTAAAATATCCATTTCATAGTGGAAGTACAATGACGTCGTCAGGGACTGAGAGCACTGTGGATTTTATTTTAGATGCCCCCCCACCTGGCATGACACCTGTAGCTGTTGGGACCCAAGTGTGTGTGCCGTTTGGTGGGGAGGAAGGAGATTCTCTGTTGTACAGAGAGGGGATTGTTACTGAGGTGGACCCACACCCTGGTGTCTCATTTCCTTACCAGGTGCTCCTGAGTGAAAAAAAAGAAACTCTGGGTGGAGGGGCAATAGAGGAGAAAGAGAAAAGGAGCACAAGCAGCCAGGCTGTGTGGGTGTCCCGACAGAGCCTGAGATTACTCACTCCTCCTTGGGAGGTCTCACATTTAGATGGTGGGAGAGCAAAGGAGAGAGAGCGGGAGAGGGAACGGGAAGAGAGACAGCGGCGGGAGGAGATGGAGGTCGAGAGAGAGGTTTGCCAGCTGAGTATTGGAATGGGAGTGTTGGGAGGTGGAGTAAGGCTGGGTCATGGTTTTTCACATGGCGGGGTCATAGGAGGACATAACTATGGAACTGTACATCCACCCACAAATTCCTCCACTGGGACTTCTAGTGCCGTTACCAGCACAGGTCACGGATGCAGCGATAATTACTCTGATCAAGAAAGACAGAAAGAGCCAAACACACCAGAAGAAGATGTTGAGGTGTCTCGTTTTACACACACCGTTAGTCATAAGACAAATCCTGCAACCTCTCAGCACAACAGCATCCTCTGCAAGTCCAGCGGCTATCCTCCCTCCTCCCCCCACCTCTCTGTGGTGAGAAGCTTGGGACCCCCACACCTCTCCACTGTAGCTAGTCCTCAGCCAACTCCATCCCCAGCCTTACTGGGGTCTGAAATGAACAACACCACTTTAAACCTACCTCCATCCAAAACCACTCCTACTCAGACCCTTACTCCTACTTCTGGTGGGGGGTCCTCCTCTACCTCCTCACGCTCAAGGACGCCCCTTTCATTGGCTCAGCAGAAATACAAAAAGGGTGATGTTGTCTGCACACCTAATGGTATCCGTAAGAAGTTCAATGGTAAGCAGTGGAGGAGGCTGTGCTCCAGGGAGGGTTGTATGAAGGAGTCTCAGCGCCGAGGATACTGCTCTAGACACCTGTCCATGAGGACCAAAGAGATGGAGGCTGCAGGTGCAGAGAGGGGAGGAGGAGGAGGCAGCAGCTCAGGGACAGTCACCCCTTCTGACCTCCGGGGAAGAGCAAGCAGTGAGTTTGAGTGGGACGACACATCAAGAGAGAGCAGTGAGGCCAGCAGCAGAGGAGACTCCAGACCCCGACTGGTCCTCCCCTCCCTCCTCCCTCATGACCTGTCGTCACGGTTTGACTTTGATGAGTGTGAGGCTGCCACCATGCTGGTGTCATTAGGAAGCTCCCGCTCTGGCACCCCCTCCTTTTCTCCCATCTCCAACCAGTCACCCTTTTCCCCTGCCCCCTCTCCCTCGCCCTCTCCACTGTTCGGTTTCAGGCCGGCCAACTTCTCCCCGATTACGGCATCCCCGGTCCTGCAACATCGGAGGCACAGACAGCCCAGTGGCACGGGGGGAGGAGGGGGAGGGGGCAGTAAGGCATCATCCACATCTGGAGGAGAAAGGGAGAGACACACTTCAGGCGTCCAACCCACCTTACAGAGTAACCTTACGTTTACAGTCCCCATGAGCCCCAGTAAGCGAAAGCCAGATGCACCTCTTCCACCACCCCTGCCCTCACATCACCATGATTACACACCCAAAACAGAGCTGGATCCTGGCGACCATAACAGCTCTTTCAGAGTGCTGTCACCCCAAACGCCAGCTTTGCATTCCCGCACACACACTCCCACCTTCTCCCGACCCAGAGGAGTGACCACTCCCTCCTCCAGCAGGCCCCCTTCTTCCACTGCTGTCTCCCCTCCTCCTCTTCTGGTGTCCCCAACTCCTCCTTCTCCTCTCACTACTGACGGAGGGCCTCGTCGTGTGGTCCCTGTTTCCCAACAGGCCTTGCGGGACTCTCCTGTTATTGTGAGGAATCCCGAAGTCCCACTGGCAAAATTTACAGAGTGTCCCCTGGGAAGAGGAGGAGGAGGAGTAGGTGGTGTTGGAAATGAGGGAGGGAAGGAAAACAGTTTGTCTAAAGACATCACCCAAACCCACCTGACTACTCAGCCAGTTTCTGGCCTCCAGGTTCCTGTCCCAATTAACGCTGCTGCAGCCGCAGTACCTAATGGCACTGTCCTCTTACGGAGCCCAGCCCAAACTCTGGTGCTCGTGTCCCCAACACCTTCCTCCTTGCCCACCGCTGACACCCCTGCTACTGCGCTGCAGGCCCTGTCAGTTACTGTCAGCACAACCGTCACAGTTCCTGCTCCAAGTAGCACGGACAGCTGTGGGGAACGAGAAGAGAACAGGGGCGCAGGGTTTGGTGGTGAGGTCCAGCAGCCAGTTCCCTGTCACCCTTCCCCCACAGCTCTGCTGCCCCTGATCCTGCCAGCGGAAAGTCTTCACCCCGTCCCACGCAAGGACATCATCATGGGACGTCCAGGCACAGGTGAGAATTGGCGCAGATGTGTGGGTGTATTTTGTGTGTGAGGGAATAAGAAAAAGTAAGGGAAAGAGACATAAACTGCAAAATGCAGTTATTTCAACAATAGGAGGAAAAGAGATATTAAATATGTTAATATTATCATTTAAGTTCAAGTCAATCATAAAGATACAGATTTATAGATTATTATTCAGTGAAAATAAACTGAAAAATGTTGTTTTATACTTTCTGCATGTTTCAAAATTCAAAGGTTAAGAGTTTAGACTTTCTTTAAAGGATATGTTGTGGTTTTCTAAATACAAATCACTTGAGTTAAACTTTATTCCAGCTTGATTCATATAATTCCTTCTCTGTATTTACAGTAAGAAAATTAACAAAATAGTATCCTATAGTTTTATTTTACTTAACAACCTTAGTATGATTTTTTTTTTCTTGCAACCCTAGTATTGTGATGAACTCTCAATGCATAATTAGCACCATTTAGTTTAAATTTGTTTACACATTTTCAGTAAAATTATTTTTTTTTCTAATTCTCTCACTCTTTAAAAGGTATTCTTTTTAATCTGTGTGATTCTGTAGCATCAGTTGCTGACACACACAGAAAACGTGTCGGCTGTGAATGGCCAGAGATGTGTTGTATACTGACGTTGAACCAGCATTTTGCAACCAGAACCCAATAATTATTTCACACAGAAAATGAGACTTGCAGTGAATGTGAAGCTAAATCTTGTGAAAAGTGATGATATAATTTTTTTTGCATTATCTAGAATTCAGCTGAAACTGCTGCAAACACACACGCTCTCTCTCTCTCTCTCTCTCTCTCTCTCTCTCACACACACACACACACTGATTGAAATATACATTTATTTAAAATCTGTAATTCCAAAATTACATTCGTCTGTCAATTCTAATAGTAAATTGAAAGGAAATAGCTTTGTATTTTGTATGTGTCTCTTCCTGTATATGTACGATATATATGTATATGCATATATAATCTATTTTTTCTATTTCGTTCATCTGAACAATCATCCATAAATCGATCATATTTCTTTTGAACAATGCTGCATAATGTTTTTCTGGTTTACATCATAACGTCCCACTCTCATAATCTGAGAGCAGATGACTGCCATGGTGCATTAGAGGGTTAGATTCACATGGACGTGCCACAACCTGGGTGTGCTGCTGCCCAGTGAAAGGAGCTCCTGTTAGCCATCATGCTGTTGTCCCATATGGCTATCTCGATTTGTCTGTCCACCATCCTCACTTCTGCTGGTAACACTAAACTAAGTGCTAAAGCTGGTCACATGATCCGTGTAAGCTCTGGAGCGAGCACATATGAAACACCAGGTCAGGACTAGACTTGTTCCAGGAGTCACTGCTGATGACTATAAATTCACTACGGTCACTAAAATCACTAGTCAGCACTCAGTGCAGGTAATGAACTGATCCTTTGTGGTACCTCTAAGCAAAGGGAGTTTGGTGTATTTTCTAGCGTGTTTTACATGCTGTATGATAATTGCATGTTGCACACAGACATTGTTATGAGAATAGGGAAATTAGCAAAAACAATATTTAAATTGTTCTTGGTTTGGATTTCGCTTGCAAATGCGAATAGGGCAAAAATAATTTCTGTGTGCTAATGTTAGAAAAATGCAAAAGAAGCTCATGGACACATGTGGTTCGCTGTTCTTGTGAGGTCTATAAGGAATAAACTCTATGTCATACAGGATTAGTGTGGTTTGTACCAGAAAGTGTTATATTCCCAGTCATAGACAGAAACTTTAAGTTATACCTCGCTAAAGCCAGGATACAGCACAACAGCACTGATTTGTTTGATTAAAAAGGTATACAAAAGAACGGGGAGAAATAAATGTTGTCACAAGCTGCACACGACATTAACAATTAAAAGCGGGTATGGAGCATGTGGGCTCGATGAGCAGTATGTAGGCCAGTTATAGACTCTTTCCCCCAACTTGTCTTTTATTTAGTCTTTTAAAAAGAGAGAATGAGAATGAAGGAGGCCTCAGTAAAGACGGCAGAATCCTTTTTTTAAAAAAAGCTCAACTGAAATGCATGTTTTGTCTAATTGTTTCTCCTGTTTATTTTTATGAAAAACTCTGACCATTGTGCTTATTATAAGTGCACGTGTGATGTTGACTTCCTGACCCCAGCAGCTGTTATTCTAACTCACTACAAACTATTTCCACTAGCTCTTGCTGTGTGTATGTCCATGCGCTTGTTTGTTTAACAGTGACTCATGTAACAGTATAGCGAAACAAAGTGCGAGCAGCTTTTTTGGACAGGAGTACTGAGGTGGCTCGACTCTAATGTGTGTAGGATATACTCTGTAATTTTCAGTATGTTGTGTGGGAATATTATGGAGTATTATGGAGTACGTGTGTGTGCATACGTGTATGAGAAAGCATTATTCATCAGCTGTTGAAACTAAAAGCTTACTTTTCCGTTGTGTTATATATGGACACGTACTATCAGTAAGAGTAATTCACTTCACCGGGGCCTCTTGCCCTCACCACTGTTCAGACCTTCAGGAGTGTGACAGAGAAGTGGACAGGGAAGGGAGCGCTGTCATTTTGAGTGTACGGTTCGTCCTCAGATCCCCTTTTTTGCAGCTGAAGGGACGCCGGATGAATGAATAGGCTCTCTTTGTGTGAGTGCACGCACACTCGGCTGTGTGCGCGCGAGGATGTTTTCTGTAGAGTCAGAAAGGGTGTGTGAGCTTTTGCATATGGCCGTAGGAGAGTGTGAAATACAACAGGGAAAAAAGGTGCGCGTTTATGTGTGTGTGTGTGTGTGTGTGTGTGTGTGTGTGTGTGTGTGTGTGTGTGTGTGTGCACGCAATCACACGTTTTGCGTGTTTATAATTTGCAAGTACATGTAGGTGTTAGTGTATTCTCATCAGCTTGGAGAATACGAGCAGTTGGTGGAGTTTTTCAGATAATTTTAAATATTGTTTTGTGAATTTGTTATTATTAAAAAGGTGTCGGATAATTTTCCTGTCTTGGAGTCATGGGGAATTGTTTCACAAACGCTAACAGGCACTCTAAACCCTTTGAAAAAAAATAATGTTGACACTCTTCAGCTTCTACTATATTAGCATGATAAGTATGTGAGTATTTGGGTGATAGCAATGATGTGGAGTATCAGTATTGTTATAAATTAGCTTGTATTTATAGCAAACCATACTCACACCTGTTAATAAGGTGGCGGAAACATCCTCACTGAAATCCTCATCCTTATCGAAATTCTCATAGATGGGTTACTAACTCAGCAGTGACAACATGTTACAACTGTTTCACGCCCTGAAATGTTTTAGGCCATTAAAAGAAAATAATATGTTAAAAGCTACAGAAGATTAAAAAAACTTTAGATTGATTAGGACTGAACTAAAATTCTGCACCGTAAAAAAAAAAAAAATCCTAAAAAAACAGTAACATTCCGGCAGCTGGGGCGCCAAAATAATACCATAAAATAACAGAAAATAACTTTCTCATGAAAATACGGTTATTTTCAGTAATGACAATACAGTTTGTTGCCCTAATTTTACATGGGATTTTGCCTTTTTCAAGTGCTTTTAAGCATTAAATTAGGAACATTTTAATATGATTAAACAATGAAATTACCTATAAACAAGGTCAATGAATGCGGCAATATGAATAATAATACTTAAATGTACAGAAATATACAGTTAACAGTTGGTTTAAATAGTAATGGATTGCATTCATATAGCGCTTTTTGAGACCCTCAAATTCCACTTTATAATTCCCCTCTGGCCATCACCAGTAGGTGGTAGGTGAAGTGTCTTGCCCAAGGACACAAGGACCGAGAGTGTCCGAGCCAGGGCTCGAACCGGCAACCTTCTGATTACAAGGCGAACTGCCAACTCTTGAGCCACGATCGTCCTAAACAACAATAATAATAATAATTATTTGATGTAAAAACAGTTTATAAGAATCATTTTATATATTTTTCCATAGCATTACATTTGAATTTAACAGTTCAATCTTCAAATAACGGACAACTAGTTGTGAGATTATGATACATTTGTGAATGTATTTTAACAATCTAAATATACATATGTACAGACAAATACATTTAAAAAACAAGAAAGTTATGTTTTATTACATTTACAGTGATTTTACATTAACTTACATTTGAAATGTAAAATCACAGTCTATTTATGTGAATTTAATGATATTCTAGAAGAACAGTACAAAACTGTAAAATACACAGTAAAATACTTTTACATTACTTTTTTACAGTGTGTGAAAAACCTGATACTTAAGCTGCCGCTACTATTAAATAATATCAAATCTAGCATCCCTTAGACCATTTACTCAAGTGTATAGTTAGTGTGTAAAAATAGAAAAGATCAAAGGGACAATACATGCAATTACTTTATTGGTAATCAGTCCTGTCTTCTCTGCAGTATAATCCTGCACACACGCATCGGTAGGTTGTGTTTTCATTAATTCACTCTGAAATAACACAGCAACGCCCTGCCGCGGGTAAGCTGACACTGTGATGTACTTTTTAAGACGAAGCTGCATATGTTCCCTGTGTGTGTGCGTGTGTATGTGTGTGTTTCACCATCTATGAGGTGCTAATGAGGCTTTACATTGTCGTGTCTTTTTAAGCACCCCTGTAACTTCCTGCAACATAAAAACAACAACAACAACAAAAAGCTATTAAACAAACCGTCTGAAAAGGTAAAGGACAAGAGCCGCCTTCTTCTTCTTCTCCTTTTTTTTAAAATGGTGTCACATGTGTATTACATGCAGTGTGTCTGTGTGTGCGCACATCTATGAGACAGACTAACAAAGTGTCAATCACTGGGTACCGGATATGATGTGTGAGCGCTAAATGTCTGTTGCCATGGCAACAAAGCAAACATCACACTGATGTAGCTTGTACATAACACAGAATATTCACAAATAGAAAAGGCAGTCCCCCCCTTTTTCTGTGTGTGTGTGTGTGTGTGTGTGTGTGTGTGTGTGTGTGTGTGTGTGTGTGTGTGTGTGTGTGTGTGTGTGTGTGTGTGTGTGTGTGTGTGTGTGTGGCACGTGTGCTTGTGTCCCTTTTCTCTGAGAGAAGAAGAACTTCAGCAGGCTCACATGTTTTTACTCTCTAACGTGTTACTAACGGCTCCTTCTTTCTTACATCTCGGGCATCTTTAGTCAACATTCTCAGAAAATGGAAACAATCTAGGATAACTGGAGGGGGTTTCCTTTAATTCAGGCGTGTAAAACTCATTTTATTTTATGGGCCACATACAGACTAATCTGATCTCAAGTGTGCCAGACCAGTAAAACCACTGCATAATAAACTATGAAAATAAAGCCCTCCATATTGTTCCCTAGGTGTAAAGAAATGCTCTCAGAATACAGCAGCAGCTGCTTCCTCATCTTCTGCTGTTGTCTGTAATTTTGAAAGTTGTCTTAAAATCAGCAGAAAATACGTGACTTTTTATATTTAATGAAAGTTGTAGCCTTCTTTAGTGACGACTTTCATCAGTTCAGCTCTGAAGTCGGTGAAGAAGATGTTTATGGTGGGTTTTTTGTGTATTTGTTCTCTTGTGTCCAGATCACTAGTTCCTCTCTTCTCTATACGACCATGTAGTGAAACTACCTCTCTGTGCAGACTCATTGTAAGCATGAACGTTTTCTTAAAGAGCACCTTTAATTATTAGATTTATATTTGAATATTATTTATATGTCATTATTCCTCAGCATTTTTACCAAATCTTCATAATTCTTTGTCTCAGTGTCACATGCACACGCAGTTTGTGCAACATGGAGTAAACATGTCACACTCCCTTAAGAACACGTGAATACACTTTTTTGCACTGCTGTTCTGCACTTCGATGCATCTTTTTGACATTCGCCCGCCTTCGTCTATCTCATTTTTGATTTTTTTTCTAAACAATTATGAGACTTTTTTTTTAACCCTTTGCTCCATCGCATTGCAGTGGCTTCGCTTCCCCTCCTTTTACACTTCGCTCTCTTCATCCTGGTCTACCCGGATACGGATACCCGGGAATAACATCCCCACTCCCTCCCGTCCCTGCTTTACGTAACGCTTAAAGCCCTGCATATCCTCCCTGGCCATGGCAACAACCACATCTGGATCACGCAGCCCATCTAGACTGGCACCAAAGCAAATGTGAAGCCCTCAAGACTTACCACAAAAGTCATGTGCAGTCATAATCCTGTTTCCTGATGGACTTTGGGGAGATTCTCAAAATGCATTGGTGCACTGGGAGTTTGTAGTCTGAGGTGGCTCCAAGACTTTGAATGCATGTAAAGTTAGAGCGATATTGAGATTTGTTACTGCTTCTTTAAGGTTTCTGTCAAACCCACATTCATTATTCTTTTCAGGTGCTCCTCATATGACAAAGTTTACAACGAGTTTGTAGTTTCCTTCACAATTTCTTCTCTGTCCTTCATCCCACTCTCCTCCTCTCCTTTCCCTTTGCATCTCTACTTCCACAGTCTATGCACTTGCTTTCTGGTTTGTTAGCCATTTATCTGCAGGCTAGTAGTGCCCCCAGATGGTCAGACACATACATTACAAGTTCCCTCACTCGGTTGATGGAGGGATCTGGGTCTTAACTTCGTGTTTCACATATTTTTCCTGCTGCTCATCATTTGATGTTGGTAGCAGTGTTAATGAGTCTTGTAGAGCCTTTTGCATTGATTCTATTCAATTCCCTAATGTGTGTCATTCATCAAAGTAATCACTGAACATAATCTGTAGTCACAGTTTTGTTTTTTTTTTGTCTAACTTTCAATGAAACTGGAACAAAATGAGGAGCGAATCAAGCATCTTAAGAAAGCCCCCACAGAGCCGTCCCTCCTGGTATCCGTATGCCACATAACAGCGATTGGTTTATTTTAATGCAATAGGTGGTGATGGTCAGTAGTAGAGTTGTGACCGCGGGCGACATGGAGAACCTGTGCCCAACATAGCTGTTGCCATGGTAACTGCAAAAGACTGGTGGATCGAGTTATAATTGGACGGAGCAAAATGGTGGGTTGTGGGAGGGAGAGACAGAGGACAGGGGTGGAAGATGAATTAAGGGATGAGAGAGATGGGATGGGAAGAAGGAGCGAAGGCGGTGCTCCGCCTGCACAGTGCCAGTGTAAGTAAAGACGAGGAGGAGGAGGAGGAGGAGGAAAAGTTTCTCGTGTGATGTCACGAGGCGTTTGACAGATGTAATTGGGGGGTAAAGGCATGCACACATATGCACATGAAAAGCATGATGTCTGTGAGAAGAGACAGCACATGAAAGCTGCTGAACACCTACACAGATACTGCACCGCCAGCACAGCAGCAGGGAGAGATGGTGAAGCCAAGCTTTAGGGGAATTTCTCTTTTACTGTTTGTCTTCACACCTTCTATCTTAGTCTTACCAGTCTGCACCACTTATCTCTTGTTTTATGTGACTAAGTGCTAAAATTCTGTGGTTTCCCACCGTGTTGATTTCGCCTCCCTTGCATATGCAGCTTCTTGTGCACGCGATCAACTGATTTTCTTATCTGCACATCTTTTGCTCTAAAAAGGTATGACGGCCAGAAACCGTTAATCTACTTTTGTGCAAATACATGTGCAGTATTATTACAACACTAAGTGAACTGGAATTGTGCCGTACTCAGACCAGGATAAAGGAAAAACCCATTATTCCGCTCTGAATAATTGGTCAGTTGCAGTTCCAGTTATGTTTACCCAGGGTTGCAACCACTGAACAGCCACAGCAATCTTTCATCTCCACCCCTAACCCTCTTTCACTCTTTTTTCCTTTTCATTCTCTGAGCCAAGCTGTCCAGCATCCCCTCCTTAACACACCATGTTTGCTTGATTGACTTGTTGAGAGTGCAGTGCAGTTGATAAGCTTTAGTCTCTTAGTCTGTGTCAGTGATTAAAGTTTTGTATTTTCCAATTACATTTTATTTATGTTTCATTCTGAATGTTTTGAATTCAGGTCAGTTTCAGTTAGTTTCCAAAGTGGTTTTGCTTGTTTCAGTTTAGTTTTTACTGCTTAGTTTTAGTTCAGTTTTTGTTAGTTTTTCTATGTAATTTCTAGTGTTTTTAAAGATTATTATATTGGACGTGTGCCCCAGGGATAGGTATTATAATACAAGCCCAAGACTTTACAGAAATAGTTGATTTGGTCATGTAGACCAGCGGTCCCCGGGCCTCGGACCGGTACCGGTCCATGATTCTTTTGTTCCCGGGCCGCGAGGGTAGAGGCTCAGGTGTGAAATGTATGGTTTTCAGGGTTTTTATCGGTTTTCAGCGTTATTTTGTTATTGTTTTTATCGTTAACTCGGTTTTCCTGGGTCTTTTCACGTGTGTTATGAATAAATCTTCTTTTTCGGTACCAGTACTAGTTTTATTTTGTTGTATTTATCCGCGACACCTTAAAGGCCGGTCCGTGAAAATATTGTCGGGCATAAACCGGTCCGTGGCGCAAAAAAGGTTGGGGACCGCTGATGTAGACACTCTGATTCTAAATAAATGTGTCCATAAAATACTCGTCAAACAAGTTGTGCTTTTCAGATGTGACGAAAGACTAAAAGTAAGGAAATGTCCTCAATACCCTTGAGTTGCAAACATTTCCAAATACTCTTATAGAAGTGTAACCCAGGACTTAGAGGGTTAACTTTTTTACTACTAAGGGCAGCTGCTGCCAGTGTGTCTCTCAGCCTTATTGGTCAGGTCTCAAGCTCCCGATGTGCTGACTGGCTGCTGGTGATAAATTCAGTCCCTCCCAGTATTGTATTTGTCTTATGGAACCATTAAAAAGGCTGAGAAGCAGTTCTTGCCTCAGTGAGAACCCACATCACAAATACCCATCCTCTTTCTATCTGTCTCATCAGTATAATGTCTATAAAATCTATTTAAATGCTTCCCCTTTGTCTGCCCCATCTCAGGCCTCTCACACCCTTCCTCCTTTTGAAAGAAGTTCTGTTTTCACAAGTTGTTTTCTCTCCACCCCCCATACCTCCCCCCCCCTCTCTCTCTCTCTGGCTCTCCTGCTGAAAATGACTCTCAGTCTATTTTTACCCTCTGGTCCTCTCCAATGTTAGTCTGTTCCACCCATTTTTTCCTCTCTTTCTAACCAGTCCTGCTCTCCTGTTTTCAATTCTCTTCTTCTTTTCTTTCACTTTTCCTCCTTGTCCCTGTGAGTGTTGCATCAGAACATTTTTAATTCTGTCTTGGAGGAGGCACATTTGCATGATGAAGAGATGGAAAATATTTGAAGAGCTTTTTATTGGGGAAAATTGCACCACTTGCCTCGTGGCTCTTGGCTGTGTTTCTGAAAGCAAACGTGTAGCATCACCAGAAAATGGTTATATGTATTTCAAATTCCTTTTTCGAATGATTTATATTTCTAACTTGTAATGACCCTGCATGCTTATCTAGGTTTATTGGGTGAGGGTATGCATTGCAATCTTGACCCCAAAGTCCTCATCAGAGTCCACCCCCTGTGCAGATTCCCTAGAGAGACCGAAGCAGCGTGACAGGTAAAGCGCAGATAGCACACTAGCGCCTCCCTGCATGTGTGGTCTTTTTGTGTATTAAAACTGGAGCCGAGCATTAGTAAGGGGGCGGAGCTTCTCTAAATTCTGTTAAGCTATCGGTTGGCCTACATCTGAGTGTCGGCGTTTGATACGCGCTTTCACCCACCACTCAAGGTTTACTACGACTCCTCCACCAATGAAAGAAAGAAGCACAAAAATACTCACTTTTGAGGCCTTACACGGACTCCAGCTCGTGTTCCCATATCGATACAGTGAAAATATTTATTAACTATTATTGAGTATTTTAAAGAAGCTTCGAGATTAGAGGGAGAAGAGGTTATAGTTGTAACGCCGGGTGTAATTTGCATATGACTGGCATTCCAGCGCACCCTTCCGCCAATCAGCGTGCGCGGCGGGTAGATGACGGTTCGACGCCAGGGCGAATAGCCGAATAGTATTCGCCCAGGGGGGGGCGGGACAAGGCTGGGCGAGGTTGACAGGACGAGAAGGGGAGGGGTACGAGTACAGGAGGTGTGTGGGGGGGGGGCAAGCAGCCTAGTTTACAACAAGAGGAAGAGGAGGGAAAGAGAAAGAAAGGGCCAAGGCTTACGCGCGAGAGAGAGCGAATGAGGCAAAAATAAGGGAGTAAACTCGGGCTGGGAGGTGTGGAGATGTGATACAAGGACTTTTCTGGGCCAAAACAACACGAGTAACAGCAAGTAGTCAGCGGACTGGACGGTGTGCGCGCCGATGTCGTCCGCACGAAGTGGCTAGCTAATCTGCTGCAGACAGACCGACCTCTCAAACGGCTATCACCCAGCGTCGCGGGGTTTAAAGCCCCCACCTCCTTCCACCACCCCCCGCCGTGTTCTGGTCCTGTACTGGGGGAGGGGGGGCATCTACAACCGGTCACTCTTTTGCTGCCTCGAAAGCTTGATCGAGGAGGAGTAAGAAAAATACAACAGCAACTGCGATTCATCGCACCCCCCTCCCCTCCTTCCTTTTCTCCTCGCTGACTTGAGCCAGGAGTCCTCACCGTGGTTGCTTTCATCGCTGTGTTGTAGTCTCATCAGTTGCTAGCTAACGTCAGGTTTGTGGCCAGATTCGTCAGGCAGGATAGGAACTGCTAAATCGGAGACAGTACAGGTGGTTTTCTCGGTAATCAAACTGATGGATAGCGGGATTGTGAGCGCAGGGTGATGGATGAATGCACCAGATTTACGGTAACGATGTCTTCTTATGAGTGGGAACAAATACAACTAGTTCGGTGTTTCTTTTATAGGTGTTAACTGAATTGCCTGGTTAAAACAGGTGGATATCGTAATCCCGAGGGGGGTGGGGGGCATATATCAGAGAAACAAGTTTCGGAGTAATGCACTTAACAGACAGTGTTATATTTGATGTCAGTACATTTGAAAATAGGATTTTATAGTTGCGACATGAAAATAATTGCGTTTCTTTTGCCCGTGTCTGTGCGGCGGGTGCACGACCAGGGGCGTTCCCGAGAGGTTGGTCCAATTTGGAGCGGTGCACTTGAGGCTCCGGTTATTGCAAGAGGCAGCTAAATTTGCCGTGATTTCTTTACCCCCCCCCCCTCTTTTTCTTTTAAAATGCCCGAATCAGCAAGTGTTGAAAGTCGGTGTTGAGGGAAACGGCGAACACTTGGAAATTAAGCAGATTCACAGTAGTTGGAAATAGAAGAATCACTTGAGCTGTGATCAGCCCACTTTGCTTGTTGGAGCGCTGTTTTACCCTGATCGATACGGCGCTCTGTAGCTGTGCGAGTCCGGGACTTCATGTGCTTCTCAGTACCTGCCGAGCCCCACCTGCCCAAAACCGTGTAGTAGCGCAGAGCACGTTTTGACATGGCCCAGAAGGACTGCGTAGTTTCCGGGTGGCTGTATCAATCCAGGCCGTGGATGGGCTCGAGGCCTTGTTAACCCCTTCATGCCCGGGCTGCTGTAGTAATGTAAACAAACAGGGAGAGAGGGCATCGGGGGTAATTAGACCAAAGGGAGGCGGAACCCTGCCTTCGATCATAATCGTCTTTTTTCAGTGGCTCGTCTGTACACCGCTACATTCGCACAAATGTAACATTATTTAGTTTTTTCTTACGAATCGTTTACAGTACACCCTGTCCACTGATGTTTGTTCCGTGTGCGTTATTAGATTGCGGCATACTGCGATACGGATATATGGACTCTTATCTCGTATTTTAGTTAGGTTAAAAATAAATAAATAAGGATACCTCTTGAAGACCTCATCATGTCGGGAAGTGATGCAGTTATTCTTCTGAATGATGGCTGCAACCTGTAGGGATGAAAGGGATCCAGACACACTATGAGCTTCCCAGATTTTTGGAGTAAACATGTTCTCTTACCTGGATATCTACATGTTATAGAAGAAAGATTTTAAAAGGACTCATTATCATTACGTTTTAAAAAAAAAGATTTTTTCTTTTGAAAACATCAAGGATTTCTTTCAACAATGTTCTCATCAGAGAATCCTCAGTATCTTCGCCAAGGATTAAGCATGTTTGGTTAGTCCATATCTTATTGTTTACCTGAAGTGTAATGCAGGTACACAGTGTAATGCCTTTCTGAGTGTTTTTGTTAATGTATGAAGCATTTTTATCTAGAGTTTCTTTCTTTCTTTCTTTCTTTCTTTCTTTCTTTCTTTCTTTCTTTCTTTCTTTCAGTAAAGGAAATAGTGAGTTATACAGCATTTGTTTTATTTATGACATTTGGTAATGGCTTCTGTTCTCCATTCAGCCTGTTATTGGGAACAGAGAGTCCTTTTGTACATCTGCAGTTTTTGGAATGATTTAACCAGTTTAGTGGATGGAGGTCTGATCTGTTACTGTGGCAGTACTGATATTACTGGTAGCTTTCAAAGCACTGGTTCTTTCTTATTCTGCCATGTAACCACCGACCTTTACCTATTATCCCAGATGTTATCCAGCCTGTGGTTAGATGGCTAAAATGCAAGATGCTACTGTGGCCAAAGTACTACTGCAAGAAGTACTCTGTTGTTGTCTGTCTGATTTTTAGTATTTTTTGTTGTTTTTCCATCCAAAATAATATAACATTTGTGCTTGATCACATTGTAAACTAATTGGTCATTGAGTAGGAATGCGACTGTTGTGTAAGTGTTACAGTGACTCCTCTAAATAAGTAAGCTGTTTCTTGATTTGTTAGTACGAATGACAGATTGTTTTGAATCTGAATTCAAGGCAAGGCCTCATATTGTGAACTTATCAGGTAAATTAATCTGAATTCCTTTTATCTTCTGCAGTGTGGACCAATGTAGAGCCCCGGTCAGTGCCAGTCTTCCCTTGGCATTCATTGGTCCCCTTTCTGGCACCTACCCAATCAGATGCTACTTCTCAGCCAGGAGAGGGCCAGCACCCAGTCAACCACCCTCAAGCAGCCAGTCTGAAGACGGGTAATGTTTATATTAAGACTGACCTAGAAGCTGTAAGGAGGGGGGGGGGGGAAAGGTGTTGTCACCAGTTTCGGGTTATTTTCCTTTGAAACTTCAGCAGCATTTACTGCTTTCTTTGCCCTGAATAATTTGTTGTTTTTCCTCAGAGTGTCAGGGGGTGGCAGCGCTGCCACAGGAGCCTGCAGAGGCACCTCCCACTGTAGAGAGAGGTCCCCCATCAAGGCCTCCCCCTGCTTCAGATGAGCCGCCTCCAGAGAAAGAGAAAGGAGATACAGAGAGGGAGAGGCCTGACAGTGAAACTGAGAGTGATGTGGATGACCCGTAAGAGCAGCTTGCTTTCTTTCTTTCTTTCTTTCTTTCTTTCTTTCTTTCTTTCTTTCTTTCTTTTCACTGTATTGGGATTTTGTGGGTAAATCTGTCAGGCTAAAAGAACACAGAGAAATAGAGGTAGCACAAACCCTCATGTTTTATCTGTTAAAGTGGTTATGTATTTGTCCAAGCCAGCTTTCACAGTAATTTTCTGTGTGGTGCTGTGTACCCACACATACAGTAAGGGAGTGTGATATTTTCTGTATCCTTGCGCTAATTTGGGCAGAAGAGCTCAATGCCAGAACAAAGCAGATGGGAACAAAAGCATTCCATCTCTGGTTTCTATCACTATATGAAAGGCAGTGGCCAGGCTGTCAGACATTGAAATGGATTAGCTATCTGCTGAATCTGCTGCTGTATCTCATGGGAGATGAACTACTTGTGCTCAGTGTCTACATCTCATAGACTCGCAGCCTTAAGGTAAATAATACCTGATGTTAAGTAGAAAATTACCGGGTTTTTAAATATTAGAGATGGAAAGAGAAGAAGTGCTAATGGGCCAGCCTCCATGCGGGTATGGAAATTTAAAGATTATAGACCCAGAGATGTTTTTCTGTCTCCTTTAGCTTCCTTCCAGGAGTCGTACAAGAGCAGCCTCTCTCTACATCACCAGGAAAGAGACGTACTCAGTCGCTCAGTGCACTGCCCAAAGATGGAGACAAGAGCAGCCCTGGAAAGGTGGTGTTTGTCTTTTTTTTTTTTTTATTCACTGCATCCACAAAAACACAATTCTCAGTGTGTCCTTAATTAAGATATGTCACGTAATATCTGACTGTTTTTCTTGCTCACTCTTTCAGAGGGAGAAGGACCACATCAGGCGACCAATGAATGCATTTATGATTTTCAGCAAGCGCCATCGAGCATTGGTTCACCAGCGTCACCCGAACCAGGACAACAGGACAGTCAGCAAGATTCTTGGGGAATGGTGGTACGCTCTAGGACCTAAAGAGAAACAGAAGTACCATGATTTGGCTTTCCAGGTATCCAGATACATACAGAAAGATGTACATAATTTTAGAAAAATGGTTCAGTCGTATATCAGTTTAGATGCATACCTGTCCCTTCTCTTGGTCTCAGGTCAAAGAGGCCCACTTCAAGGCCCACCCAGACTGGAAGTGGTGCAATAAAGACAGAAAGAAGTCCAGCTCTGAAGGTCGTGGGGTACCAGGGAGCAAAGACATCAGAGAGAGGAGCATGTCTGAATCCACAGGTTGGTCAATATGCAGCATACATTTACAGAGATTCTCATATGCCCGTTATTCTTCAAGTCCTTATCAGTGATATTTTTGCCTTGGGATAGAGCCCCATTCTGTCGAGCTGAAGGGTGTCAGTCCAGGACTGGTGGGCGTGTCCGAGAGGACTACAGGAGAGGGCCATGCGAGCCAGCTTACTCGCCCCAGAGCCTTCTCCCAAAGTGCTGTGCACAGCCTGGAGCGGAGTGACAGGGGTAATACGCAAGCCCTTGCAGAACTGGCACAGGTGAGAGAGGAGAACAGCTCATCAACTGAGAACGTTGAATATTGAATGTTGAAGCTTAGTATTTTCTTTTTAAAGAATAAATGAAAGGCAGCCATTACTGCTACCAGTGCAGTCAGAAATTTAAAGATGTGTTTTGTGAATTCATTTTGTATTCCCAGCAATAGAAGATGTTTTCTACTTTTGCTTTCCACAAACATGAAAAAACTGTTTTGGCAGTAGGATGGTGCATTTTCAGTCCCAGACTGGCATCTTGAACACATTTAACACATTGCTACATCAAACCCAAATAAGGTTACAACAAGAAGGTCATCCTAATATGTCTTTTGTCTCAGATGTGTGGGGATGGTGGCAATCAGTTCTCGAGCCATGCCCCTCCTTTGGCACAGTCTCAGCGTGGGGTCAGCGAGGACATGACCAGTGATGAGGAGCGCATGGTCATTTGTGAGGAGGAGGGAGATGATGATGTCATTGGTGAGAAATGAATACTACTGTGCTCATGCAGCCATATTAGATTAGAGCAATTAATGTGTTAGTAAACTGCTTCCAGCAGCACTGAACCACACTGCGTATTGTCATCTTCTGTATGTTTAAAAAAAACAAAACACCCACTCAGTACTAAGAGGTAATGTCAGCAATTAGTTCCTTGTGAAACAGTCACATGTTGTTTAGTCTCTCCTGTTATTGGCCACTTTGACATTTCAGATTTTAAGAAGTGAGAGCAGTTTCAGACATGCCCCAATTATCTGGTTATTTAAACGGTAATTATGAGCAGCTGAGTGTGAAAAACTGTTCACGTCAGCTTCTCGCTTGTAATTACAAGTCTGAAGTTTCAGGTATCACTGACATTAACAATATCCTTGCTAAATGGCTGCAAATGCACATCATCTGGGATTTGCATTAGAAATAAAATAAAAAATAATACAGCGAGTTCAACCTCTTTTGAAAGGGCTTAACTCTGTAACAGCAAAAATGGCTAATTAAAGTTGTCTAACTGGTCTGACTACAAGATTGCAATGCAAGCTGACAACCTTGGATAAAAGGTGTTCTCTGCTTTCTCCCAGCATTACATGAATGCATCACAAGTTTTCCCTGACCTTTTGAGTGGATGTTAAATTTTAAGGAATATCAAGTGTAGCTGGAGTGTGTGCTTCTTTCCGCAGAGGACCCTTATCCCAGCAGCTCCATAGACCTCAAGTGTAAGGAGCGTGTGACTGACAGCGATAGTGAGAACGGTTCGGGTGATGAAAGCGATCGAAAGGTAATGGTATTGATAGCTATCAGTTTAACACACACAGATTTCTTGAAACATTTTAAAGGTGATTATCCTGTGTAACATCTGTATATTTGTCCTTTTCAGAGAGTTTTTGCTCCAGTCATTTGCTCTTCTGCTTCCTCCTCTTCCTCACACCATACTCCTCATGGTAGGAGTGTCTCACTGTCCTCCTACCCCACCACCAAGCGCTATGATGAGGGGAGATCAGGAGGGGGAGCATTTATGGACCACAGGAGGAAGGAAAGAGCAGAGGGAGAGAATAAGGATGCATTTGGAGGGGAGGAAGGTGGAAGTGGGCAAGCCACTTCACTCTCCCTTTCTTCTGGTCAGTCAGTCATGTCCACTTCTCCAGCCGGAGGGCCTCTTCCCTCATCAGTAAGTTCGCTGGGGGCGAACCCACTCCTTAGGGTGGCCTCTACAGTGGTGACCAATGTAATGCGTCCTGTTATCAGCACACCGCTCCCTATCGCCAGCAAACCTAGAGATGGAGCCACTTCATCCAACCCTCACCCTTCCGAAAGGAAGTCTCTGACTCCCCAGCAGCAGCCGCAACTCTTGATTGGTTCAGCTTCAGGAGGCGGGGCCACAGCCACAGGGGGTGGGTACTATTCTTCGTCATCACCCAGTCCAGCTATGGGTCCAGGTGGTGTAGTGACTAATTTGGTGTTAGGAGGGGCTTTGCCTCCCCAACCCTCTATACAGCTTGTAACCCCCTCCCCACAACCCCAGCCATCTCAGCCGCAGGCTCTTCCACCCACTGCTGTTTCAGCTCAGCATAGCCAAACCAACGGGCCCCTGCCTCTGCCCCTGCTTCAGCCCCAGTTCCTTCCTGCTTCCTCCCTGGCACCCCCTGGGAGTAAGGCCATCACTCAAGTCCAGTACATTCTGCCTACCCTACCTGCCAACACCAACCCAAAGAGTCCACCTCAGCAGCTCAGCCAGCCAACCAGTGTCTTCAACCTGCCCACAGCTCCACCGACACATGTGTCCTTGGCCAATGGAAAGCAGCAGGGTACAAGTCCACTGACGGGATACACGTCCAGCCCAGCAGTAGGAGTCGGCCCAGGAACTAGAGGTGAAAGCTCTAACAGGAGACACAGCACTGGAGCTAATAGTCTGTGTTGACTTCTAATGAAATGCTCATTCCCCCTGTTTATCCGCGTTTTCATCAGTGCAAGCACAGTCTCCGGCGCTCCAGGGTAAAATGCTTGTTCCCATGGCAACAGTGCGGACTGCGCCAGCACCTGCCCAGCAGTTTCCGATTGTGGCTCCACCTCTTCCTGTCCAGAATGGAGCTCAGTCCGGAAGCAAGGTCAGCGGTGCTTCACTGATGACGTGTTTTTAAACTGTAGTCATTTTCTTATTAAAGCTTTATCTGAGCAAAGCTGCAAATAAACATTTGTGTTGGTTCTTCTATCTTTATTTTTTTCCCCCCCAGATCATCCATATAGCTCCTATGCCCGTTGTTCAATCTCAGCTGCCTCAGGGTGGAGCAGTACATCCTGCCAGCCCCTTCCCTGTAACAGTGGGCACAGCTGCTGTGGTAGCACCAGGATCAGCCCCCTCCCAGGCTGTTCTAGTGCCACCAGCACCTACAAGGTAGGAGATATCAAACTGCAGTGAGACAGTGAATATGAATATGGGACCAGTAGTTCACCAATAGCACTTGGTGACAGTGGGGAGGAAGGACTCCTCTTTAAAAGAAAGAGACCTATATCAGAAATAGCTCTAAGGAGGGGCGGCACTCTGCTGTAACCAGCTGGGGGTTGGGAAAGTAGATGAAACCAGAAAGAGGAGTGCAGAGATCCCATAAAGAACAAGGAACGAAATAAACACCACTATCACCATGTTGGCACTCTTTAAAAATCATTAAAAAATATTTTTAATTGTGTGCTTGTTTGTAACCTTGTGGTGTCCTATCTTTCTTCTTAATTAGAATCAGTAACAAAATTTCTTTAGGTGCAAAATATAGTAATGTGATTAAAAAGAAAAAAGTTAATGTGTTGAAAACAGAAAATGTTAGTATTTAAAGAACTTATATCATGTCTGCTGCCTTATTATGACAGCTGAGTAATAATAACACATGCACAGCTAATTCCTCCAACTGTTTCTTATGAGAAAGAAAGCATGATCTGTTGAATAGCCCTTTGAGCCAAAATTAAAAGAGGCATAAGAAAAGTGTTTTGTTCACTGAGAACATTGTTGATCTGGCAGTGCAGGGCAACAATAGAAGAAAAAAAAAAACTCATCTGAAAAGCACCGTCGATTTACCCACATTTGCCCCCCTCTTTGGATTTTCTTTCATTCCACTCACTTTAAAAATGAAAATCCAGTAAATGCTTTACCTATAAATTACACAGCATGTGAGCAAGATGAGGAATTACCCGGCAGCTAAATGTTGACCTATCTGTTTCCCATTTTTCATAGCTAACTGGAACAGCTTTAGTGCTGTCAGCCTGTGTTAAACACATTTTAAATTCTAGTTAATAAATGAAGTGAAACTTCCAGTGTGGTTATTGGGGCTGTTTGTCACTACTCACAGTATTTCTAAACTTTCCACTGCTGTTCATAACAGACGTGTTTGAACTGACATAAAGCATTTATATAATGGAGACTGATGTTTGACAGCTTAAAAGCTATTTTCTAACAGATAGATAAACCCAGCAATGCAACACATCACATGTCTGAGAGCAGCTGTAAACAAATGTGCCAGTAAGGCTTGACTCAGCTCTGATTAACAAGCACTCATTTATAAACATATGCCAGCCCTTGTGCACCCTAGTCCCCAGTATCCCTGAGCTGCAGTTGATCTCTGTAATTGTTCACTTATTGGAAGTGTCTTTGCATTAGGGCTGCAACAATTCATCAAGTAACTCGATTACAAAAAAATCTTTGAGGCAAATTCTTGGCTTCGATGCTTCGTTTGCACTCGGTTGTCACCGTGTAAGCGTGAGCGTTTCACCCACATTTGTGACTAAAAATAGACCCGCAGTAGGAATGTATTTAGGAGCACGTGTGAACAAAAAGTATTATAATATTAAGGTCATGCAGCCCCCAGTTTTTCCACAAAAAGACTGATAGTACAACAGCAGCAGTGAAGATGATGCTGTCGTAGTTTAATGTGGAGCTGTCGTCAAGACGCTCAGGTGGCGTAAAAGAAAACAGCATTTGTTACTTTAATCACTGTAAAAACCTTTACTTGGAAAAAGCTGCATGCAAAGCTTTAAACCCACCTGTTCAACAAGCTGCAATGTTTTAGCTGCTCACATCCACCGCCATTTATCTTAGACTACAAGCTATCTGCGTTAGTGCTATAGAAGTTCACATAAAATATGCAGATGAGCTGTTAACCTAATTTAATACATTTAATTTAAATTAGGCAGATTGATAAAGGCTGCAGCTGGCCACTTTCTATCACAGTGATACCTGCAGCAAGCAGGGGCGAATCTAAAGGGGGGTATAGGGTGTACTAAACCCCGTACCTTCCTTTACAGCTTATTTCAAGGCTCTAGTAATGTAAAATATATATAAAAATAAAAACAAAAGTTAAAACAAAATTCAAAAGTTGCTTTTGTTTTTTTGTTTGCATGGGCAAGTGAAACTCTCAGCCACTGACCTGGGGCTGTTAGGTTGAACACTGAATTATTATTGTCACTAATTATCATTAATCATTGATTATTATTGGAACAACCTCCCTCAAAATAGTAGGCAGGCATGCTCTGTGGAGGTTTTTAAAACTAAGTTGAAGACACATTTGTTCACCCTATCTTACATGTCTTAATTTCTATGTCTTTTACTTTTTAAATTCTTACTGTTTTTAACTTGTATTGTGTTTTTACTTGTACTGCTATTTATCCCTTTTTATTTATTCATCTTTTTAGTTTCAAATAGCTGTACAGCACTTTGTTTTAAAGCGCTTTATAAATAAAGTTATTATTATTATTATTAACATCTACACCATCAGAACATCCGTTTTCTGAATTGGGACATGCTGCAGCTCAGCACATGGCAAACAGTTCAGTTCAGAGAACGTTTTTCTTCATTGCAATCACCACATACAAGACTTAAAAACACATACACGTGAACACACAGCAAATGTACCTCATCCAGGAGGTACAATCCTGTCAGAACTCAGTCTGAAGTCTGTTGTTTTTATGTACCTTTTTTTTTTTTTAATTTTTATTGCCAACTGTCCAGGGTGTACCCTGTATCCCCCCCTATGATAGCTGCGATAGCTCCAGATTTCTGTATTTGTTATCTGTCTATTGTTGCATTTTTAATTTTTATTTTAATTTAGCAGTTTAGTTCTGTGGATGGGTGTTTAATTCAGTTAAACTATTAAAATTTGTAATTTCTAAAGTGTAAACCAATAAGCAATCTCATTAATAAGGCAAAAGTATTTCTTATCCGATAACTTACTTAATTGATAAGATACTCGATTAACAAAGAAATCAATAGCTGCAGCCGTATTTTGCAGGCTTTCTGCATATGACAGATGTGCTGTATATATATACACATAAATACTTAGAGGGAACACGTTGATCCTCCCTTTACAGGTTTGCTGCTGTGCTTTCTTTGATGCAACATTAAAATGGAGAAGGCAAGCCATGCGTGCAGCTTCATTCACAATCTGTAGTAAACATCAGTTAACCAGCGATAATTCCCTGAAATCATTTTGAGCTTAAAGACATGCTCTGTCTCCGTGTGCACTCAATTTGGTTACTTCCAAAATAGAAGTTAATCAGAAGGAGTGTTTTTACATGACGATTTTGCCCACTGGCTAGATAATAAAAGGTTTATTCAACAGTTTTAGACCAAATGAAATACTTTCTAAATGGGCCAGTTTATGCCTTCCAAGGTTTTAAAAAAAGGCACTTTAATTCCAAACAGGCTTTTACTGCAGTTAATGGGGAAATAAAACTCTCTGAGTAATCACCGACAATATTATAAGTTAACAGCTGAGTTATTAAAAAACAATATGCTATCTTTTCCTTGCAGCATATAAGCTGAAGCTGTGTAGCTTCTCCATATTTCCTGTAACACAGTGAGCAGACAACACGAGAAACCGAAATTCCAGTAGGGGTGCAGCTGTAACACTACAGCTCTATTCTGGATATGTTAGTCATGCTGCTGGTGGCCCAAGTTGCCTCTGCCTGCCACCCCCACACTACCTCTCATCTCCTCTCTCACACACACACACACACACACACACACACACACACACACACACACGCAGCACTAGTTATCTAGTGCTACTTGCTGTGATGTACACTCACCAACTGACCCTCACTGCAGCACTTCTCTTTTTGTCTTCCTCTTTCCTTCCAATCGTGTCTCTGTTCCCTGCACTCTCAGTCTGCCTCATTATTCTACTGTAACATGGGCTGTCGCTGCCTCTGCACCCTTCCTGACATTTCTTATTACAATAAATGTCATCCTCCTTCCGCCTGCTTCTTCTTCTTGCCTTCTTCTTCTGTTGTTGTTTTTTTCATTTTATAATAATCACCTCACCTGTATCTGTACCTCCTGTCCAGGATCACCTACGTCCAGTCCACTCCAGGGGTACCATCCACCCTGCCTCTAGTCTCCAATGCAACAGCCTCCTCCCCTTCGCAGCAAGCTCTGCCAGTTCCTGGGTCTGCATACGTACCCGCGCCCCTTGCAACTCTTGGGTTCACAGCCATTGCCCCGCCTGGACAGACGCTTGTACAGCCGCTGATTGCAGGTCAGAGCCGTGGAAAAAATAATCCAAAGATCCTGGGTTGTTTTTTTTGTTTTGTTTTTAATACAGCAATTCTGTATTTTGAATACATCATACTGTGTGGGTCACATATGGCCCTCTGAATAATGTTGATGTAACAATGCCAGCATCAAAGTGCATTGATGACTGATGACCTTTTCTGCTAGCTGAAACATACACTAACCCTGCATTCATGTGCTCTTTGGATGGTCCTGAGTTCAAAATATCTGCTTTAAGTAAAACATTGATAGCTTCTTCGTGTTTAGAATTATTTTATTATAGGCTTTTAGGCTAATAAATAACGAATCTAGGTCACTCTACGAGGAGGGCAACAAATCGTTAAAAACTGTCACATGACAAAGTAAATTCAAGCCTAAAAATTAATTTACTATGCATGAGTTTTTATCATTGTTAAACAAATTCTTCTAATGTTCACTTTACATGGTGGATATGATGTTTTTGAGGATGAGATCAACAACTCAACTTTCCCTGACTTCCCAAGTTGCTTTTTCATCTTGGTTTAGCATTCATTTGAATTTTTAGCAGTAACACTACACTAAAATTACAAAACACAGGTTGTTACTGGTCGATGGCACACTTCGTTACACAACAGTGTCAAAGACGTTGAGATAAGCTGGAGGACAAACCTTTTTGTAAACATGATTTACTACAAAACCATTTGTAAAGCTAGTTTTTGGTGAAGAGGAGCGCTGACAGAACGTCCTGCGTTCAGGGTTAGAGGACCTGCAGGGGAGAGCTGCACAGCCGGGAAGCAGCATGATCAAAGCACCTGGAAATGCAAAGAGCAACACAGCAGAGATGTAGAGGAAAAGAGGGTCTCGGCTAAGATCTTACATCAGCTGGCCGAAGCTGTTACGGTGTTGGGGTATATGGTGTCAGCTGTGGGGGGAAAATGGATGATTTTGTGCCCTCATGAAAGCTCATGTTAATAGTCTGAATTGGGGGATGTTTCTTTCCGTTTAAATGTGGTGCTCCTGCCTCCACATGTAGGCAAGGTAGCCCCTCACTCTGACCCAGAAAACAGGTTTTCCAATGCTCTTAGCTAATATATGAAATCTACTAGACTATTATGTCTCTGAGTATTTCCATGAGCTTATACAGTTACAGGCCACAGTGAGCAAAGTTCACAAACTTGTTTAACTCTTGGCCCAAGTTGTAAATTCAGTCTATTTATAGAGCACAGGGTTCAACAGCTTTTACTATCAAGAGCCAGTTTGGACCCGAAGACAAAAATGAAAGTAAATATAACTTAATGTGGTGTAAAAATAAGAGATAACAAAGGTGACACAGCATTTTAAGTATACATTAACATTACTAAATGTCCACGGGTCATTTTTGTCCTCTAAAGAAATCTTTTGCTATCAAAAATGTATTTGTTATTCATCAAATGGGCTGAAAATAACAGAAGTTATTCATTACTATACTATGAATGATTGGAATAAGTTTCAAGTAATTTGATTTATTTATGTGGTTTTTATTGAATTTTATAACGTTGTCTGCCCTCGTGGACAAAAATGACCCCAAAGTACAAAGTGTTGCAAAGAGCCGTATTTTCACACCATACTGTTTTCAAACATCTTTGATCTTGGATCACTGATGTGTGGGGTCAAGCACTGGTCATAACAACCACAACAGGCAGCACAATGAGGAGGCAGGTGCTCTATATTCAATTAAATTTTATTTATACAGCGCCAAATCACAACAACAGCCGCATCAAAGTGTTTCGTATTGTAAGGTAGACTCTACAATAATACATACACAGAAAGTATCCTCAAAAGCCTCCATTGCACTGGAGATTTGCATACTTTGATGAGCATACTTTTTTTTACCATGTTGTGCAAAGCAATGACCAGTAGGACAAAGCACATATTGTCCTCTAGTATAATGAGGAGGGAGAATCAATGTTCAGGAAGATCCAGGGTTAGAAGATATAGAAAATATTGTCAATATTTAGAGCACATGCTACCCTTTCTCTGAAAAAGCACATCAGCCACCTGCAGAAGTGGAAGAAGGCTATGAAGTGAAGAAAAGTGATGAAGAATCTGAACTATGTTCAAGTAGGTTCTCAGGCATCCAGGACATGGTAGTCTGAGGAGCTTGGAGAGAAAGTGACTGGGCTTCTTGAAGTTTCTTGAATTTTCAGAATGTGAAACTGAAATAGAAGATGTGTCAGAGGACTACACATCATCCATTTCAATTATGATGAAGACAAAGAATCAAGCAGGAAAGAGGAATCAGCTGAGACAGAGGAATATTTGCAGTAACGTGAGGAAACACTGATCTGGTCTTCTAACCTTCCCAGTGACAGACGATGCATGACTCTCTCATGTGCCTCAGAGAAAGATGATCTACCACAGTCCAAGCACATGTGCCAGGTCCCATACTCCTTCAGTGGCTTTTCTACTCGAGTACTGAAAGCATTATACACAGTGTATTCTGCTTGTATTCTGCTTTTTAACGTTCACATGCCAATGGATGCATCAGAGACCAAGTTGGGGTTCAGTAACTTGCCCAAGGACACCTTGGTAAGAACTCCAGACTAGAGCACACAGAGATTGAACCAACAACCATCCAATTAGCAGATGACCTGCTCTACAGCCAACTCAATGATGAACAAGGAGGGACAACAAGAGAGGAAGAAAAATGGACCGAATGCAGCTGTAGGCATATGTGGGTGTGTTGATTCTTACTGCCGCGCATCCAGTAGAGTCGCTACGGCCAGTTTATGACATCCTGAGTCTGGTAGAGAAGTTTTCATGCTGACACAAGATTAATCATAGAAGCACAAAAAGGACATCATTTCTTGATAAAGACACAATAGATGATCGTCGTTCATGACACAAACGTGCTCCCATTTGAGGTGTATGATGTGTGTTGGTGTTGACTTGACTTGAAACACAAGTGGGTGTTCCTCCTGCTGTGATGTAAGATCCTGGTACTGATGTGACTGTATGAGCACCAAGTCCCCTTCAGAGGACTCTGTCCCCTCCAACAGAACATCCAAGTAAACCAGGGAACTTTGAGACAAAAACATGGGCAGCATGTGATGCAGGTCCAGCTGTACATGGAACATGCTCGTGTGCGATGGCAAACCGTCTGTCCTGCAGTCAGGACACGAGTTGTCCCTAACATTGCAGGTTTCCAAAAGAAAACAATCACCTGTAACAGCTTGTTTACTGTATATGACCCTTGGCCTGCAACTGCAGAAAGAATGCTGTCCATGATGGGACCAGTGCAGAGGAATAAACCTGAGCTTCCTCCTGCACTTGGGTCAAATATGGACACGCCTTTGTCCTCATGAAAGTTTGCCTTCACTCAGACTCATGCCCTCCTACCATGCCAAAATATAGAAAACTGTCAGGCAATGAGTTGGAATAAAGTTGAATAAAACCTTGAAACACAGAGATGGATGATATTTTATACTTGTTGCTTCAAAGCAAACGGGGTCATTTTTGAGCCCTGAGGACCACAGGTGTGATTATGTGCTGCCATTTAAAATTTATAGATGGTTCAAAAAAAGAATTCTCACTAAAGTTCAACATACAGCACTCTGTATGTTGAACTTTAGTGAGAATTCTTTTTTAAATTTTTTTAAAAAAAATTTTTAAATATTTAATTTAATTAAATATTTAATTTTCTTGTTTTATTTTCGCTAAAAAACAGGGTGTATTTTTTGTAAACAAGGTCTGGTGGCCCTAAAATGTAAAATGTTGGGTAAATTATGTGTTAATGTGTTGGTCTTAAGTAAAACTAAGGTGTAACACTGAATTGATTGACAATTTATACTTTATACTTTAAAAAAACAGTCAAATGAAGTGGGGACATTTTTGACCCCTGAGGACCACCAGTGTGATTATTTGCTGCCATTAAAAAAATTTAAATGGTTCAAAAAAAACTTTCTCACTAAAGTTCAACATACAGCACTCTCTAGTTATTCAGATAGTCAAAATTATCTAAACAATTAAATATTTAATTGTCTTGTTTTATTTTCGCTAAAAAACAGGGTTTATTTTTTTGTAAAGAAGGTCTGGTGGCCCTAAAATGTAAAATGTTGAGTAAATTTTGTGTTAATGTGTTGGTCTTAAGTAAAACTAAGGTGTAACACTGAATTGATTGACAATTTATACTTTTTACTTTAAAAAACAGTCAAATGAAGTGGAGACACTTTTGACCCCTGATGACACGCATTGTATGCAAATCGGGAGGACATCACAAGGGCTAATAAGGGTAAATCTTTTACCACTCGTTAGTTCTCTGCAGTGGGCTGTTTATGATTATTCAGTCCGTTAACAATCCCTTTTCATTACAATAATAAATGTTTTTGATTCATTTAGACCACCATTGGGGGGAAAAAAGACAAATGATTTACTTTTTAAACTTTTAGCACCAACAAAATGGAACAGTTGTCAAGTGGAAATGTCCAGTAGCTATGAAGACACACAGGCCATTTTGAATCCTACCTGTGTTTGTACAAATGCTTAAGTTTAGCCTGTTTTGATAACAAATGAAGCTTAAAAAAAGGCCTGTTCCCATTTTAACTAAACTAAACCTTACCTAATCAAAAACAGCCATTTTATAGGCTAAAGTTCAGCTGTAGAAATCCATGTCCATGCACTCTTCCATTCCCCATTTTCCTCTCTGACTTTTCATTTTTGGATTTGTAGTACACAACATACTTGCGTTTATATAGTAGTTTTCTAGTCTTATTAGCCACTCGAGCACTTTAGACTAAAATTCACATTATAAAGCTTTTTCACTCTGTACACTTTTATCATAGCCAGTTAGAGTCACCACTTAACCTAACATGTATGTGTGTAGACTGTGGGAGGAAGCCAGAGGCAAAGGGAAAACATGCAAAGTGCACACAGAAAGCACATTTGACAGAGATGAAAAATCTTAATGCAGAACTACATCTCTCAGCTCTTACGAGATATCATATGATTACTTCTTTTTTTTTTTTTGTGGCCTTGAAGAGTTGCAGAGTAAGAGAGCGGATATCTCTCTTGGTATTAGATGTACTGAAGTGCTGGGAAAAGACTAAGCTTGACCTCTTCACCACCTATATATGCATATATAGTAAAAATAAGCCTCTGCATAATTGAATATTGTATACTTCCATTTCATACTCGGTTGATTAAACAACACATGGATATTGTTTGCTTCCCGGTGTCTCTTTTCAGTAGTAACCTTCATCTGCGGTAAAACTTTTTCCAGCATTTATTTAGTGCATGGTACTGTGGGAGAGTGGATTCCATCGACTCCATTGAACCGGTGATTTTTTTATTTTCTTAGGCCAATTTATAAATCACTACTTTATAGAGCTATTGCCAAAATTAAGTCTGATTTTTAACTATTTTTTATTAACTTGTTAAAAAAATACATGCAACAAACCACAAGAGTCTATAAATAAAGTTATCATTTTCATTTAGGTTAAATGGCCTTTGAATTAAAACACAAATTTTATAATTTAGTCCAAAGCATATATGCATTAAGTAATTTCAGTCATCCATAAATGAAGTGAGTCAGTGTTAATTATGTGTAAATAACCTCATCAGTTACACCCTCAGCCTTGCAGAGCAGCAGAGAAATATACATTAACTTATGAGTAGTTTTGAGTAAAGTAAGCATTAATGCTGTTAAACCTGGGCTAATCCAGTTTGTACATTTTATTTATTCTCATATGACATGAAGGGAATACATGAACAAAAAGTACTGTTAGCAGTGTTAGCTTGTATTTTTGCCTTTAATATTTGCATTTCTATTTTGCTTAAATACATAAACAAACATATCTCAGTAAAATCTTGGTTCATCGAGTCCAGGTGGAAATCTGGATTGATAGTTGTCAATAAAGACTGTAATTTGTCAGATTATTGAGAGAAGAGAAGGAATAGGTATTCATCGTGTTGAAAATGTCGCAGATCATCATAGCAATGTGGAAAATTATGAGGTTATTTTTGCCCTCTTGGTTTCCTGTCTCCTTCATCCAGGTCAACCACCACTCCTGGCCACAGCTCAGTCTCCACAGCCCTCCACCTCAGCCCCTGCTTCAGGCTCCGGGGGCCAGATAGTAACTGCCATCTACCCTCCTTCACCTAGCGTCACCATGGCAACAGGGGTGGTCTCCATGGCAGCAGTACCCCCCAGCGTGGTCTACTCTGTCTCCAGCCCGTCGAGCGCTTCTCCCCACATCCTGCCCAAACACACAGCAACCCCCTCCATCATCACGCACCCACATCCGGACAGACAGACTGACAGGCACCTGCCTCCGGACAGACCTGCGGATCGACAAACTGACAGGCAGACGGAGAGGCAGGCAGAACTGCTGACACATTCGGAAAGACAGCTTGAGAGGCAGACGCAGCCCTCCAGCAGCTCAGCGGCGCCTCCCAGTGGCTCTGCTGGCTCCATAAGGCCCTGCAGTCCTTCGCTTCAGATCCAAACACCCGGTACAACTGCACCCACTGTTTTTTAACCTGCCACTAAAGTTCATTGCTTGAATGAGTGAGCGAATACTTTCATTCATAAGTATTTTTATTTCTTTTCTTTTTTACAGGAAGCACACCAGGCACACCCAAACTCACCCTGCTTCCAGTCAGGGTCCCACAGAAAGTGAAGGCAACAGTGGCCACCATTCCCGTAGGCAGCTATGAAGGAGGAGGCCGAGGGAAGGAGAGAGAGCGTGACAAAGACAAGGAGCGAGAGCGGGAGCGAGAGCGGGAGCGAGAAAAGGAGAGGGAAAGGGAAGCTGCAGCCAACAGTCATTTTGCCTTTGATCTTGAACCGCCGGGGCAGACGGCGTCTCCATCAGCACATCCCACAGAGGAACCAGCATCCTCACTGGAGGGCTCCAGTGCTGGAGACTCCTCTGACTCAAGAAACAGGGAAAGCACAACCGCCAAAGAGGTGAGGGAGCATCACATTCTGGCTTTTACTTCAAACACTACCAGAATAAAGTACTGAGCCGTAGTGCACGTGTAGTGCCTCTGTGTTCTTGAATAAAATGCCTGTATTGAATTTCCTGTGCAGGCTGGGTGGAAGGAGTCCCTCCCCTCCTCTCCTCTCCCTCCTCCATCAGCCACAGAGCCCGCCCTGCCACCTCCACAGACTGACAAAGAATGTCCCACACCCAAAAAGGTCAAAGCCCGCCCACCACCTCTGAAGAAGACCTTTGACTCTGTTGACAAGTGAGTTAATGCCTCTGTAAACCTCTGTGTTTGAATTATTGATGGACGGTGTATATATACTGTGTATTCTGTCTTTGTGTGTGTGTTGGACTGGAAGGGTGTTGTCAGAGGTGTACTTTGAGGAACGATTTGCCGAGCTGCCAGAGTTTCGACCCGAGGAGGTTTTGCCGTCACCGACTCTGCAGAGCCTGGCCACCTCACCTCGTGCCATTCTGGGGAGCTATCGCCGCAAGAGGAAGAACTCAACAGGTCACACAAAGCACTTTGGGATACTTTGAGGCTGGTGTCTGTAGAGCAGTTTCTTTGGCTTTCTGCTGATAATTCCTGGACTTCAATAGTGCATTATAATTTTTACTTTAACATCTAAACTGTTGAAAATAATGCTCATTTTATTTATATCTCTCATTGTGTTTGCTTGGATTTAAATTTGTCTCCCTTCTGCTTCTAGATTTAGACTCTGCTACAGACGAGCAAATCTCCCCAAAGAGGAAGAGTCGGCGGCGTTCCAGCTGTAGCTCCGAGCCCAGCACGCCTAAAAGTGCCGCTAAATGCGAGGGGGACATCTTCACCTTTGACAGAGCAGGTAGAGCACACAGAACAGCAAGGACAAGATGCAATATTCTCATATACTTAAAGTGGACCTGTCACTTCCAGCTTTGCATGATTCACAGTTCAGAATTAGTGCAGACTAAAACAAGCTGATTTAGCTCCTCCCACTTAAGCCAGTTTTCTTCTCATTGGCTGCCTGTCACACACAGATCAGAGCAGGTGGGGCTCCTGTGATCACAGGCAGAAATTAGATCTCTGTTCTCAGTAACATCATAAAGACAGGAAATTAGAAAGACTGTCTATACCTATGGCCTTTATAGCAGTACGAAGCCTGAGCTTTAGGTTCACAAGGTTCAGTAATCTCTACAGTTCGATCATACCGTTGTCCTCCTTGGTGATAGCTGGTAGCTAACACCATCGTTACTGGGGTGAACAGGAAGTAGGTTAAAGTACCCTTTTAAAGAATCGTTGTTCACATTCTGTAATGCCTTAAAAAAATTACATTTAAAAATCAATTCAACTCTTATCAGGATCATAAAAAATAATCTATTTTAATGCATTAATGGGGAAATTAGCTAAAAATCAATGGTAGGCTATTGCTGATCACACTGAATATTATCCCTAATTTTTTACACGCTAACCTCATTATTTTAAACTTGCCTGTTTTTAATATGAACATGCACTATTGTAACAGTGGTATGTACAAGACAGTTAAGCATGATACTGTAGGTCTCCTTTAATGTTAATAGTTCATAGTGAGCTGTGATGCCTGTCTTGATGTAGAAATGTAACGAGAGGGTTAAGGATTAATGAAGAGCTTGTTTTTAGGTGGGGATTTTTATCTTTTGTGTATTGATGACCTCCTTTTTAAATTCATTTAATTCGTTATTATTCAATGTCACTGTGATGTTAAAATTAATTCAAATTCCTCTCAGGGATCTAATGGTTTATAATCTCCAGCTTCTTTCCCAGCACCAGATGGAGAAGACATCTTGACTGAACTGGAGTTTGATAAGGTGCCGTACACTTCCCTGCGCCGAACGCTGGACCAGAGGAGAGCACTGGTCATGCAGCTGTTCCAGGAGCAGGGCTTCTTCCCATCAGGTAAGACGCACCCACCAACCTTTCTCTCTCTCACACACACAGTCACAGATTTCTGGTTCTTCATTCTGGTTGTAACTTCCTGGTGATTTCATCTTTTGTCTACAGCTCAGGCCACTGCAGCCTTCCAGACGAGATACTCAGATATATTCCCCACCAAGGTGTGTCTGCAGCTGAAGATCAGGGAGGTGCGGCAGAAGATCATGCAGACAGCTGCTCCTTCCGACATCTCTATTTTAGGCGGCTCAGACTCAGCCGGCTCCATCGCTGGACCTTCTGGGTCTCAGTCAGGGGAAGGATCTTTGAGAGCGGGTGGAGACCCACAGGATGAAGACATGGAACACGGGACAGAAGCGAGCCCGGAGGATCCTCGTGATTCACATGATTCTTCTAGATGAGGGGAGCCGGCGAGTTCAATTGACCCAACCGGTGTCTGTGTGCCACCTCCCCCTATGCACTTTTCCTTATCAATAGTCTCCACTCTGCTCTTGCCAGATCACGATTTCTTCCCATCATCGGCATTCGAATTCTGAGAGTGAGAGACATTTGTATGCAATGTCGGGACCTATTTTTTTTAATAATCTGTGACCATTGTACCAAAAAATAAACAAAAAATTTAAAAAGAACATCTTAAAAACCAGTGGCACAAAAACCACCACACATACACCCTGGAAAACTTTGAATTCTCACACTTGAATTAGCACTCTGTATTAACCCACCTTGGAGAAAGCTCCCATTGATGCCAGTAAACGAAGGACCATTGTGTACAGCTGCACTCATTTGCCTTGAAGAAGAAAGTCTTCCCGTTTTGGAGGGAGAAACACGCTCAACCCTTTCTGAGACAGTGAAAAGCGGGCGGTTTTAAGAGAAGACGTCGTAGGGTTTGATATTTGTTTTGTTTTTAATAGTTTTAGAGGAGTAAAAGCAGTTCAGTACCTGCTCGAGGAACAAACCTGTACCTAGTGACTAACTGTTGTGAGCTCGTCTTTGTTTTTCTGCTGACATTCGGGGGCTGGGCCCTCAACAGCCAGAATTGATTTGAATTTGACAAGTTGTTGCAGTGGACCTGGAAAAGTTCTTGTGGGGGGGGGGGTCCACTCATATGTAGACCTTCAGGAGAGGCCTACTGGGAGTGACTGAAAAACTGACTGAAATTTAAGTGGACTTCTGGCAGTGCCATCATTCCTGCAGTTACCTGACTGGCCTCCTCCCTCCTCGCGACTGACCCTAGCACATGCCAGCGGGTAGGGACGAGCATTCCTGTGCCTCTCATTCGCTAGCCATTGAAGGAAGGAATGTCAGAGTCATCGGGCACATCCAGGCTCTTACTCGTAGGACCTCGATCCTCTGTTGCCAAGCAGTTTTATTACCGTTTTGTTTTGGGGGTTTTTTTTTTTAAAGTAATTTGATTTGTATTTAACATTGTCATATTCACTTTGTTGTTGTACTATTCCTATGGTTACTATTATTATTATTATTATTATTACTACTACTACTCATATCATTGCAGTGAATCCCTGTCCTTAGTTCTTTTTATCATTGCGGGCAGATGTTTCCTTTCTTTCTGTTTTTTTGTTTTTATATACTTTTGGAGGCAGGTGAGAGATGCTGCTCCACACCTGTACAGTTCCTCCGTTGTAGTCTTCCCTTGGCTGGCGTCTCACCTCAGCAAGGACCTGCGGTGCAGTTAATCTTTTTTCTTTTATTCTTTTATTATTCGTTTTAACAGAGACAGACCTGACGTGGACCTTTATATTCATTCAGCAGTAATAAGCCGTATGGTTTTTAGACAACCCACACCCACCCCTCCAGCAATGCCTCTCTGTCCCTCGATAAGTTTGACTCTATAGCCTCAACGTACATCTCCTTCCTCCACCCCTTTCCTCCCCTCCTTCCTCCCTTTGTCACTTTATTGCTCTTTCTAGACCTCCCTTTTTTAGGCCGGGCGGAGAGAAACCCGGGGGAAGTGACGGGAGGGTGACAAATCAAAGAGCGCTGGGTGGATATAATACTGGTTGTGTCTTTGTGCAAGACTTGGTTGTGTTGTAAATAATTACTGTAGAGTCAGTAGACTCGTTATATTATTGATAAGGAAAACTGTCATTGAACATAAGTTGACTTTTAAGGCACCATTACTGAAGGTAAAACACATGAAATGGGAAAAAAAGCAACTATAATAAATATGGCTATTAATGTTTTTGTGTTTTACTCCTTGTTTTGCTGTTCCAGTATGCAGGAGAGGAATTTATATAAATTAAGTTTGTATCTGTATCTTTCAGTATGCAAATAAAAATAGGTGTTCAATTAAAGTGATTTTATTGCTGGCATTGTGAAAAGTGGGGTTTTATGGACGATAGATCAGTGGCAGATTAAAGGAAAAACTCAAAGGCACAGTTTTAAGACCATAAACCTTTTTTTCAGCAGGGTTTAAGACTGGGTGTAAACTGTCTGGGAACCAAACATGGTGAGGTGCTGGATGACCTTATACCTTTAGCAGGACAACAGTGCTGCTTAGGATGGAGCTTCAAAGTCTCAAACTCCACAGGAGGGATGGAGCGCCAGATTTGCAACATATATTCCCTCATTTGTTGTTTTTATCATGGAAGTGTTCAAATCAGTCATCTTTAAGGTTTTCCTGCACAGAGTAAGGATTCAGGCGAGGTGGTTTGAACTTCTAACTCCCTAACTATGTGATGATATTCATTTTCCAAGTGGGAGAAGGCTCTGGGCTAGATCCAGGACATGCTGGCGAGTTTTTAAGTGCTGTCAAACTCTCTGAGCACCAAGCTTCTCCTTCATACCTTTCCTTGACCTTATTTGTCATCGAGATTGAGCTGGAGGAGGTGGCTGGGGAGAGGGAGGTGTAGGTATCCCTAATTAGACTGTTCCCGCTGTGACAGGACCTGGATAACCATCAGAAGATGAATGAATGAATGAATGAATGGGGAGAAAAAATGTTGCAGCCAGAGCCACAGGAAAACCAGCAGAGTTGTAATAAAGTAAATGTTTTTAAACCTGTTTATTTGAGAATATTCCACTTTTTTTTGTCAGATTGCTGTTGAACGCAACTCATGCAAAGACACCTCAGCCTGTTTCATTGCAGGTTATTATGAACAACTTCAGAGATCCAAAACATGTCAGTGAAAAACCCAAATCAGAGCCACGAGATCTCCTGGCTGTCCACGCTCTATTTGCTCTTAAATTTCTCCCACCAACGATGTGAGAAGAGCGGGCGAGGTGAAGGGGATTTCCCTAAAATATGTGTGCCACAATGGCATCGTAAACTTTTGTTATGACCCAACTACCGCTGTACTTATGATGTACTTTATATTTTAGGGGTACTTTTAATTGCACATTTGATCATCTTAAAAATAAATAATGGACTGGCTGTTTGAAGAGACCACCTCCCATCGTGGTTTGTAAATTCCATTTCCCTTGTTCTGGGTCACAGGCAGGAGGACGGAGAAGAGGAGTCGCAGATTAGAAAAATGGGGAATGTGATGAACACTTATGATCTTAAAAAAAAGATTTATTAACAAGCTGACCAAACATTTAAACAGAGGAAAACAAAATCACATCCAAATGATGAAATATACCATTAATAATACAAATACGATCTGTGGCACAACCAGTAGTCCTTATTCATCACCAACAGCAAATCCTTTATTTCAGTGAACATCGTTTCATTAGATTTTAATGCCGAGCCATCTCAGAGGTCACTAAAAGAGGGGAGGAGGCGTACTTTGGTCTGTTTGCCAAAACTATTTCATCTCTTGTTTAAGCACTCTTATCTAGTCGTTCATTAGCTGGTTTCAGTACTCAAGTCTCCTCCTCACAGTAGTCGATTAGTCTTTAAGTCACAATTAGCACTCGTGAAAGCTTTTAAAGGTAAACTTATTTTTTGGTGATTCAGAGGAGCTGCAGTCCGTCCACGGCGACCGTGTCCATGGCGAGTCCGTTCTCCAAAGCTGTGTGATAAATCTCCAGGGCCTGCTCCAGGGGCAGCACTGCTCCCTCGCTGGTCTCAATGATGGCGATCGTCTCCCCGAATTCATTACACATGATGGTTGGTGCCTGTGAGGAGGGAAATTTGAAATATCAATATAGACTGACCTCAACATGTGAACCTTTACCTGTGTTAAAAAGCATAAAAACAGGCCTCATCTAAACCAGATTAAAATTTAAGATTAAAACAGATTAAAAAGGGGGGAAATCATCTCTTACCTGCTGTAGATCAGAGGACTGGATCTGGATGACCTGAGGCTGCCCGTTGGATACTTCCACGGCCGAAGCGTCCACCACGGCCACGGCAGAACTGACCTCCAGGGCGGCTTGAGCAGCGGCCTCCTCGTCCAGCCTCTGCTGCCTCACGTGGGTCTTTTTGTGGTTCCTCAGGTTAGAGAAGGTCTTGAAGGCTTTGCCACACAGGGGGCACACGTGCGGCCGCTCGCCTGTGTGCGTTCGACGGTGCTCTGCCAGGTGCATGCTCTGGATGAAACCCTTTCCGCAGATCTCGCAGCGGAACGGCCTTTCACCCGAATGCGTGCGCAGGTGTTCTCGCAGGTGCGTGTTCTGACGGAAGCGCTTTCCGCACACTTGGCAGGGGAACGGACGTTCACCTGTGTGGACCCGCTGGTGAAGCGCCACTCCGGAGGACGACACAAACAGTTTGCCACAGAGGGGACACTGGTGAGCTTTGGGCCTCTTCCCCGGGGTGCACCGTGGCCGCCCAGGCCCCAAGGTGAAGTGGCTCAGCCTGTGAAGTCGTAGATTGGCGGGAGAATTGAGCTTCTTCCCACAAACGTTGCAATCCAGGCTCCCTCTCACATGGCTGGATGAATCCCCGGACTCGGACGTTGAGGTGGAGGGCTCCGAGGTCAGATCTTTCCCTGCATCTGCTTGGCTGCCATTCTCTTTGCCCTCCTCTGACTCTTTAGCTGCCTGGACCAGCCCGGGGTGCTCCTGCAGGCAGTGGCTTTCTCGCTGCCTATTGGTCAGGAAGCCAGCCTCACAGTGAAAACAGGGAAAAGGCGCTGGAGATCCCGGATGCTGTGTGAAGCGATGTGCTGCCAACTTAGTGGGCCAGCGGAAAGTGGCGGGACAGTCTGGGCAGCTCAGCGTGGCTGCGCTCGAGTGAAGCAGGCTGTGCTGACGGAGGTTAGACGACTGCGAGAAGGAGCGGTGGCAGACGTCGCAGCGGTACGGCCGCACGCCCGAGTGGATGAGGTTGTGCCTCGTCAGGTTGGCAAGAGATGAGAAGGTTTTGCCGCAGTCCGAGCACTGGAAGGGCCTCTCGCCGGTATGCGTGCGTATGTGGTTTCGCACGTGGATCTGCTTCTTAAAAGACTTTCCACACATGCCGCACACAAAGCTGCGCTCGGGAACGTGGGATTTGCGTCGGTGTTGTACGAGCTGCAGTTGCGAGGTGAATGTTTTAGGGCACGAACGACAGGAAAAGGACCCCTTTTCCGATGGTGTAGCCGAGGCAACGTCTGCTTCGTCCGTGGGGCTACAGGACACCGCCACACCCGCGTCACCCCCGGCAGCAGGCTCTGTAGCGGAGCCATCTTTCACCTGCTGCACATCATCAAGTTTTTCTTCACATGGCTCAGACACCTCCATGCTGTTTTCCCCCACCTTCTTCTCATCTTCACGTCTTTCTGCTTTGCTCTGAGGGCTTTGTCTAGTATCTCCCAATTTTACCGTGTCTTCCTCGGTGAGAGGAGCCAGCAGGTCTATTTTTGCCTCATCATTGGGGAAATACTTCTTCATTCTTGCTCTTTGTAGGATGGCAAGAGCAGAGGCAGACGCTCGTCTCGGAGCCGAGACCTAGAGAAGACAACAGGCACGCGTCAGATTGAAAAGTTGTTTTAACTTGGAAGTTTGTGGAGACAATAGGAAGGTGGTGTGCTGATTTTACTACCGCAGGGACAGGGATGGATGCTCCAGATGTGTCACGGTTGAGGTGGATTCGACGGTGGTAGAGATACTTGGTCATGTTAGTGAAGGTTTTATTGCAGAAATTACACTTATGAAGGGGGTCTGCAGTGTGGGACTTCCTACAAGAAATCAGGAGAAGGAGATAGAAATAACTAGATCTTAAAAAGTGTCTGGTCTCTTTCCAGAAATCATGAAAATAAACAAATAAATACACAAACCTTTGTGTTAGTTCCATGTAGGAACCATTTCCTTTCTACTATTTGCTTCTACCAACTAAAGAAATGAAGAGCGAGTTGAAGAAGACATCACTAACGCTTAGATCCTGTCACAAGCGTGAGGCTCTAGTCACAAGGTCATGAATGCTGTCTTTGTATAGACACAAAGTACTTCTACACAAAGCTCCCAGTTTTTTAAAGAGCAGTTAACCAATAAATGATCATCTTCAGAGAAATGGTTTATTCAAACTCATCTCAGTACAGAAACAATGTTAGTGAAGGTTACAAATGATCATCTTGACAGTGGACTCATCTCTGAGCTTGTCCTGCTAGACCTAAGTGCAGTGTTCGATACTGTTGACCATAATATTTTATTACAGAGATTAGATCGTGCTGATAAGATTTCAATTTGTTCATGTAAATTGGCAGTCCTCCTCAACAACTGAGATTAATTATGGAGATCCAGAGGGTTCAGTGCTAGGTCCAATTTTATTAACATACATCCTTCCCTTGGGCAGTACTATTAGAAGGCATAGATAGCCAGCTTTAACTTATTTTTCATGGATAGATAAACTGCAGGAATGTCTCAAAGACGTAAAGACCTGGCTGACGTCTAATCTCCTGCTTCTAAATTCAGATAAAACTGAGGTTATCGTACTTGGCCTTCTCTTGGCCCCCAATAACACTGAAGAATGTTGCATTTATTCTTGACCAAACAAATATGCAGCACTGCTTTCTTCCATTTGTACAATATCTCTAAAGTTACAAATATCCTGTCTCAGAATGGTGCTCAAAAATGAGTTCACGCATTTATTACTTTCAGGCTGGACTACTGTAATTCTTTATTATCAGGATGTCCAAAAAACTCCCTGAAAAGCCTTCAGCTAATCCAAAATGCTGCAGTGAGAGTACTGACAAGGACTAGAAAGAGAGAGCATATTTCTCCCCTACTGGCTTCTCTTCATTGGCTTCCTGTTAAGTCCAGAATTGAATTTAAAGTCTTGCTCCTCACATACAAGGTCTTAAATAATCAGGCCCCATCTTATCTGAATGACCTTGTAGTACCATATCACCCTATTAGAGCACTTCGCTTTCGCACTGCAGCCTTACTTTTTGTTCCTGGAGTGTTTAAAAGTAGAATGGGAGTCAGAGCCTTCAGTTTTCAGGCCCCTCTTCTGTGGAACCAGCTTCCAGTTTGGATTCGGGAGACAGACACTATCTCTACTTTTAAGATTAGGCTTAAAACTTTCCTTTTTGCTAAAGCATATAGTTAGGGCTGGATCAAGTGACCCAGAATCCTCCCTTAGTTATGCTGCAATAGGCGTAGGCTGCTGGGGGATTCCCATGATGCACTGAGTATTTCTTCTTCAGTCACCTTTCTCACTATGTGTTAATAGACCTCTCTGCAGTGAATCATACTTGTTATTAATCTCTGTCTCTCTTCCACAGCATGTCTTTTGTCCTGTCTTCTTCCTCTCTGCCCAACCGGTCGCAGCAGATGCCGCCCCCCGAGCCCGATTCTCCCGGGGGTTTCTTCCTGTTAAAAGGGAGTTTTTCCTTCCCACTGTCGCCAAAGTACTTGCTCATAGGGGGGTCATATGATTGTTGGGGGTTTCTCTGTATGTATTATTGTAGGGTCTACCTTACAATATAAAGCGCCATGAGGCGACTGTTGTTGTGATTTGGCGCTATATAAATAAAACTGAACTGATAAAGTATATAGTTTGGCCTGGTTTAGGTAACCCTGAGTCCTCCCTTAGTTATGCTGCAGTTTATGATCCAGCAGCGGTAGTCGATCTGCAGTCTGGGAATGGCCTGTATACCTGCAGTGAGCTCTATTGTCAGATGGAGGCAGTTTATAAAATATGTGGTACAACCAGCCTTGAGGTAACTGCTGCTGTGAACTGGTGCTATATAATTAAACCTGAGTTGAATTTAAAGTGCTCACAACTAGGTTTGTGAAATTTTTCATGGGTTGTGAGAAGATATGCAAGGTTAATCAGAAGCCATACATTTCCATTCTATTCAAGAAAAAGGCAGAAAATTTCTGGGAAGTTCACCTCTCCATAATTCAGACTGACAAACAGCGCTACAGGTCAGAGACAAAACATTTGATTTTGGGGTGAAAGGTTTTTTGTCTGCCTTGGTGTTACCAAGCACTCACCTGTGCATGATCAGAGTCATCTCGGTGGTGTAGCCGTTGCCACAGTCCACACAAAGATATCGGGCCACGCCAGAGTGCGTGCGCATGTGCGTCTGCAGTGATGTGGCCTTCTTGAATACCTTCCCACACTCCGGACATTCGTGTGTTCCCTGTTCATGCACGCGCTTGTGAGCGGCCAGCCGGTTGACTGAGGTGAAAGTTCGGTTACAGAGCTCACACTGTTGGGGTTTAGCCCACACAGCAGTTTTTTTCTCTGCTCCTCTGATGCGTATGTCATCCACCTTCTCGGTCATCTCCTCCCTCCATCGCACCTCCTCAATGCCACTCATGACCCCTGGCTCGCCGCTCTCTTTGTCCTGGCCCAGGAAGTGATCTCCCTGGTGTTGGAGGAAGTCCTCCGGTGTCTGGAAGAGAAGGGAGCACTCTGAGCATTCGTACGGGTGGATTACCACCACCTCTGTTGGCTGCTGCTGCTGGCTGTCAGGGTGGACACCTGGAGCCAGCCTCAACTCCAGTCTCTGGATGCCATTCTCCAGCTTTACTGAGGAGCTGTGGCCCACAGAGGGTAACAGAGCGGGCAGCTTGGAGCGCCGGCGACCAGGAGTGGTGGAGCTATCTGCCAGAGCTTGAGCTGTCAGGATCTGTAGGTGCATAGTGGCAGATCCTGGAGTCGGAGTTACAGGAGGCAGCAGAGAGGAGCGGGAGGGTGCAGCAGGTTTAGATGCAGAATGGTGTTTCCTCTGCTGTTGTTGCTGCTGCTGATGAGCGAGCACCTGCAAAACACACGGAAATGTTCAGAGAAAAAATTCAAAACAATTCCCACACCTGTGTGTCGTCTCAGGGTTTAAATCAAAGTACCTGAGCCAAGATTTCTCCAGCCTGCTGCTCACTCAACACGTAGTTCTGCACGTTGGTCAGTGGAGTGACGGTGCCGTCCGGCTGTAACATGTACTCCTGTTGCAAGGCAACAAAAACATGAATTTCTGAATTAAAAGCATCAAATGCACCACAAAATAAACAAAATTGACATTTTCTCCTTTCCTAAGTTCCTCTAATTATTAAATATTTGATATATTTTTGCAGATTGGATGTCTTGAGGCTTGACACAAGAACAGCAGAACTAGAACTACGGTCACAGGAACACACTGTGCTCAGACGTTCACATACATTCATCATGGATGTGAATGTCATGGTGGTTTCTGGCTTCTAATGATTTCTTTGAACTGTTCCATTTCAGGGGTGGAATGACTTTAAAATCATATACATGTATGTTGTGCAAACTTAAATGCCCCTCATCAAGTCGCACTTCAACCAGATGTTTTTGGTTTTTCCATCATCGAGCGTCTGGCTGGATATTTGACCACTCTTCTTGGTTGGCTTCCTAGCACAGACCTGGCTTTTAAACTTAGTCAACAAATTTCCAATAGGACTGAGGTCAGAGCTTTGGGAAAACCATTCCAGAAGTTAGCCTGCTTTATCAATTTAAAGCCAGTTTTGAAGTGTGTTTGGGATCATTGTCCTATTGGAAAACCCAACTGCATCCAAGTTTCAAAGTCTAGCTGTTGGCTTTAGGTGAAGTTAAAAGAATTTGGAGGTAGTCCTCCTCCTTCAATATTCCATCCCCTTTGTGAAATGTTCCAGTACCAGTGGCAACTAAACAACCCCAGAGCATGATGCTACCGCCACCACCATGCTTGACAGTTGGCCTCACCATTACACCTCCAAACACACCCGGCCAAACACTTCAACTTTTGTCTTGTATTTGTAATAAGTATTTGGCTTGTCCATGTGGGCATCTGCAAACTTCATGGTTCCTGGGTTATTCCTGAACATCCTGACCAAATTTATCTAATGAAGGTGACAGTTTGGGAAATACCTCTAACTTATTTTATTATCTCAATCATCAGCACCAGAGTCTTTACCAGGATTGTCTGAAAGCCTGACAAAAGGAAATCCTGGCACAACCCACCCGCCCCACCCAAACAAACAAACAAACAAAAAAACACAACCCCAATAACCCATTCACATTACACCATCTGTGGGACCAGCCTGGAGGGGAACCACATTGGTTCTTTTGTTTAATTATACATATTTGAGACATTAACAAATGGAACTACACCTGCCATACTAATGAGTAGAACACCAATTAATATTTTAACACTGTGTCACAGTGTGCTTTGGCTCTCTTACTGTGGTCTCGGTGTTACTGTGTGTGCTGCTCCTGCTGTGGGTCCGCCGGTGCTCCAGCCAGGTCTCAGGTGAGTCAAACAGAGCCAGGCAGTCAAGACACTGGTACTGCACAGGTCCCGCCACCTGGGCCTCTGATCCAGCTTCCTCCGCCTCCATAACCTCACACAGCTCTATACAATGGTCATAAACAAAGGTGGTTAGTGATGTCTTAAAGTAGCCATGTAAGTGAAGCACCAATATCCTAACACTCCAGTTTTTCATACATGATCAAAAACACAAATAAATCTCATACCTTGTTGCTCCACCTCAATTCCAACCTCTCTCATGTGCATCTCCTGGTGCTGCAACAGCTCCTCTGGGTTCATGAGGAGGCTCCCACACTCCAGACACTGGTACTGCTGACTCTGGCCCACCTCTGGGACACCGTGGATGGTCATGGCCTCCGTTACCTCACCCTCCCCTTCTTCTTCTTGGCCCATGTGGATCTGCTGATGGACCAGCACATCCTCCAGGGTGTTGAAGAGCTGGTGGCACTCGCTGCACATATACTGGTGCTCCACATACACTCCCTCCGCTTCCTCCTGTTGCTGCTGCTCAGCCATTATAGCAATGAGTTTGGGACAAGTGAGGCAGTAGCGAGTCCTACACTGAAACTTCACCTGTAGGAAACAAAATGTAAAACGAGAAAAGCCATAAACGTCTTATAATAAGGGATTTTCATTTTTACTTTTAATCTTTCGTGTAAACAAACAAACAGTAATACTCGTACACATATTAGGGAGAAAAGCCGGTTTCAAACAAGGCAATTTTCAGTCGTCAACCAAAATCAGGGCCTCTATCACAACACCAGGATCTTTTACGCTATATAAACTAACAAATCCCTGTCTGATATCCTCACAAATGTGATCCATATCAGTGTTTGCCGCGTGTGATGGCATATGGAGAGCTGTTGGCGGCGCTCCCTCCGATATTGCAGACCTGTTTCTCGGCACCGCGGTTTCCTGATGCCAGCTGCCCGCTTCGTCGGGCGGTCCGTCAGGCGGCGCTACCCACTTTTCCCCGAAGCTCTCCGGCTTCAACGGCCGGGCCCTTCTTCCCCCTTACCTCTCATTTACTCTCGTTGGACAATCCCTCGTGTAGTCATCACTCTTGGTCCACACGGCCTTTTGATTAATTTTTTTGTTAGGCTCTTCTCACCGTGGGTAATACTGAAATTAAAAAACTAACAAGCGTCCGCGGGAATTAACATTACAAAGCGTGTAATGAAACGTTTGCCCGCCGATCGCCTCCATTCTTGTGATACTGCGCCCCGCCCAATGCGGTAGCGTTAACATTTTAGACCCTGTGATTGGACAGGTTGATTGTCAATTACAAACTGCGATTGTTTCCCGGGGATTGTAGTTTTTTCAAAGTAGAAATACTTGTTTTTGTTTGGTTTTTGAGTACTTTCAACTTGTATTATTATTATTTTACTAAATCACTAAGTCTTGGTTTACTGGTTTATTTATGGTAACTATTTTTAAAAATATTACTCTTATTAAACACGTACACACGATTAACTCCAGCTTCAAGAGCATAATTGATTCTGTTAATATGGATTTCACTATATGTCCGAACCCGATCTTAAACCCAGTTGCAATGTCTACATTTCTACTTTTGTGGTAAAATGAAACGGGTTTGTTAGGTTCGTATTTTAGACTTAACGACCCAAATAACTCATTTTCCCATGAAGCCTTGCGAACTTTACGTCGTTGTGCGTCAACTCCCCAGTCCCCCCTCCCCCTCCCCATCATCACTGCTCTACAGAGGAAGAAAGGGGGAGACGGGTAACCTACAGTGAACGTTGTAAGTGTAGTTTTTATTTATATAGTATATTAAAATACACAGACACAGCTTAAATATCTGCCGGCGTGGCTGCTAATAACGTCCGACCTAGCCCCGGCTTTAGTTCAAATAAATATGAGCGGCAGCGGGCGGCCCAGGACCAGCTCATTCGCTGAGCCTCCCGGAGGTCCCGGATCTGCTGCGGCCGGTGCCGGATCAGGGGTAGCCGGCGGAAGCTCGACAGGAAAGTCCGGGGGTTCACAAGCCAGTGGAAGCAGCTCGACTGGCTTTGGGAATTTGAAGCTACCCAGTAAGTATTATGTTATATTTTTACCACGTGCCCAGTTTACACGTTAAGACGAAGACTTGGACTGTTGGTTATTTTTTTAAAGAAACGTGTCGGGAATTATTTAATGCGGTGGAGCTAAATCTGTTAGCAGGTTAGCTTTGTAGCCAACGCTAGCTATGTTTTTCATTAAAGGAGCCTTGCGATCGAGGGCTTTTATCGACTTGCTAACATTGTAGTTAGCTATGAAGGGAAGCTTAGAACTAAGCCGCTGATATTTCGACTTTAACTAACGTCATGTCATATTTTTAATAAAGATCAGTGGTTATTAGTGCATTGTAACCCAACAATAGCGTTGTTTTAAGCATACACGCTAATATATTGGTCATTAATATCAGATATAATAGTTAGCGGTCTTGCTAACATATTGAAAACCATCTTATATAGGTTATTAATCGTTGTTCTCGGTTGTGTCTTATCTTGTGCTGATGTTTTGCCCCACACCGGTAACGAGTAAGCTGATACCTTTTGTGGTAACTTGAATTCATGGAGATAATCGTCAGCGAAAATCTCTCAATACTGTTCAATCAACTGTTACGTTTGCTCATTAACCAGCAAATATTGACCCTATCTTATCTAAGTGCTCCTTCTGGATGCCTACACTTTAGCAAACAGGGGCTCATCTATGCATGGATTTAGACTGTTACTTTAGAAAAATAACCCCACTTCAGGTCATCTTTAAAATCTTCTGTCTTAGTGTGGGGTATATTAACTGTGTACTTTTTTGCTGGGAGTTGGAACATAGTCACTGTCTTCACCATTTTGCCAACATTTCTGGTGCTCTGGACATCCTGGTTTGCCAGCAGGACTTCCTTCCAGGTAGTCATCCAGGTGTGATGACAGGAACTTGGAAAATGCTCATGTTGCAGTTGGCTGAAACCAAAGTGTGCATAAAATGAAAGCGGCAGAAAAGAATAACATCACATCTCATGTGTTAAATTTTGAGTTTAAGCAGTTACCTATAATTACAGCAGATGAAACGGAAGGAGGGCAAAGAAAAATTTCCTTATCTTCATCCATTTAACAATGAGCACAACTGTGGATAACTTCTTCTTTTGCGTCCCTTGCCTTCTTATTTTCCACAGTTTAATGAATTTCCCCTCAGGGGTTTTTCCTGGCTCACGTTGGCCCTTTGGGGGTGGGAGACTGAATACACACAAACACGACTGGTCTGCCTATAGTTAAGAAACTTATAAATGTTCCTAATACTTTTAAGCATTTTATTATCATACATAGATTTAAGATTGACTTAATTAAACTCCCATTTTAAAAATAAGACATTATGACTATTGCAAAAAACAATAATCATGATTGTTTTGTTCAATAATTCTGATCTCGGTAACACAAGTATTCATAAACTTTGCAAACATGTGGTAGCTAAATCTTTTTCCTAAACTCGAATTATAGCTTTGTTCAAATGAAGAAAATATAATCAAGGGAGAAAAGGTGGTGAACATAGTGAAAGATGCAGTGTCACCTGATCAAGAGTTAGACCCAGATTAGCATGGGTTTTTGACCATAAACCCCCGTCTTGCTAGTAAGCAGCCTCAATGGAGTTAGTGAAAGTCCCAGGCAGCAGCAGGCTCACAGGAGAATGGGTGGCCAGGCAGTGAATGACGGAAAGTCGACAGCCAGTGAACGCCTTGGTTGCACGCCACCAAAAGCAGACCGGATGATAGAGCCTGTGAGGTCCAGACACAAAGACCGTTACCATTAAAGTTTCTTCGTAGGTTCACCCATGTGGATTTTACAGCTTTTACTTCTAGATGCTCATCAAAGGCTGTCTTTATATGATCTTGGCTAAGACTTGGAGAGACAAGTGAAAACACACTGTACTAAAAGAAAGGGTTTTGTCTGTAATGCAAGATAAAGCAAAAATGAATTTTAACAAGTAATAATTTACCAAGATGTTCATTATCATGAACATCTTGTTTTCATAACTGCTGGAAGTTAATATTGTAATCACTACCTGGACCTCATAGAAACCCAACCCAGTGTAATGTTTAAACTACATGGACTCTAAGCTCGCTCGCCATCTCCATGTTTTTGTCTTTCATCCAAACTTAACCCTGGCTCAGTTCACACCTAAACATGGTGTGGATAACCAAGAAAACTCCAGGCTAATTGTTAATCTAAAACGGAGGGGGGGAAAACAGATTTTCCTTAAGTAGTAATTTAGAAGCATAATGTAATTTACTATTGTTAGATAACTTTTCATTTTCCAAATCTGAATTGTAGTTTCTCAGAAAGATTTCTTAAAATAAGCTGTCAGAAAGTAAATATGTGCCACTTGCTGTATTGTTTAATAAAGGGGATCACTGAGCATGTTATCAGGGAGAGGCAGATCATCAGTTTCACAAATTTGGGGAACGTAGAGGGTGGGTATCTGACCTTGGAGAGAAGAGCAGGAAAGCAGAAGAGCGTTTTTTGACGCTCTGCAACTGATCCAGATGCTTTTTTTTTACAGACCTTACATCCAGTTTACAGTCATTTGATCAACGTCTTTTGTTTTTTAGTCCAGCAGTCAGGGAACGTTTGCTCTCGATTAGTAAGGAGCATTAACAGACTGCAGTTATATCACTGCTTATAACCCCTTTTCAGTTGTATAACCTTAAAAATGTCAATCAGAAGCACTAATTGACCACTGAAAAACACTTTGTGATCACTGATGCCAGAGGTAACAGAGCCCAGCTGCAACTGAAGGGAAAAAACTAAAATGTGTGAAATTAATTAGATCTAATCTAAACACAAATGGACAAAGACGTGATCAAATAAATAAGAACACCAAACTGATCGAGGACTCAGTACCAGTTTTCATTACACGCACAGCCCTTTTTATTAGTGTAACAGTAACATTTTTGTTCATACAAAAAAAGCCTAATGCCTAAGGTAGAATCACTGTTTTCTATTTGTGTCTGTTGCTAATGTTGAATTCTTAGTTGGACAAGAACCTCAAACTATACCTCTCTGTTATAAAGTGCCTGTTTTTTAGAATAATTGAGCTATTTTCCCCGAACATTCTCTCTCTCACATACACACACGTCCATAATTAGTGATATAACATACTGTCAGGAGAGGAAGTGGAATGATGTCAGTCCAGCCACACCAACCTCATTAAGCAAACTGGTATCATCAAGACATGACAAATCCACATTAACAACATTGTTCATCTGTGATATTATGAAGTTCAGTGTTTCAGCAGCTCTGAGTCAGCACTGAACTCCACAGCATCTCTGGGTGTAACCCATTGCTCATGGTTTCCACCCAGTGTGGTATACAGACTTCAAATATAGCAGTAATAGAGCTCTGTGTAAGGTTATTACTGAGCACTGGCAGATACTATTTGAGTATCTTTTTCCATTTACAATACTATACACATACCTTGACTACATTTATCTGATCAGATGGAGAATACTGATCTAATAGTATTTTTCTATGTGGAAGAGAAGGAATTATGCTTGTGTACGACCTCAGGTTCAACATAAACAGCATTCTTTGTAAATTAAAGTGCTACAAATCAATAGATCCAAAAGTATAATTTTACTTGATTTGTGTTGGTGGAATAATAAAGGATGATATCAATCAGTAAAAATTAAGTGGCTTTTTTGGCATTATTCATGTAGTTTATTTTCTCCTAAAACAAAAAAGGACTCTGCGACCGAACATAACGAGTGAGAGAGAAGTTAAAGCATCAGCTCATCTGAGCTTTTCAGCCGCGTTGACCACAAGTTGCAGTTTAGTGGGAAAAAAAGGCTCAAGCATAAAACAGAAATCTGGAGCTGGTACTGGTGTTACACACCTTTGAAGTGCTGCTGTGGTGAAGTAAACAGAACATTGTTATATATATTATTACAGTATTCTGTTTTTGGTAACCATTGTCCTTGATGTAAATATGTAAAAAATGTGTATGTTTCTGTTCTATGTCTTGTGTACTGTTTGTTTGTATATGTGTATTTCTTGCTGCTGTTACACCCAAATTTCCCCTTGTCGGACAATTAATGCTGGGCATACACTGTGCGATTTTTGGCTCATTTTGAGCCGATTTTCCAGTCGTGTGACCGTTTTGGTGATTGGCCCGAGTTTCGCCTTCATCGTGTGTCGTGCATCGTGTAGTATACGTGGGGTAAGGGGAGCGATTAACACCTCACGACCAGCTCCCAATCATCAATCGCTTGGTCATAAGAAAATCAAACCTGTTTGAAATCCTGTCGGCCGTCGTAAGGGTGTCACCAAAGCCTCTCACACTGCGCACACGCAAACACAGAAATGGAAGTGAAAAGACGGAGCAGCACGGCAGTGCAGCGTGTGATCTGGACACAAGCGATGGAGGCACAACTTGTAGAACTTTGGCAAGCTCATCCGAGCCTTTTTGACCACAACAACCGTGAAAATAGTTGGATTTACATTGCTGCTCAATCACAGCTGCCTGATCAAATGTTTTTCATTAGCAATTTAGCAAAGTTGATGGTGGTGGTGTGTGTGTCTGTGTGAGTGAAAGACAGAGGGAGAGCGAGCGACAGATTTTCTGTTATAACCTTCATTTTATGGACGCACAGTGTGAGCACTCAGGTCAAATCAGAGCATCGGGTCGTATAGTGTGAGACTCTGCATCGTGACCTACGAACTTCTAACCCCTGCGAGTCAATCGTGCAGTTTGAGCAGAAGCTGAATAACGCGACTGAAAAAATCGCACAGTGTATGCCCAGCTTTAGGGCTGCCACAAACGATTATTTTGATAGTCGACTAGTCAGCGATTACTTTTGCGATTAGTCGACTAATCAGATCATCATCCATTGAACATACAGCATACAGCTTATTGCACCAGCAGCATCTGCTCTTATATAACTATCATTAGCTTTCAGCTTTAAGTGTTTACTGTATGTGCTAACTAAAAATAAAGACAAGATGATAGTTTATTAAATTTTAATGAAATTTGCAGAGTGTTTCGGTGGAGTTTAATAAACTCCTTGCTATCTAAAATATAACAGGACACCGGAGTAAATTCTCCAGCATCTCACACTTCTAATGATCAGCTGTCTGCTTGACGTTTATTCAGCTGTGTAAAAACTATAACTTTAATCTCATCCAAACCGATTTACTCAGGAACAAATAAAACACTGAAAAAAGCCAAACAACATTTTGAAGTTATCTAAGTGACTTATATATCATGTTTAACCTGAGTAGTGAAAGACGGCGGTGGGTTTGAAAACGATCTGCCGGGAGTCCGTGTTCTCACGGCTCTAGTTAGCCTAGCCCCCGGCTAGCTATCGAGCTAGTGGGTAACAGATGCCTCCGAAAACGTCGGAGCGCTTTTGAAAATATGTGGTGTCTTGATAAACTGAGCAGATATTTGAGGTTTACACAGCTACATTCTCGCCTGAAAATATGTTAAACGTTTATTTTGTGACCCAGAAAGAATAATAAGAATAATATTAAAACTAACCAGCTGCCGCCATTGTTGGAAACTAAGCAGGGCCGCGATGGGCCGCGCTATGAATTCTGGGACACAGTTTCTTCTTCTTCGGGGTTTAACGGCAGCTGGCATCCTTGGAGATGCAGTGCTGCCATCTTCTGTTTCAGTCCATTATTACACTCTTAAATCCTACTACTGATTCCTGCGTCTTTTGTGATCTTACAAAGCTTCAAACGACGCGTCGACTATTAAATTAGTCGTCGACGATTTTGATAGTCGACGTAATCGTGACTAGTCGACTAATCGTGGCAGCCCTACCCAGCTTAAAGGATTATTCTTATTCTAATAGCAGATTCCAGAATGTTGAGTAAGTATCGGACTGATATCTGATCTATCAGAAATGGGAAATGGAGAGAAGCATTTCTGGCTGTGCCACATTCAGTTTGAAAGCCGTCATGGTTGTACTGTGTAGTTTTGTGACGAGTAAAATCTGTACTGTATATAGTATGATTAGCATCGTTCAGGAAAATGAAAGATGAATGGATTAAAGGGACCAGTAGCTTTGGTGCAATTTCTTTCTGCCACTTACACACTTATGGAGAGTGCTAATAAACTACTAATGATCAAGTAGTAGCAACCACAAATTATTTTATCAAGTTAAGTGTGTGCTTGAGCTTTTTTACACTTACAAACAAGCTCAAAGGTAATTGCTTATTAAGTGGGGGTGTGATCAGAGTCACTTTGCTCGTCCGTTTGCTCTTATTAGAAACCAAAGCCCTTCACTGGCAGAGGAGCAGACTGCTCATCTTTGTATTCATTATTCAAGACCCTATCATGCCACAGCTGCTCCATATTTAATGTGCTCCCCTGTGACTTAACTTTTTCTTTCTTTCGTTTTTTTAAGGGTGTAAAAATGATGCTAAAATAAAACACAAAGGGGCAATGTAATGTGCAGCTGTACAGCAGTGTGCAGACACCACACCGCGACTGATCTCAAAGCTGAATATTTCCTGCTGACTCGAGGGTAGAGATCAGATCTAGGCCAATCATGTGGATATGCTGCTGGCTTCTATTTACTGTTAACCTTGAAAAAGTTTTGACTGGAAACTTTAGAAATGGGCAAGTATAATTTTTGCCTTTGGTCAGCACTGATCATTCGGAGGTGGTAATCTATCTGACTAAATAATTGTTGTCTAAGCATGTGCTGGAAGGGCAGCTGATGAAGCCAAATCACTTAGGCTAGTCGGGAGAAATAAAATGTTTCATTGTCTGATTCCATTTTGTAACTCAAAGACATAGCAGAGATCAGGAGGGGTCCTGTTGAGACAGGCGAAGTGAGCAAGCCCAGAAAATGGAAGCACCTCTGGGTGTGCTACTGTCCATGCAATGTTATCACAGGCTCTGACAAGCCTTTTGGCAATGGGCTTCTTCTCTGCTCTTCATCCCCTCCCAGTGTCATTGCTTCTGGTGCCCATTTGTCAGATAATTCTTGAACCAACACTTGCACAGTCATAAAACTCTGAGCAGCTACTTGACCCTAACTAGAAGTGTCAGATACTGTTGGGTCTTAAGCTTCTCACTTTGCCTGATTTCCACAAGGTCGAACATTAGCCTGACAGTATCACTGCTCAACCGGTTGGGAACACATACAGTCCAGTTTGATCTAAAGTGGGAAGGTCTAGTAAACCATAACCTTAATAGCCTTAATAATTTTAATGTACAAAGGTAAGCATTCATATTTAATAACTATCCATTAGTAGGACTCATTATGAATGGACTGCAATGTCTTAAAATAAATACAATATGCCACATCTGTACCTGCAGACATCCTTTAGTACAGGAACCCCTGGGCCATGGACCAGTACCGGTCCGTGAGTCGTTTGGTAACGGGCTGCCAGAGTTGAGGCTCTGGTGTGAAATTTATGGTTTACACAGTTTTTATTGTTAACGCGGTTTCCCTGGGTCTTTTCCCGTGTTGTAGTTGTGTATCTTATTTTGAAAGAAATATTTAAGCATTACCATAGCGACCAGAGAGCATTAAAGGGCAGACAGGAGGCTGTTACTCTCTATGTTGTTAGCGCATTTCAGGAGGACGCTGCTAATAAAGTTACACAATTACACGGTGAATTCACTTTTTTTTTTTTTTTTTATCATATTTGCAAAATACCACAGTTTTTTGTCTTGGTCGTATCATTTTATTTTGTTGTATTTATCTGCGACACTTTAAAGGCCGGTCTGTGAAAATATTGTCTGAAATTAAACCGGCCCATGGTGCAAAAAAGGTTCTCTATTTCTTTATTTACTTTTTATTTTAAATTGCATTACATTTGAAGTTAAATTTAGTAACTGCATGATGTTGAAGTTTATTAATAATTGTATTAAATAATCAAGACTATATATTTTGCTAAGATCAAGCCCATGCTGTTTTATTTTCTTTGGAAACTATTCTGCTATTTTTTTTTTCTCCAAGAGTCTCACAGCCCCACACAGGTTTTACCAATCTAATGGCAGATTTGCAAGCTCTTCTGTTTATTTATTTCAGTGGTTTAAAGGTGGTTGGAAAAAACCTGTTGATGCATTAAATTCTACTAGACGATGGTAATGTGCTTTTACACGCACGCACGCACACAAAAAGAGTTGCATAAACTGTGATTTTTGCCATGTTGTTTTATCCTCATTAATTTTGCTTTTCTGTCAGACATATGCCTGTTATTTAAATATGGTATCGATCGAATTGAATCTGCAAAGCTGAAACTGTGATTGATACTTCCATATTCGGTTTGGTGCACAGTTCCCAACCTGACTGTTCTGCTTTAGCCTGGTTGTGTAGCTAAAGCAGCAGCTACAGGGAATTACTACAGGGAATTAATTATATTGGTTAATGTAGTCAGTAATTAGTAAATTTGGCTTTTAGCTGTAATATTTTTTTGGAAAACCTTTTTTGGCCTCAGGTTTCAGGTATTTGTAACAAGAAGGGATTAATCATTGATAGCAGTGTTGAATAAATAGATCATTTTAATGCATGGGTCCAGTATGAAAGACGTTTAGGCTGATTTTCCTCAAGAAAGCAAGGGCAAAGTGTTGTGAGAAGAAGTTCATTATCAGTCTGGATTGTGCCTGAGGAGCTTTTACTTTTACATCATTTTTGATCTAATTTCAGTAGTATTATTTAAGTGCTAAGATGTGTAACTGTCAGGTAAAGCCAAATGTTTTTTAATAATTTCAGGATCTCTAACAAGTTTTTTTTTTTTTTTCTTTCTGTCATCCACAGGAGACAGTGGCAAAGTGACGACGGTGGTAGCCACACCCGGTCAGGGCCCTGATCGCCCACAGGAAGTGTCCTACACAGACATAAAGGTTATAGGAAATGGCTCGTTTGGAGTGGTCTACCAGGCTCGCCTCATCGACACCCAGGAGATGGTGGCAATTAAGAAAGTTCTCCAAGACAAGAGATTTAAGGTATGCTTAGACAGGCTTACCTGGACAGATAATTACAGTGAAGTAAATGCTAGTTTTTCACCTTGTGCAGTTCACTCACTTTTCCTTCGTCTCTATTTTCCTCTTGCAGAATAGGGAGCTGCAAATTATGAGAAAATTGGACCACTGCAACATTGTCAGGCTACGTTACTTCTTCTACTCCAGTGGAGAGAAGGTGTGTTTGCACTGACCTGACATTTTACGTTGTATATTGTAGAAACTTAGCAGATGGAGCACTGTACTTCCACTCCCTGGCATTTAATCTTCCATGCATCAGTGATGATTCACAGACATGTTTTGGACAAGCCGATCTTGGTCTTTGTTGTACAATGAATAGTTGAATACTTGGAGTTGATGGGGTCCAAGCTCTTTATTTGAATCGCTCAGATTATTGTGGTTTTAAAGAGAAATCACAGACTATGCTTGGCACACTTTTTAAATCTCTGAAGACTTGAGCAAATAATACTTGAGCAGATGACTTTGTGACACACTGACTAGTGAATTAATCTTCTGATGCTGTGGGAACAAATGTTTCAGTCCCTGAATTCCTCAGATCTGGATGCTTAAGCGATATTCTGTTCTTTTAGTTTTTAGCCAAATCTAGTGTAGAGTCACCATATGACTCAGTCTGCCTCTATCATGTCAAATCTGAAAGTAAAAAAGTTAATAAATTAGCTCTTTGCTGGTGTTATTTCAGCATTTATAGTTTAATTTACTTTAGAAATATTTACAGCAGCAAAGCAGTAAACTGTGATCACACTCATAATTGCGCATTGGTTTTAGCATTTAAGTCAGCATCCCTCATTGGCCCTCCTCAGGCACACTGAGTGCTGCAGGTACCACTGCTACAAAGAAAGAATTTAAAGTTGTTCCACAGTAACTAGCAGCTTTGACAGCATACAGATGGCTCTTATTTTAACCTCTTTTTAATTCATTGGCTTTGTGGCTACTTGCAACAATCCAGTGCTGGATGGTAGCAGCTGAAAAAGATTCTCCCATGTTGAAGCTTGTTGAACAGGTGGTTTGTGGGACTCTTATTGACTTTTTAGTGTCTAAGGTTTTGATTGTGACCACAGGGATTAGTGCTACTGCTTTTTCTTTTTTGTGGTGACTGCAGCTTCAGGTCAAAGTATGAAAGCGTTGTTGTCCATACTGCTGTATATTTTTTCCAGAAGACCAGAGGCAGAATCTCCTAAAAGTCTTTATTCCCTCTGAGATACATTTTACAATCCACCTGCATCTATTTTTAGCCACAAATGCAAGTGACATTCTCACACTGTTGAGTCAACAACCAGCATTGTCTTCATGCTGTGTTTGCAGTCCCACTAACAAGAGCCTCTATATTTTTGTAGCCTCATATACTGCTTTTAATTTGAAAATAGCAGGAAAATATTGCTCGTTGCTCAAGGTAGCTTTCGTCAGGTTGTTTCACAGGTAAACTTAACTGTGGTTGGTGGAAACACTGTCATTGGGACAATGACGGTCAATCACTTTGTCCGACATACTTATTACTAGCCCCGGGCCATTGGCTGTATTGACTTCTGCTGAAGTGTATCCCCACTGTCTGGTTGTATCAGCTATATCTTTCTTTCTTTCTTTTTTTTTACACCCCATGCACAATACACTGTTTCATTACATTCATTTGATCTGGTTTCACTTTTGGGACTCGATTTGAAGTGGTTAAGATTCATTTTCCTCCAGTAATCACACAATCCTCTTTGCTTTTGTTCCTCTTTACCAGAAAGATGAGGTGTATTTGAATCTGGTGCTGGATTACGTCCCCGAGACGGTGTACAGGGTGGCTCGCCACTTCAATAAGGCCAAGACCACCATCCCCATCATCTATGTTAAGGTGGGTAGACACACACACACACACACACACACACACTGCTGCTCACGTGAGCATTTCCCGGTCACTGCTATCACCATGTCACTGTATGCATTGAAAAGTGAGTGGTTTATTTATTACTGCCATGTTTAAATCTTGTATATTTCATTTATTAAAAAGGACATTATAACCATAAAGACATATTGTGAGGTCTGTTTGTGAACGCAGACACAGACCACTCTGTTTATCTTCAAACAGAGTTTTTAACTGAGTATCGTTCTCAACCAAGTTGAAGTTTGTAAATGAGGGGATGTTAGAGTTTCAAATTGATACCATGGATGCATCTATTAAAAATCTCTGACAAGTATAAATCCTGGTGACCTTGAATTCAAGGCCAGTGGTAAAGTTTTCTGAAAATCTTGTGAACACGAGAATGAGGGGACGTACGTTTTTCAAAATCTCAGACAAATTAGAATCCTGGCGAACTTGAGGTCAAGGTCAAAGGTCAGAGTTTCTGAAAATCATTAAGGATTAAGGTTTTTTAAATTTAAGCCATTAGTGCACCTACTGGGACGCTCTTGGAAGCTTTAAAAAAATCTGTTGGAAACTGGGAGTAAATTTTAGTTCAGTAATTGCTTGTGGATGTAATAAAAACAGGCAGCTCACCGTTTCAGGATTATGAAAGCAGAAAAGAGGAAGGATGGTCCCAAGGGAAGTGATTTGTTTGCAGTCTTCTTGGCTGTCTGTTTCGGGTGCTCAGTTTGGAGAGTGTTTGCGTGCTTACTGTGTGCGAAGCAGCAGAGGACATTATAGCTGTCTCATGGCCCATTTCCCTACCTCAGCCTCCTGCTCCCCTGTGCCTTTGAGATGCATACTGATCCCTGTCACTCTTTCTTTTTTTTTTCTCTAACCGTCTGTCACCATATGCAGGGTCTTCTCCCCCCTCCATGTCTCCCTTGGTGTCATGTTCGCCATTTCATCTCCTCTTACCTCTCTCTGCCCCCCTTTTAACTATCATCTCTTATCCCTCAGTCATCTTGTCTGCAGTATTTTATAATCTGGCCAGCCTGCTGTCAGTGCATCATGTGGGCAATAATGATGATAATGGAGATGATGACGAATTAAGATGCTTACTGTCTGTGTGTCACAGGCACATTTAATGGGCACACACTTAACTGTGTGGTGAATTTCTCATTCCATAACAACATCATCGACCTCGGGTGTGTAGGCAGATGCCAAATAGGAGCTGGCCGTAGATCTTCAGGGAGTATTTTTCACCCTTGTGTTATTTTGGTATAGAAGCACAACACCACAGGCTGCATGAGACAAACGAACAGCTGCTTCTTTCGACAAACCCCTTTACATTGTGCCCAAAAACAGAATTGGGGCACATGTTGATGTGACTAACATATGGTGAACATCTATACAGAATCAGCTGTGCCTACAGATTAAATCATCCATTTTAGTAAAAGTTTAACAACATTTAATTTGCAGCACAATACACGCTGCCCGGTCTCAGGGCACAACGTAGAATGCTGATGAGAAAGTGATCTATTTGTTTGGACACAATCTGTCCAGGTTTCTTTTTCTCCCAACAGTCAGCACAATTGTCAGACTAATGGGAAGTATGTTTCCTGTCTGAAGCACGCTTGTCATCCACACTCATCAGCACAGATTTCTCTCCATGGCAACCAAGAAAACAAGCTTTGAACAAAGTGGCAACTGTCGTGTTTTAAACCAAACAATGAGCTCTTTCTGAATCTGAGTAGTTTTTAAATGCATATAAACCTAACAAGCTGGTTAGCTATTGGTAATTAGTAACTTATTTAAAACAACACAATTGACGCATAAGCTTCTGCTCGTTGTAGGAAGTGAACTATGGTCTCTGGTGGAAGCGACACCATCACTAACACCATGTGGACTTTTTCACCCTTTAAATGTGGAAAGTAGGGCTGCCACAAACGATTATTTTGATAGTCGACTAGTCACCGATTATTTTTGCAATTAGTCGACTAATCAGATCATGCATCCATTGGACGTAAAACATACAGCTTATTGCACCAGCAGCATCTGCTCTTATATAACTATCATTAGCTTACAGCTTTAAGTGTTTACTGTATGTGCTAACTAAAAATAAAGACAAGATGATAGTTTATTAAATTTTAATGAAATTTGCAGATTGTTTCGGTGAAGTAAACTCCTTGCTATCTAAAATATAACGGGACACCGGAGTATATTCTCGAGCATCTCACACTTCTGACAATCAGCTGTGTAAAAACTATAACTTTAATCTCAGCCAAACCGATTTACTCAGGAACAAATAAAATACTGAAAAAAGCCAAACAATAACATTTTGAAGTTATCTAAGTGACTTATATATATTTAACCTGAGTAGCGAAAGACAGCAGTGGGTTTGAAAACGATTTGCCGGGAGTCCGGGGTTCTCACGGGCTCTAGTGAGCCTTGCCCCCGGCTAGCTATCGAGCTAGTGGGTAACAGACGTCTCCGAAAACGCCTCCTCTGCACCCTGGTGACATATCCCTACTCCAAGGCCCTGCATGTGTGGGTGGTTGTGGTGGAGCGGGAAGAGGGAGGCAGCTGGAGAGTAGGGGTATGTCACCAGGGTGCAGAGGAGGCTACACCACTACCCCCCCCCCCCCCCTCCCCCTCAGTCCCCTTCTGGCTGCCTCTGCCTCAATTTTATCCCACAACTTAGACATTCACATTACTCACACTCTCATTACACATACATATAGGATCTTGGGGCACGATACACGGAGTCCAAATTACCATCAGGGTGTACACCTCACCCCTGGCGTCGTTGCCCACCTCTCAATGTTAAATACACGTAGACATTGAGGGCTAGCAGGAGGGACTATGCGCTTACCTGCTGCTCTCTGGCAGGTAGCTCCATGCCCTCCTGGGTTTTAAATGCACCTTAGAACACACATGCATCAACACTACAATGAGCGGGTGGAGGGAGGTTTGGAGTCTTCTCTCACCCCCATTCTCTGCGGCCTGCGGGGGGGGGGGGGGCTAGGAGGAGGAGTTGGCCGTCCGACTGCGGTCTGGAGTGTGGGGCCTCCCTGCTGCTGCAGAGTCGGGGTGGTCTGCCTCTCCCCACCGCAGGGAAAAGGGTAACACCACCTGGGTCTGGGTGCAGTTCCCCCCTCCAGGGGCAAGGGTACCTAGACCCGGTTCGTAGAGTACGCTTGGGGAGTGTGATCGTGTGTACAGTGTCTCTTTATGTCTGTCTCCACGTTGGTTGAGTGTGGAGTAAGTGCATATGAGAGCATGAGGATGGGAATGGATGTTTGTATATGTGTGTGCCTGTATTTCTGTGTCTATATGTCAGGTTGGGTATCAGACGCCACCTCTCTGGGGACATCTCAGGCCCTCCAAGGTTTGAAGGCCTATCTCCACCCACCACCACTTCCCCTGCCAGTGGCGGACTCCCTCAGGTGTCGGTGCGTTGGTGGTTCTTTGTGTCTGGGGGTGGGCGTCCGGGTACACACCGGCTCACTCCTTGGCGGCCGCTTATCGGGGCCTGGAGCCTGGGGCTCGCTCGGGCCACTTCGGAGGTGGGGTGCCCCCGGCCTCTCGGCCTGGGGCTCAGTCACTCAGGCACAGCTGGCTGCCGGCAGAGCTCACGGGCGCGTCACTGCAACTCCCCCTGGCTTCTGCTCCGCGGCTGCTGAGTGAGCCCTCATCTGGGACTCTCCTCAGCTCTTTCTGGGACAGTGGCGCGGCTGCCCCTCTGTTGGTCTTCCTTGGTCTCTTGTGTTCTGGGGGCCTCTGGATGTCTGGAGTTTTGATCTCCTCCATACCTGCTTCATACCCTGGAGGACGGGGCTGTGGCTCCCCACACTCCCTAGCAGATCGTTACATGGAGAAACCTTTGGAATACAAGCATGCTGATCCACACAGGTATGCACACGGGTGTACACACGGGTATTCACAGACGCGGACTACAGCTTTCTTGGCTGCTGCCTCAAAGCACATTGTGCGCTGTCTATTTTGCGTGCTGCACAATATCGTTTATTACTTAGTATCTACTGATATCTACTGCTAGCTAGTTTATTGTGATGGTGCTGTTTTTTTTTATTATGTTGCTCTTTGTTGTTTGCTTTCTCTTCTGTTTTTTTTCTCCATACAGGTGACCCAGGTGTTTTGTTTTTTTTGTTTGTTTGTTTTTTTTTCTTTCTTCCCCCCCTTCTCACCGTCTCTTCTCCCCTTTGGTTTTCTTTCTTTCCCTCTCTTTCTTTCATTCTTTCTCCCTGTCCTATCCACCAGTCATGTCTGTCCCATTTGTAGCAACTGAAAATAAAATAAATTCATAATTATAATAAAGGTCAATCAAATGGACCAATATGGCAAGGCCATGATGATCCACTTGGTAAAATAAATCCGCTTGGCATCTTTCTTGGCCTTAAGACAACAATTCTGATGGCTAAAGATCCAAACGGGACAAAAAAAAAAAAAAAAGTTTATAGGACCAAATCCCCAGGAGGAGTTCGTTAAAGTAGGAAAAAAAAAAAGAAAATCATATATCACTACATTAACAGTCATGGCTATTTAGCAAGCTGCTATGAGACTGTGTTGGTTCATCTGCACCTTCGTTTTTGGCTCATTCTGATCCTTTTAAATGCAGAGTGTGCACTTAAAATTCCTCCGATTTTATAGCACGTTATTTATCTTCACCAAAGCCATTAAATTTGTGATACTGGGGCGTCCCGGCTTGTCAATCTTCAGTTTAGTATTTAAAAGAATGTATGCAGTGAAAATAATTGGCTGCTCTTAAAATGTCTAAAAAATTTGCTTTTCTCCAGATAGACAGGAATACTGTTTTCTCCTTTGTGGGATGAAATAACACGCCTATAATAAAACATGGAATTGCAGTGTAAGTTCACTGTGAGAGAAGCTAATAATTCTTTTCTTTTTTTGTCGTCAGTCCTGCAGCAACAACTTGTTAAACTGAAAACAATGAACTATTTATTGATTATTTTTATTCATCTATTGATTTTCTTCCACTTATTCGGTTCATATCTCATTTAATTTATTAAGTCATGCCTGTATTGTTTTTCTTTCAAACTTGTATATTGTCCTAAAAATAAATTGACTTGCATTTCATGTGATCTTAAAAAACATGAAAAATGAAAACGGTGCAGGAATCCTGATGGTGGCTTGTAGCTAGGACGTCTCCAGTGAGATATAAATGGCTTTTGTTCTTAAATTGCTCTTTTTTTTTAGATTTGTTTGATTTTTGTCTGAGTTGTTAAACACTGATGGGCATCGTGTCTCTGTCTCCTCCTCAGGTGTACATGTACCAGCTGTTCCGCAGCCTGGCCTATATCCATTCCCAGGGCGTGTGTCACAGAGACATAAAGCCTCAGAACCTCCTGGTGGACCCAGAATCGGCCATCCTCAAACTCTGTGACTTTGGCAGGTCAGTAACATTTCCCGCCTGCGGGCAGATCTGTCTGTCTGCATTTTTCATTTTTGCATTGTAGTGACCATTTCTGTCTCATTGTGGATATTTAGTTTGCTGTCTGTTTGTGTAGCGCTCTTCCTCGGGCTCCGCTTTCCCTTTGTGGATCACTCATGCCTTTTTTATGTCTGGGTCGCTTACATGCTACTGTGAAAACAAACACACTGGCAAATCCAAGGTTCACACCGACTGCGAGTCTCATCCTGAACTGTCTGTTTTCTGAATCCTCCAGTGCAAAGCAACTAGTTCGAGGGGAGCCAAATGTTTCCTATATTTGCTCGCGGTACTATCGTGCCCCAGAGCTCATATTTGGTGCCACCGACTACACGTCCAATATTGACATCTGGTCAGCCGGCTGTGTGTTGGCCGAGCTGCTGCTGGGTCAGCCCATCTTCCCCGGAGACAGCGGTGTGGACCAGCTAGTAGAGATCATCAAGGTACAGTAAGAGTGCTGTAAACAGTGGTACAGCTGGGCAATACCACCGCCTCTTCTTCCTCTACCTCTTTGCCCCCCCCCCCCCCCCCCCTTTTTTTTTTTTTTTTTTTTTGCACAAGTCGAGGAGCGTGTCAGGTTACATTTCACTGTGTGTTATACTTGTATAACTATGCATGTGACAAATGAAGAACCTTGAACCTTGTAATATTGTAAATGTAGGATTGTTTATAAAGGAACTGCATATTGAAGAAATATGGAGGAAAAAACATGCTTGGTCGAGGTCAGGGCTGCACAACATTTTTTTTTTTTAAACTTGGTCCTTCAAAAGCAGCTCTGTCTTAGAAAATGTTGAATTTAATCTGCACTTAAAGTAATGCTCTGCTACCTTTCATTTTGTTGTGTTTAACAAACTTAAATATTAGAAAACATCTCTGAATGAAGAAAATATAAATATGCACAGATGCACATTGTGAACAAACACAGAGCCGTATTCATGAATATGAAAAAACTCAGATAATGATCTTTTCTGTTATGACCTGTGACTCTTAAGTGCTTTTGGTTTAATACCACTCAACAAAGAAAAGACCAGGATCTTTTCCTATTAGTATTACTATTTATGCATACATTTTTGTATGCATGCCGTGTTTCAAAGCACTTTTAGGTGTGTTCACTCAGGGTTGAAGTATGAGTCCATTTTCCCACACTTAGCTATCTGGGCTTCCCGGGTAAGCTGTACAATTTATTTATTTTTCATCCACCTCAGACAACGACTGGATCAATTTACTAGCAAACAATTCCCTTCCCTTCTTGTGTTTTCATACCATTATTATATTGCTGTTGTCCCCTTAGACTCCCTCGTCTCACTGTTGGACAGGCCCCAACACATATTGAGATGGGTTTATTGTAATGTTTAAAATCATTAGGTGTGTACTCATATTTGATGATAGCTGGTATTAAATAGGCAAAAGACAGCCTGAGGGCTAGAACCAGTCCAAAAATGATCTCAATACAGCTTTGCAGCATCCTAAAAGGAAAGCAAAACAATCCATCAATAATTAATAAGAGGCAATATAATGCAAAGGAATCTCAAGGTTGTCTGCAAAGAGGCTGGACTGCCATTTAACTTAATACCAATGCAGTGTGTTTCATCTGTGATCTCTGAAGTAGTGCATATCAGACAGTTGCAAGATTCAGACTCATTTATATAATGTAATGCAAATAAATGTTAACATTTCACTCCTGTTTGGCAGGTTTTGGGGACGCCAACAAGGGAGCAGATCCGGGAGATGAACCCCAACTACACAGAGTTTAAGTTCCCACAGATCAAAGCACACCCTTGGACAAAGGTATGCTCCCATTACTGGACAATATTGACGTTGAGAGGTTTACCTCTCTGAATGCAGTTACTGTTGCTCTTTAGAGAAAACGTCACACTAAACTAATTTTAATGAATCCAAATTCATGCTAGCATTGATCATCGATACATTTTCTTTCTATCTCCTATCAGGTGTTTAAGCCTCGTACCCCACCGGAGGCCATTGCTCTCTGCTCTCGACTGCTGGAATACACGCCGGTGACCCGGCTGTCGCCACTGGAGGCATGTGCGCACGCCTTCTTCGATGAGCTGCGCCAGCCGAACACCCGCCTCCCCAGCGGGCGAGAACTTCCGCCCCTATTCAACTTCAGTCCCGTTGGTCAGCATGTCCTTTTTTTTTTTTTTTCTTTCCTGCAGTCTGTTTCTTGCACAGATTATCAGCTGTTATTTATATTTTATCAGTATCATTAATCATGTTTTCTTTGCCCTGTTCTCTCAGAGCTGTCCATTCAGCCCCAGTTGAACTCCACACTCATTCCTCCTCACGCTCGTGCACAGACATCGCCTGCATCACACGGTACGTTATTAAATGGGCTTTAAAAAAAAATTATATATATATATATATTTATTTTTAAAAGGCACTGGTGTCTGTAATTGTTAAAACTTGTGCTTCCTCTTTTCCCCTGCAGAGGGCAGTGTGTCAGACAGTACCGCCCAGCCCAGCTCAGCACCTAGCTCCATCAACAACAGCACCTGAGCATTCATCCCTCTGTCATATTTTCTGTTTTGTCTTCCCCATGTTCTTTTTACTTTCCTCTGCTCCTCTCCCTCTCAACCTTCCTCCTGGCTCCAAACCCTTACAATACAAGGAAAAGAAACTAGATACACCCACGTAAAAACTCAGCACTGCTATTTCCCCTGAATATTTAACCATTTTCAATAAAATGCTGCACCTGCAGCTGTGGGTTGAGGACATTTAGGTAGTTGTGCTTGGGCTTATTTATAGGATGCAGGCCCAAGTCCAGGTTGGCTGCTGTCTGACCTCTTAGGATGTTTAGGAGATGAGGAGGGGGCTTGTATATATTATGTGGATTATCTGTAATATAATCAACAGTTGGCTTTTATCCCTTTTTTTCTTTTTTAGTTCATTTTATTTGAATTTTATGTGTGGCCACAGTGCCATTGATTGGGATCCTGATTGGCTAGTTAGTGCATAAGGCCCGACTGGTAGACAATCATCCTTTGTGGGGTCAAAAATGCCACACTTATACTGTACAGCTAACTCTGTGGACTGTCTGTCGCTTTCCACTTAAGTTGTCAGTTCACAAAGGCCACTGGTGAACAGATTCACCAGAGGAATGATTTGAAACAAAAAAAATCTCCCAGCGAATACAGTGTTGGCTCAAGATTGTGCGTGTCATTTTAGATAAGAGGTGGTTTTAGATTTTTATTACAGAGAAGAGCTCCCCAGCCCGTGTTCACCGTTTGTTTTCGAGTATTAGCTCCAGCACTGCCTTTTACGTGAACGAGAGGGAGTTTTGTGCGAGCAGAGCGCACATCTTCAGTTTTTTCTGTATAAGCTCATGTCGTCATTTAAGCTGGAAACCAAGAGTTTCAATTTAATTCTCAAGTGAGTATTGCACATCTCTAAAAGGGAGTAGAGGGAAGCAAATGTTGGTGGGGGGCTCCGGCTACATCTCAGAGTAGCCTCGGTGCCTCGCCGTGTTTTGAATGATGTTGCTGTTCGTATCAGCCTGATTATGTTGAAGAATGCTGTTTTCGCCGCTCACACCATCACTGGCGCCGCTTATTGTTTGTGCTGGAGGATGACTGTGATTTCATTTTGTGTGTCGCCAGAGTGTTGAAACCATCTTCGCCCCTTCCCAAAGCAAGTCCGCCTGCAAAGCTCATATCATGTTCTCCGCGCCATGCGGTGATGGTCGGGAATGATTCACGCAGCTGGCAGTCCTCTGTGGGCGTGGCCAGTTTCCTCTCTTCCAACACGCATGTTCAGCCCATGTCGACCACGCTGTTTTACTTCCACTAATATCAGTAATAATCTGACCAGAAATTATGCTCGAACCCCTGAAATCCAACAGCTTTTGGAGCCTCCCCCCTTCCATCCCTCCTAGTCTTCATCCCTCTGGCTTCAGATTCCCCCTTTTCTTCTTTTTTTTTTTTTTCCCCTGCCCACTGCTAAACTTGTAAATATCAAGTACCTTTTATTTTATTTTGGGTTTTGTTTTTTTTTTGTTATTATTGTTATTATATTGTTGTTCCTGTAATTTTTTTTTTTCTCCTCTAGTAGACCGGCGCAGCAGCGTCCGGGTGATTATCCTCAGTCGCAGTCTGTAAATACGATTTCATTTCAGTCCCTGGTTCACGAGGGGAAAACAGAACAAAACGTTTCATTTTTATTCTCTCTCCCTCCACTTCTCTCTTCAGAGCGGCCCCTTTTCCCCCATAAATGTTGTCATAACTGTTTTATTTATTGTGTTGTGGGTTTTTTTTTTTTTTTTGATGGGTGGGTAAAATTGAGGGATTCTTTTTTGTTTTGTTTTGTTTGCGTTTTTTTTTTTTTTAATTCCACATTTTAGTCTAGCAATTTCACATGCAAAATAATTTCACATCCAAGATACTGTACTCGGATCCAGATGTTGGAGCGCGTTGTCCAATCCGTGGTCTCATATGAATGCAGGTGCACTTGCTCGCCAACAGGTGGAACTCCAGTTTTCCATTAAACTTCAATGTGAAGGGAATGTTACAAGCCTCTGGATCTGTGGGGTCGTGGTGTTGGGAGGGAGCACGGGTCACTGTATGCGTGTGTGTGTGTGTGTGTGTGTGTGTGTGTGTGTGTGTGTGTGTGTGTGTGTGTGTCTGTGTGTGTGAGTCTGGAGGAAAGGGGGGAAATTAATTTGTCCATTGGCATTTATCATCTCCTTTGTCTGACTCACCTGTTTTTTCATTTCTCTGTGCGTCATGTGACTGTAACGGGCTTGGCCTGTTAGTACGCTGTGCATGCTTCACAGATGGTGAGTTTCTCGAGCACAGCAGCAGGGAATATATGTGTGTTTGTATGCGTGCTGGCAGACCATGGACATTATTACCTGTATTTTTTCCAAAATGAAAAACTGGCTATATGTGCTGTTTTAATATCTGTTTTTCCCCGTTCTGATCTGTCACACTCTGTTGTGACCCTGCTCTTTAAACCACCCCTTGTCCAAGAGTGGAATATACTAGATGGGAACAGAACAGTTGGATAAAGGAGATGATGATGATAATTAGAGAGGGATGGGGGGAGAGAGACAGTTTTTGTTTGTTGGTATAAATAATTAAACTCATTAATAAAGTGATGAAACTGTACCTGTGTCATGACTGAGTTATAATGGGTAGTTGAGTTGTATATGGAGGATAGAGGACATACTGGCATTACTATACAGTTTACAATACTGTGAGATTTACTTAATAATTTAAAAAAAAATGATTGTAAAAGTTCAACATTAACCACAATATTAACAGACATACAGGCTTTAAAGGGGAACTGTTGTCCAACTAAATATTTTCATTCTTTCATCATGCCACAATATACGCTTTATTTATCTTATCCCGATCCTTGGCTCAACCCCAAAGTTCATCCACTGTAGCTTCTCTCCCTTTAAAATCCTCCCATATTGGGTGAAATGACTCTAACCATTCATTTATGATACATAGTGATATGAACCTTGAAATCTGAGTCAAAATGCACTTTTGAAGTTTCTCCACTGTATTATATCAGTGCTTGAAGCTGGTTATAGAAAAGTCAGCAGGAAAAAAAACAAGATTTAGACTTAAGGTGTGTGTGTGTGTGTGTGTGTGTGTGTGTGTGTGTGTGTGTGTAAAAACTGGTTTGGCTAAAGTTTTTCAAGAATGTTTAACACAATGAATCACAGCCAGATTTGTAAGGCTCAGAACTGCTGAGGACCAAAGTTCAGTCCACCCAGGTGTACTTTGAAGGGCCTCTAATTTGAAAAATGTTGACAGTAGGAAATTAAGTAATTATTAAAAATAAATAAAAATCAGCTAATTCTGAGGTTCTTGGAAATATTTTTCAAATTTGTTTGATCTGCAATTAGACACCAGAACTTAAGAGGTCTTTAAAGTGTGTACATTTTTTTTTTTTTTTTTTTTTTTGATAAACCAACTATTAAAGGCTGTTAAGTTCCAGGATGCTTTCTTTCCCATATCTGAGGTTCAATGTGTTTTCAAAGTGTTCTTTAATGTTTTGTACAAGTTAAAAAAGCTTCCGTATTATTCAGTCCCATTATCTGAATGGCAATCTACAGTAAGCTCTGAGAGGGTGGTTTACTGATTTACTGCAGCTCAGTTACCAAACAGAGCTGAAGACTCAAAATACTAAATAATAACTGAAAATAAAAACTGAGAACAGAGACTCGCCAATAATAAACAATAAATCCAACTCAAAACGCTGGGACCAGTCAGTGACTGTGACAGCTTCAACAGGTTTGTCCTACAGTTAGGTAATTGTTATTTAACTTTAATACAGATGATGTGGATCTGAACTAAATGTAAGGCAGTACATATTTATGCATTTTGATGTGTAATTTTTATAAAGTTGCTCATCAGGTATGAGTCTCTGGATTTTGCTTTGTGTGAAACCTTTTTAATGAAAAGATTAATGAAATGAAGCTCTGCAGCAGAGTCAGTGTGGATCAGCGAACTCTGGAAAGGATCATTTGAATAATGAAGAAATCAGAACTGTTGTTATGGAAACCATGCTATCGCAAATGTCACTGAAAATGTTTTTGACCTTGACTGATGAAACCTGCTCCTCTGGCTGTATCACACGCATCAACGAGGGGTTTCTGGGATGGCTTTCTTTTACCTAGTTGGCCCTCTTTTGGCTTCTTGTTTCAAGATGACCTAGCATCACATTGAATTCAAGTCTCATTCGACTCTGTGACCTTAAGGACCTCAAACACGGCTGAATTTCTTCATGGAGTCTTAACAAGAGCCCACACTGCTGCCTCAGAGCGACTCAGACTTTTCAGTCAGACGAGTAAAAGATGGAGAGAATTTAATGAAGTCTCAGGTTGTCCTTTGTTCTTTTGTCTTACTCAGTGTTCACTAGAAAATATTTATAGGCACTTGGACAACCTTTGCTGCTCAGTACTAAACTTTCATGGTTTCCCTTAAGGCTGCCCCTCAGGTTCAGCTAACATTAATTCATACTTTGTCTTTGTACAGCCGTGCAAAGGCCTTGTTTGACTTTCAGGATGAAGTCTAATTGTCTGATAACTGATGAGGAAAGAGTTAAGTTTACAAAATATCAGCACACTCTGCAAGTTACAGTTATGTTGGCATTTTTTGCACAAAAAGCTATTCTGAATTACTTTTGTTGATATAGATTTTTTCTGCCACCAGAAGTTGACTCCAAGTTATTTTAGTGACTAACATGACTGACATAACATTGCTGTACCTGAACTGTTTTCTTTATCTACGACAGATATTTCTAAAGTGTTCCAATATAATTATGGCTTTCACTCATTTTTATGCATAAAGGAGTTTTGGCATCACAGTTTCAGCAGATCTTTATGTCAAACTTAGCTAGTGTAGGAGGGACTCACTGCCTTTCAGCTGCCTCTGAAAGTTACAAACTGTTCATCCACACAGTGATCAGTAACTAGTCCATAAAAATTGTACAAATATCCGTGAAGGCTGTAAGTTTGTCTGCTCTGGGTGTTCGGTTGTCAAACCTTGTGTAGTTCAGGATACTTGTGAATCTTGTTCTAGGTCTGTTAGCCATGATTCACTTCAACACATTATAATGTACTGAGAAGAAGTAGAAATTTACCTTAAAATCAAAGCCTATAATGCTAAGAATTCGTGGCAAATCTATGGGTTTTTTATTTTATTTTATTAAAAATATCACAGCAGCTCATGTAATCCTGGATTACAAATGACCCCAAACGGTCACATATCACAACTAAATGTATTTTTTTTCTCTCTTTAAAAGAACTCAACGTTGTAGTTCAAGCAGCACTGAACACAATAACATGTGTACTCTCTCTTAGTTTTTGGGTTATTAACTTTTAAATTATGATTAGACCTTTTTTTTATAGTATAGTTTTCCCTTCCTTCTACAACATCATACCATCATATCTCACTCAAAGGCATTTAAAATAGCTTGTGGCTGAAGGTGGCTTTACAAATAAATTTGCCTTCATCCATCTGTTAGAACATAATTAAGAAAAGTATCCAAATCGGATTTATTATAATTATAATTTGTTGTAAACATTCAGTGGAAACCCTAAAGTTGATTACAACATACACTGAATAACATGACCTTAATACAATAACCTGTCACGTAGTGTCGTTACTTACCTGAGATTTGAAGGATGCGCCCTCTTTCAATTCTAATATTTGATGCATTAGGTCATAATACAAATAATCTGATTCTTAGAAAAGTGTCCTTTTTGAAAGGCGAGAGCAAACACTTCATACCAACCATGAACTAAAGTATTCTGAAGTCGAATGTGAGGCCATCTGTTCGACAGCTAAGGCTTGGGCCAAATTGGGTCATGCAACCAGATAACGATCCCAAACACAGCAGCAAATCTACAGCAGAACGGCTGAAAAAGAAAACGGTCGAAGTCCAGGCCTCAACCTGCAGGATCTTAATAGAGCTGTGAATAAGCAAATATCCACAAACCTCAATGAACTGAAGCAACGCTGTAAAAAAAAGACTCGTCCAAAGTTTCTTCAGAATGATGTTCTGAAGAATGTTCTGATGTTCATTTTGTTTGAGTTTTTACTGAATTAAAGACATCACAGGGTATTATATCGCATGTTGCTGATCAGGTTGGGTTGTGTTTACCTTATTTTAAGACCTCGTAGGGACTAGATGTATTTTCATTATGTCCTAACATGGAAAACCTACATGGAAAATACAGGATTTCATGCCAGCCCATCCTGTCGCTGAGTGTAGTGATGAACACATTAAAATGATCACCTGTAATTCTGTTTTTAATGTATTTTCCAGAAATTGTGTGGTTGTAAAGTTGTTTGTATGCAGGTCTTTCACTTATATCTTGTTATCAATGAAAATGCCATAGCAGTTTATATCAATGCCATTTAAAATCAGTTTGCACCTGATTTGAAGTCAGTGTGAATAATGAGAAGTCCTCAATGTGCTCAGGGGCAAAAGGGTTCAGTGACATCTGGGCAAGCTCAATTTACCTTTAGCTACATGACTATTAACCTGTAGCCACTCGAGCACACCCACAGCTGAAACTGAGGTCTAACCGAGGGAGATGTTAAGAATGCAGAACAAGATGATGCAGGTGAGTAATCAATGCAGCGTGACAAGACCGCCCTGTTCTCCTGCGAGGTGCAGTCTCTGAACCGCAACAGTCAGTGAAAAGTTGTCATCATGGTGACACGATGCGTCAAGTTTGAGTAATGTTATTCTGTCTTTGTGTGCCTGTGTCTGTGTGTGACCCTGACACATACCATTTGGAATCAAGTTTAGCGCTCAGGTATAACAGTGCAATTTTAAGAAATAAACAGAGCGGACTAAACTTGAACTGACTTTTATATCTTATATAAGGAATTTGCAATGTATTGCAGTTTATATAGCACAGAAGAACATTTCTATTAAATTTAATTCCACCCTTTTTTTAAAGGGCACTTTTCAGTCCAGTTCAAAACTATTTTATTTATATACTGCAAATTTACAACAACAGGGAAAAGAGCAAAGAGAAACAAGACAAAAATTGACTTTTGAGTCTGAGCAATAAACTTGGGATATTCCAATATCAATAACAACAGACAAAATGCAATAAACCATGAGTCAAATCAATTCTTTCTTTTTTGTGTGTTTTTGGCTTGTTGCTGTACTATGGAATACATTTCGGGCCTCCGTGATGGTGTTATGCAATGAAAAAACAAATCTAAACATTAAAAAAAAGAAAACCTTTGCAGTGTTGTATGTGTAAACAAATACTGTTTGTCTATACACACATTTGCTATATTACCAATGATGCTGAAGGTTTCAGTGCTGCATGTACTAAACTTTCTTTAAATAACTGTGACAGAAAGACTTCAAATATAGTAGTAAGAGGAGTATTCATTTTAAAGAATGTTTAAACATCCTAAGAAAGCCAGGACTTTATTAGTTGGTCTAAATTCGTTTGTAAAGTGCGATCACTTTAAAATAGTGATAAATTGATGATTTGTGGTTAAACTTACAGACATATTTGTTTTGTAGCACTGTTAGTAATTGAGGGCCAATGATTGACCTCTTCACGCGTCTTGATGCTCCTGGCGCGCTTTTCGACTACAAACTCTCCGTGCTATGTGTCCTCGAACGCTATTGGCGCATTAAGTGACCGATCGAGCCAATCAGCACGAACCTTCTAACATACGGAAAAAAACTGAAGTTGTCCTATTTCCTCGACAAGCAATGTCCGAGTTAGGTAAGTGTTATTGAATATATTTGGCTTATTTTTACAAAAATACTGCTCTTATGGTCTCATATCGCAAACTGAGATTTATGTATGGAGGATTTCAACGGGGGGAGACAGCTAATATTAACTTTTAGTCTGTCGCCGCCATTATACCACCGAAGAAGCATATCCCGCCCTTCTTCTTCGGTCTTTTCTTCTTCTTCTCCTTGATATCAGAAAGTAAGCACCAGTGGTCCAAGTGGTAAAAGGGTTTAGTCGCTAGCAAATGCGTCGTTGACGCCCGCTGCCAAGGAGTAAAACGCAGGGTGTTTTATTAGCTTCCGAGCTAGCAGGATAGCTGGCTGCCACGCCGCGGACATGTTAGTAGCTTTAGGAAGATGGCCATCGCTGCATGTTAGCAGCAATCTGGTGGTCCGAGATAAAGCTCTTGGGCTGCTAACGGTTAGCCTTCGTTAGCTCGCTGATTAGCTTTCCTCCCAGCTGTTTCATATCAGACCTCCAACAACGAAGCAAACGGGACGTTTTTGAATGCGTGAAACATGAGTGACTTTTATTTTTTAGATCACCCCTCATCCGAGTCACATTGTCTCTGCAGTAACAGCTCTGAACTAACGGCTAGCATTTGAAATAACACAACCGTGGCGCAATATTAGCACACCGTAGGGAGGGAAATAATGATAGGTGCTTGCAGGTAAATTGGCAACTGTATATCACATTTCTCTTTCTCCCTTATTGCTTGACTGAGGTGTAGTCAGTAAGACGTTACAGTTTCTGCAGGTAGGAAAGACCCAAACAGACACAGTGTGGGGCGTTACTGGTATGCCATGATATCAACAAATGGCATAAAACGAGATTTATCCATCCATTTATATATGAAGCTTATTGCTTGACTTTGTTTTTAAACGTGTGTAAAATGTTCATTTTCATGTTGTAAGTCAAGGCCAGTTAAGTTACTATATATGGTTTCTCACTGTTTGGAGTAAACATTTCTTTAAGTGTGTGTGTGTGTGTGTGTGTGTGTGTGTGTATATATATATATATATATATATATATATATATATATATATATATATATATATGAAAAAAGCTCAAAGAACTGTTTATCTAGGGTTTTTTGTTTTTGGGGGTTTTTGTTTTTTTTTTGACTGATGCTGGCATTTTGGCATTATTATTATTATTTTTAAACATATAACACAAAGCACAATCCTGTCCAACTGCTTCATGGTACTTTGTGATGGTACTGTAAGGTGGCAGTAATCTTTAGTAAGATGCTGAACATTATACTTCAAAGACTTAAGTTCATTTTGGGATCATGTGTACACACTGAAATACAGGCTGTATTATTCTGTGGAATGTTACATGATCAGCTTTCTTACATAAAAGACCAAAGTGGATTTCTGTGAAGGAAAGTAGTACATCTGAGTGAAAATTGAGGCCACTTTGAAGGAAAAAGAAATCATCAATTGTAGATCTACTGAAAAAAAATACTCATGTATAACAAAGAGTGGGGAAAAATAGAAAGATAAATACTGGTGGTACCACTTTTTTTTTTTTTTTATACAGAATTAAATGAAAACAAATATTATTATTCTTCTTCTTCTTAATAATAATAATAAAATAATAAGTCAGTTTTACCAGTAGTAATACCTGAAATAAGAAAAACAAATATATACAATTTAAGTATGATTTAAAAACTGCTATAAGTAGGGCTGTTCGATATGACCATACATATCGGATGATGATATGAAAACATCTATCGTTTCATGTTATATCGCTTGTTTCTTGGTGTCGTAAAATAGACTGTTTCCGGCAGTATTTTAGTAGCTATATTAATTTCTTAAAGTTCTGTCTTGCTCTTATATTTACAATAACCACACTACAGACGGACAAGCGACTTTTTTTGTTAGTAACAATGGCGGTAAGACCATTGTGTGGCTCCGCCGTCCACTTGTTTATTTTCCACATGGTTATGAAAAGTCTGTACTATACAAGTTATGCCGCAAACCGGTCCGCACCACAGACTCAAACATGACAGACCTCTTCAACCACCCACGCAAGAAGAGTATGGAGAAGGTTTATGGATTAGGAGCAAAAAAGCCGTCAGGTGCTCAAAATAAACCTTAGACTAAAATGTTAGACTAGGCTTTTTTATGCAGCACACCATGTAATAAGTACAAAGAAAAAGGCAGCTGTTACAACTTATGTCTAAAAATGTATAGCTTCATGCATCAGTCAAAACACTCGACTCCACGTACACGGCGCCCAGCTGAGAACACTTCACGCAAGTTCAGTTGCTCGAGATTCATAGAATTTACAGAAAATGTAAAATTTCTGCGATTTATATCGTTGTCGGGATGAGAAATCTTTTTTATATCGGGAGGTTTTGGTCAAATTGCACAACTATAAGATCCTAAAACAAACAAAACATTTTACCATTTATAAGTGGCATCTTGGCAGCTGCACGCTTGACTTTTCTCAGTTCATGGGCAGTTATTTTGCACCTTGGTTTTTCCACACGCTTCTTGCGACCCTGTTGACTATTTTGAATGAAACGCTTGATTGTTCGATGATCACGCTTCAGAAGCTTTGCAATTTTGAGACTGCTGCATCCCTCTGCAAGATATCTCACTATTTTTGACTTTTCTGAGCCTGTCAAGTCCTTCTTTTGACCCATTTTGCCAAAGGAAAGGAAGTTGCCTAATAGGGTGTTGATGTCATTAGACCACACCCCTTCTCATTACAGAGATGCACATGACCTAATATGCTTAATTGGTAGTAGGCTTTCGAGCCTATACAGCTTGGAGTAAGACAACATGCATGAAGAGGATGATGTGGACAAAATACTCATTTGCCTAATAATTCTGCACTCCCTGTAATAAAAACTAGGGGTCCACTCGGTGTATGATAGAAGAAAAAATATAGTAAAGGATTTTTTTTAGTGTTCATTTTGAGAATAAAGTGGAAATGTCAAGAGTAAAGTCAACACCCTTAGTCCCTGGGCATTTTGCAATGTGCCTTCATGTGGACTTGTGAAATACCATCAGTCGCAGCCTTGTCTTATAATGCAACGCCCCCCCCCCCCCCCCCCCCCCCCCCCCTCCTCTCTGACTAGACACAATTTTCTGCATCACATTTTTAATACTTAACCCCACACTGTATTTATGTTCTAAGAGAAATAATTTAGTTGTTCTCTAAGGTATGATTTTAATAACTCATCTGCACAAGGCATTTTGTTGGGATTTCACCTGCCATGAACATAAATTTGACATCAGTGTGACTTGAAATTGGCCGCTTGATTAGTGCGCTTACAGTAAGAGATGTCATAGATGGTCGTATTCCTTGTGATGCTTCCTCCTTGAGGTCTACTGCAGAAAAGCAGCTATGGTTTAACACACAGTTCCCTCATGTGCTGATGCAGAATTATAGTCTTTTCACAGTAAATTTGGAAACAGTCCTCATGCACAGCTTTTGTCCACATCACATTTTCCCTTATCCAGCGATTGAAAAGAAACTTCTTTTCAGTGTCTGACCACAATCCTCTGACAAGGTCTACAGGCTGTTTGTCATAAATTAGAAAAAATTAGTGCCAGAGTTATCTGTGTTAATAACCACAGGTTTATCTTTAAAATGAAAGAATCAATTTTAGTTGAGTACGTCCTATTAGGATAGTTGCGGAGAGGCCGCACTGAAGATGTCTACAGCAGGTTGTTTGCTGAAGCAGTCACAGTTTCTTTAAAGAGTACTCTGGTTTGTTAGTGTTTTCTAAGGTTATTTCTCACTCAGAACGAACTTTCACATCCAGTGTATTGTATGTAGCTGCATTTTCATTAAATGTAGTAAAGAGTGCCAACGCTTTTGAACAGTTGGCCCTGCAGGCCGTGATCAGAGATCACTTACTGTAAATGGATAGTAACTTCATGTATTTGCTTGACACGCGTGGTTTCATTATGATTACCTTTAGGATGAATTAACATTGCATAATTATCAGCACCCTGACCTATATCAATACTTTGGCACTGGTGAGTCTGGTACCAGTACCAATTTATTACTGCTCTTAAGTCCCTATGCTTATTCATGAGATGTCTCATCAAAACAAAATCTAATTATATCGCCTGTATTAACCTTTATATTTCCTCGTTGTCTGCCAATTAAAAAGATAAACCAGAAAGTGCGTTGTTGAATTGATGTGTTTCAGAGATAAACACGTGTGCCTCTCACTGGGTTTCTTTCATTTTGAAAGGTTTCTTTTTTTCCAAAGAGGAGCATTGCTTGTGGAGGTCTAAATGCTATCTTGTGAGTAGGAAGGCTTACAGACATAGTGTTTTGGTTATTACATTCGACAGGAGTGTGAGCTAGTCTGCACCACCAGTGGGTCCAATTACAGAACATATCTAATTGATGTTGGAGCTGAACACAAGCTCAGGCTGTGAAATGGCACAGAGACAGAGAGAAAGAGTTGGCAAGGTCTCCACCTGAGCAGCAACCTGCATGGTCAAAATAACAATTAGCTCGGCTCAGTGCATGGTGAGTCATCTTGGCAATCCCACAGTTTGCATACTGGCAATTGTGTCCAAGCTGCTGTGTTGATTAAATATGCAGACACTTCTTTTCATCAGAAGAGGGCAATGTTCACAACCAAACTCCAAATGTAAAGCACTTACAGATCTGTATAAGATTCACGTAGTGATGTTACTTATTCAAAGCATGCATTCGTTTTGAGAACTGTTGCACTTTTATCTACATCAGCTTGCATTGCTGCACTTCTCATGAAATGTTTTTTAATTTCTAATCCCCCTACAGCCATGGAGAATTCGTCCGTCTACATGTGCTTCCCCTGCTACCAGGAGTTTAACACCCTGGAAGAGGTCCTCAAGCACCAGTTGACATGCACTGCTGGCGATGAACCGCCAGACACATCTGGAACCAACGCCGTCACCATCCCGGTGCTGCAGACACAGGTGAGTGCTGACACAGTTGCCACTCCGCCGTTTTTGTCATGTGACTGTGATTTTTAGCTGGACAAAAAGGCGATTAAAAACCTTAAATTATGACAGCGTGGCCTGAAATAACCATCTGTGTGATCACATAAAAGCCTCTGAATCATATCTGGAGAGTGACTTTGAAGTGACACGTTTAACTTTAGTCATAAATTCACAATGCACTGCTACTTATCAAAGTAATAGTGACCTTGGTGCGAGCACTTAAGATGGTGTTGTTTGTGATTATTTACTGACATATTTCAAGGTGCTGCTGCATATTAGTCTCTGATTTATGTGCACCCTGACATCATACCTTTAATCACAGAGTAACCAGTAAGTCTTTTTGGGTTAGTGGCAGAAAATTAGCTGTAATATAAGTTAACAATGCATTTGCGTTGTCATTTTTTTCTTGTTTGCCCATAATGGACATTAAAATGAAGAGAATCTCAGTTCATGATGGTTTTCTATTACATATTTACTTTGGAGAAGAGAAAATTCTTCCCATTTTGGCTCTGGTTGTATTTTGACTGAATTAGGACTAGACCCCTAACCTTTACTGTTATGTACTCACAATAGTTGTGTGTTAAGGTAAGAAGATTATTAAACAGTTCAACTGCTTCCTGTCCAGTAATGAGAAAAGAACACATTTGCATGCTGTTCGTCTGAGTAATGAGTCACTACTCAGGGAGACGTGTGGTTGTGCGTTAAAAGTAGATTAAGAATAGACTGTTAAACTATTAATTCAAGCTTTTTATGTCAGAATGAACAACAAAACATGCTTTATAGTTTGAATAAGCTCTCACAGTCTGTACTTATCAGACTTGTAGGCTAAGCCCTGTTCTCAGTGTTGGTTTGTACAAGATTTTCTTTCTTTTTTTAAAGACATATATTAGGTTATGTCAGTGGTTCCCAAACTTTTTTTGCTAGGCCCCCCTTTGTTTTACAAGAAAAATGTTCGCGCCCCCCCGCACGCACACGCACAAACACATCCTCCAACCACACACACCTAAATTTTGCTCCATTGCAGTTTCTTTCACACCTCAAACATTTAGTAAAAAATTAAGCAAATACAAGTAATCTGCAATAGATGACAGGTAGTAATAAAATAAACTGCTAACTCTTTTACGCTACGTCCGCACCTACACGGGTATTTTTAAAAAACGCAGCTGTTTCATCCACACATAAACAGCGTTTCGAATCACCGAAAACAGAGATTTTTTAAAACTCCTTTTTTGCGTTTACGTGTGGACGAGGAATACAGAGTTCGTCACTATCACTATGAATACATTTTTCAAAAAATGCCTCTCTGTACAAAATGGGTTTAAAAACATAAACAACTGTGGGATGCTGTTTGTCCATGATTTGAACCGGGGGAACAAATCGTGGCAGGATCAACATGATATTATTTGTATCCCACTGTAACTTTACTGTATAAAGAGCTAACATCTCCAGAATGCCAGGAGTAGTTAGTCATTACAAGTGTTTGTGACCTAAAAATCAAGACTGTGGGATACTGTTTGTCCCTGATTTGAAAAGCCCAGCGCTGCTCACAGGGAAAACCAATTCTGCAGGGAAGACCTACCTTGGCACTTGTGCAGGTGAAACCAAAGGGAAGATATGCTTCACCATATTTTCTAGTCTTTGGCTTAGAATGAAGTTGGTTTGGAAACATATTCGGCAATGCTTCATCTCCTGCTTTGCGTTTCTGTGGGCGCCCCGTGCTAGCGGTGTCCAAGCGTTTTGGTTTTTTCCCCCCCTTTTCATACTGCCCCCCCCCCCGCCATGGCTCTGCGGCCCCCACACTTTGGGAAGGTCTGGGTTATGTGATGCAGTAGCTGCAGGATTAAAAGAAAAATGTGCCAGAATTGGTTTATTTTTGAGATTTAATTGGATAAACCAGAGCAGAGGAAAGTGGAAGAAGAGGAGGACGTGCTGAAAGTGGCAGACCAGATTGAGATCCATGATGCTACATTTACATGTTATCCAATGAGGCTGGCTGAATCACCAGAGTGGTCCCCATGCTGCAGTAATAACGAACAGACTGTTTTCTTTTTGACCACCGTACCCTTTTGCTTCTGTGGGTGAGCTTTGCCAGCTATGCCATTTTTTCACCTTAGTGTTTTCCTTCTGTATTGTTTCCTCTTGTATGTTAATACTGCTGTTGTTTTTATTCTTTGACTTGGCTTTTAGAGGGGTGCAGATATTTACATAATGCACTGTATTCACTATTTCTTACGGTGTGCTTTCAGGTTGGTAAATACTCTTTGGGAAAGCATTAGTCTTCTGAAAATGTGGTCTGAATTGCAGGGTTTGAAAGTTGCATAATGAAAAGAGTTATTCCATTTAACTTTGACATGTTGAGCTGAGTCTTGTGAAGTAGCTGCCACTTTTCTTTTTTATTATTTTCTTTTATTTGCCATTCCTGTGACAGCTTCAGAAAGCCCGCAGAGTTAAAAGCAGTCACTGCCCCTCGTTTAGCAGTAGGGCACGGCTGTCAAAGCTTGTGCCTGGACTTCCATCCTTACAGTCTTCACCATACGTCCATAAAGCGGCGGCGCTCATGACAGACAGATTGCATCCTGAGTCGCCAGCAGGAAGAAGAGCAGGAGAAATGCATCAGTCAGAGCAAAAAAACCCCAATAAATTAAAATAAATCCCCATAACTCAAATAAACATATTGCTCACATTTAACATCAGATGATATTTAGCGTTTTACTGCTTTTGTTTATGACACATTCAATTAATATTTTTTCTGTAGTAGGAAAAAAATACAAATTGTGCAAACTGCTTGAGCTTTACAGCACTGTGGATTTGTAGAGTAAATACAAGCAGGCATTATTGTAAAGATGTTTGTTTAAAGAGCACAAACACAAAACGATGCTATCATTTAAAATAAAAAGTCAGTGAAATTAGTTTTAAAACGTGAGTCAAAAGGCAGTTAATGGCAGCATGTGTATTTTGCTTTTTATTTATTACAACAAATGTATTATATGTTATATAATGTTTATGCACACTATCAAAACTACATTCCTAACTTGGGTATGGATGCAGGGCTTCCTGGTCGCGGTTTGCAGGATTGAGATTTGGGGAGTTTGGAGGCTGGGTCAGTGCCTTGAACTCTTTGCTGGAGAGATGTTTCTGCTATCTGGGAGGTACATAAACATTTCCTGGACTAAAACAACCCTCTTAAGGGACTCCCCCCCCCCCCCCCCCCCGCGCCCACTAGGGTTTAAATAGCTGGCACGCTCCATGATTGGAACTAAAGAAGCCATTGGATGAGAGGCTAAACATCTTCAGGAAATTTTGAAAAGTCCAGTTGCTTTCTTTTCTAGCTCCTTAGACCTGGACTGTGTTTAGGTACCTCACATGTGTCACAGTACCATCCATGTGAGGGCTATGAACAGTTACTCTTAATTTGATTATTGAAGTTTAATTAAAACCAGATATTTGGTTGTAAAAATTCATAATTTTAAAACAAATTAGCACTGTCAGTGCCGCCTTTGTTTTCTGAGCCACCCAGCATTTGAAGCTTGATTTCTCCAACAAAAGTTGTTAAACCCAGCGTTGCTGTGTGGTTAGCGGAGCGCTATCCATCCATAGTACTGCATCCTGTGTGAGTCAAAGTCACAACAGTGGGAATTTTGAATGAAAAATTAAGTGTTATTTTTGGCCACATTTGAAAGCACTGATCCACACGAATGCCAGAAGCCAAGGTTTCCCAGCAGGTCATTGATTTTAACGAGATGATCGATGTTACTCACTTTGCCTACCAGTGGGTTCAATGTTGTGGGTGATGGCTGCGTAGGTGTGTGTGTTGTGAAGCAGCTAGACCACATCTGAGGGTGGTCTTCAGTTCTCACACTCCAGAATACCACAACAAAGAAAATACAAATCATTACATGTGAGACATGTTGAACAGCTGTGATTGACAGCTCCAGATGCCTTTAACCCCGACCTTGATGCTCTGTTTTTATCATCCAAATGGGTGGAGGGCACGAAGGTAAGACCCTGTGGAGTGACCCTTGCAACCCTGATGGGCCTTTTGATTGTTATCAGCCAGGCTGAGGCCTTATCTTGGTTGTCTGGAGCTCTCAGGGGAACCTTGGCTCTAAGCACACACTGCTTTAATTGACCTGAGTACCCCAACACTGAATTCTCATCTTTCATCCTTTAGAAAGAATAAAACTGGAAAAAAGGAAAAAACCCAAAGCGTATTGACTTGTTATTGCAACAAGTCGTTTTATTTGTATAAACAAAGATTTTAAAAACTGTCTTTATTCTTTTTCCTTTCTTGTCTTTGCAGCAACATATAATAAATATATCAAAGACAGATGCACTCCCACAGATTGAAGTTCAAGCAGAAGAGCCGTCTGTGCAGGCTGTTGAAAGTGCTCCCCCTGAGGATGAAGTCAGCACATCGTCAGATCAGCCCAGGATCCTCTACCAGTGTGGGGATTGTGATGAACTTTTCAAAAGCCTTGTACTTTGGCAGCAGCACCGTAAAGAAGGGGCATGTCAGCAGTCTGACATGTCTGAGAACAAGTCAAAACCAGATTCAGAAACTATGCCAGAGACTTCCTCAGTCCAGAGTGCAACCATACCTTTATATTCAGTCGCTGAATCCTCTTTCTCACAGCATGAAACTAACAAAAATATCAATTCAGATGCAGTTGAAAAAGCTTTGCATGAGCTGGAGCAGCAGGAAGGTACAGAGACCAATTCATCTCAGAGCTCTGATCCTCCTATTTCCGAGGTAGTTTCAGTCTCTAATCCAGATGAGTCGTCACCTAAGAGAAGAGGGGCAAACAAAAAGCCAAAGCCTGAACCTGTGCTCTTGTGCGTGGACTGCGGCTCGTGCTTCGGCCTGGTGTCAGAACTAGTGGCTCACCGCAAGACCCAGCACGGCTTTGAGGAAGCTCTGCACCGCTGCTCCGTGTGTGGGGAAAGCTTTCTAAATACCACTCTCTTCCTCTACCACCGAAAACAGCACCGACAGAAGGGCGAGGAAAAGGCGGTAGAGGTTACCGAATTGACTTCAGAGGTTTTTACTCAGAGCAATGGCGCAGATCAGCAGGACCACGGTGCACCTTCTGCCTCCGCCAGTGTTGACGCCACTTTCACACAGCCCGAGCTGTTCGTGTGCACCCTTTGCCTTCAGAGCTTTAGCGACGAGGGAGGGCTGGTTACACATCGTAAGCAGAAGCACAACCTTAATGAGCCGCTACACACGTGTGCCCACTGTGATATGAGCTTCATGAACACCACCCAGTACCTGTATCATTGGCGGCAGCATCGCTTCATGCCAGTGACAGAGGTGGCTGATGGGGCAGAAGCTGTTGGTGAAACAGCCACCACCAAACCTCAGGATAGTCCACAGAGCACAAAGCGACTGCTTTCCTCACCTGGTTCGGCTGGTGAATCAGGTTCCCCCCTTCCTAAGAGAAGCAGGCCTTCCTTCAGGATCCTGAGTGCTAATGCACTCAAAGGTAAGTGAAATTCATTACTTTAAAACACAACTACAAGGCAGTAGTTGTTTTGTTTTTTTTAACAAGAATTTTTGTTCTTTACTCAGGAAACAAGAGTTCAGATATTAAAGAAGAATTAGAGGCCAACACTGGTGCAGACTCGGACAACACCAATCACCCTCCGCCTGCCAAGCTGCTACAGGACTGGGCTCGAACACCACTCCCGCACGTGTGCCCGTACTGTGGCAAAACCTTCACGAGACGCGTCTTCCTCCGCACGCACGTCTACAGCCACACCGGAGAAAAACTTTTCACCTGCAAGGTGCCAATCAAACATTCAATCAGGGTGTCTCTGTCTCGAGTCTCAGGAATGACTTACATTTTTTGTGCAGAAGACTTTGATGAGATGATGTAATGCTGTGAAGTGAAGTGAAGGCTGACATCTCCAGCCTCATTATGTTTGACAGATTCCTTGGTGTCTTTGCATAATGACGTCTGTTTAAAGTACAAAAATAGAATCTGAGCAAATGTAGATATGAAAATGTCCACAAAAGTTTGGGCATCGCTGAGCAAGTTACAGGTTCAAGTAAAAAGAAGACGGCTTCTACAATATAGAACTGATGAGACGACAGGGAAATAAGTGTGTGTGTTTGGTAAATTTCTGAAACATTTCAAGAATTGTAATTCTCTTACCTCTTTTCATTTAAAAAATTGGGATATGTGACTCGCTCAGAGGTTTCCGTACTTCAACACGGCTTCATTTGCTTGCAAAAAGTGTTTAAAACTGTTGACACTAATTCTGGTTATTGTTTTTGTGAAGGTCTGCACAAAGTCCTTCACCAACTCGCAGAGCCTGCTGCGCCACAGCATGAGCCACACGGGCAACAAGCCCTTCAGCTGTGATGTCTGTGGCAAGAACTTCTCCCAGGCAGCCACCCTGAAGAGACACCAACGCATTCACACATCGACACTACCTCGCCGCAAGCGTGGCCGCAAACCGGTACCAGCTCCGCCATTTAATATTAATCACAATAGCTCTCTGATTGAGCATTTTATTTCAAAATCTTGTAAAATATCTTAATATTCGTAGATATTGTTGAATATTATTGATATTGGAAGTGATTTTGATAGTAGGTGAAATGGTAGATAATGTGTTCTGTAATAAAAAGCTACATTTAAGTTTAAGTCACTATGTGAGTATCTTGCTGGTGAAACCCTTTTTATCGATATTGATTGTTGTGTCTGTCAATGCAGGTGTGCAGTTTGGACAACGAAGGAGCTGCTCATCTCTTCCCTTGTCCTAACTGTCCTTCACGCTTCAACACCGAGGATCAACTCAACCATCACAAGTAATAACACTTTTTTTCTGACGTTATTTTTTTACTTTCGGCACCTTGTATTTTGCTGGTGTTGGTGGAAATAACTAGAACGTGTCAATATTCAATCAAATTCAAAATCTGTTTACCGCATAACTACATTAGAATTACATTAGCAAACAGAAGGCAGGACAGGATTTAGATAAACCTCCCTCCCTCTTGCCGGGAGCTGTAGCAGCTGAGCCGTGTCCGACCACTGAGCAAGACCTTTAAGCTGTGTAGCAAACACACTGAGATGTCTGTGTGCCCTTGAGCCACATATGATTGACAGACGCAGGCCCAGTAAATTAAGATGAGAACGATAACTGCACAGAACAGGAGAAAGAGCCTGGTCATGTCCTACCTGGCTGAACAAGGGGGATAGGATGTACACTACTGTGTGTGTGTGTGTGTGTATATGTATATAATATTGACTTAACATGATCTAGTGTGCTAAGTACTATTGTCACTATTTCTTCCTCATTAAACCCAAAGACTTCACCAAAATGTAATCATTTTAAGTCTTTTAATTATCTTGATGTTACGTAAAACACTGAAATGGTTACTGTTACAATATCTAGGAGGAAAAAAATCGACATAATTGTAGGAGATTAATAAATTATTATTTTGGTGAACAGGAACATGTGGAAAATGTGGAGGGGCAGAAAAGGCTCATCTCATTGTCTTGATGACATCCTCGAGTTCACTGGTTTCTGTGAAAAACTCTTTAAAACCTGAACGATCTCATTTTGAAACGGTGTTAACTCAAGGTTCTTTACTACCTTTATCCTGAGCTTTAAACTGCAACGCACACTCTTTATGAGGACACACAATACTAAGACCTTGAGTTAAGATTGTGGATTAGTTGTTTTTTTTTTTTTTTTTTTTTATAAATGAATTACATTTTTTTCCCATATTCCCAAGCTCAGAAATAAACCTTTACACATAAAAAGATGAAGGTATCAAACTTCTCCTGAAGCTTCCAGCAAGAAAGCAAATAAGAGTATTTCCAAAGTGGTAGAGAGGAGAGTACGGACGTCTTAGATGTTTACGGAATCTGCAGCATACAAATGTGTCTCATTTGCATGTAAAATGATTCAACATTGAGCTCATTTTCTGCTGATTGAAATATTGATGAATCAACAGGGTTTAAATTAGGTGTCAGTGTACATCTAATTTAAACCCTGATACTTTACGTGTGACGTGACCCCTGCTCATCACAGAACATCTGTCTTGAAGGGGGCGACCCTGACGGGGGATTTTAATCCTTCTATCTGGCTCGAGGTCAACTGTCCCTGAAATATTGAATTCTCTTGTCATTTAACAGGGAACAGAAAGACTCTGGCCTTGGATGGTCTTTGCACATAACCTCTAGCTTCCAATTTTACTTTGAATTAGTCATGTGGTGGATTAATACAGATATTTGTTTGTATGTAATATTTAGCAAAGTTGTGGAAACTGAAACATCATCCCTGCTTGTTCTGATTACGCGAAGCTGCACGCACAGCAAAGAAGTGTTTTTTTTGTTTTCTCCTTGTAAAAACAGGCCTGATGCAGGAGTAGGTGAATACATCCTAGCAGTTCTCTCCTCCCCTAAGGCTATACTCAGTGTAACGTTATGCAGAGGATAAATATAGTCTTTCATGTCTAACCCTGACGCCTCCCAGTTTACTGCTGTTCTTTTATCTCCGGTTGTTTGTACACTACGCCGGTACCCCTCATTTGACCTGACGTACAGCTAAGTACATACGAGGTGGCAGATTAAGACCAAAACATGACTTTAATCACACACTTTTATGTGTCTCTGAATTAGGACTGCTTAAGTATTTATATTGGGAGCTATAATTGTTATATATGTATGTTGTATATGTTTATGTCCTTGGCCTATGATTTCAATGTTTTTGGCTCTATTTGAATGTAGCATTAAAAAAATCTGTTAATACTTCTGTGTTTGAACAGATTGTTGCACACCAGCCACCCCTTCCCTTGCGGCGAATGTGGCGAGGCCTTCAAACGTAGGAAAGACCTGGACCTGCACTCCCTCATACATCAGGGTAAGAGTTCAAGACTTGGACTTGTATTTTATATTTTTATAGTTAGCAAGCAGTAGCCCGATTTTTCTTTGATATTGATTTTGGTGTCCATTATTCTGACCTTATTCTTTGCCCGAGTTCTTGCACTGCGTCATGTGTTAATCTTACTTCCATCAAAGAGGAAGAGAAAAAGTTTTTTGTTTGTTTTTTTTAAATCAGCAAGCATTGATTCAATGAGAACTGAAGAAGCTAATGAAAAACAAAACTGCCATTCGTTTATTCATTACGACACGTTTTACCTGAAAACTTTCTGGACTACAAGATAGCTGTAATAAATCATGGATTTTTCTGGAGAGGAGAACAAGTGAGTCTGTTTTATTATTGTTTAGTTATTTACTAATAGCTAGCAAGCTAATGCCAGAAGGGCTTCTCCTGGGTCTTAAGATAAATGCCTCCTTGAACAGAATAAATTGTAGTGATAGTCAAAGCTTTTGCGTTATATAATTACTATCAGCATCTTTTAGACACACCAGATATCGATATTGGTAGTAATGCTAATACACAGCTTTTATGCCAATTTGGCAAATGATATGCTTCTGTACACATTTTGAGCATTGTGTAAGAACGATAATCAAATGTCTATTTTGGAGATTTGGAACCCAAATTTAAAGATGCACAAGATGATGATAGTGGTCACACTTTACTGCTTAATGCCCCTAAGGTCCACCACACAGGACACTTTGTATCATCTTATTACTGTGTGACCTCTATCCAGCTTTCACTTGTTGGCTCAGTCTTTAGCCTTCGTATAGTTTTATCATGTTCAGCAGCTTTTTATGACCCTATAGCTCAGGAATTTAATATGTATATATTGTATTTTTTTGAATAGGTGAAAACAGAATAGTAGCATAGCAGATGTTAGGGAGAAGGTGCTATGTCCCATTGTTTACTAAGGACACAATAGTTGAAACTGACCCAGTGTTTCAAAGATTACTGTCCTGTCAAAAAAAGGATAATTGACTTGTCGGAAATCAGTCTGCAGAAGCCCTGAAAGGCTCTACTCCAGAGGAGAATATCATAGTCATTACTACGGTCAGAACACAGTTAACTGTGTAGTTGTCATTGCACCTTGTAGCTTGATAGCATTCATCTCGGAAACACCTGAAAATACTTTCCGAGGCGCTGCCAGTCAATCATACTCCCGACAGGGAGAAAATACTGAGAACCTGTGCTGTTCTGTGTAACCTAAGAGAAGATGTCATTCACAAAGAAGCAGAATGAGACGCTGAAATGTCCTCTACCAATGCATAGCTTTAAAACTAACATTATATTAAAATAAAATCAATGAAATCCCTTTATATGAGATTCTGACAAAATATTTCCAATAAGTGGGTAGAGCCAAACCCGCTTGGCATCTTTAGTTAAAAGAAAGGGACACAGCACTGCCACCTTCTGGTATGATTTAACTAATTGTATATCTTTATTCTTACTCTGACCATGAGTTAATGTTTGCCAATGTGTGTAAATAAATAGAATTAATCATTTTCATGTGATTATTTTATAACAATTTGAGAAATGGGTCATTTTAAATAAGTAATTTCTTTTACAATCCCCTAATATTAGGAAAACAAAAGCCATCTCACACCATTTATTGTACTATTACAAATGTTTTATGTCTGGTTGGCATGTTTACAGTTTACAAATTTTTCTGGGTTTAGTTGTGACATAAGTTAAACCCCTCTCGTTTCTGCCCACGGGCGGCTCATCAATAACACGTCAAAAGATATTGCATCAAAAGTACTCGTCATAGGGCATATTGATAAGAAACTGTTGAGCATGACTTTGAAGCAAAAATTTGTCAGTTTGGAACATGCCAAGCTGAACATGTTAGTTGCTCATAATGACGCAATGATATTCTGGACAGTTTGCTCTGTTCATCCTCTGACACATCATGCGTGTGTCGTCAGCGTCTTGAGCAGCTGGTACCAGCAGACCACTACCATGGCAACATTATGGGCTGCATTTGAGATGATATATGTGGGTGATATTTGTGCTTCAGGTCAACATTACACACTTTTGTTCGGTTCACTGCTCATTTGGACGAGACTGTTCCTTTGTTCTTTTTGGCGAGACTCACCTGCACTTGAGTGCTTGTGGTCAGACTTCAGTTCACTATCATACTGACTAAAGGGGAAAGAAATGCTATGTCTATGAGAAGAAGACGAACAAAGTACAACACTTGGTTTTCCCAACTTGCAGTTGGGCATGGTGAAGATCGAGAGGATGACTATGGGTATGCTACTGCAAACGGGTCTTTGCATATTTCATCAGAGGTCATCTGTCTTAAAAGTGTGATAGGTTGCTTTGGTCAGGATACTCAGGGACATGATGTCCCTCTTGGTGTCACGGAGCCTCCTACACTACAGGTATTACAAAGTGATTGAGGATATGTGTGTGATTTTTGCATGTCACTGGTTGCTGTTGGATGTGAATGTTTATTGTTGACATCTACGTTAGCTAGCAACAAACTGGATAAATGCATACACTTCTGTCTGAACTGGAGATAAAAAAAAAAAAAGTGGCAGGGCACCATAAGGTGAACACAGTGTCCCATATCCTTACTTTATTTCCAAAGTTTTACTATTTATCATTGAAGGGGTTTTAAATTGTGGTGGAGATGCCGAGAACCCAGCTGTTTACATATCTTGTTGTAATAGAAAAACTAGAGATGATTTTCTGAATGATTGTAGAATGATGCAGATTCAGCCAAAAATGGCTCTAACCATTTGCTTGTTGTTAATTTACAAAAATATGCCTATGGTATATGCGTTCTTCAGTGCATTAGGTCAATGACTTTCTATTGATTAGCGTGCCATGTGGAGTGGAGGAGCAAGGTGGAGGCAAATGAATTGGGTCAACATGTTGACACTTCATCTTAATCAGGGGGTGTTGGCACACCAACCTCATTAGTTACGCTTGATAAGTCAGCGTGCGGCAGAGGTCAGAGGTACAGGGCTCCTCTGAGAAAAATGTTTGGAGAGATTGATCTATTGATCCATCCAGTGCCATAGGCTGAGATTGCCCTTGTTAAAGGTTTAATTAGACGTTTTCGATAGGGAGCAGAGTGGATCTCCCCCACTGGGACAGACTGTACAGATGGTTAGCAAATTGCAAGTTATTGGCATGACGTCCTATGGATTTAATGATGAACCATCAGTGTCAGCAGTTTCCCAACCAGATTTTTGAAAGCTATCCAGGGAGCGAGGAAGTTTGGTTTACTTTGGTTGTGATGAATCAGTTAGATGATGAATGATCTAATTGACACAATTTTGCAGTTTTATAATGTTGTATAGCTCAAATAGGTAACAAGTTAATCACGGAAATTAATAACTGATTAACCAATAAATAATAACAGCTTTTATATATTAAACAAGAAATGAAATGCTCATTAAAAGTATGTTTGACTGTGCGACCAGTTGACTTGATCTGTAAATGTTGTTCCAGTCACTAGTCGGCAACAGCAATACTAGTTGGTTAAACATATGATTTTTTTTTTTATCATTTTCATCTTAGATGTTATGCAGCTAGCTGGAGCTGCAGCTCTGGGAGATGGCAACACCCCATTGTGTGATGGGAAGTTGTAAATAAGCGACGAGTACAGTTCTGCTGTACCTTTTGCAGTTTTATGTTGGCTGTTTCAAAATGAAAAGCAATCTGGCATATGACAACTCAACCACATTCTGCACACCTGAATAAAAAAGGCTGGTGGCGGTGCTAATGTCAGCCACACTTGGGAAATTAATGTGACGTGACTCTGTGTGCAGCAAGTGTGAATATGTGCCACAAATTGGCACACATTTGGGCATCATTTAAAATACTATTTGGTTATCAAATAATGGGATTAAAGGTTTCAAATAGCTCTTGAATACATGCAGTATTTGTGCAGGCAGCATTTGACCTCATCCATTAGATTGCTCCCTTTTGACTGTTATCTGAGTGTGTTTTAATAGACTTGACTAGACAATTAATTTCATTTACATTTCTTCTCTCACTCAATCAGCTAGTGCATTAGTCGCTGGAAACATCCCTAATGAAAAGTTCTCAGAGCCCAAGATAAACTAATCAAATTGCTTATGTAACACTCCAAAAGCAAATAATTTTTAATATAGGGTGATGTAAATGTAAAAAATGTTGAAATGCACTCTGATAATTTTTTGAATTTCTATTCACAGGCATGATTGTGATACCTTATGTAGCTTTTCTACAAGTCTGATTACTATACTGATATCAACCATTCCCCTGAAGCGTAACGTTTCTATACTTGGCTTTAAAGTCTTCAGGATCATTTTTATCTTGTAGTAGCATAACATTAAACAGTCAGTGACCCACTGACTTGATGAATGCACTAAAAGTTAATAAACTGTTCTTCAAAATGATATTGATAAAGTAACTCTGTTTGATGGGGATCGGTTACATCTGGCCAGTACTCAATATGTTTAATGAGATCCACCTTGATGTCATCCTGGTGATGCAAAGAGCAGCAGCTTGTCACAGCTGAGCTCAATAAATGTTAGTCGCTTTTGTTGTCTTTGTGAATCATTATAAAAAGGGCCGCTGGTCATTTTTTAATAGGTGAGCTAAATGACGGGTTGTTTTTGGACTCTTTGCAACAACTCATGTTTTGCATCTTTTGGCACCGATTTGCCAATTTGAATCATAAACGGTAAACAGAGGCCACATTATTTGTTGACTCTGGCTGCGGCGGATTGTTTGGCCACTGTTGCCGATTCTGTATGCACCACCTGTCACTGCGCGATTGCTGGCCCAACATCAGGCAGTCGGCAAGCTCAAACCAGCCATCAGATTTCAACACGGCCATTAGCGTGTAGTATGACGAGAAATTATGACCATCTGTCTAAAATCCGACACTGTTCCATTACAGACAAGCAGCCAGCGACATGCCCTCACTGCTCATCCCAGTTTATCAACCAATCAGTGCTGGAAATCCATCTCCAGCGTTGTCCTACTACCGAAGAGGAGAAGAATACCGGTCGTGGGAGGGGCCAGGGCCGAGGACGCTGCACTGGACAGGTTGGAGACATAAAGAAATTTTTTAAAGAGAGGATGTGAGCCAGAGTGTGATTTGTTTTTTCCAATCGAATAGCTGACGGGGTTAGTGAGGGAGTGGCGATGTGTCTCACGGTCCACACTTGGAGTTGGATTGTGACATTGTACTTTAAATAAGTAGACAAAAATTTAGATAATGACGACACCGTTTCTGTCATTTCATTCTGGTTTGTCTCCCTCTCGTCTCCTTTCCCTTCCTTTTCTTTATTCCTCCCTCAGATTGAGTGTGACCTTTGTGGACACCGTTGCATGACCCAAGAGGGCCTCGACCTTCATCGTTTATCCCACACAGGCCAGACACCTCTCAAATGCCCAGTGAGGCCATGCCGCCGCCGATTTATCTCTAACAGTGCCCTGGAGGAGCATGTGCTGGCGCATTTTCAAGGAACGCTCAGCAAGTCCAAAAACCGACCCCGCTTCCGTTGTCAGATTTGCCACAAGGAATTTGCCTATAATTCCACCTTCAACGTTCATATGAGGACACACACTGATGAGAGGCCCTTTGAGGTAAGAAGCACTGTGGCGTGTACTTGTGTAAAGGTAGTTTCTTTCAGTCTTAAGAATCCTATTTCTCTCTCTTTATACAAGGTCTTGAAATCTTTTAAACACCTGTATTTCAAAATGAAACTGAGAACTGCCTCATCCCCATCCACGGTCACACCCGCTCATAGCTGCGGCCATCTCTCTGGTTCCGGACCATGGCCATTTGTGCAGAGTGTGTCCTGCGGGTGTTTTCTCCCTCTCTGTGTACCTGTGATTAATGGCAGGGCTGAGTTAGGGCCTGTCAGCTCCCCTCTGTGCCTGTTACTATTCTGGGATTCTCTCCCTCTCTCTCTGCTGCTCTGGTGACGAGGCAGGACATCAACTATAGACCCACCCAAGCCCATCTCAGCTTTAGAAATTGATTTAATATTTGTGGCTTCGCTTTGAGCCATGATCTATCAGGCAGGCTGAGGACTGCGGTTCAAGGAGCACCGGTTCTCAAACACAGAGGCAGTTACGGGGATACATTTTAATTTATATCAAATATACCTTGTGTTCCTGGAGGAACATATGTGTTTGCTCAGTTTATAAAGAGCAAACTTCACAGGAAAAGTAATTATATTAGAGTGTATTTCACAGAGATACTGAAACTGCAGATCTGTCAATAGGGATTGCAATTTCAATCTGAGTGTCCCCAGTGGGAATCAAAGCAAAGCTCAATATGTTACTCCCCTGTAGTGCTTCAGGTTTAATCATCTATCTACTTTTATTTCATTGTCTGCGCTCATTTGGGAGTGAACAGAACAAATGTTGGTGTTGCAGGAATGATGCCGTTGAACTGTTGATTACTAAAATGATTATTTAGAAAAGTCAAGCTCTTAGATCACTGCTAATATTTTTTCTGTTGTGTAACTCTGTGTAATTTATTACACTCCCCTTACACGCAGAGCTGCAGGGTTTAGTCAAATCGATTATTTCAGCGACAGAATGTTCATCATTAGCCTGTGACGAAGCTGAAAATGACAAATGTTCTCTGGCTTCTGCTTCTTATTTGCTGGTTTTTCAGCTTTTGTCAGGTAAAACATGATATTTGAAGACATATTTCCTTCATTTCTTTTTTCATCTGGTGTGTGGATGTCTTATTGACCAAACAATTAATTGCTTGTGTGGGACTGATGATGATGATATCTTTTTATTGCTCTGTATTTGTCCTTCCCCCTCTGTCTTCCCTATCCCATTTTCTTTCTGCTCTTTCTGTGTCTCAGCCAGGAGTGCTGCATCTGCAGAAAAATGTAAAGAGAGGTTTTAGGAATTAATTGCAGTTGAGTTTGTGTGCTGCCAGAGTTGTGAACTTAACTTTCTCGCCTCTCTCTCACCTTTTCCCCTCTTCTCTGTTCTTCCACCAGTGCGCCACATGTGGTAAGCGCTTCCGCCAGCTGCCCCATCTGCAGGATCATGAGCGCATCCACAGCGGCGTGCGGCCTTTCTGCTGCTGGATTTGCGGCAAGAGTTTCAGCGTCGCCGCTCGTCTCACCGAGCACGCCCGCACCCACAGCGGCGAGAAGCCTTACCCTTGCCCTCACTGTCCCGCTGCCTTTCGGTCTCGTTCCAACCTGGATAAACACATCCGACTTCACGGGGACCTGCCTCCGGAAACAGCGGAGCAGGTGGTTAATGCAGCTGAAGCTGCTCAGGTCCAGAAGGTGCTGGAGGGAGCCAAAGCATTGTCATCTTTGGCCACCATGGAAGAGGTCGAATCTGGCTCTGTGCAGACCATTTACGTGCTGCAGGGAGCTGAAGGGGCTACCGAGACCGTAATGATCCCATCCGATCAACTCAGCAGTTTAGAGGGAGCGTCGCAGGTTGTCATTCTGCCCTCCTCTGTACTGGGAACTCAGGCCATCACTGTTCCCACCATCACAATGGACGGCAGTGAAATCACCATGGTGGAGACGAGCCAGTCACCACAGCATACCATTGAGTTCATTATGGAGGAGACTGTTTGAAGGTAGCTTAGTAAATCGTGGACAACAAGGACATGAAAAACACTGAATGATTAATCGCTAATATAGACTGCTGGTGATCTAAATATTTTGACAGATGAAGCCAATACCCTGTACGTTTATTGTCTGGCAGATTTCCAAGAGAGTTTAAGCAAAACTCCCCACCTGTTTAATAAGTTTTCTTGAGCAGACAAGTGAATTTATGACATAGAGGAGACATTGAGCGGAACACTCACACGCTAAATTAGCTTTTCAGACTAATAGAACTGATTGTGTGCATTTACTGCCCCTGTTTATTAGGGGACGACGTGGTTGCCTATGAAGTGTTCTCTGCTTTCTTTATAATAAAACGTTTGAGCATTCACTCTTGTGAGCGTCGATCATTTCATTAGGTGGATGACAAGAGGGCATTGCCCCCGTCTCATCAGATGGGACAGACTTTATAGGTCCTGCTGTAAATTGGCACCTCAGCCAACATTAGGAAGTAGCCTGAGCTGAGAAACATAAAGACCCGCTCAGCAGCAGTCGCTGTCGAGATTTTGAAACCGCTGTTTCTTTCTGTCTCACACACACACAGACACACACTGATGTTAGCGAATGGCACAGCGAAGCAGAGTAATGTGTGTAGATCAAGTCTAATGCTCCAATAATTTGTAGGACATTATGTTATTGATTTGTTTTGTGCTGTAATTAAATACAATAATAATAGGGATACGGCGAGATTCATGATGATTTAACTGAAGTACAGCATTATGCAGTGGCAAGTTGTGTAATGAAATTATCCAGCACTTGCTGTATAGTTATCAAAAATAATGATCCTATTTGTGTCTGAATTGGAAGAGGCATAATGTGATATAAGTTTTGCCAGCGCTGCAGTAGCCCATTATAGGCTTCTAAAGTGCAGTTTATGGCTGTCTCCCACCCAGTGATTGCTGACAGGGGGGTTTGAGACCACATACACGCAGAGGCACTCAGTCTTAGTTTGTTTTCATGTCATAGAGGCAGAAATGCTGATGATTGTGCGGGTAACTGAAATGGGGAAATGGCAGCATTTCTGCAGAGTGAGACGCACATCAGGAAATAGAGGGCTCCTGAGGAGCAAAAAGAAGCCGGTGCCAAAACTTGAGGAGCTTTTCGCTGCTTTTTTTGAGACACTCAAAAGCCTGTGAGTCAATAAATACATGTTTTTTTTCCCTCTTCCTGGCAAATCATGAGAGCTGATATTCTGGTGGAGTGCCATTTATTATACCTGCTGCTTGACATTGAAACAAAAACACACAAACACGCAGACATAATGAAATTGTTGATGCTGGCGGGGAAATCATGAGACCGGTGGGGCACACTAACTGCAGCGCGAATGTCTTTTTGATCTGTGGAAGACGGTATGTCATCAGTAGATCAGACTTAATCTTTTCATGGTTTTTAATTTAATCCTAGTCATTTAGAAAAAAGTAAAAGTAATTTAATCCCTACTTGTCTGTAGTTTAATGAGGTTTCTCATGCAGTGCAGTTTCTTGCAGTTATGCTAACTACTAAAAAACCTACAGTACTGTCTGTAGACACCCCTCTTTATATTTTGTCTTGGAAATGGAAAACGGGTGCAGTAGTTTACTGAAGAACTGAGTTTGTGCATTTCAGTGAATTGCCCAGGAGTTTTTTGCCACCTCTGTACATACTGATGATGATTTAAACAAAAAAATGTGATTAATTGCTTCACAAAATAACTCCTACGTCTGTTATGTGTAGTTGGAACACTGTTTCATTCCTTAAGTTAGGAGGCTTCAGTGAAGGATCAACTGAAGGTCCGCATCAATTTATTTCTGTTTTTTAAGGACACAACTTTCATATTCTCTTCTCCACTTACCCAGTTCTCAAGTTTTAAGGTTCCACTGCTCAATAGTTGGGTTTTTTTTGTTGTTTTTTAGCAGCTCTTTGAGAATCAACTTCTTGGTCCAGAAATAGACTTTTATGTCAAACTTTGCTATGTTTGGCTTTTTTCTGTAGATTTAACTGAATAAATGAGAACAAATGTGGTTTTTTGCAGCAGGCTGCTAGTAACAAAGAGCCTAAAGACACAATTTAAAACTGGTTGTTTGCCAAGTTGTCTGTTATGTGTAGACACGATTCTGGTTCATCCCTTGAGTTATGTGCCTTTTTATGTTTGAATGATTCATAGGTCAGTGTTAAGTGGCTTAAAAAGTAAACATTCCTCTGAAAATGGGACAAAGGCTGGACTGAAAATGAGTCGGAAATGTCCAAGGCAATATTCAAAGTCAAGATCGCCTTAAAAAGTAAAAGTATAAGAAAGCCTGGCTCATGAAATCGGGTGAATATGAAGAGGTAAAGAGTGGCTCAAGTCTTTTGCAAAGTGCTAAACAGAGTGAATGTGCAAATGCGGCTGAAACGAGCTGCACTCATTAAAATTATTTACTATAATAGGAGAGTGATCAGATCTTCCATTGTCAAGTAGATTACAGTGTTTATGAAAATGGAGCGTTTAAAATAATCGGCATACAGAAATAGATCTAGTGTTTAAAAAAAATAACCGCTCATTAAAATGGTGAGATGTTCAGTCATTATAGCATCGATCGGAGGAGATATAACATTTATAAAACCGAGTTGAGTTTATCCATCCATCTATCTAGCTGTCTGTCTGTCTCAGGCAGCACAGTAACTGATTTTTGTGTACACTAGAGTAGTAATATTATGTTAATATTCTTGCAAGTGCTGTGGTGATTTTTGCAATTATGTTTTAAAATTAATCATGGCTTGTATAAGCTATTAAAGCAGGGAGAGATAAGGGCCTTTTCTTAATTTTAATACAAGCAAATGAAATGCTGCAACTATGCAGCCACATAACCGACATATTCACGAGTGTCCTCATTGCAAACAAAACAGCCCGAAACGAGCACACGCAGTAGCTTCTCTCACCGTGGGCATCCCTTTGATTCCCACTTCTGCTTGTATCATAAACACTAAAAATACCTAAGTGACCCTCTGGAGAGGATGTGCATGTTCAGCTTTTAGCTCGGAGCAGCAAACTCGCTGACATCACAGTGTCCCGAGCAGGTGGAGGACGCCACGAGCGCTGTTTCTGGCTTTCATCTCCAGGTATGCGCAGCACTGCAGCTACCGAGTCAATATGGAGTTTTTAAGTGTGGCCTAAAAAGTAAAAGCAGTCAGCAATATTTGGAGTACTTTTTCATTAGAGGCAAGTGAGTGAGCTTTATATGTGTTACCTTTAAACATTTTAGCATGACGTGTGCAGGTAACTCCTGCCAGGTGTTTTAACCGTGTCTCACTTTTCCAGCTAACCTTTTAGCTAGCTGCTGTTCCAGCCACTTATTTTAATCAACTTCGCAGTGGCGTGTCCAGCGGGGTGGCCTGGGGGGGCACAGGCCACCCCCCCAACCAGACTGGCCACCCCAGGTGCCACCCCAAAGGCAAAACAATAAAATTCAATCAAATATCAAATGTACGATTATGTTTTCACGGTGAAGCTCAGATATCCGAGTGTAAGAGAATGCAGCATTGGCTTCTGTGCTATGTGCATCAAGTTAGCAAAGGTAGGAGAGCCAAGCACGAAAGATGGCACTGCACGAAACAATTTTTTGGTGAAAGAAAATGAGGACAGAATAAATGTAATATAAGTAATATTAAGTTTGTTGAGTTTAGTAAACTTCGGTGAAATTAGAATACCAAGGAAAAAATTACACTTAAAGAATTATTGCAGCCCTCGAATATTTCAGACAGTATGCTACTGAGGGCAGCTAACATAAGAGTTATGAGTTATAAGATATCATCTAAGTCGTAACATTGCTGTATGGAGCTGCAGATTTGGTTGCAGGTTAACATAGCTGGACTGGCCATCGGGCATACCGGGCATATGCCCGGTGACTTATTTATTTATTTATTTTTGTAATGGCATGAACAATGAGAGGTGGTGGATTGGCCAGATGCAGGTTGATGTGTAAAAATAACTCAGTTGTTTGGTGGTGGCTATGGCGGGGCTTCCACAGAGGCCAGCAGGTGGATGAGGGAAGGGGAGGCAGGAGGAGAGCCCCGAGGCGGCCACCAGTCCGAGTGTCAGGTGAACTGAACTTCAGGTAAGAAGTTATGACCTGCAGTCTATCTGGGTCAGATATAAACCAAGTTTAGGTGGAGTTTATTTTTGTTGTGCTGACTTTTTACTGTCAGTTACAATAACTCGTACTGCGTTCTAGCCAGCTTGACGGAGTTTTTATACAGCTGGGTGGGTGCTATGATGTTACTGATAGTGAACTTCTCTCATTCTCCCCCCTCCCTCTCCTGTTGCTACTTCAATCATGAAACTGATCAATGATCAGCTGATCGGCTTTTTTCTCTTGTTTATTTATCGCCCACTTTGCGCCAGAAAGGAAACCAGCAGATGTCGCGCTAAACAACAGCAGCACGTTTAAGCTTGATCAGCTTTTGTTAGAATTTATTTAATATTAATTTCTAGTATCAGCTGATGTTGGCTGGAGCCACAGCTGTAAAGCTGCTGGTCATGATGTCGGTTTGGTTATGTGGTGAGAGGGAAACATGAAGATGAAACCAGGAGATGTCCTTACTGAACCATCAGAGCTGAACAGATGATGGAGAAACAGGTTTACCTTTTAGGTGACATGGATGAGTTGAAGGGAAGCTATGAACTGTTTCTGAGAGACAAATAACACCAGGATCCTTTTTTATGTAGCTGACAGCTGGTAACTGTGCAGGGGCGGGTCTAGGAAAGTTTTGCCAGGGGGGCAGGTAGGGCATTAACAGGCAAAAGGGGGGCACAAAGAAATACCTTTCTTTCTTATTCTCATTTAAAATGTCTAGCTTTTATTAAATAATTATCTAAATCTTACAACCAAAGTTTTTATCTGATGTAAAATGTATAGAAATCATACATATACCAACAAGACGGTGTACATATGGAAAAGATATATATAAATTTTATAAAGTTTGTATCTGTCTTGTGTGAAACTTGTATGAAAAGCATACAAGAGTAAAAACAGATATAAGATCCCTTGAAAGATTATATAATGAATCTTGTATGTTTTGGATACTAAAACAACATATGAAAGTAATAAGAAAGTGGCCACTTTCATGAGTAAATCATGTAAGTTTTTACTATTTCTTTTCCATATGGGACTGTCACAACAGCATTTGTTTTCATTCAAAGGCTTTATGGCTTTAATACCTGGTGGGCCGGTCTGTAGTCAAAATGCCCGATTTTCTGTCCCAGTCCAGCCCTGCAGGTTAATACTGGCAGTGTCACCATGCCAGCTGACTGTATTTCATCATCAGCCAGTGTTGTTCTTGATCAATATTACCAAAGTTTACCATAAGGCAGCATAGAAAGTATTTACTTGCTTTCAGGTTTCATTCAAATGTTAGTCTTTTCAGTTGTTTCCCCACTTTTTTCCTGTTTCAAAATCACCAGTTTGTGAGAAGATTATCTTCTTTTTTTTAACAGGCAGATAAAGTTTTACATTGGAATTGGCTAATTTGTCAATTGTTTGTTACAAATGTTCGTATTTTAATATTCAAAAATGTTTTTGCCCAAAACATATGTGCACTATATGTCAGTAAAAATACTATGCAAATATTGCTGTCCTTGAATACTGAGTAAACACTGACAAAGCACTGATTGTATCTCTTGTACTTTATCAACACAGTATCTAAAAACTTTGCACCATAGTGGTTAAAATCTCATTCGAATAAGAGTTAAAAGCGCATTCGGTTATTAGGTTTATAGGGTTATTGAATTATGGTTAACGGTTGGTAGGTCTGTGAAGGTTCTCAGTCATCCAGGTCATCGTAGTCAAAGGAGCTTGCAAGCTCCTTTGATTAACGGTTGGTAGAATTTTTTAAACTTTATCTGCCAATTACATCTGCCACCCTTCTCCAAATCTGTGCCCCTACCTGGCCCCCCCAACAAAAATTTTCTAGACACGCCACTGCAACTTCGATCATTTGTTTATACTTTAACAGAGTCATTTAATGTTTAATTTTTTGTTTGGAAATGACTCGAGCAATTTAAATATGTATTTATTAGTTTAGCCTAAGATTTAAGTTTTCCATCAACATTTACACAAATGTAACTATTACTTTTAGCCATCTTATTGTGTTGCTCGTTCAGCCACTTTTTTTTCTGTTTAAATAGAATTTTACTGGAGTTTATAAATAATTATAATATTAAGGAGAGCTCTCCAGCAATCAGATGATCACCTATGAGCAGGATGACCAGCTGTCATCCTTAACTCAGCATTTTTTTCTTTGTCCCCTTCTCACATTTTGAGATAGTCTCCCACATTTTGATTGCTTTCTCAAAAAGTCTGGCTTTTACCCAAAGTATATGAAGGGAAGGCTTTTTACTATATTCAGAACTTCAGCCTGTCTAATGCCACACTCATCAGGGAAAGACACCAAAAAGTCACAGGCTTTGCAGATTTGGGTGACTATGATGGAAGCTGCCATGAAGAAAATAAAGCAGCAGTATATTCTGAGAGACAGGAGGGGGTATGGCGTAAAGTGACAGAATACATGTATGTCATAATTTTATAATAATAGTGACACTTGTCAGATATGGCTAAAAAAATAGAATAAAAAAAAAAACTATGGATAGATCCAAAACCTGAAGAGCAACTGAAATAACAGCATGGAAACATTCAGACTACCTTTCAGCATTATTGATGTGTCCCACTTTGTCTCACAAAAACACAGCGGTTGCCTCACATTTAGTTTGATCTGGCCACCCTACCTGTGAGCACCACATGGCGATGGTGGGGAGGAAAAAAAGCTCCCTCTTACTAGGAAGAAGCCTCAAATCAGGCTCAGGGAGGTGCAGCTGTCTGGCACTGCTGTCTCGGTTTGTGGGGACAGTAAAGGCATAAAAGAAAAACAGGGAGGGTAGAAACAATAAGCAGGATGTGATGACAGCCCTAAAAATCCAAAGGCATTTGGCCATGATTTGCCAACTTGTGGCAACATTGCTCTGTGTGTACACAGCCCTTCAAAAGAAGAAAAAAGATTTTTCTCAAACGCTACACTAACGTGATAAAACAACATGAATAAAATGTATTTTACAAACGTTACTATGACATTACATCTGATCAGAGACCAGGAAGATGCACAAATTCCTTTGGGGGTTTCCCATCCAGTGAAAAAATCTACACAAATCAAATATCCAGAGCCATCTGCTGCAACGACCCTCTGTGGGTAAGAGAGCAGCAGAAAGAAGCGTTGTTACTATGGTTGTAGATCCAAGTCAGGGAAGTGTTTTTACATCAAGTTATCAAATGAAACATCGTGCTATCATTTGTATCATTGTTGTGAGAAGCTTTTGTTATAATAAGAGTGAGGGGCAGACGCCCTGGACAGGTCTTTTGCAGGGCTAATGCCAGATTTAGACTTTGTAGAGCCTATGACGTAACCTACATAAGTGGCCGACATCGTCGGAGTTTATGTTAATACACACTCACATTACACAGTACATAATAATTACCGTGAGGTCGTGTCCCGGTGTTTTATATGTGGTGCCAGCCAACAAATAAAATGCTGGTACTTTTACCTCCTCGTCCTTTGTTGTGATCATTTTTTTAGGGGCAAATATATTTGTCTCTCAAATTTCTCTTTTTCTGACATTTGTGAGTCCTTATGTTGATGCTGAGACGATGATTGATACATTCTCACTGATAAATTTAGAAACTGTGGCAAAAAATAGCTGGAAATGACAAGGAAGAATCGAGGGTGCCGAACAGGCCAGTCACAGTCGTTGTGGGCTATGTCGACTCGACATGTAGTTACACCGCGGCGCACGTCAGGTTACTCTGTAGATTTTCCAATTAAGTATGAATCCCAAACATTTAGACCTATGGCTAATTTAAAAACACCAGATGATCTGACATGTTTGTCTTTGTACTGTGAGAGGAAGGGAACCCACACAGGCACTGGTAAACTCCGTGTGTGTGTGTGAGTGGGTTCAAACCAGGACTTTCTGACTGTGGGATGACAGTGCTAACCACCGCACCACTGTGCTGCCCAGCATTGTGTAATATGAACTTTAAGTAAGCACAAGAGACCAATTGAGGAAGTTAACACTTAGCTGCCCTAACCACGGGTAGTTGAACCGACTATCCTGAAATATAATCATGGCATTTTTCTTTTTTAAACTACTTGAAATAGAATTACTCTGTATTTTTAGTTTGGATTTAGTGGTGAAACACCAGTAAATGCAGTGTAAATAAAACCCACAAATTACTCAGGCAGTGTGCTCTTACAGCACATGGCCTGGAGTTATGCTCTAAAAGCAGAGTGAAACTGAGGTTCTTGTAGGTATATCTTACAATGATCTGGGTAAAATTAGCATGTGCTTTCCTGAAGCGAATTATAGTAAATATAGCATATGTTACACACCAACAGTATTAAAAAATAACAACACAGACCTACAGTGAGTTCCACTAAACCCACTTAATACTGAGTCTCTAGAGAAGCGTTAATGTCGTGTTTTTTTTTTTTTTTTTTTTTTTTAAATGGCATTTTTATTGACATCTTGGCAAGTTGTGGATGCCGGGAAAAGCTTTGTTTCCAAGGTAACATGACAGAAAAATCTCGTAGCTGACATAGATTAGCCCTTGTGTTTTAATAAAAAAGGAACATTTAATTTAGCATGGGAGCCGTCTAATTTATATATGGTAATTGGTGTTTTCATCTGTCATCTTTCCAGTGACACGCATGACACGTGTCTTCAAGTACGTTATGAGCATTCAAAGGGGATTAATTTCTATATTTGTGTACTACACTCATAATTTTGCCTTTAAGCATTTCATGCAAATAATATCTTGGCTAAATGTGAAGACGGCTAATTTCACCCAGCCCTAAACGGATACCTAAAAGTACTACTGCAGTGTATTTGTGATGGATGCAATATCAACATCAGAGCAACACTGGTATGTGGCTATTAAAGGTCAAACAATTTACCAGGCAAAATCATATATACTAGTAATTCTACAGGCGAAGGAAAATATCATAAATCACATTAAGGTCAGCGTACAGTATGTGCTGCACTACACAATGCAAGAAAAATGATACCGTTACGTAGGGAGACAGACATGTTTTATTAAGTTGCATGCATGCAGTACGCACCTTTACATCTCTGCTGTGTTTTAAGATTATTCATCCCAGCTGAAAAACGTTTCACTTCTTCCACGGCGATCTGTCTTAACAAATAAAGTCTGAGTTACGGGGCATGCAGAAACATGATGTACTTCTTTGTGTTTGACTAAATGAGCGCACTTATGCAAACTTATTCAGCCGGCTACAGCTGACTTCCCAACTTTATTATCACATCGATGTTATTAATGTATGACTGACCTATTTAAGTAATGGTATACATTTATCATTCTCTATGTCTTGTGATTATATATTTATTGCTGGCACATGCTTCCTCTCCGCCCTCTGTCCTTTTCTTTTTCTCCTTTTTCGCTCCTTTTTTTCTTTTTTGCATCCTCACCCTCCTCTCTGTCTCTCTCGTCCCTCACCAACCCCCCACCTCTCTCTTTGCTGAGGTGGCTGTAACTGCTGTGACTTTGACAAAGTATTCTCCACGTGTATTTCAGCGTACGTGTGGATGCAGGGTGTGTGTGTGTTTCTTTTTTTTTAGTTTGCAAATGTGTCCGACTGTTGCGCACGCAGCGTCCATCTGTGTGTGTCAGCTTACTGCAGCGTGCTCGCACTTACGTCTGCCGCTGCTGCTGCTTATGTCACGCTACAGTCCTGTGTTCTGTCCTCCGTTACCCTCTCACTTTTTTCATCACTTGCTCTCTTGTTCACCTTGTTTCTGCCTATGTGATACCCCCCCCCCCCCCCCCCCTCCCTCTGCTAGTCCCCTCCCTCATGTTTGCTCCTTCCTCTCTCTCTCTCATTGATAGTGAAGCATATGTGACTGGAATACTGAGGAGCTAATCATTATGCCATGAGCACAGCGCAGTGCTCGGGCAGAATGTCAATTCTCCCTCCTCTCTCTGTCTTCCTCTGCCTTTCCCTTCCCTCTCGTCCACGCTTTCCAAGCAGTAGTTAACATGGAAGCCACATTTGCGCTCTACACAGTGAAAATTAAGGAAACACTCTCACACGTAACGCCCGGCACTTGCAAACACTGGGCTTTTAACACCTGCACTTAAGTGCAATGTGTAATGGTTCGGCGAGGTTTACATTTGTGCTGCGGATGGTATTTGGAGTGTGCGCGCGTGTTACATAGTTGTTATGTAAAAGCGCTCCACATCAATTTGTCAAGAGCAAAGTGGTGTGGGATGGAGATGAGAGACAGCTGTTGAATGCATATTTAGAGAGAGGAGGGAGACTGAAACAGAGAGTGACAGCAGACTTTCTGTGGAGGCCTAAATCACCACTAATATTAAGGTAAATAACCACGTAGGATTATTCGCATTATATTGTAAACACTTAAAAAGATGGAGGTATGATACGGAGATAGTCGTGCGCATGCAGCAGTCTCGGTGTCACTCAGCAGCGAAGGAAAACACAAATGAGAGCGGGGTAAATTAAACTAGAGGTAAATTAGACTGCGTGCATGCGCTTGGACTGCGGGGTGCACGTCAGCGTGTCTGATGAAATGGGAGAGACAGCACACGGAGACTCCTCCTGACTTCTTGAAAACTGCAGCTGTGGGTCACAGCTAGGGGTAACGCTGTGTGTACGCAGCCCTCCAAATCTTCCACTGAAAAACACACACACACAAACACACCACATGCACACAGACTACAAAGGAACTTTAAATTTGCAAGTTGGACAGACGCACAAACAGTCATATCCAAATGTCCACATAAACACACACACACATGCATAGAAAAAACCCCAGCCGTGGCCTAAGGGAACCTCTAGCGTGACATGGTTGCAGTCTAATAGGCTCAAGCATGAGTGAGTAATAGGTGTTCCAGCACTGTCCGCCCACTGGACAAAGACATCTTGAGATGCACATTATTTTATGAGATGCAAAGTGAATAGGTGAAAACATGATGATGCATTGGGTGGGCGGTGAGTGGAGGGGGCTGTTTGAAACCAAAGCGGAGGAGACAGCTCAGCATTGTCACATGCTATATTTGCTTCCTGGTTTGATTAGGGGACAGGTTAGCGGACAAGCCAGAGTTGATATACCCAGAGGCTATCATTTAATACATGAGACGCAAATAGGTTTTAACATAACGTACAGCACTTAGCATTCAGGTTATGAATGAAATAAGTCATAGGTTGGACTGGAGCAGTGCGGATTAATTAGTGATCGACACACAAGCATATTTATTTATTTTTGCTGCCACTTTATTAAATTAAATTCAATAGATTACATCTGGACAAATCTTTTAAAGCATAGTGTACAAACATCACTGTTAGGCAACACAGTGTTGTCACTAGCAATTAAAGCGCCACCTCATGCACAGAGTGACAAAATCAATGATTCAACACACCGTGGTGAGTTTAAAAGCCTTGGAGGACACAAAATGCTAAGAGAGCGCTGGGGCTGTAAGGTTAAGAAAAAGAGCTATATTGCAAAGGCTACTTGGACCCACCAGAGAGGAGCAGTGGTATCATAAGGCCAGTGTCCCAGTCTCGTTAGGGGGGGATGAGACAGCATAGCCTGATCGAAAGTGGGGATATGGGAGTTAGACAGTGACATCATAGGCTGTGAGCTGCTCCTCTGGAGACTGCTGTCTGCTTGCAATGGGCTCGTGCTGTTGCTGAGTTGTGCCTTGTATGACTGAACATTATAAATAGTGAGAAGGGTGTCAGCTCCATTCAAGGGAGTTGTGCATGAAGAGTCGGGGTGCTCCAGTGAGAGGAGGAATGTTTTTCAGCAATGGCTTGGGTGTGTGGGAGAGGAAGTAGTCCCCACCTTTCTGTGAGTTACATATACCTGATTACAAGTAAAAGTGTTCTACTGAAAGTTTGATTCATTAGTAAAAAGTATAGGCAGCCCATTCTTCTTAATAAGACAAAGGACTCACTATGCTGAAATGCCATTTACCACTTGAAATCAATTCAACTCAATTTTATTTTATTAAGTATTGCATTAGTTCATTTCTGTCAGGACCACTTTAGTCAAAACTGGATTTTTCTTTTCCATCTGTGGTAATTTCTGTCTGCTGCTGGACCACCTGGGGAGCTGGGGGTGGGGCTTGGGATCAATGACAACCGACATCACATTGATTCGGTTAAAAATGGTATGAAATGAAGGAGCTGGGGTGGAGGTGGGTTTCCAAAGTGGCTTACAGAAGCATGATTATAATTAAAATGCTTATCTAATTAACTTGCTATCGAAGACTATTATATATTTATTAAACATTTACTCAAACACTCACACTGGATGGATGCATCCTTGGTGGGGGGGAGACTCGGGGGTTCAGTATCAAGATCCTTGATCCTTCGACATGCAGACTGAAGTAGGCAGGGAATCGATCCGCAACCTTGTATCGCTCATGTTTAAAGGGCTCATATCATGCTTTTCCATATTTTCTGTCACTGTGTTGTTATAGTTCAGAGCTTCAGACGCTCTAAACACCCAGCTGATTTCTCAGACTCGGCTCTGTCTTCAAGCACAGAAGCCCCTCCCACAAGTGGGATATCTAGCTGGCTAGACAAAACCTAAAACCCCAGATAGCAGGTATCACAATGGTGGTTTCTCTGGCGACTCAGAGTTTCTGCTTAAAGATCTTTGCACGCTCACATAATGGCACCGCCTACTCCAGACAGAGAGCAAAAAAATGGGTAATAAAGATTAAACATAAAATGTAACAGTAAAATGAGATGCTGTTACTGCAAATAAACTACAAATGTAACAGATGAATTTTCTGATCTGTGCATTATTAGCTGCAATTGGAGCAGTGCAAAAGAGACTTAACAGCATTTGAAGCAAGCATAAAAACATTTACACACTTTATGAATCACCAGATTAATGCATGCAAATTTCAGTACCAGTGCAGCTCACATAATATGAACTGCTGCAAGTTTACAGCTGGGCTTCACTCGGTTGTTTTAGTAAGGCGCTGCTTCAGAAGTTCCACAAAAAAAGTACGAAAAGCATAAATGGTATTTCTTCAAGAGAGAATCTTTATCACGCTCATGAGACGCTGTAAACAGAAAGAATCAGTGAAATGATGATGCTTCTGGAGTTTAAACCAAACCATGAGTTACTGCAGAACACTTTACACTCAACATAACTCGATAACCCATTAATCTCACTTTGTAGTTCACCCTTCCTGCGTTCAGACCTTCTGTTTGCCGGTGGTAGCCTGTCAGAAGAAATGTGGATCCATCAAAATGACTTATTTTAGACCATGACTTCACCAAGGCTCGGTAAAAGATAAATAAGGGTCATATGTAAATCTGAATTCTGCAAAACTGCTCTAGTAGAGTCCAAGAATAAAAATATGGAGATGGAAATGAGCTAACAGCATGCTGTGATAGTGTTATGCACTGGTTTATCGACTGAAGATTGCATCTGCCAATATTTGTCTTGTTGACCGCGCACTCATGCATCCGCACCTCCAGCCAATTTAGAATCACCAGTTAACCTCGCAAGCACGTCTTTGGGCCGCTTGCGAGGGTAATTGGTGCTAATGCCTCAAAAAAGATCCAAGCCGACCAGGAGCGTTATTGCTAACCGCTACACCACTGTGTTGGCCTTATCAGCAATACATTTGCACGACTTAATTTGTCCTTATATAAAGAACATGTGATAGAGGCGGTGGCGTCCAGTAAAGTGGATTTCATTTAAATATGAAAAGAATTCATGAAAAATTGACACTGTCAATAAGAAATAAAAAAGCGTGTTCAATAATTTATTAATTCACGACGTGAGGAGAACGATTCATGGTGGCGTGAATGATGCAGCGCTGCTCAGGTTTCTGACCAAACTAGCTCTCAGGGCTCTCTCCTTTTATTACAACCTTCATCGCAAAGTTAAAAAACTTTATTGCAGATTTGTCTGACGACACCGAGGGAATCCATAACGACAACAACAAAACAAAGAAAAAAATACACCGGCATCGGTTGTTGTTTCATATATTCTTAGTTAAACGCGGCGCCAGCATCACAATTTCACAATTAGTGGTTCCCCTCTCTGATTGGATCTACGCCTTCATGTGTCTGTGTGTGCACATTAGCGACATTATGTCAATATGCGCCTTTGCGTGTGAGCCGACGGGCGTGTTTACATTGTGGCGCGCTGGTGTCTGCACGTTTGTGTGTGTGTGTGTGTGTGTCACGGGGTACGAGACGAGGCGAGTGGTGCGGTCGTGTGATAGTTTTTGTCACCCCGAGCGAGCAGCCACGTCAAACTCTGTCAGGGTAGTTTTCCCCGGCCGTGGGTGTAACACATCCCTCTGATTACTCTCTCTGTCTTTCTGTTGCCGTGTGTGTGAGTGTGCGTCTCATTCAGATAGTGTGCGTTTTCTTCATGACCAGCTTTTTCTTTTGCCCCCCCCACATTTCAAATGCTTATCGGACAAACTGACAGTGAGAGCAAAGAGAGAGAATGGAGGGGTGATGGGTTTTTTATTTTTGATATTCATCTTTGAGAAAAATACCTAGGAGGGAGAGAGAGCGTGTAGAGGAGTGGGTGTTGGGAAGGAGGAGGGAGGGTGAGGAGAGAGTAGGAGGGTGCAGAGAGGGACGGAGAGAGAGCTAGCTGATTAGATTGGAGAAAGCCAAGGAGGTACGGGTATACTATTGAGCAAGGGGAGAGGCAGAGGGGAGGGTGACTAAGTGAATGCAGTTTGCCGTCGCGTGTCGCCGTATCACAGCGAAGTCCACTGGCAGGCAGACGGATCGGACCCGAATCAACAAATGGAGACAGAAAAACTGGATGTATACTGCATGTGAGGAGAAACCAAGGGAGGATATAGAGTCTGCCTTCATATCCTTTTATCTTTGCATCTAATACTACTGTGAGGAACCCACAGGGAGGGAAAGAAAAACAGCGGACAACTAATTTTTCCTCTAACACGTCTGTGAAGCAGAGGAGCTGTGAATAGAGTGAGCTGTGGGACTCGCTGGGATTTCTGGATATAAGCTCAGTAAGTATTTGTATAGGCTGTGTAAAGGCACTGTATGAGTGTGTGTATATGTGTGTGTGTGTGTGTGGACTGATGCCTCAGCTTTGTGCGCTGCCTCTGATGTTTTTTCCTCATAAGAAAAAGGCGAATATAAGGAGCGCTGGGAGGGAATTTAAATCCAGTTGTGCCGCTGCAGTGTTTCCCTTTATTGTCACATGTTGTTGGCGTCACTGAGCTGCTTTTCTTTTCTAATTTAAACAACTACCCCAGACTTGACTCTGTGTGCTGTTTGTGCCTTTTCCTCCTCAGTTGCCGGTGTGTGAGTGTGTGTGTGTGTGTGTGTGTGTGTGAGAGAGAGCTGATAATAGCAGCTCCATTGGTATTCAGCGGAGGGAGCTCCAGGATCTCGCTGCGCCTTTCCCCAGGATGGGATCACAGAGCAGGGATTGTGCTTGCCTGTGGAGAGCCCGCTGAAATGGGTGAGTGTCCATCCCGCTCCTTTTTTCCCCCTCCTCTTTTCATTCTCTTTCACCTCTTAGTTGATTGTTTCCTAAATATATATAAATATGTATATATGTGTATGGCTTTAGTCTGCAGTTATATACAGAGCATTTTCATTCCTGATGGGCCCCCCTCGTTTCCTTGTGTCTCACCCACTCACCCTGTCCAGCCCCACCTGTTTCCCTCCATCACTCCTTCCATCCTCCTTTTCTTTTACCTCCCCCCAAACGCCTCAGGGCATAAGCCGTCCTATCCAGTTTTAATGGATATAGACAAAATCTGAATGGCTCAATCCATTTTGCTGCCTGTCTCCCCCCTCTCTTTGCCTCCTTTTCCATCTTCCCCTCTTTGGCTGTGTCACCCATCCCCCCCCCCCCCTCTTACTTCCATCCCTCTCTCGGTCTCTTCGGGCTCCTCACTACATTCTGTTTGATTTTAGACACACTGAGGACACTCTGAGACTCTTTCCTGACAAAGGAAATGAATAAAGATGCTGTGGATGTGTTTATGTGTGTGTGGAAGGGCTGCTATTTCTGTGTCCGTGTCAATCTTTTTTTTTTTTCCCACTCAGAGGGAGCAGAGGTTTGTGCTCAGCCTCAGTGTGAAGGACTGGAGGAACAGAAGGTTATGAAGTAGATCGGTGTATATAATAGCTTCTGGCATGACAGCTGTGACACATATGTACATGCACAGACACACAATGTCACTCTTTTTACACGCACCTCCGTCTTTGCACTCCTCGCTGACATACCTTCTGCACACCAATTCGCACCCACCTACGTCTTTTCACACCTGCGACACCTTAGCATGCTTAAGGTGCCAACAAAGGCTGGACCTACACACACATACACACACAATAGAAGACACTGAGCACTAACCTCACCGTGCTTAGTCTCATCTTAAATGGTCCTTGGAGAATATCGGTGTCACGGGAGGGTCGTATATATCCAACAGAAGTATTGATTGGAGCTGATAAGCTGAATGGCCTCGAATGTTTCACTGTAAATCGGCCATCACCCACCTCACTGGAGTCACTAAACTTATTTAACGATTTTACTCTGTTAAAAGAGATGATATTACTGCAGGGCTCTGAAATGACCTTTTTTCCTTTTTCCTCTGTACTTTTCTGACTTAAGAAGAGATCCATCACTCGACTCAGAGCGGCAAGCTTTTTTTGATTAGGATTCAGAAAGGACTTTATCATATTCAACAGGTGCAAACTGTTGCATAGTAACAGAGTCGAGACTACCTGTTGGGTAAGATTTGACATTGCGCCTCTATTTTTAGAATTGGGTCATCTGTTTGACAAAAGGTAGTGTGATTTATTAGGAAATGAAAAATAGAAACTCAGCAGGCATCCAAGTCTGTCTAAGCTCGGGCCATCTGTCATCTGCATGCATACCTGTCTACCTGGAGCGGGGTTAATTTAGAGGGATTTATGAATGCGTTTTGCCACAACATGAACTGATACATAGATAATATGTGTCGCTATTTGGAAACTGTACCAAAGTATGACTCACAAAAGGTTCATTGTTTTGTTTGCATTACATTAAATGCAAGAGAGCACAATGAAATGCAAATAGCGTGACCTGTCAGGAGGTCTAAAGAGACAGTACCGAATATGACGCAGCTCTCTGCATGACATTTCAATCCAAATCTCAGTATGTTATAGACGAGAACAAAATATTTTTACATTTATCTTTAACTGAAGAGGTTCTCCTCATTTCTTTTGCACCAAAACACAACTGAAAAGTATTAATGTTGTTTCAGCTGCAGAGGAATAAACAGTTTTATGCGTCTTTAACACTGTAACGTCAAGAGTATCACACTCGATACGTGAGTTTTTGTGATGTGTCAAGACTTCTTTTCCCCCCTGGGAAAATTGCATGATACATTTTTAAGCTCAAACTGCAAAAAATGACAGATTTAGCAAATATGATACATATTAAAACTCATATGCAAATTAATATATATTTATTTCGTCAGAAGGTTCAATAACTACTCTATTTTCAAAAAAATTGAATTTTCTGGCAATTTATTTAATGGTTCAGGTTTTAAAAAGTTAAATAAAAATGAGCATAAAGTTATTTTTAAAATATCCAAGATATTTGTCTCTACTCTGTCTTGTTCATTTGAATGCGTCTTATTTTAATATTTGAATCGGTTTTGTGTAAATATCACCTCAAGGTATTGTTTTCATCCATTGTGTCAAACAGATAATCCATCTTATCATTACATCTCACATGACTTTGTGTTATAATTTAGTGCAATAATAGAAGAAAAGTTAAAAAACAACACTTTTTATTAAAATGTGACATCTAGTCTGGACCAACTAGTTATGTCTTGTGGCTTTGTTGCACCTGATGCAGCCTGTGGAGCCTGTGGTGAACAGACACCTTGGATTCTGAAGAGAAAGAGTAAAAATGATTGCATGAAAGAAGTTAGAGGTGAAGATCTGAAATTGGATAGAGGGAATAAAAGTGAGATGGGGATGACGAGAGCATTTGAAGATGAGCTTGTTGGAGAGAGTGAAAGCCTCAAATCATAGAGTGAGTGGAGAGGAGGTCGGCACAAACAAGCAGCAAAGTCGTGGAAGAGTGACAAGGACGGAATAGACAGCAGGACGACAGGCAGGGTGGAGAGTGGCGAGGAGGAGAATGACATACGCGATAAGGAAGAGTGACACAAATGTCACCATGCTAACCTTTCATGCACTCTCCCTCTCTCCTCTCTTCTGCTTTTTCCTCCTTTCTTTCTCTCCTTCTAGATCTGAAGCCTTGCAGAGATGGCCACCAAATGGACAGCATGGAAGCCAACATCCACCCTCCAGCGACCAGCTTTCCACAGCTAACTGCCTCCACCATCTCCTGCCATCAGCTCGAACCATCCGAGCGAGGGCTGAGTCTGCAGAGTTGAGCCTGGACCAGCCGTCTACCGAAAGCAGAGATAAGCAGAGGGCGACAGGCCTCGGAGGAGTCAACGCGCAACAAGCCAGTCGGCGTGTTGAGCGCACAATTGAGCTTCTTGGACTTCATCTAAAATGAAATAGGCTGCAGTGATGCTTGAGCAATGGTACAGAGCTTTTGGATATGTCCGGATTTATCAACCGGATATATTTTTGAGATTACGACACTTTGGTGCACACCTCAGAGCTCAGCCACTTTTTCCAGATTGGCTTGTGGGCAAAAGCGAGTAATTGAAAATCCCCCCTCGAGAGGCGCTCTGTTTTGATTTGTTGCGGGGGAGGAGGGCCTATCATTATTGTTTTTTTTCTTCTTCTTCTTTTTTTTTTTTTTTGAGGAACAATTTCCAAAACACCCGGCTTTTATCCCACAAATTTCCCCCAGTTTCTCTCACATTGTGGAGAAGCACATTATGAAGCAGTACCATTCTTCTTCATCCTCCCTCAGTGACGGAGAGAGAGGAGGGACAGACTGTCCAGAATAGATAACGAGCAAGGAGACTGGCACCGAGGAGAGGAGAAGGAGAAGGAGAACAAAAAAAAGGAAGAAGGAGAAGAAGCAGAAAACGGGGAAACAGGTGGAAAAAGAAAGAGAAGGAAGCCGACAGAGGGGGGAGAAAAAAGGCAGGGACAGCGAGAAAATAAAGGACAGAATTAACTAGGATTGCACAGAATCTTTTTTGGACTCTTTGTAATTCGTGTTGAGGCTAGTTAGCGCAATGGATAGGGGAGGGGTTCAGGATTTACACTGGGGAGGGGGGGGGGACTTGAGCAGGAGACTAGAATGATGTCCCGCCTGCACCTGCCTGGTCTGTATCTCAGTGTTTGGGAGGAAGACAGGCTGAAAGATGGCCTGGTAAACAGACAGCTGTATTGAATGACAGACAAGCTCTGAGTCTGGTGAGATAGACAGACAGACAGGAAGACGGGTACACAGCCCAAGTGTCAGGCAGAGAGCCAGGCAGACATCCAGTGCCGGCACAGTAGACGGCGCGCAAATCATTGTCATTCTGTGCAGAGCGTGAGAGGAAGGCAGAGAGCAGGAAAGAAAGCAGAAGAGCATCCTGGTGGTTGTAGCTTCTGGAGAATCTCAGTCAGTGCTGTGGCAAGCTCATGCACTAAAAAAACCCAAACAAGCAGTGAGGGAGGGAGGGGGGGCTGTTACTAGAAGGGAAATACAGGTTGGGGAGAGGGAGAGCGAGAAGGACGGAGGTAAAGAAACAGAGGGAGAGAGCAGGTGTCGGAAATCCTCCCCTTCATCTGCTTGTCATTTACTCCTTTATGCTCTCTCGTCGTCTGCCGAGGTGATTGGTTTTCTGTTACCGCCGTTCCTCTGCTTACGGGCCCACTGCAATCCCGAGGAAAACGAGAGGTGGGCAGACAGAGGAAACCAGAATAAGACAGCAAAAAAAAAGGAAAAGGTGGAGCCTTTTCTGATTGACTCATTTTCACCCGTTCCTTTTGTTATTTGTCGAGGTGGGCTCTTGTTATTTTTGTGTTTGCTTTTTTTAAAAGTCAGAGATAGAAAGAAGAAAAACACACCTGCCCAATCGATCCCCCGTACATCCTCTTTGTACACAAGAAACAAACTTCTTTTTCCACCAATTGTTGATTTCTTGCCTTGCCTATCGGGATTATTTTCTCTTCTCAGTATAAACACGGGATTGCTCCAGATTCCTCCTGAATGTCCTCACACCCACTGACACAGTGTGAACTCCTCTGACTCCCCCCACGCCCCCCCCACCCTTCACCCCCTTGGCTGAAGCGCTAAAACTCTGTGGTCTCAGATCTCAGTGCCTGTGTTGACTCACTACTACAGTGATAATATGGCACGGCGCTTCTGATACCGTCTGATTCATTCTGTAAGTAGGACCCTCTCTTTCTACGCGTGTACGTCTCCACATGTGTGGCGCATGTCATTAGCATGTTTTTTAGCTTATGCATGCAGAAGCGCAGAAGTGGCGTGTCTCTCTGCAGTGTTGGTTTTATGGTGTCTTCACAGCGGATTTGCTTTCCTGTGCTTCCTCTGCCCCAGGCGGTTTGTGTGTGTGTGTATGTGTGTGTTTGTGTGTGTCTGCCAAAGAAAGAGATTTTGATCTTACAGCCAAGCTTACAACAGCATCAGAGTGGTGTCAGAATGAGGCGAACAGGGTGTCTTTCCCTGTGCGTGTGTGTATGTGTGTGTGTATACTCCTACATTTTAGTCCTGAGGTTAATTTGAACTAATTAATGGTGAGTTTTTTGGGGTTTTTTTGCTTCTTGGAGCACGTTTTGGTTCTATGTCAGTGTACTTATATTCATTAGGGTGAGATGGAAAAGGGATGGGGGGCTAAAACTGAAGAGGGTGAACCAGCTAATGAGAATGACTCTGATTCCCTGACTAGTTCTTTGTTGCCTTCATTTCACGTCTAATGCCCTGAGCGTTGCACTCCGGCTGCATATCATTTCAGCCTCCTTTTATCTCCCTATGTGTTGCTTGGATGAAACCCCATATCGAAACCCAGACTCTGCAATGTCCTGCATATTACTAAGCCCATCTATCTCCACGGACACATCCACATCTTTATACACTCCCACAGTCACCAGGCCTCGCACCGGGAGACGCTCAATCAAGATAGTCCCTTCAAACAGACCAATGAACTGTGAATAACGCCATTACACAAACTCCCAGCTCAGAGCGTTACAGAGACAGAAAGATTGGGAGGGTGAAAAAAACAGAGAGAGACAGAGAGGGAGACAGAGAATAAAAAAGCTTTCTGGAAATAGAAGAGCAAGAGCAGAAGGAAAATGAGGAGGGAGACAGAGAGTGTGAGACAGAAAGCAACAGAGAGGAGGACACGGGGAAGGGAGGGTGAGAAACGGGGAGGGATGAGGGAGTGTGTGGGTCTGGAGGGGCCGCAGAGCAGGAAAAGACCTCTGCTCCATGGGAGCGCTCTGATGGGCTTAGCAAGGCCCTCGCTTTGTTCACAGTGTTGGTCAGCCTCTCAGAATTAAGATTACTAAATAATACGATTACTGCAGCTGCACAGTGATAACACGCCGCTGCCGATCCCCTTTGTCACTGTCAGAAAACCCAGAGAAGAGGGGAGGAGTGGCATGTGATGGCATCAAAGGCATGAAAGTACTGACTACATTAGAGAGTCACAAGAGCTCTGGCTTCTCAATATGGCTCGCCGCTGAGGCAAATTGGGAAGAGTTGGTGTGACTTTTATGCGGCATGTGGTCATACAGAGGGGAAAAAACTAACCTCAGTCCAGGTGTTTTCTCTTTAAATATATGGATGCTGCCATTACATCTTTTCCTTATCTCTCCTCTGTTTGTTAATGATGCTCTTTTAGATTCAAATGTATTAAAAAAACAAAACATGAACGGGGAAACCTCTGTGTTTACAACCTCCTGGCAAATGTGTACGTAGAAGCCAAGAATCTCACGGTGAGACATGTGCCCCTTATCTTGGTGTTTTACGCCGCATCCTCTGCGTGGGCTATTTGTTTTATGTTTCTGTGCTTGACAGCTTTGACACAGATCCCTGCCAAGTTGACCTTGCACTTTGAAGTGTAATAAACGCTGAATTCCGGGGCATCGATACATGTTCTTCTAGTAGCTGATAAATGGCCTGCTACCCCATGGGAAAGGGGGGAGGGAGGGAAACAAGCAGGCAGCAGAAACCTCTGTCCACTCCTGCTCAGCGGAAGTAAAGTACAACTGTCTGAAACCCACAGCTCCCAGAGTGGTGAGCTAATATCAGGGCTGGGCTGGACGCGACCCCCCTCCTATGAGATATGAAGTATTTCCACTGTCCTCTCAGCGGGGGCAACCATTTGCCTGCAGAGCTGAAGATTAGCTCGGAGCAGGAAAAAGAAAAGACACATTTAGCATGTGATAGTGTATCACAGGAGTAACAAATAACAAACCAGAGCTGAAGGCACAAAACGAGATCAATGAAATATGACACACAGCACAAACACGCGGCTCAAAAACGTCCCTAAACCAACTTGGCAAGCGTTCAGTTCAGTTTCTGTTCCCGCGTGGCACGTTTGTCATCTAGCTGAGGTTTCATGTGCGTGTCTTGTGTTTTTGCTTCACTGACATTAGATGAACTCTGACCCCCAGGCCCTCCGCAGCTCTGCTCCATGGTCACAAAGTAACTGGGTGACTCACTCTGTAGAACCAGTCAAAGAGCATCTGTGCTGGATTATGTGCACTCTGCTCGTCGAGTCCAGACTTGCAGAAACAGAAAAGCAATATGGAGATGATGTGCCAAATTATTAGCTACGTGTTTGTGACATTTAATCTTTTTAAGTGCTTCTCACAGCAGCAGCGTTCGGTGTTGCTGCGACGCTCCCCAATCATTTCACTCGGCTTGGTCTAAATTGTGGCAGAAGTGTGCATGGTTCACGAGACAGCCTTTTACAGCGAATTTCCCGTTGCCCTGCTTTGTACCAGTCGGGCCCTTTCAGATCACTGATCCAATCATCTCTCTGGGTTACATTTTTCTAATTGCTGGCGCACATTTTTATTTTGTGATTCCACTTTCGATAGCGTTTGAGAATATCTTTCACTTGTGTTGTGCTGTTCAGGCCAAAACATATTTTCACATTGTTCGCATCATCATTCATTTTTCAGTTCTTCAGTGGGAACAGCTGTTCTCTCTTTAGCTTAGCTGGATTGTAGCAGGGAATGAGATTCATTTCTGGTGGTGGAGCAAGAACAGATCATTATCAGACTGTTATCATTGCTGAATCAATATTTTGGGACTGTGGCTGTCTCTTGGATGGCCGTTCACTCCTAAAGGGCCTCACGCAGCTGCCGCTCTAAGGTGAACTGGGTTAATTTGGGATATGAGATCTCTTCAAATACTGAGGAGCCCTCCAGTTTCTTCTGCAGTGCAGTGTTTACCTAGCAGTTTGTCCAGGCCTGCTTGCTTCAGGCTAGCTGGCCTCGAGGGATGAATTGAGGAAGTGAATGAATGTGTATGTGCGAAGAGGGTGACAAGAAATGGACATCGGGACACGCATGCCTTTTCCATAATGTGCTCCCGGCTGGGCTGTTTGGCTGGCCATAAAGTGAATGCTGCTAATGGCCTTTCAGTTAATGGAGTCATTAAGACGGGATTGCGAGAAGATAAAAGCAATGTGTGTAATGTGCTTGAACTGGGATAGAAGTGTGATCATTTGTATATGTGTGCTGCTACTGTAAGCGTTTTGTGCATTTCTGGTTATTTGGTGCTTTAGTACCTGCGTGCACAATGACAGTAAGATGGCACTTACTCTCTGCTGCATTAGCATTAGTAGAAAAGGTCAGTATTCTATCAGCGTAATTGTAATACGGTCTGAGGGGCTCAGGTGATCAGTCTTGACCCGACCTGTCCTAATCAGCAGGCTGGTGGAGGCTCAGTGAGTCACAACTGTGATGTTTTACTGACGATTGCTGCTGCCTTGCGTGAGCGTCTGAGTGACAAAAGGGGGATAAATCTAATTTAAAGTCGTTCAAGGAGAATGTGCAACGATGGAGAAAGGCATTTTGGGTAGAGTTGCGTGCAGTTTTCATGGTGGCGCGGCTGCTCATTATGTCAGTTTCTTGATTTTAACCAGAGGGAAAGCTTGTGTCACCGTGCCGTCAAGGCTAAAAAGGCTTCAGCTGTAGATGTTCCAGCTTGCCTCGTGCGCTGTTTGCATTCAATTAAATGAAGGCTGGGAATGTTTCACCATAAGGTCACCATAAGTGTCGGTATAAATGAATTAAAGTGAAGCAGAAAACTTTATCTAATAAGGTAGGCATGAGTAGCTTCACTCGATAAATTTCAGAATGACATCCTGTTTTTTTTTGGGTATTTTTTTTTTTTTTTTACCTAAAATTCAGGTGTATGTTTCACCGCACAGCTTATAAATATCCAACACTAACAAGTTGTTGCCAGCCTCGGGGGAATTACCCATATTTATCTGTCTGATGGTGTCAGTCTATCTATCAGGAGATCAGAAAATAAATTTCAGGGTGAAGGAGCTCACCTTTTAATCTAATCAGCTGGTAAGCAGGCAAAGCCCGCAGCTGGAAAATGGAGTCTCGGCAGAGAATATCATCCTGCAATCACCGATCAAACCTGTCTGAATACCCCTAAGGAGGCCTGAGGGGGTCATGCTTCAGAATGCATAAAGCTGATTTAATTTTATTTAGGGATCGGCTTATAAGAGCATACTTTAGCAATTATCATTCGGATGACAGACAAAAGTACAAACAGGTGGACTGATACGTGTATCTGTTTTTGTTTGTCAGTGTGACTACAGAAGAGCAGTGTCTTTTAATCCAGTATGAGCTGAACCCTCTAAAAGCATTCTTGAATTCTTCCGTTCATCTGCTCTGACACATTTCCACATAACTGCTTTTGAGTGTAAGATTGTTGAAAAGTCATTCAGGTAATAGCGGTGTCATCCTCGGTCTGGTAAGTCTGTTTTACATTTTAATGTTTCACTGCTGCTGCTGTTGAGAAGACGCTCGCCTGACGCTGCATTAATGGCACTGATCATCAACGTCATATCTACACGTGTAGTATAGCTCGCTTAGATCTTATAATATTCAAACTTGCTTGAACAGAAAAGATAACACTGGTGTTTTTGAAGAGAGAATATGTAGTATTTTCAAGTTTGATAGATTTACTACACTCCATGGGTACACCTCAGCTATGCTGGGTAGGACCGCCCTTTAGTGGCATCAATTTAACGAGATGCTGCAAACTTTCCTCAGAGATTTTGGCCTGTATGAACTTGATAGCATCACACAGTTGCTGCTGATTTGCTGGCTGCACATCCATGATGTGAGTCTCTCGTTCCAGCGTTTCCTAAAAGTGCTCTGTAGGATTGAGATGTGGTGACTGTGGAGGCCATTTGAGCACAGTGAACTCATTGTCATGTTCAAGAAACCAGTTTGAGATGATTTGAGCTTTGTGACATGGTGTGTTATCCTGCTGGAAGCAGCAGGAGGTGGGTACACTGCGGTCATAAATGATCAGCAGCAGTATTCAGATAGGCTGTGGCGTGTAAACGATGCTCAGCTGGTACTCGGAGCTCAAAATTTGCCAAGAAAAATAATCCCCCATGTCATTACACCACCATCCCCAGCCTGAGCTGTTGATATAAGACAGGATGAATCCACGCTTTCATGTTGTTTACACCCAATTCTGACCCCACCAGCTAAATGTTGCAGCAGAAATTGAGACTCATTAGAGCATGCAGTGTTTTTCTTATCTTCTGTTGCCCAAAGTTGGTGAACTCGTGTGAATTCTAGCCTCAGCTTCCTGCTCATAGCTGACAGAAAAAGCAGCACCTGGAGTGCTCTTCTGCTGCTGCAGCCCTTCTTCTGCAAGACTCAATGTGTTGTCCATTCAGAGATGCTCTTCTGCATACCTTGGTTTTAACGAGTGGTTATTTGACTCCTCAGCCAGAGAACTGGATATTTTCTCTATTTTCTCTCTTGTTCTCTCTCTGTCATCAACTACCACGTCACATTCTTAGTTATTAAAATCACCCCCCCCCCCCCCCCCCCCCCCCCATTCTAATGCTCTGTTTGAACTTCAGCAGGTCATCTTGATCATGTCTACATGCCTAAATGCATTGAGCTGCTTTCCTGTGATTGGCTGATTTGTATTATTTTTGTATTAACAAGCAGCCAAACAGATGTACCTGTGGCCCATGAGTGTATATCTGTCCTTTTATAAACATTATCACAACTGTCAGTCATATCTTGGGCGTTTCCGCATTCAGATAAACTCATACTATAATCATATGGGACATTTGCAGATACTCTACTTTTATCTCCTCTGCTAGACCACCTTTACTTTCCCAAGCCCCCTGATTTCCCCACCATTTACATGTTGTGAAACACACATTAGAAAGACAAGAAGTCGACTCTTCTTCTCATTCCTGAAATGTAGGGAAAGGCCAAATTTCATCACTACTTCTATATTTGCTTTGTGTCGTTTTTTCCCTCAACACTGGTATTTTGGGATTGTGAGTCAAGAGCCTGTAATCAGCTCCACCAATCAGGAGTATTAACATGCCAGTCAGTTCCAGCTGCCTCTGTCCAAATGGTGATGCAGCAGTTGATTGTGGGCTATTGCCTGAATTTAAACTGCTGCAGATTTAATTGTCCCGGCGAAACTTAAATACTCCAAATGGGCTCATATCATGTAATCATAATGGAATTTAAAAACATACAGCATATGTGGTCATTTAAGTCCTGTTTTTTTTATGGACTTTAGTTTTCTGCAAACGTGCGGTGGGTCTGGAAAATTTTGGCACTCACTTTTCTGCTGAGTCAAATAATTGGCTGTGATGACGACCCGGAGCTGTTGGCCCCTGCTGCAACCAAATACAGCAAAGTGTCATTAAACAGTACAATATTATCTGCATCATCGCCTTTTTGAGGCATAACTTTCAGATGAGCTTGGATGTAAAGTGGTAGCCTGTGAATAGTGTAATTTCATACACCCAGGGAAGGAAGTGTTGACTATAATTAAGCTCATACGGAGGTGTGCGTGACGAGCAGTGAAGATGCTTTGCTATAGAAAAGAAACTCTTTAAACAATTTGACACCTTCCTCGAAGCAGCAGTTTTCTACTTCGCTTAAGCTAAACAATCGCGGCACATTATCCGAGAGGCTCGGTAAAAAAGCGAAAAACAAATTGTGTCTCTCTGGTTCAGTGGTACTTGATGTAATCTGCTGTGGTGTTTGACCAGTTCTCTTCCAAATCATCACTCGTGCAGGAATCAGAGATTGAAGCTCCAGTAATTTGTCATTTTCTCACTGCTGGAGTGACTTTTAACCCAAGCCAGGAAAAGTTATAGTAAGCGTATAGTATTTCTCATTATACATGAACATTTGCCCGCTCGAGTGCGAGTGCAGCTTGTGTATACATACCGTGTTTGTACTGTACGTGCGGCGTGAATGTTGTGTAGGTGTTTTCTCCGTCTGTGTCGAGATGAGAGCCGCGTTGTGCTACCCGTGCGTGTTTACGATGTTCTTGATGTTGGATTGAAAACACGATGAAAGCCGGGGGACGGGAGGGGCGCGTGTGTTTTATGCATTCTGCCAGTGTCATGGTTCGCGTTGGTGTGTGGTGGATGCCAGAATCAATGTATTTCACGCAAGCAGAGATGTGGTCATGCTGAGAAGCACAAAGAGCTTCAGACTGCTCATGAGACAGTCTTTGATCCAAAGTAAAACAGGCTGAGAGAGCACATACTGTACCCTGCTGATCCGCACAGGCGATACCAGCATATTAGCACCTGCAGTCAGCCTCAGTTCTGCTGCTGGCGGGTCCGTCGTGGAAAGTCAGTAAGAAAGCTTAGAATACAAAATGTTGTGTGTTTTACTTTAAACATTTCCAGGTTCAAACTGCTGAACAGTAGGTATTAATGAGAAAATTAGGGATTAGGAATAGACTGTAGGAATTAAATGCCAGATGCTCACTGACTTTTTTTATTTAGTGATATCTTATTTTCCAGTTACTGATTGTTGAGACTTAGGAGCAACAGAAACAAGCTTGAAACCCTGGCGTACATCATGAAAGTCACAATCGCAGATGATCACTCAGATTACATTGAAGGAGTTTAAAGTTCTGGTTCAATCATTACACTTTACCTTAGTCTATGCACAAGTGTTTTATGCGAGTAAGTTTTAATATTGTTTATTTAATCTGTTGTTTGTTTCTGTGTGTCTGTGTTGCTGCCCTCTTGGCTACGTATCCCTTGTAAAAGAGAGATTTGATCTCAGTGGTACTAACCTGATTAGATAAAGGTTAAATAGAAAATAAAAAAATGAAAACAATCATATTAAGCAGTGATATATTTTTCAGTTGGACTGTAAATCCGGTATTCACTCTTTTTTCACTCATGTTTTTGGCCTTCACAAACTCCTGAGGGAGCTGTGTGGCTCTTTAGCTGCCAAATGATCCGTTATGCTCACTAGCTAGTCACTAACAATGTGCCATCAGTTTCTTGGTGCTGAGCAGGTAGCATCCAGGTTTGTGCTGTAAACAGCTGCCCGCTGTGTCTGGAAGTAATGCTGATGAAAACGGTGATGGTAAACGAAAGTGATGAAGCTGAAGCAATGAACTGAAAGATGCTTAAATGCTCCTTAGGGCTGAAGTGACCAGCAGAGTCACGGGATAATTGTCTGAATCTGCATGTGGAGCTGTCTTTCTAAACCTCACTGCTTATTAAGTACACTTTGCTCGTACCGAGTGGACCTAAATCCTAATAATTGGACCTAATTCTTTACGCTACTCAATTGAGAGCTGGTGACTGTGGAGGCCGTTTTAGTACAGTGAACTAATTATCAGGTTCATAAAAAACATGAATTCTGTTTGCTATTTGACTAATCGACAATGATAGATTCGTAAAATATTTCTGTTTTCCTGTTTTCCCACATTTCGCCGTGGCGACAGTGGGTTAATGCTCACATTGTTAGCAGGAATCTGCAGAGTAATGTTCTGTAAAGAAGAAGAGCTTCGAGGTAAATTTAAATGAGTCTTTCTGTTCTGAAATGGCTAATCACCCCCCCCCCCCCCCTTAAAAGCTCCAACATAATGATCAATGGTGTCATTTAATTATCAGTAATTGCAGCATGTTTAAGTTATAGTTACAGTACTCATGCTTGCCTAAAGTCATAAAATGTTTAAAACATTATTACACTGCCATAACAACCTGGTAATTCATGAAAACATTTAATAAGCACTGTAATCAATTAACTTTAGTCAAGTAGTGCATATGAACTGACAACTAAAGCTAAGTAGTTTATATATTCAATTCAGTTCAGTTTTATTTACATAGTTGGTGACAGTGGGAAGGAAAAACTCTTTTTAACAGGAAGAAACATCTTTTAAAAGCAGCTCAGGGAGGGGCATCCATCTGCTGTGACCGGTTGAGGATGAGGGGAGGAGGTCAAAAGACACACATACAGAATAAAATAACTCATGTGTATATACTGTATATATTTGTTTATAGCGCTACATCTGTGTACTAGGTAGCTAACGCAATTATTTTATGCCTGCTGAGGGATCCTGATACTGTTGGATCTTTGCCCTCTGAAAAATATGGAGAAGACACGCATCCTTCATTTGTACTGCCTGTAGAACTGTGTAAGCTCACCTCCTGATATCACCATTTTCCAATTTTGCCACCTAGACTCGATGGGACATAATCAGTTTGCTAGCAGTTGGCCAGTGGCACTTGCCAGTGATATTCTGTCTCTGATAATAATAGCGGTGTCTCATAAGGGGGATAACCTGCCTTATTGCTCATTGGATTTACATACAGCAGGTAATCGTTGTGACTGCAGGCTATGTGTGACTGATGGTGTGTGTCAGGACTGTACATGCAGCCTTTGTTTTCATTTGGCAATCAGGCCTGTCGGGCAATGCTGCTGCAGAGATCAATGTAGCATTTGGATGATTGTAGTGTGTGTGTGTGTGTGTGTGTGTGTGTGTGTGTGTGTGTGTGTGTGTGTGTGTGTGTGTGTGTGTGTATAAAATTCATCTAAATGCATACCTGTGGGCCATCATCTTTGCTGCCTCTGTGTATCTGTCTCACTTAGTGTATTGCCTTGAAAACAGAGGAAACGGGCTCTTTTTAAGGAGGACCACGCCATTACAATAGCAACCTGATTTACTCTTCCTCAGTGGCTTTGATATCAAAACACTGGTGTACATTAATCTATGCTAAAAGAAAACCCCAAATTCAAAAATATGTTAATATAGGGAAGTGTGTGTGTATAACCATGCGCTCCGAGGCTCATTCAGTGATGGGATTGTTGGAGAGGAGGGAAGGAGTTGTGGGGGAGAGGCGATAGGAAGTGATAGCTCAGCAAAAAGGTGTAAAGCCCTCTGGTGGCTAACTAATCTGCCAGGCTTAGGTCTGCTGCTTTTCTCCATGCCCTCATGGAGTTAAAGCAGAAGCTCTATTGGGGTTCACCTTTCAAGCCATTTGGGACAAAGCCAAGAAGGAAACCCAAACACATCGATTAGCCGTCACAAAGGGGGTTCGAGTGGGGCGTGGGTGGGAGGGTTGGGGGTCTCTTCACTCTCTGCCTGTCCTCTCCTCTGCCTCCTTTGACCTCCTCCTCCAGCTCGGGCCACTGCTTTCTCACGGGTACGGCGGAGAGAAGATTGAGGATGGACAGGGGAGGCAGTTACAGTAAGAATGAAGTGGAATGAAAAGGAGGGAGGTGTGTCGAGCGAGAACAATCGACAAAAAGAAAGATGGGAATCAAACAAACAGGCGAGCCAAGAACAGCCATGTTTTGTTTTGCTCTGATCGCGAGCCAAAATCTGGGAGTATGCTCGTGGTGCAAGTGCTTGCGCGCGTGGGCGCTTTCGGTGTGAGCGTGCGCGCACGGCTCGGAGACAGGTGCGGCGGGCCGGGCCAACGGAGAGCTACTGTAAGTCAGGAAGAGAGAGCGAAGAGGAAGAGAGCAGCTCTTTTGAAAGTGCCAACCGGACAGTCTTTTGAAGTGGCCCATATTGGCATAGCATGAATAATCATGAGCGATGTTTGCTGTCGAGCAAAAGCGAGGCTGAAGGTGTGAAGCTCATTAGAGACCAAGAGGCCATGTTGATAAAAAGAACTGTTGCCATGATCACTTACTGCATCGAGCCCCGCAAGTTCATGCGGTAGTATTTATCACTTTAACCCTCGTGTTCTTCTAACCGTGCATGCACTGCCGAGAAAAACTGCAGACACTAATTAAAAAGAAGATGTAGATAATCTGCTGTATTATCTGTTCTTTGCTCAGGATTTCAAGATTACCCACCAATTATATTGTCAACTACTCGATGATACTGTTTTGCCTGCGCATTTATAACAAAATTATAATTTTGAGGTTTTTTTGCTGTAACGCCTTTTTGCAGGGATAACTTTTTTCAGTAGCTGGAAACAAACTGATGATAGCGTCTATTACTCCTGATAACGTTAGCGCAAATTACATAACTCTCCCAGCACTTCCATTCCAAATCATTACTCATCTATAGGCACTTGGAATATTAACCCGGTGCTTCCCCAAGGCTCAAAATATGAACCAGCACCTTATAAGCCTGTGCAGCTCAGTGCAGCGGTGGTGTGATTAGAAACCCTGCCTGGTGAACTGCTAATACACTCACCAGAGTTTGATAGCCTGCAGTATGGCAGGCTGCTGGTTATGAATAACCCTGTGCATAACCAGCCCTCCCCCATATCACTGAGGGTGAAATGCACTGCCTTTTCCATCACTGTTTCAGGCTGTGCTCTTTAAGCTGCTTTTTTTCTTCTTCTTCTAGCCTGCTGAATACATGTCAAAGCATAGAGTTCATCTGAAAGCATTAGAGGAATCAGTAACAGCCCTTAAGTCTTTCTGAGGCGGATCGGGGTGGAGATTAAGCAACATTGGTTAAAGGGAGACGGGAGGGGAAATGTGTTTTGGTCTTATAAGCATCTGACAGCTCCTCTATAATAGTGAGCTAATCCGTTTTATGCAGCGTGTGTTTGTCTGTCTTCCTTTGCACAAACTGGCAACATCCTAACACACATAAAGATTTACAGCAAGCCTGCATGCGCATATAAACAATACAGAAACACAGATCCATTGGCATTCAGGCCTAAACCGATGAATGACATTTGAACTGTGATCATTTCCTGATTTGGCGTCTGTCAGAACTGCTCGAGCCTCTGCAGCTAACGACCGGGGAGCCTTATTCCAAGGCTGAGGTGCTATGGTAAGGCATATGGCCGTTCTTGGCACAACACTGTGAGCTAGTTAGACCCCAAATTAACTCACTGTAACTGCTAATGACAGGTGTCCCTTCACGTTTGGTTTATAGTATGAAAATACTTTTGAGATGCCTGCTATCGCAAGCGTCAGACAAAATATTCCGTTGGACGAGGCGCTTCGTCTATTGCTTGGGCGCTCGTTCAAGTCATTAAAAATTAATTCATATCTGACATTTGATATCCATTGTGGAATCACTTCAATGACATTGATGTGACAGACTCGATTTAGCCAGTTAGGTGACGCGAGTGGAAGAAGTCATTTTTCTCCTTTCCCGTCATTATCTTCCTCGTTGCATCCTGTGATTGCACAGACCAATTAAAACGAATTAACCTCCCATCCAGTTCAGCCTTCTGCCGCCAAATTGTTGTGTCATTTATAAAGCATTACAGCTGCCCCGGCTCACTCTTTGTTTTTTTGTTCCACTCTCTCAGGGGCTGTCGAAGGTAATAATTGTGTTTCTTGCTGTGTGATAATGCGGCGCTCTGTGTTCCTTTCGGGTGTGTATTGAAATCTCGATCCTGTCCCTCTGTAGTGGCTATCTCCCTCTGTATCTGAAGAACTGATGCTATCTCCCTCCCCCTGTGAATTTCCTCCTCTCCAGCTGAATTATCTAGCCTCTCCCCCATTGCTCTCCTCCTCAGCTTTCAATATTTCCTCTCTCGCTTTCCTGCCCCCCCCTCCAACTCCTTTATCTCTCCTTCACCACTACATTTCCACCATGTTGCTCCTTCTGTTTTTACTCTCCTCCCTTTCTCTTTTTTGGTCACTACTCTCCTTTGCCCCTTATCTGTCTTCCTCAATCACTCTCCTCTGTCTCTCTTCAGGCTAACTTGGTATCCTAAAGACACTTTGCATGTCTCTGGCCAGGAAGCATCGGTGTGTAACCTGCTAAATTGGAATGTTATGGTGAAGCAACACACACGCATGAGAAACTCTTGAGTTAATGGACAATTTACCTCACCTCATTGTTATAGCCTTTACATTCATTAAGCCCCCTCTGCTCTCTCTTTATCTTCCTCCCACTCACTCTTGTATTCCTTCATTCGCTCCTGTCTTTCTCTGCTCCCCTTGTCTTCATCCTGAGAGCCTGGTTACATCCTTCTGCGCGTTTCTCATGGGTCTAGTGTTCACCTTTTACTCGCTGCAGCCGTCCTCCATCCTCCAGCTTTGATTGTCCAGTCTGGTTCCTTCAGCCTGTTGGGAGTAAATGGCAATAAATAAATAAATAAATAAATGGTAACAGCCAGCCATAAATCAAGCCAATTGAAAAACATCACCATTAGAGCCTCTTTCCCTCCCTCGTCTGCTGTTTTCTGTGCCCTTCACCTTTGTTCCAGGAGGCAACCAGGGAGGGAAAGTCGGTTATTACCAAGCACTGAGGGTGGGGGGTGGGTGCTTCCAGAGAAACTGAGGTGTAATGACAAACAGAAACGGCACGTGTTACAGCATATGTGTGCATATTTATCGATTACACGTATTGAGATCTATTCTTCAAGTTGCTATTGGTGCGTGCATCGCGTGTTCTCTGTCCTGACCTGAAGCTTAGAGGAGAAGGCTCATGCAGAAGAAAGAATATCCTTGTGTCAGCACATCCTCAATCCTTTGTGTGTGTATGGCCACACATGAATTACAGGCTTGGGGAGCAGAGAGAAAAACACGTCACAGTGACACAGTACAAAATGCCCCCAAATAGAAACCGAGATAGACAGAAGTAGGGTGCATGATGGTAAAAACACATTCACAACCAGTGAGTGGAGCAGTGCCTTAAATGTGCCGTGATGCACAGATGTAGGTGTCGCAGACAGACGAACTATATCCTAGTTGACAGAAAATGGGCACATCCATGCAGACACACATTTAGTTATAGCGGCTAACTGCAGGCAGTGCTGCATTGTTCAGGTTTTATTGCGCCCATAAAAGCCGGCATCAGACAGAGGCCTGTCTGGTTTTGGTTACTGTGGCGGTGCTTGTCAGAGTGCACGGCTGAAACCGTTAATGAAGGTCTCAGCGAATAAGAAATACAGTCAGTAAAATAAAATGTGCAGCAACTTACATGAGGATGAAATACATTTTTTCCCTGCTTTTTGATGGTGGTGTCTAGCATATAGATCCACTCACTGGCCACTTTACTGGGTACATGTTGATAGTACTGGGTTGAACCACCTTGTGCCTTCATCATACAGCTGCTGCAGATGTGATGGATGCACACCCATGACGCACATCTCCCAATCCCAACAAATCCCAAAGTTGCTCTGTTGGACTGAGAAAAGGTGACTGTGGAAGCTATTTGAGTACTATGAATCAGAGGAGTACATTATGGTCATAAAGAGATGGACATGGTCAATAGCAGTACTCTGGTAGGGTGAAGCTTTTAGATGATGCTCATTTGGCCCCAAAATGTGCAACAGAAATATCCTCCACATCATAAAACCAGCAGCAGCAGCAGCAGCAGACTGAACTGTTGATATAAGGCAGGATGAATCCATGTTTTCCATGTGTTGTTTACTCCAAATTATGACCCTACCATCTGAATGTTACAGCAGACACCGAGGCTCATCAAACCACCCTTTCCCCCCCAATATTCTGTTGTCCAGTTTTGGTGAGTTGTAGCTTCAATTTCCTATTTGTGGCTGACAGGAGTGGCACCTCTCTTTATTCTCTGTACACCTTACAGATGGATGTGTGGGAAAACACCAGTAGACCAGCCTGTCTGGTGTCAACAACAATGCCACATTCAGTGTCTTAAATCACCTTTCTTCCCCATTCGGCAGCTCATATTGACCATGTGTTAATGCCTAAATACACTGAGTTACTGCCATGTGATTGCTTGATTAAAGATAGGTGCAGTAATGAGCAGTTGAACAGGTGTACATAATAAAGTGGCCGTCAAATGCGTGTTTTAAAATGTCCATGTCTAAAATTGTATCTGCACAGGACTACACCAGGGAACCACATTTGCAGGGATCAACAGAGTCTGTGTTTACTGACATTATCCTCAGATATGATGATAAAAATAGATTAGAACGTGTGTAATCACTAGTTCTGAGCCTTTTTTCCACCTACTGTTAATAGACTGTCACATAAAAACTGCAGAGCCTGTTGAAAGACAGCAAACTGTTCCTTAAAGCATGTACCTCATTATCCTTTGACACATTTGATCTAGCTCTTTGTGTAAATGGGTCTCCATGCTGTGTAGCAACATGAGCCGCTGCTGTCCAAAGTTTCATTTGTAATTGCAAATATAGTCTTCATATTTCCTGAGCAGGAGTGGGACAGAAGAAAAAACAACAAGACAACAACAACAGGCCAAATCACTAAGAGGCTGATTTGCTTGAGATTAAAATTAAAGAGCGCTTTGAGGTATTGAGAAGTATTAAAGGCTAATTCCTACTTTACAAATAATGGTGTTACGATTGGACTGGATTTTTTTGTGGAGACCCGTAGTAGTTTTTTTTGTTTTGTTTTTTCCCCTTATTTTTTATTTTTTCTGTGTTGCACGCCGGTTGCCTAGGCCGTGGTGTAACAATGGACACTGCAGATTTACATGGGATTAAACTCACAGATGATCTTTGCTGTTAGAAATTACCTTAGCTGCTTAGGTAATACTAGCCCCGTGTGAATAGCACTGAAGCTAGTGAAGGAGCTGGATTTTGATTTTTGTGAAATATTACATTTAAATATGAAGTTGTAAACTGTCAGAAATAATGTTCCAATTATTTTTGACTGCTCCCATCCAAAAAACAGAGAAATGTACTTATTACACTCGCTTATTTCTAGCTGTATCTATGAGACTGAACATTGCATGGTGGTAGATAGCTGTAGCTTAAGATTGAGTTGAGCTGTCACTGAAATCTGAAATCTGACCTTCTGCAAGTAAAAAAAACAAATTAACAATCGGCACAAGCGCATATGAAAAGTATCGATGCATATACTGTATGCTTGCACTCGCATCTTCCGCACACTTGGCTGAACCACACATGCCGTGACACATCTTGACAGATACACACCCGTCTACTCATCCTTACAGACTCACAGTGCAAAGGCCATGCTGCACAGAGGTGCTGACGGCTGTCATGTTAATATGCCAGAGAGGCTGGAGGATTGGGTTGTTACCAGCAGGATGAGTTAGAGGAGTAGAGCAGAGGGAGGAGGAAGACTTTCATTCCTAAATCATTTATCCACGTTTTTCTTCTTCTTTCTTTCTTGACAAAAGTGACATCTTCTCCTGAGCAATGATCTGGTACCTTATAAGTATGTCAGTCGAGCACAAGCATTGTACACTCACTGAAAACAGGGTTGTTTTGCACAATGCACTACCTTCCCACAGCACTGATGCTAAAACAGTATTATTTCCAAGGCCAAGGACTGTGTTACATTACATCTCTTGTGTAGCACGCCACAGTACTCTACTATGCGACAGTATTGAGGTTTAAAGTAACATTAGCAGGAGTGCGGTCCTGCTTTTCTTTGTCTTTTTTCTTTCTTTCTTTTTAAATTTGATTTTGGAAAGTGTGCACTCCAGCAACCTCAGCCAACCATAATACCCAAGATAGCATTACGCTTGCCAAACTCACGGGTTAGTCTTCATCCTCAAAGTCTGTTTTCTTGTTAAAGTGGAGATTTAAACAGTACATGATAAAACCAAGCATGTGTTTCTTTTGTTTCTGTTTCCAAACAGCGATTAGGCTAGAATAAAGAAATGGGCTCGTCTTACTAACTGGACTCAGTGTTCGTTTGTCCCTTGTTGTGGTCAGTTAACATCTTTTATCTGTGAATGAGGCTCTAACTTAAAATAAATACTAAATGTAACCCAATCTTCCCTGAGAAGGGTTTTGTTTGTGTGCAGAGGATTTTATTATTCACTATAACAAACAAAATCACAATTCGTATCGTAACCTTTATCGATATCTTGGAAATATTCTTACTGGAATCGTGACATTGATTTCAGCGGTATTTCCCAGCACTTCTCCTCCACAGTGAGCTTTGGGTCATGATTTATTCCCACAGAATGAATGAACAGAGTAGTTGATGAGAAGAAGAGGGGGAGCTACGGCGTAAGGGGGAGGCAGAAGGATGAGGAGTACGCAAGGCTGAGGGGATAGCTGATGCTCGGATGAAGAGGGCAGCGGGAAGGATGAGGAAGAGGACAAAGAGGTTGTTTGAAGGAAGAATTGGAGGTGGGATTTGTCCTCTGCCGAGTAGGAGTGTGGGCCTCAGTGGCCCCTGCGGCACTATCATCCCAATCTCCATCTCTTAATCACGAAGAACAAAGATCTGCCTGTTATTAAAAATCAGGCCTGTCAAAGGGAGCAAGAGAGCAGGGGGAGAGAAATAAATAAATAATGGCATAGAAGAGTATAAATATAGTGATGACCTCTAGGCATGTGCTATCTATCGCTCGTTTCTCTGTGGCCGTGAAGGAATGCCTCTCCGTCTTGCGCCCCTCTCTTTTAAATAAAATTGAAGCACTGTTGATTTCCATTGTCTGCCTCCGCCACGTCTCTGCGTCCCATCTCTATTTTAGCACATACTGCCCATCTCTTTTCTCTCGCTCATTTCTATGCTTCTGTTTTGCGACTGTCTGTATCTCACCATCTTATTAGCTTTGTTCTCATTCCCTGCCTCTTACCTGTTCTTCATTTTCTCTTACGCTCTCCCGCCCCCTCTTCCATCACGCTCTTATTTATTTATTTCTTTTTTGCGACGTCAAGCTAATCACTCTTCCACTGTCTCCCTCTCTCTCTGTAGCTGTTTGGTGCGAAAGTGATTATGGTGGATGGGGCATTAGGTGGTTTGTGGCGCTTTATGTGTGTGGGTGGGGTGATGATGGCATGTTGAGAGACAGGTGAAAGGTGAGGAAAGGGGCCTGGCTGCAGACGGAGGCGTCAGTGTGTCAGCGCCTATCAGCAGTATTTAGTAGCGGATGCGTTAACTCACTGTGATCTGTGGCTCAATATGAAAGTGTACAATATTTACAGCCTGGGATAATTACAGGGCTGCAGTCAGCTATCACGGTGTCACCGAGGACATGGGAAATATTAATTACATGTCACGTATTTGGATGCTGACGGACTTTAAGAAGGATTTATGTGCATAAAGCTGTGTCGAATTTCCATATAACGCGTCGTTTCAAAGACTTGGAGAATGAAGAATACTCAAAGTAATCCAAATGCAGACTGTACACTCGGTGTTTGTGCTCTTGATGAATCACTATTCCCACAATGCAGTTCACAAAGAAAAGGCGGAGTTGCTCACATATTGCATCATATCATATATCAGTACAAATAGATTTTTTTTATATTTCAGCTGCACAAACTATTTTAATGAGAATACATTTGTATGTGTGGAGCTGCCATGTAATTTGCTTGAACCCATGCATTGTGTGACTGGTTCACTTGAGTGACGTGCTAATGCTACTGTAACGGCTTTTTTTTTTTTTAGGAACGATTTCTGCTGAAGTACAAAGTGAACCCCCGTCGCACTCATTCACTAAATTTCCAAATTGAAACAATTGAAATCACTGCGGTTTTTATTCTTCCCACATTTGAATGCTTATTAGAATTTCTAATATAAAAGTTTTTGTTATTTAATGTGGAATTATAATGCTCCGAAAGAGGTGTTAGATTTGTATACAAATTACTTTCTGTTCAGTGGCTTCCTCTTTGGGGTGGGGGTGTTTAGTATAAGCCCGGTGGTTTAAAGCCACCGACTGGCTGGTTGACTTTCTGTGGTGAGTTTGCATGTTCTTCCTGCTTGTGCATGTGACAGTGACACAGATGCGAGGTTAATTGACTGTAGGTGTGGATGGTTGTCTTTCTCGCTCTGTCTGATGTACCGGGAACTTGTCTGATTTCCTTCTGGCCCAGTGAGGATGGGCTTCAGTCCCTCCTTGACCCTTTTTAGATAACCAGCTTGGAAAATTACTGGATGGATGATTATTGCGACACATCAAATCTGCACATCTCTGCAAAGCTAAATTATCTGCCTAAGCCTCAACTACTGTTATCAACTATATATGACTCAGCTGACACTTGTCTATGAGTTTGCAAATAAGAACCATGCTGCTGCTTTTGTAAGCTGCTTTGCAACCTACTTTCAGTCAGACTCCTACTTTTTCATGCTTTGTGTGCATGTGAACCCAGTCACACTAGAGACCAGTCGGCGACATCCTGGCAACCACCTGTTGCTAGGGAAAAATATTCCCTGACCAGTTGACAAGAGGCTCCTAGGAGTTGCTGGCAGTCTCTAAATGGCCTGGTAAATGGCCTGTATTTATATAGCGCTTTACTAGTCCCTAAGGACCCCAAAGCGCTTTACATATCCAGTCATCCACCCATTCACACACACATTCACACACTGGTGATGGCAAGCTACATTGTAGCCACAGCCACCCTGGGGCGCACTGACAGAGGCGAGGTCTCTAGGTGATATTTGTCATAAATATCTATACACTGTTACTCTAAAAACCTCCCTGTGTTTGCTTTTGTCACTCACAGGTTTCAATAGTTGCCATTTAGTTTCCATGGAAGGCACCGACTTATCTGCAACCACTCGCCAGCTGCTCGCTGAGCAGTACTGGCTCTGTAGAAAATGTGATGTAAACCAGAAAAAAGAAGACCTTTCGCTTTCAAAGTAAGAACTGAACTTTTTGAATCAAATTGGTTGCAGATAAAGCTCAACGTTTCCTTTCAAGGCCAACAAGCTGTCGTTTTTTTTAGGTTTCACTGCTACTCGGCAAGAAGTGTATGCAGACATCTTCTGTGCAAAAGGCCTACGATGATAAAATGATCTGTCTCTAGGCCTGTGTGACGGAGGTCTTAGTAAGTGTTATTTGTAGTTGTTGTGTGTTTGCACACAGAAGGGGATGGGGGTCCTGAGACAGAGCCATAGCCCCTTAAAATAATCTTCTTTAAACAAAGTGTGTGTTTGTTTGTCTGCAGCTGGTGTAGCACTATGTTAGACTGTATTACCCCATATATTATTGCATTGACCCCTTTGTTTGTCATAATATAAGTTTAAGTCAGTCATATACCGACACTTCACCTCGCCTCTCTTTTGCTATAAAAATGTATTAACAGAGAGCACTCTGACCACTTTGACCTTCTCCTTTCTGCTGTTATCGGTTATGACTTTAAAGTCATCCTGAATCAGTATTTATATTTATCAGTATTTATACTCTGTAAGCACATAAACGGTGCATTCCCTATTTCCCTGTTAGGTCTTATTCTCTCCTCACACACACACACACACACACACACACACACACACACACACACACACACACACACACACACACACACACAACAGACAAAATTGCACCTGCATGACACAAACCATTTATTCCAATATTTAAACAATCAGCCAAATGCAGTGCAATTTCTCAGCTGCATTCATGATCCTTCTGCGCGATATGGAACACCAGTAGGACATGAAATAAGCATATTGTAGGAAAACAAGTCCGATTTTCAGCATTACTCCAATTTTTTATCAGTGAGAGGCCCAGGTGCACAACATGATTGGTTTTCTAATAGGTAAGTTGGCTTGAGACACATCCAGGTTATGGGACCACCTGGGTGTCTGTGCGCACACGTGTTTCATGGCTTGTTTGACAGCAGTGTGTGAGAGAGTGTGTTGTTGCACTCACCCTTGGCTGTGCTCATTAGGCCATTATGAGGATGGTATGTGCTCATTACGTACTGACGCTTCACAAAAGATACCATACTTTCCAACACAGAGTCACAGTAGAAAGCAAGAAAAAAGAAAGAATCAAAATACATGTCGAGATCAAACGGCCTTACATCAAGCTGCAACTGACTGTGAGGCCAGTGCAGAAATGGCCGCTGCATACTGGTTCCTGGGCAACATAATGTGGGTACAGAGCCAAACATCACACTGTTCCTTTAAAGGTTAGCAGCTTGACAGATTGCGGCTGGTTGAGCAGTGTGCTAATGGGCTTGTCAATGTACGATTGTAACAATGGCATCGTAGAGGCATAAAAAGAGGCAAAGATGAAGATATGGAAACATGATGAAGGAACATGCTAGGATGATGGATTTATAAAGCAGAAAAAGTGTTGTGTGGCTTTCTGTTTGTGTCAAGTAAATCATAAGACTTTATCATGGAAAGTTCAAATCCTAATAGCGCTGTAACAGATTCTCATTTATCGGAGCGTATGCACAGAAAACACAAAGACCGTGGTTCACTTATTCAGAAAGATGGATTAATGAAAATGTCACTGGGAAGTTGTACTTATTTACTGAAGCTAAAACCCAAACATCAGGACCTCTCATGGCTCTTATTAACATGCTTCTTGTGTGATCTGATTATAAGTGGACACCTCTAAATTTAGCTGTTTTCGCACATTAACTCTGGGAAATCTTTGGAGAATTAGACTCAGGCTTTACAAGAAGCCAGCAGGCTTTTTTTTTTTTTTTTTAAAGAGTAATGGCTGCAGGTAGCTGACCTGGTGCTGAACACCAAATGCGCTATTGTTTTTCACCACCTGGATCCACATCAGTTGAGTAGGCACCCCAGATCACCTTCAGATGTGATTAGTAATTGGATCACAGTGCATCTTAGCTGTGTTCACACCCGTGCCACCGCCGCGCATGCTGATGCCAGACTCGGCGCACTTTTTTCTTCTATTTAGGAGCCGCCTCTTCCCAAGTTCGGTCACTTAAATTTGTAAGTATAATTACGCATTAATTGTGCTTACAAATTATTAAATTAATGAAATATTACAGCAGGACTCTCAAGCTACTAAACTCTATTCAAATGTGCGATTTTTGCCTTTGGTGTCTGTTGACAGGCAGCATTAATCCGACTACAGGGTTTAAACTGCCATCTTACACCTTTTTATGATGTTAAAGATGCTAATCCCCCCCTAGTTTTCTACAGTGAATTAATGCGTTCAGCCAATCAATACCTTTTTTCTCTCGCTTTAGCAGTAGCTGCTTGGCTTGCAGTGAATGTGTCGTCCTTGCAGACATGACTACTGTATGGCGCACACAATGCATCTGTCAGTCAAAGCGAGCTAGACGTGCGTGGGTGAGCGTGTTCTCTCATTTACCCTTTTGTGCACGCTTAATTATTGCATCTGCTAAATATATGCTAGCTTGGATTATGACATATGATAAAGGATTGAATGCATAAACCTTAGAATGCACACATAAACATGACATGCACATCCGATTTCTCTCTTTGCTCTACACCTGATGAGCGTGTTTATGTAGCAGTGCTGAGATTCCTGTGGTTTGCTGATGTTCCATCATACCGTTCCCTCGCAGTGAGCTGGCACTGCGCCACAGGGACGGTCACGCTAGTATAGACCCTTTGAACTGAACCGAATTTACTTGAAACATGCAAGAAAAGGGGGTGGAGAAGAAGAAAAACAGAAAAAAGAAAAGGAATTAGGAACAAAGACTCAAAGAAAGAAAAAGCTAATGAAAGGTTTTGCCCTCCAGATGAAGACCAGCCAAGTTAGAAGTTTCTGAAATTTGCCATTTTTTTTTCTGTCATCTGTGCTAGCATTAATGATTAAAGGCTCGGATTGGGTCCCGAGATAAGGGCGCGTGACGTCCGCAGATAATGCTCGTTTCAACCTTCTTTTTGATTTTGAAGGTTGTACTTGAGGGGCGCTTGACATCTTGACACGCTGACATTTAAAAAGAGTGGGTGTTAGACTTCTCTTTGGCATTTTATATTATTTTTTAGGAGAGGGTAGTATTACATTAAAGCTAGAATGTGACGAGGGAAAAATATGACTCTGGGCCTGATTTGAACCCAGTCCTGCCTCTCGTGTCAGCGCTGGAGTAGTGCCAGACTTCATAATGCAATGCCGTCCTCTCCAGTCACACTGCACCTCTATCTTTTCCTCCAGTGACAACAGAAGTCAGTCCTGGTGTTGTGTTCCTCTCGCTGTTATCTGTTTGAAACCCAACCCGAGACTTCCCGCAAGATCCAGCTCATCAGCAAGTGCTGATAAACTGATTCTCAGCGATTAGATGTTGATTAGTTATTTGCAGCAAGTTCCAGACTAGCAAAAGGGACATCAAAAGAACTAGATGAATGCCAATGAAACAGTCAATTATGGCGCAACAAGACGTCCAAGAGCATGATGGAACCTGCAGGCTGTGTGCATTAGTTACTGTACCACTGATGAAGCAATGTGACATCTTGTGTGTGGGCCCGTGGCAGCTTCAGGCCTGCAGAGGCTGTCTAGTTCAACTAATGAGGATGGAGAGAGAGGTCAGAGATGATAGCCAATCTAAATAAGGACCTTGATATGACTTTAACACTGTGTCATAGTTTGTTACTGTGTATGTGTGTGTGTGCTTGGAGGTGATGTCCTCCCACCTTCCTGCTGTTATGTTATGACTAGCATCCTCGCCCCAAGCCCACTGTCAACAGGAGGTGTCATCCACGCAGCTCAGCCATCAACACACTGCTGGCTGGATTTGGAACACTGACAAAGATGGACACACCTTCACAAATACACATATATACAATATGTATGCAACTGCATATCAAATGTTCTCTTCATTAGGCATATTCTGCAAGCACAAACAAATAGAGGACATGTGCATGCTCCCACGTGCATACATGCTTCCTGCTCTGTCGCTTCTCCCACTGGCTGTTAGTGAGTGTCCATGTTATGCAAACTCATAACAAAACACTGTCAAAAACTGTGAGTGTATGTCAGCTCACCTGACAGGAACAGCGGGCCATCTTCCATCCCATTTTCACTCTGTCCAGCTGCATCCATCCTGAGACACGCTCTTTACCATGGCTCTTGAAATTCAACTCAAGGTGACATACACCCACTTAAGAGGGCTGCCGACTAAAATTTTATTTGGGTTGTGCTAGAGCACCTAAAAAATGTTTCTTTATCTGCACCCAGAAATTTCAACCCTGCTTTCTGGCACTGCATTGTTATTCCGCGTTGTGTTGTCATGAAGAGGATGCTGTGGTAACACTGTGATCTCTGAGCTGTTTGACGATAACAAATGATAAAGGAAAAACACTCTCTAATAAGCTGCCCACTCCGGCTTCTCTACCACAGGAGGATAGTACAAAAGAGCTGCGAATGTGCATGGACAATGGGTGCGGAGCTAGCAGCAGGCACTAGTTGTTGGTTTATTACCTGTCAATGGTGTGTTCATATTTACTTGGGGGTTGTTGTCATATCGCTTACAAATGAAACAACCTTATGACCCTGCTCAGAACTGATTTCACACCCCTCAGACTTTAGAGTCTATATATATATATATATATATATATATATATATATATATATATATATATATATATATATATATTTATTTATTTATTTTTGTCATCGTTAGCAAAACCAGACCAAACAAGACTTCTCTTTTGATCTACGACCTCAGTAGATGCTTCCAAGATTAGTTTATGGTCTCAGTTTTACCATCATTTTGTAAACTTGTAAAATAAGATAAATGCTAAACCACGATATACTTAAGGTAATGCCGACCTTGTGATTGACAAGTCACTAACATGTGAGCATGCACTGCTCTTGGTTTCTTGGTCAATTCAATCAGTCTTCTAAACCCACTCCACATTGTAAACACCCTTAAATATTAGTAGGTAGGGAGGAAGAAACCCCTTTTAATAGGAAGAGACCTCTGGCACGTGTCAGAACCAGGTCCATAAATTTAAAAAGAAAAGACAGCAAAAAGGAGCCTATAAAGAAACAATGAAGAACAAAAACGTGTCTAGTTTCAAAACATCAAGATGACAACTGCTAAAACGCTTCAAAATGCTTCAGGCTTCAAAACCTGACTTGACAAACCAATGTCACTATGGCTCCGTCCAGTCTTTGCGAACATGGTATCGGAACAACACATGACATGTTAAAGGTGCTGGGGTTGTACTGTATGTACAGTAGGGAAAAGTACAGAAAGTACAGCTAAACCGACATGAACAAATGTCACTGATGCATGCAGTACTGCACTTGTACATGAAGTATGAAGCTAAAATAGAAACCAAAGGAAAGTGAGTCAATCTTAGAGGCCAATCACAAACTATAGAAACACCTGTGAGTCAAAGCCCAGAGGTTGGTGAAGCAGAGCAGAGAGGAACGAAGGACTCAACCACACCAACTCTCAGAGCAGGCAATCTGTGAGAAAACATAACTATCCATACATTTAGGCCGACCTGTTTAATATTCTGTTTAATAAGCGAGCCTGTCCGACCGATGAAAACATTTAGTTGCTGTTGACACATCTTATTTCATAGCAGTCTCGAGCCTTGATTAATAGGGACACTTTTTCTTGTTTCTGCTTTGTTTCCTTGTTTTCTCCTGACCTGTCGTGATTTTTATTTGGCCTCATGTTTTTTAATTTTAATTCTTAAACAATTACACGGACACACCGCCTATCCCGGCAGATATGGAGCGAGAGGGGGAGTACACTCTGGACAGGCTGTCAGAGGGTTAACGCAGAGAAACAAACAACCACACGCTCTCACGTCCACACACGGCCAGTTTCAAATCGCAGAATAACCAAACACGCGTGTCTTTAAACTGTGGGAGGAAGTTGGAGTACAATGGGAGAAATGTTGGCTTCCTGTCTATACTTTAATAAGTTTTCTCTGGGGTTTCTTTACTGCGCAGCTCTCATTGATTGGGAGAGCCAGCCTCAATTCCTATCTATACTTTAACGCTGGGCTTAGCAGCCACAGTGGAGTTGTTAAGCACTATTTTGCCTGATTGTTAACCAATACTGCCGAGCCAACAGTCCTCACTGTGAGTGCGCTGTCAGGAACAGGACCTCAGCCCCTGTTTCAAATGCACACCAGACGATGGGCTGATAGAAAAGAACGCAAGTGGCATTCAAACAATTCCCAAAGCTGTTTTTCTAGTTGAAAATATTTTCTGGGCAGAAGGAAAGGATTTGAAAATGTTCTGTTGCTACATCTTTAGTTTGATGATAATGGGTACATTTATGTGTAGGCAGTCACAAATGTACTGTATTCAGCATCTCTTTGGTGAGCCAGTGTTTACAGTACGTTTGCAAACACACTGTGGGGGTACGTGTCAGTTTCCACATGAAATGTATGTTCGCTCCTCTGAATCGTAATAACAAAGTCCCGATTCGGTACATCCATATGCTGCCTTCCTGGCTTCCCCTGTGCCTATAGTCTGTCAGCTGTTGTTATTTAAGCCTGCAGGCTCCTGTGATAGGATCATTTAAGACTTACTCGCATCAGTGATAGCGAGAGTGACACCTCCCATTATGTGTCCATGTATGAAGCTGTGTAAAGCTTTGTCACATTTATAGCCATCTCACCTTGCAGCCCCCGTCTTGAAGGCATGCACCGCCACATAAAAAGGCTTTACAGTACAGTGTAGGAGTTAAGATTGTTTCCAAAAGTACAAGAATGTGATTTTTTTCTTCTTCTTCTGATACTGAAAGAGAGCACTGACTTTTTCTTTTAGACTCCTGGTATAATAGCCTAATTGAGGCAGGAATGGAATTTTCTGTGCGTACGGTTGTGAGACCTGCTGGTCAATCATAGCAACTCACATAGCAACAAGACCTGCGTAGGGCAACTGAAATAGATGAGATGAATCAGTAGCAGTGCTTTACTGTTGGCATGCTGTATCCTGGCCATAGCAGCGCCTTTGTGATCAGTGCTTGTCAGTTTTTCCCCTCATTCTGGGATGGACCACATTGCCAAGAAAAATAACAGTATGAACAAAAGAACCCAATTACATGTTGGTATAATCCAAAAGCGAAAACAGTGTTTACAACATAGATATGGTGCTGCATTTAACTGAGAGCACTGCCTTCACGTCTAAAGCTGGATACGAGCTAGAACGGACACAAACAACAACAGAAGGAGGGCCACTAGCAGCTTTGCCCCTGGTCAGTCTGTATTTGTACATTCCTGATTGCCCGCCATGTGTACAGATGTTCCAGCTGAAGGTTGTTGACCTGGCCACATGGCGTGCTCATGGTCCGCACCTCCGGTCTTTTACACCGCAGCCTGAAATTAAAACCTGAGGGCATTCTTCACAGATTGATGAGAGTTCACAGAGTGTGGTTGAGCCTGGGGGTGAGGGTGGCACAGATGCGTACAGCTAACGGGCACGCTTATGCGGTCGGGGAAGGGGACGCATTCATACACAAACACAGATGGACAGGTACAATGTGATCGCAACCTGTTCAGTCACCCTCACGCAGCCCAGAAGCATCCCTCATCGCTCTTTTCTAGATGGGGTCAGCGTGTCAACTAGCTCACCCTGGAAAAAAAGGGGGAATTAGGGACATTGTGAGTGTGTGTAGTTACATTTTTTGTTAGCATGCTCTAGGCCTTGTTTGTATATTAGGCCCGAGTCCTGCATCACTCATTTCAGCACAACACATCAAAGAGACGGGAGCCAATGCCGCTGTACACTGACCATATATGGTTCTTCCTTCATCATCCAGGCACTGGTTTAGCCCATTAGAGAAAGTAGGACAGAGCAGGGTCCTGATGACCATATTTGGCCGGGTGCTCTGTCCCCTGCAGCCATCTTGCCTGCCTCCACCGCATTGTGCCAGGGCACTGCTGCTCAGTTCCTTCCTTATCGTTGCAGATCCCATTTTCTTCTCTTTTCCTCTCCGTCTTATTTTCCACCGCCAGAACACAACCCTCTTCGTCCCCCTTTCTCTTTCTTCTCCCTCTTATCACTCCTTTCCCCCTCCTCTCTCCGACTCATCCTGTTACTGCTCTGGTTTGTCTTTTCTCCCCAAACCAGCTTCTTCCGCTCATCCACCTTCTCCCCGCTTCACCCCTCTTTACTGCTTCCTTTGTTCTTTCCCTTTTCATTGCTTCCTGTGTTCCCCCTTTTCTCTCTTATCCTTTCCCAGCAGGAAGCAGTGGCATCCAGGTTTACTCCGCCGGCTGTGCACAGAGAGCTGGGTCTGCTGGCCCCTGGCCTGTTCTGGCTCTATCCCTGTGTTCCTAATCAGCCCCGCTGCGTGAGGCACACGTGTTTGCAGATTCATTAACGTGCACACATTCTCACACGTAAGCACGGACACTTTGGTGATGGATGAGTTTTTGAGGGTGTTAAGCCTACATCTGCACACACCCACATCCATGTGTTTGTTAATGCATGCGCACTTTCACACACTCCCGATTTGTGTGGGCACGTTAGCACACACACACACACACACACACACACACACTCCACCTCCTGGCAGTGGGTTTGATCGCCTGGAAAATGAATACTAAATGCAGGGCAAAATGGCTGGCAGGGATCACCTTGGCTGTGTGCAGCTCACCTCCTGCTCTATACAGGCATGAAACTGGAGCACCTCCATACCTGTCTCTCCACTCAGGATATTCTTGGACCTCACAGCTTGGTAAGGAGACACAAAGAGATTTTTGCTTTTGTTAGTAATTTTCCAGTAAGTAGAGAGGATAAAGGCTCATCATATGCCCTGGCTGTGGTATTCCCTTTGAGCTGTCAGCTTTTCCTTTTAGTGCCTCAGACGGGAAGGAAACACATCAGGCTTTGCTGTGCAGAATCTTTAAAAACACACTGTACACACGCACAAACACCCGCATATAATTTAGTGTCCCGTGCGTGTAAGCAAGCACACGACCACACACACATACATATGCAGAACTGTTTAATTTCCCCAGTCACAGGAGTCAAAGGCAGTAGCTAGCAGAGGAGTGGGCCAACTGGGAGCAGGTTTTCCTGAAGCTGATGGAGATCCAGACACATATTCACTCATGTGCATATTGCTTGGCTCTGGAGTGTAGTATTTCCCTCAATTTGTTTTCAGGAGTATGCCAGTCACATTTTAGAATGATTGAGTTTTACCTTTCTTCTGTTCTTATAATTGTAAAACCCAATTTCAACTTTGCAATATCACTTTATTCATGATTTTCAGTACAGCGTATTTACCAGTTTGAATACGTGTGCTCGTCTCTTCTCTTTTGTACCATTTTCACTTCCTCTTCACTAAATGCTCCACCTGATCAATGGGTGAAATCTGGATGTACGGAGGTCCAACACACAGCCTTTGATCAGCTTCGCAGACCTCGCCTACGTGTTGTAGCAGTTTAATGTCATCAGGGGCCAGTGACACAAACAAGCGGTCTGTGGGCTAATCTTGATGTTCGGTATCTTTTTGTGGTTCTGCTGCTCGTGTGGAACTCCACTGTTGCTCCTTTTCCCGCTCCAACCCACTTTTCGACCAGTCAGTATTCGACCTACGCATAGCGTCATCTACATCGAGTTACGTGCTGCTGGATCCTTGGAGGACTGCACTCTGGCATGTTTGCATTCCTTGTATACCCCTTAGAGGAGGCAAACACCTACTCAAACATACACAAACACAGCACCTTAACACAATCATAACTCTGCTTTGAACTGATTTGATCATAGAGTCCTGCATGTTTGAGAAACACATTTTGTTCTGTTTCCTCCACACTTACACTAAAAATACCTTTCCACACAACTTGAAAATCACAAAAAAATGAGGCAGTTGTAGCTTATCAACTTTTTCTTAGGTCTGGACTACATTAGCAGACTAACTTTAAGTCTTAATATCCACCAAGCAACCAGCATCCCGTGTAGGGTAAGGATTGTTTTTTATTTTAGCCATGTGCCGAATATACAGATTACTAAATTCGCAGATGTTACATTTCAGTACAAAGCCGTTAAATTTCAGTTTTTTATGCAAATAAATTTAAAAAACAGATGAATGTTAGTCAAACCTGTTAAAGCCTGGCTCATGAGGCAGAGTAAACAGAAAACTTTTACATTTCTTAACATAAGGGAGGAAACAGCATCACTGACTTCATGATGTGTGTTATTTACAGTGTTATTGGTGTGTCAGTAGATGGTGTTTGAATGTTAGGTGTGTGGTGTTAATCAGGCTAAAGCTACCCAGAAAAATAACAAGGCGCTGGGCGAATGGATAGAGCGAGGTGAAACATCCACCTCTTAAGTGCTCCAAGGAGACTGGGTTAGGGGTAGACTACCTCTACCTTGAGCCCTGGATGGTCTGCCAGTGTGTTGGTGGATTTTAGGAGGTTAATTATCTTTGGAGAGAGCATCTGTCCTTTGGGTCCTTTGGTTCAGGCTTGTTCTGGTGCATCCAGCAGATGCTCAGTTGAATTCTGATCTTGAAAGTTTGGAAGCGAAGCCGACGTACTGGGCTCTTTGAGACTGCTGCCATTGGGGACATGTAGGTGGTCTTCAACAAGTTGTAGTGGTACGAGTCAAAATAGTCCCTGCGAAATGAAAGACCCAAGGTATCCCCAGAGGAAAATGTTTTCATTTTTGTGTTTTATCCAAATTAATTCTTTAAAAACAGGTGAATGTTAATGAAACATGTTATGACTCATGGGGCATGGTAAATAATGGAAGAGACACAGCTTTAACTAAATCTTTCTAATTTACCAAATGAAGGAAAAAAACATAATTGACTTCATGAGGTGTGTAAGTCACAGAGTGTCAGTCAGAGTGTTTGGATGTTTGGTGTGTGGCGGTCTGTAAAATCAAAAATAACCAGGCCGAAGCGAACGAATCAAATAACAAGTGGCTGGGCGAGTGGAGAGAGCAAGTGGCTGGAACACTCTTACATGTGAGTACTCCAAGGACATTGGTTTGAGGGTAGGCTACCTCTGCCCTTAACCCTAGGTGGGATGCCACTGTTGGTGGATTTTGATGCTCAGTTGAATTATGATCTTGAAATTTTGGAAATGGGACTGATATCTTTGACTTTTTGAGGCTGCTGCCATTGGGGAGCGCCATAGTCACTGACATGCGCAATAAGGTGTAGTCCTATGAGTCTGAGTAACGTCTGCATACATTCAAAGACCCGAAGCTTCCTAAGGGAACAGTAGATTGTCTCAAGAAGAGCGACACTGTTATCTCCACCTGTCAGTGGGTTTAATATTGCAGCTGATTGCTGTCAACTAAACAAAACTAGCACACTTTGTGAAAATATCCCACAAGTATTCCTCCAAGCCTTTTTTCTTCTTTCTTATTTCTGCATGTGTGGCAGGAGAGTAGCATGGCTACTTGGATGGGGTGTTTACAATGCAGCCATGTCTGTGTGTTTATATGCGATTATGAATCTTTTTATGTATATGAGATGTGCTCGTAGTACGGTGGGAATGTGTTTGTGCCCGAGTGTTTGTGTTTGTGAGCGCGTAGTGTTATCAATCCAGACCAGACGACAGAAGCCCTTTAGTGGAGAGTTAGTTCAGTTTAGCATGAAGATGAGGTTTGGAGGCTTGTGTGTGCCAGTGTTACTTTTCCCGTGTGTATGTGTGTCACTGACTGTGTGTGTGCATATTTAGGTTATTTGTGTGTGTGTGTGGTCTTTGATGTCAGCTGGTGGCTGCTGCTGTTTGCAGTGTTAGGTAATCACAAAACACAATCATTCTGATCTATTCCTGAACCTCTGCCATTATATATAGCATTCTCCTTATCCACCCACAAACCCTCTACATTTTTCTCTCTCTCTCTCTCATACACACACTAATTTTGTCTTTTTTTCCCTCTATTTTCCATCTCTCCTCTGCTCTGCCACTCCTCATCTCTGTCCTCCATCTCCTACTCCCACACTCTCTCTATCTCTGTGTTTTGTTATGTTTTGCTGCTCTGTGTTGTGTGTCTCCGGGCTCAGGACATTTTTCTTGTCATCTCTCTTTTCCTCCCGTTCCCTCAACCGCTGCCCCTGAGCCCCACACACACCCCACTGCTAACGCCCCTCCCACTACCCACCCTTTCTGCCCCGTTTCTCCCTAGTCACCTTCCAACATCTCCTCTCTACCCTTCCCGTCCCCCTCTTCCCCTCCTTTTTTGCCTTCCATCACATATGTGCACGCTGTCAGAGGGGGAGTATATTGATTGCACGCTTGGCTGACAGTCACACTAATGGACAACTTAGTGTGTGTGTGTGTGTGTGTGTGTGTGTGTGTGTAGTTTAGAGGGGGTGTTTAAACAGCAGTCTTGGCAATAACTCACCTGACCAATCGAATGGCCATCGGGCAGGCAGGTGGACTGAGCAGTGCCGCAGCACACGGTGTGGCTTGACAGGCTGCATTTGAAAGCAAGTGAGCCAAATGTAGGGCAACTTTCAAATCACACCCTAGTTCTTCTTCTTCGGGGGGAATTTGTTTTTGACCAGACGCGCCAACGTGAACATACTGGCAATAAAACAGACGAGTAAATTCAGGAACTGCAGCAACCCGTCTTCCCTGGTGTCATTTTATATTGTTTTACATTTATCTCAGACATGCAGGATATCAAAAGTGCCGCTTTCAAAAGCACAGTGCAGTTTGTTTTTGCCAGATTCTGAGCCATGCTCCGCTATAATCACCACTGCAGCATGGACAGCAACAAAGTGTAAGACGTACAATGCAGTTAAAATGCTAATATGGGCAATTCAATTAAAAGTATCTCTTTTCCATCGCCTATAACAGTGTTCGGTGGTGTTTTGTGTCCACTCTTTTATGGATTATTATGGAAACAGAGAGTGGGTTTATTTTCTCTCTGGCAGTTTTTGGACATGGCCATGATGATTGCAGAGCCTAATGCAGCAGCAGCTGCTTTGACAGTAGAAAAGCTTTTGATATATGGTGCTGATCTAATAGAGAGAGAGACTGTGACATTTGTGTTCTGCACAGACACGAATACTGCACATGCATAACTCTAACTGTGCTATGAGCCCTGCATGCAAGCAGCGTAATTATATGATTTCTTTACATACTAGCAAAATGCATGCATCATTACTAACAAACCGCATGTACGTGTTATCATAATTGCCGCTGGCATAGCGTGGAGCACGTACGATGCATAAATACTGTCAATTAAATTATATTGTGGGACTGTGCGTTAGAGCACATATTACATCACTTTCATCCTCATACCTCATGCTTTTAATTCATGTCATTTAATTTGTATTCAAACGTGGGAAGATACAGCTGTTAGGCGTGACAGCGGTGATAGTACACCACGAGTAGTAATTCAGATAAATAAGCAATTGAGTAAACACATTTCTCATGCATAATTAAGTTTAACCTGACCTAGATCAAGTAACATGAATGAGTGATTCTAATTTGAGTTGCCAGTTGTAAACCTTATAAACAATGAATGTGGACGTTCATAATTCTGTAGTAAGCTGTGGAACTTCTAAGGCTAATGTACCATGGGCTAACTTAATGTATTATGCATCCACTCACCAGTGCCTGGTACTGATTTACTGAACAATGGAGCAAACAAATGCTAATCCCGCATTAAATATGGTGCTCTTGCATAAATATCCTAACCGACATTGCTTTTAGCATATGCTATGATCTATTAGCATAGAGGGATAACCAACAATTTAGCATGAGAAAGCTGAGCAGAATGTAGTGCAGCGCTGTTTGACCACTGAATGACAAAATGAATCACTTAATTAACCTTGTGAAGGTTACACTCTGGTCATGGAGACACTTGCACAAACACACAGTCTGAATGTGACCTGCATTTCTGCTGCAGATAAGCACAGAGGCGCTTTCTTTTCTTTGTGTATTCTCTGGCTGGATTCAGAGGCAGCCACTCTGCTGTGGAGATGGTTTGAAGAGCAAATTCGTCCCGCTGGTGAGGCACATTAAATATTAACTTAAAGACAGAACCCATGTCCAAATATTGAGAAATTATTCATCATTTGTAAGATATAATGTTTTTGATCATGTGAGCTGTTGTTCTGCGTCAGACCTCTGGCCTCTTGTGCTTTCCATCTGACCTTGATTAGAATCCCATTATACCCATGTTTAGATGAAATATGCATTGAAGTTAGCAGTTTGCTTCTCCAAAACACATTCTCAGCAGCCAAAAACATCGATAACAGATTCATCTGGCATTCTATCTGACCACGAGGCACATAAATAAAAAAAGCCTTTTTACAGCAGTGTTATGTTTTTGATTTCTAAATAGAATTTTTTTTTTTCTGCTGTTGATCATAGACTTCACTTTTTCCGGTGAAGAGGTTATGTGATTGGTGCTGTTTGTCTGTTTGTTGACAGGATTACTTAAAGGTACAGTCGTTTGTTTTGTGATGTTATTTGAGAGAATAAAAGAATAATGTATTCATAAACAGACATGGACTAGCGTGCAATGACATCTACCAACAAATTGATGCATTCTATCAACTTAGAATGAATCCATTAATCCATAAAAAAATCTCCATAATTGGGGATTGTGAAATTGTGAAAGCTGCCACGTTGCCATATTGCGGCGCCACCTTGAATACAGTGGCTGAGATGGATATCGACATCTCGCCTAATCGTGTTTTACGTGTGTGGCTAGAGACCAGCCATATACATAGTACACCAAAGCTGCAGCAGACGTCCAGAGATAAGAGAACTCAAAGGTGTTAGTGTGCTGTGGAGGGACATTAAAATTCATGCCTGCATCTTCAGACCTAAGATATGAATGATCATACCTACAGGGAGTGCAGAATTATTAGGCAAGTTGTATTTTTGAGGAATAATTTTATTATTGAACAACAACCATGTTCTCAATGAACCCAAAAACTCATTAATATCAAAGCTGAATGTTTTTGGAAGTAGTTTTTAGTTTGTTTTTAGTTTGAGCTATTTTAGGGGGATATCTGTGTGTGAAGGTGACTATTACTGTGCATAACTATTAGGCAACTTAACAAAAAACCAATATATACCCATTTCAATTATTTATTTTTACCAGTGAAACCAATATAACATCTCCACATTCACAAATATACATTTCTGACATTCAAAAACAAAACAAAAACAAATCAGCGACCAATATAGCCACCTTTCTTTGCAAGGACACTCAAAAGCCTGCCATCCATGGATTCTGTCAGTGTTTTGATCTGTTCACCATCAACATTGCGTGCAGCAGCAACCACAGCCTCCCAGACACTGTTCAGAGAGGTGTACTGTTTTCCCTCCTTGTAAATCTCACATTTGATGATGGACCACAGGTTCTCAATGGGGTTCAGATCAGGTGAACAAGGAGGCCATGTCATTAGTTTTTCTTCTTTTATACCCTTTCTTGCCAGCCACGCTGTGGAGTACTTGGACGCGTGTGATGGAGCATTGTCCTGCATGAAAATCATGTTTTTCTTGAAGGATGCAGACTTCTTCCTGTACCACTGCTTGAAGAAGGTGTCTTCCAGAAACTGGCAGTAGGACTGGGAGTTGAGCTTGACTTCATCCTCAACCCGAAAAGGCCCCACAAGCTCATCTTTGATGATACCAGCCCAAACCAGTACTCCACCTCCACCTTGCTGGCGTCTGAGTCGGACTGGAGCTCTCTGCCCTTTACCAATCCAGCCACGGGCCCATCCATCTGGCCCATCAAGACTCACTCTCATTTCATCAGTCCATAAAACCTTAAAAAAACCAGTCTTGAGATATTTCTTGGCCCAGTCTTGACGTTTCAGCTTGTGTGTCTTGTTCAGTGGTGGTCGTCTTTCAGCCTTTCTTACCTTGGCCATGTCTCTGAGTATTGCACACCTTGTGCTTTTGGGCACTCCAGTGATGTTGCAGCTCTGAAATATGGCCAAACTGGTGGCAAGTGGCATCTTGGCAGCTGCACGCTTGACTTTTCTCAGTTCATGGGCAGTTATTTGGCGCCTTGGTTTTTCCACACACTTCTTGCGACTCTGTTGACTATTTTGAATGAAACGCTTGATTGTTCGATGATCACGCTTCAGAAGCTTTGCAATTTTGAGACTGCTGCATCCCTCTGCAAGATATCTCACTATTTTTGACTTTTCTGAGCCTGTCAAGTCCTTCTTTTGACCCATTTTGCCAAAGGAAAGGACGTTGCCTAATAATTATGCACACCTGATATAGGGTGTTGATGTCATTAGACCACACCCCTTCTCATTACAGAGATGCACATCACCTAATATGCTTAATTGGTAGTAGGCTTTCGAGCCTATACAGCTTGGAGTAAGACAACATGCATGAAGAGGATGATGTGGACAAAATACTCATTTGCCTAATAATTCTGCACTCCCTGTATATTTTATTTTCAGAAAAGGGGCCGCCATTACCAATGAGGTGAAAACACGAAGGAAAGAGACAACGCTACTGACATCGTATTAAAATGTCATCCTCTTCCACCTCACCTCAAGCCTCTCCTGACTTGGCATCAGGGCTCTAACACATGAAAATGAGCATACCCATATGGAAAAGATATATATATAAATATATAAGTTTGTATCTGTCTTGTATGAAAAGCATACGAGAGTGAAAACACATATAAGATCCCTTGAAAAATTATATAATGAAACTTGTATGTTTTGGATACTTACTAAAAAAATATATGAAAGTAATGAGAAAGTGGCCACTTTCATGAGTAAATCATATATGGTTTTACTATTTCTTTTCCATATGGGTAAACACTATTTATGCACACTAATTTCCAATGTTGTTACTTATTGACAACAGATTAGACATGACCCTCCCCTCAGTTGTTGCTGAACAACAGCAACGCCTGGTTATAAGCTAACATTATGCCAGCTGATGTTAGTCTTAAGTGTCCTAAAATGACACTTAAGACAATAAAACAAATGGCAGCCAGAGTTGTTTGTCCTATAGCAGTCACCAGTATATAGGATTGAACTCTTGAATTAAGGATAAGAAAACAGAACAGTTGAATGCAATCTGCAATCTAGTGAAAATTTAGACGTGAAGTCCTGGTTGTCTATTAGCAACCAGGACTTTTAGAACGATTATTCACTTACTTCTTTATTACTGTTGGTTGCAATGTTGCCTCATAGCAAGAAGGTCTATGGTCCGTATCCACCAGCTGGCTGGGGCCTTTCTATGAGTCTTTCTGGAGTTTGCATGTCTATGTGGGTTCTTTTTGAGTGCTCTGGCTTACCCCGATAGTCCAAAGAAATCCCTGTTAGTTTAAATGGTGACTGTAAATTAGTTGTAGTTGTGAATACAAGTGTGATTGGTCTGTCTTAGCTCTGGTGTACCTCCCTGTGGACAGGGTCAGGTGGGAGTTGCTGGTTCAGAGAATATTACAAGATAAAATAGGAAACAGAATGAGACATTTTGCATCCTATCTTTGCAAATTACATTAAGAAGAAGAAAAACTGGGAACCATGGCCCTGATGCTCTCAAGAAAACATCACAAGCTAATTCAGCTCTACGTACTGTTTCCTTGCAGATCTAGAGACTCAATTTGTGCATGCTGTGGAGGCATTTTTAGCCTTGGTGGAAATTACTTTTTCCTACTGCTAATATTTATTTCATTATATAATTAATATATAGAACATATTATATTTGTTTAACTAAAAACCTTGCATTGCCTCAAATACTTTGCACATTTATTATGTAACACTGCTGAAACCTGATGCCTAAAAAGCTGTTTCCAACGCACCGTAGCACACAACATAAGTGGATGAATCCTCAAAATATCTTCACTTTTGCTCTGAGTGTGGCGTCCTTTTTTGTTTCCCAGCTGGGTCTGAGAGGTACTGAAAATGCCTCCTGCTTGGGGCATCTGAAAACAAAGTGCAGAATGCTGCAGTCGGTAATGCATTTAGCACAGATGGATACACAAATAAAGAGCTGTTTATGCAAAACGGATGCACACCAATGTTTTGAAAGTGTCCAGTCACTCCATATTTCAGTATTTTGCTGAATCTCGCCGCCTCCCCCCTCTCCCCCCCTCTCCCCCTCCCCAGTCAGTTCCTGTCAGACCTAATAGTGTGATGTCTCGTCTTGAATGGAGATGACCAATTTTAGACTCAGTCATGGGTGTTAGAATCGTACAACATGTTCAGGACACTCACAATACATTCAGGCAAAAAGATTATTATTAGGAGAATCAAATTTTTATAAATATCGACCATTAGCCCCCGGTTAGACCACAAATTTGAAAACGTAATTACATGCCTAATTCAATGCGATTATTATGTATTGCAGATGATTAACCAGCTCAGCAATATCAATCCGAGCAATTCACATAATACCAAGTTTCAATTCATATTGAACAATTAGAATCTGGAGCAAGTAGTCATAGTACATACACAGCCTCAGGATTAGCATAATAAAATATGGTCAGATGAAAGCAGTTTTTATGGTCAGTAAGTACACATATTAATGTATTTATGGGCTGTTAGGCTTGTAGAATAAAATAACAAAAAAAAGGGTAAAATCACTTGATTAAAAGGATAATTTATGGCGCAAACTGAATACTGAAAAGTCATTATTTTTTGTGTTGCCTCCTCCAGCTACGTAGCATTTTCTATGCCACAATCTGACAAAGGACATTATTATTAAAAAGTATTTTCCTGGCATTTCCACTGTTCTGGCTGCAGAAAGAAAGACAACATGGGAGAGAAGGAATAACATCACCCAAGGTCAGGAGCTCTATCCATACCCATGTGTTTTCCAGCAGGAGACACGATGAAAAAAAGTCCCTCAGGGCTTCATTGTGTTATCCAATCGCTTCTGTGACCTTTTTAAAATGGATGGTGCAGTTTTTTTTCTTTTAAATGAAATGGCTCATAAAGAACTTGATCAATTATGTAATCCAATACAGCCACCAGCTTTTTTTCAGTTATCTAAGCACATTTGGGGATAAAAAGTTGAGTCATTTCATTTTTGCCTTTATTTCAGAGGTGGTATTTTTAGACTCAGGTTTTGGCGACAGCGAGATTTTTCCCACTTTGGTAACACTAAGGCCACAGTCAGTATTATCTTTTAAGGCGCAGACTTCAGATTGTCGCTGAGTCAACACAGATTGGCGATGTCTCGAGTCGCATGGCATTATTCACGGCTTATATTCACCATCTGGCGCTAATGCAAAGTTCTCAGCTATTTTAGCAGCAGCTTCAAAAGTAAAAAATGTATTTTTCATTCACTTATCCTCAGGCACAAACTCTCAACGCAACTCGAAAACAATGTCGGACAGAAAAGAAAATCATGAAGATAAGACGACAGATAATTACTGCATTTGTCTTTGTTAAATCTGATTATTTTTTATTCATAGCGCAGTGCCTGCTTCTAAATATATTAAAATAATGAGCTAAACAAGTAAATATGTGGCGAAACAAAAAAAGCTTTGATTCTACAAGGATGTGGAGCTGGTTGGGAAGTACTAGGACAAATGGAAGTTTCTGATTAATTGCCGTTCTTGCGCTCTTGCTAAATTTAAAGTCTCCCCCTTCTGTGATCGTTTAAACGATCAAGTCAAAGGCTGTAAAATGTTAAATGTCACAGGAAGACATTTCATGGAAACCGAAGATGTTTTTACATTGCCTTACAGGCTGTTTGAAAGTCTTTCATAATACCAGCAGTGATTAAAAAAATGCCCTTCATCTAACTTTGAGATGATTCAAATCTTGTTCATTTATTACAAGTCCAGGCACATGCTTCTTTTTTCCTGGGCAAAGAAATAAAATTCTCACAGATTTCTTTGTAAAATGCTTTAAATGAAAGAGGTGGCTGAAAAAGCATGATGTAAGAGTTTGCTTTCTTACAGGATTTTAACCCTGGCGTTCCACATCGATACTTGGACCTTGTAAGAGAGCACGATCATTCCTGTCCTGAATGGGAACACTGGCTTGCCCTACATATGTGGGTATTTGCATAGTTACTTTGCATAGATGCAAGTGAATCCTTTTCAGATCCTGAACCGAGTCTGCGAAGTGCAGTCAGAGAGAATTTGTCTCTTGCCCGGGGCAGCTGAAAAACAAACCAAATTTGAGCATGCTGCTTTCTGCAGAGCAAATTAGTACAGACGAAAACACAAACCAGAAGCCCCACATGTAAACTTGAATCACAAGAGCACTTTTGCAGCACTTGGTTTCCCCTTTGACTTTCCCTTTTTTCCCTCTTCTTTTTCTGTTTTAGCTTTCTCCTCCCCTCCTGGTTGCTTTCTGTCGGCGATGAGAGTACGACGGCTTGTCCTGATCTCACACGACCAATTTTAGATTTAGCTGTGTGAGACAAAATTACACAAGCATCTGAGTGGACATGCAGCAAGTCCCGGTCATATATATACTACACACACCTGAGTCGAACAGAATGTGCACTCTTGTTCTTGGTCACGTACTAGAAACACATTCTTTCTGTTTCTGCCTCTCACTACTAGAGCGTAATTACTCTCTTTCTCTCTCTCACACTCTCTCTCTCTCACACACATGCGCACACACACAACCACACACACACACTGCAGCAGCAAAGCAAAGCCCCGCTTCACACGACCAGTGGTCTCTGACTCCCCGATCTCTCATTTACTTGTTCCATCACTTTTCCTCGCTTCTCTCTTTTCCTCTCCTTCGCACTCCCCCCCCTCCTCCTCCTCTCATCCTCGACTCTGTTGCCACGGTAGCAAAACCTGACAATGAGAGAGCGAGAAACGGAGAGAGAGAGAGAGACAGAGACTGAATGCCATCTGAGTCATTTTATCCTCAACCTGTGTTGGATGTGTGTGTGTGTGCGTGAAGGTGAATGTGTTGGATGTGTTTTTGTAAATCTTGTGTGTTGTGTGTGTTTGTGCATGAGTTAGCGAGAGAGTGAGCGCGGTGCGTGGGTGTCTAAGTGGGAGAGCTGCGTGGAGTCGGTTCAGCGGTTCATCGCAGAGCTGTGGCAGTGCGATGGGCAAACGCACCACCTTTGTCTGTCTCACCGCACGTAGCCGGGCCATTTCCGATTTCTATTTCATGTTCGCCGCACGTTGTAATTTTAAAGTAATATCCTCTCAGTCAGACACACAACATTTATAACTCTGATATGCTTTTGTGATGCAACACACTTTCGCTGGCTGTACATAATGTTACATGCATCAACATCTCCGTGTTAATACGACGTCTTCGCGACACTGCATCAGCTCAACTTATGCTAAATCAGCTTTATTTGTATTAAACTGTCATGACATACAAATATCTCAATGGGTTTACATGCTGACTGTGGTGCTCGCACAGCTCTCTAAGAAAAAAATACTACTGACACACACACACACGCATATGGAGGGAAAAAAATCCTTTAGCACATGAGCAAAAAGAACAATGAAAAGAATCCTCAGGAGAAGCAATCCAAAAAAGACATCCCTCCTCCGTGGATGGCCGGCTGTGCAGTAAGGAGCAGCAGTTGTGGAAAAGGCAACTACTATAAAAATAGCACAAAATTATAACAGTTAATAAAAATTCAACGCTCAAGACATTTCTACCTCAATGATGGGGACACACTTACATAAATTCCTATAACTAAACACGTAAAATCAGTTTATGATGAAAGCGAAAAGATTTTATATCCACTCTGACGTCCACCCAATAGCCTCCACTGATTTAAACTGACAGCGCTCTATTCTTACTCAGACATTGTTCTCTTCGCAGTGCCCTGCGCAATAATATCACTCTTATACATTCCAAGGCTTTGCTCTGAACGCAAATTTTAGCTCTCCAAACAAGCCAGGGGGCGAGTGAGTTCAAGGAGAGCTCCCTAATTGTGATTAAAGTGCTGTGCTTACATAAGCCACAGTTGCAACAAGTGGGAACTGCACCGACAGCTGGATACAGTGAGCCGCGCATCTTTTTGCATCGTTTGTGGTGAAAGCAGTGAACTGAATGTCACACACACACAAACTCACGCGTGCACACATGCCTTGGCTCTGATCTGAACAGCAGGTGGTACATATGCATGCAGGAGGGCTGAAATGTAAACTTGCTGCTGGCGCATGCAAACAAATAAAACGAAGACGCGCATCGGAACTCGGACAAAGAAAAAACAAATCAAATGACGCACTTACGCGTGAGCAAGCAAACACACACACACACACACACACACACACACACACACACACACACACACACACACAGAGTTTTGTTTGAGAGTTTGGGCATGTGCGTGCAGCTTTCGGGTGCCTGTGTGTACGTTTGTGCGTGACATACTCAGATGTGACAGTGTCACAGGAGCACGGTGGTTCCCCAAGCAGGCGGTGTCACCGACTGAGGGCCTCTTTGTCAAGGAGAACACTGGGAAGAATTTATCCATGTTCAATGAACAGAGAGGGAGAGAGAGGGGGGAGATGGGTGAGGGGGAAAGGAGAGGCTGTAACAGAGAAAGTGCACTGTCGAGATTGAAGAGACCGCTGAGAGCTAAGATGGGGAACGAGAAGAGAGGGGTCAGTAAAGAGACAGGGGTATAGAGTGTTCCTGAAGATGAGACAAAACAGATCGAGGCTGAGGGAGAGGAGATACAGGGATGTGGGAGAAAGCAGAGAGAGAGGAGAAGGTGAAAATGAGAGCTCAAAGTGTCTGCAGCACTGCTGAAAGAGGACAAGGTGGAGACATACGAAATATATGGAAGTATCTGAGTGACTTGCGTTGGCCACAATAGTGGAAATACCTGATGCAGTCAAGAAAGCCATGCAGTAAATCCTGCTAGTGGAATAGTGATGATGATGATGATGATGATGATGAGGGCTTGTTTTGCTTTCTTTTTGCCAATCTGCTTGATTATTTGTTGCCTTCACATTTAACAGAAGCTGGGGTAACATCTTCAACTTTTTCGTTTTTTCTGATCGACAGCCCAAAATCCATTTACAGTCAAAGGAAATTGCGAAAAATCAACACTCGATTTGCTGGATCCTGCAGTGGTTTGGCATTTATTCTCAGAAGGGATTATCAAGATTGATTAAAGATCTGCAGAAAATGAAGTTGCCTTTCTCAGAGACTGTCAGCACAGAATTGCCTGTCACAAATTTGGACAGTCATGTGCCCTTTCAATTGCAGCATCATGAATGGCTTTCTTACAGGAAGCTGCAGGAGTTCAGAGATTTCATCAATGCAATGACGAAATAAGTGTTTGCTTTTTAAAACCTGTAAGCCCGGTCGATCCTTCGCCTCAGACTGTGGGGTTTCAGTTGCCTTGTAAAAAAAGGGTTTTAAAGATGTTAGCAGAAGTTGATGTTTTTGCAGAAGCTCTAATGATAGGGTTGATTTAACACATTTTTTTCAGATTGCAGTTTGCAATGTTGATCTCAAATGAGAGAAACTCTTAGCATAAAACAAATATTTAGCACCGTCACTTTTATTTCTGCACTATTTCAAATTTGAATGATTTACTATAGCTGTTCATGTTATTGTGCCCACTGCCTTTGTAAGGTTTACTTTGCATTTGGAGTAGTTTTAAAATATGAGTGGAAGGCTCACTCTTTGTTATTCTGTGTGGCCAAACTAATATAACCTTTTATCCACCATTCTCCAGTCAAGTAAACATTTTCAAAAATCAAACTTCAGATAGACGGCTCACTGGTAGGCAGCGTCACATGAATAAATCATGGTTTCTCAAAATGTTCAACTTCACCTTGAAATCTTCAGCCTAAGTTTGAAAGGAATGGCAACGATGATGTTAAAATCCTTAGAAAGAAAAGTGCATTTCTGAAAAGAGGAAGAGAGAGAAGGACAAAGCTAAGCTAGAAGAGAAAGTCAGAAATGGGGAGATTAGAGAGGTGCATCCAAGGTAAAGTGAAGGGGTCCAAAGCCAAAATGCTGAGTCAATGCGACCAAGAACATGTGCTTCTGCTTTGATATTAGATGCGACACAAAGAGCTCAAGACATAATTCTGCCAAGAGGGCCAAAGTGAAGGGTCCCTAGTACTTTTCCACCCGCACTGTACACAAACTACTCACACACACACATGCACACAAACACACACACATTAACTAGACCGACCACTCGGCTCATTTTTGCTGTCCTGGGGTTAACGAATGCTCTGAAATGGCCTGACCGCGCTCATTCAGGCACGCTAGCCCAGCTGTCTGCAAACCGGCCGGCTCTAGTCAGCAGTGACTGTTAATTGTGAGAAAAATGAGCAAAATAGCACTTGTGTCCCATAATGGCTGGCGGTACAGTCTCCTTAAATCCACAGTCACTGAAGCCGTTCCACTTGCAAATTCAATTATAGGAATGATTCATCCTTCCATTATGATAACTGTCAGATTTTCTTGTGTCATACAAAGAGGCAGAAGGGGAAAAACAAATCATTCGCCAGCCCACCCCCTGCTGAAACCCTTCTCCTTCTCCTCTCCCCCCCCTCAAGCTGTATTTCTCCGTCTGATTTCTTTTTCTCTTTCTTTGCATTCCTCTATTTTTCCCCCCAACTCCTCCCCTGCTATCGCTCATCCCGCTTTCTTTGCCTTAGTCTCTGTTCATCTTCTCTTCATCTGCCTGGGGGTGCGAGGCGAGATAGCATTCCCTCGTTTTCTGATTCTCTCCATACACCCCCCCACCCGTCCCTCCCCTCTCTCCTACTCTGCCATACAACCCACCCACCCCTTCTCCCCCGTGCTCTCTCTAGATAATTAAGATCTCTGATTTTACGGTTTTCTCTTTCATAATAGGCTCTGCAGACACTATAAGCGAGCCGCCAAGTCTGCAGCATTTACACACAAACAAAAAGAAGCACACACAAATATGCATATGTTTTCAGACAGACACACACACACACAGTAAGATGAATGCATGCACCAAACAACTAAATCTCCAACTGGAATGAACGTGCTCCACTCAAACTCTCCATTTTCCCCCTCTCTCTCTCTTTTATACACTGTCCTACACACATGCACAAACACACACATGCACACAGAAAGTCAGGATATTTATATATTTTAGCTTTTGTGTATTTGTCAGCGGTGCCAGCATGTGGGGTGACTTACAGCAGGGTGCAGAATGAAAGCGAGCTAGGGGAGCTTGAAGCAGTGTTTTCTCTACAGCTCAGACTAGTCTGGCTCTGCTCGGCCCTCTTGCTGCTTCAGCTCCCTGCAGACTGACACCCGACTACTACAGGGACTCATCCATGTACTACTGTAGCAGTGGAGCTGGTACGGCCGCCAGAAACACAGCCCTCGCAAATTAAACACGGCAATAGTCTCTCAACATTTGCGCTCTATTTCTTTCTGACTGTGTGTCTCACCAAATTCCCCTCATCCTATTCTGCTGCGTTGCAGCCGCTTATTTTCTTTCGTTCACCTGCAGTGATGGAAGAGGTGCTCAGACCCAGAATTTCATGCCACAGTTATTGCGGCAAAAACCATCATAGGTAAAATGTATTGTTGCAATGATAATCAGAATTTCCTAGAAAACCATGAGTGCTAAAATACAGGTTTATACTGTTTTCTCTGGATTTCTATCGCCCGGCAGTCAATTGTATGTTGCACCTAACATTACTAACATAAAATGCACTTGAAACAATAGAAACAAAAAGAGGGATTTAAAACATGAATTTATGTGTTTGAATTAGGTGTTTATAAGTTTAAATGTATTGAATTGTTTGTATAAATGTTACTGCTGCACACCTATAAAATAGCGCTGTATAAGCTACATCCACAGTAACTAGAACTGGTGACCTTAGTTTTGATCACTGTTTTTCTCCTCTGGATTATTAAACATAAAGCTGTTTATAATGTCAGACAGTAATCAGACTTGTTGGTAATGTGACAGTGTTTCACTGCTGATTATTGACTATTGTAATATCACTCATATATTGTCAGTAAAAAACCAAAATTCTAATATGGAAAAGAAATGTAAGAAAACCTTTGGCATTTTTAACATTTAATATACAATCATGTAAGTTTTCACTGGACTCTGTGCAGGTCTTTGAAAATCTAAGTACATCCTTCTGTAGCTCTTAGAATCACTTATCGCAGCAATAGCTTGAATTCATTGTAACTATTTTTACATTAATTCAGGTCTGTGTGATTTGACGGTATCTGTTTGTGTGAGCCAAGATTTAAATTCGGCTGAGTTTTAGCTGTTACGGTCGCTCATATGACTTTAGAACATTTTGGCATTCAGAGGAGTTCGTGGTTGAATCAATGACGGTAAGGTACAGAGGTCCCGTGGCTGCAAAACAAGCCAAAATCATCAGCCCTACACAACTGTGCCTGCTAATTGGTATGAAGTGTTTTTGTTAAGGTGCTGTGTTTTGTTTCTGCCGACGGTGGTGGTGCTGTGGATTACGGTTAAACATCTTCCACTTTGGTCTTGGCTGTCCAATTGTTCCAGAAATTTTGTGGTTTGTTCAGATCCAACTTTGCAAATCTGTGCCGTGCTGCCATGTCCTTTTCAGAAAGAAGAAGCTTTCTCAGGTAACCCTTCCAAACAACCACACTTGTTCAGTCTTGGTCTTATTGTACTGTCAGCTCTAACTGTTAACATGCTCACTGAGGCCTGTAGAGTCTGAGCTGTAGCTTTTGGGCTTTTTTGCTGTTTCTCTGAAGATTGCACATTATGACCTTGGAGTGAATTTTCTGTGATGTCCACTCTCTTTAAGATTGTGGCTCTGTGTTAACACTCACCTGAATGCTTTGATCGGTGACAAAGGGCTGCTGCTTACTATCCTAATTCCTGTAGACTCAATAAGAGCGTACTTAGTTTGCTACAGAACTGCAGCTATGAAATTTTTTATTTTTCACGACTGGCCTCTTCGTCTTTTTTATCTTTCAGTCACTCCCTTTAGAGGTCCCCACAGTAGGGTGCCTTCATCTCACCCTATCACTAGCATGCTCTTCTGTCACATCAACCCTCTGAATGTCCTTCTTCATTACATCCATGAATCTTCTTGGTGGTTTAGCATTACCATCCAGTAAATCTTTTCTTGTTATCTTTCTGTCTTTTTTACACAACTGTAATTCTAAAAATAAACATTTTGCTGTATAAAAAACTAGCAAAAAAGAGGCTGCATTAGTGGTACATGAGACATATGACTCTTTGTCGTTTTTTTCTACTTCTTTTGTCTTTGGGAAATAGTAACCATATGCAAAAATGACCTTTTATGTATGATAGAATATATTTTATTATATGCACCACATTAGAGACTAGTTTTTGACATACAGTGTGAGTAGAATTTTAATGGTGCGGTTAGGTGAGATAATTAAAAATACCCACTTTAATGTTGGGAGCTTATTCTACAGCAATGAGTCATATTTGTTTTACAGTGTGTTACACATTTTGTTTGATAATTATATTCCTTAAAAACAAACTATTTGATGTCAAACACATGTAGTGAAAGGAAAAACACACATTTCCCTTTAAATATAGTGCAAGTATGAAGTAACTTAGATTAAAAAATACTTGAGAAAATTGGAAGTACTTCAGATTGATACCTGAGTACAGTCCTTGAGGAAATATACTTTTTCACCGCTGCCTTTCTGTCTCTATACTCCTCTGCGTCTCCTCCTGCAGAGACACTTTCCAATCTCTTCTCTCTGTATTCAATTTTGCTCTTTTATTCCCTCATCGTCACAAGCCTATTCCCTCGGTTTGATTTTTTTCTCTTATTCTCCTCTTATTCTACTTCTATCGCAGATTTCCATCTTCTTCCTCACTCCCAGTATTCCTCTCCTTGGAGTACAGAAACTATAATCTTCTCTGTCCAATGCTGTCAATAGCTCTCAATAACAATGAAATAGCACCAGTTCCTCCCCATCACTGATGAAGGCATAGCCTCAGTTCGGATCTTATTCGTCATCAGGGCAATCTGCTTCTTGGTAATAGCCAATCAAATGGCTCCTGTGAAATGCAGCGCTCCCATGATAGGTTCCCCATTGTTTTGATTGACTGCACCTGAGGGCCCGCCACTTCGGCTGGCCTCGATCAATACCCCATCACGCACACGAGGAAAGCGCACGCTCATACTTGCACTGGAATAAACACAGGGACACGCACACGTGCACACACACAATTTGGTGAAGAGTAAATTGAGAAGGAAACCACTGGTACGGCAAGCAAACAGAATACAATAGTAAAAGCCAGCAAAATGGAGTACTTGCAGCACCACGCACAGTTGCGTTACAGCAGTGTGCCACGCTGACCTCGTTGTGCGCTCAACTTTGAATTCGTGCACACAAACATGATGACAAGGAGGAACTTTAAACTGTTGGTGAACTACTTACTAGTTTCCATCTTTGCCGTGACACACTGTGTTGAACAGGAATGATTTATGGAAAACAATGAGATGGAAAATTGCTCCCATATTGTGCCTCTTATTCTATGTTGTGTCACACATACAGATGGCCTCGCATAAGCTCTGCCTCTGTTCACTTTGAACTACAGCGACCATAATGAGAGCGGCACAGCCATCTGCACGGTATGGTGTATGTTATTAGTATTACAAACATGTTGACGCGCACATTTGCCCACCCTTCGATTGCGAGACATGTAAAGTCAGGCAGGATGAATGGGAGGTCGGTTATTGCATAAAGAGCAAAGAAAAAGCAGAGGAAAGGGGAAGTGTGGCTGGTTCAGAAGACTGTGAAGATAGATTCAAAGCAGAGGGTTGCAGATTTTTTTGATGTTCTTTAAACATCAAAGTCAAACGAGTGTTGGAAAGGTGAGTGAGGTAAAAAAACAAAGATAACATGGACATCTCAAAGTGAATATGGCTATTAAAAAAAAGGACAGAGGGTGGAGGCGTTTTTATTCAACAAAGACAATCCTCGTGATCTGTGTCTTTGATGCAGACACAGTGTATGCTCCAATAATACCAGCTCACCCCTGCATGCATTCGTCAGGGTCTCAGGTCAGCCCCTATGAATCCATCAGCCCCCGTTCTCAGCTGCAAGGGTCAATTCAAGGTCCTGAACCTGAGTGTCCCTGCTGTCTGTCAAGACCTCAGACCAGTGAACGAGATGCTTGAAACAATCCCAAGTCAACACCCTCTACCACCATAACCTCCTCACCAACACCCCCCTCCCCCTCCCCCTAGCCTGGCTGTCACACAGCACTCCTTCCCCTCTCCTCTGTCTTCATCCCTCCCTTCATCTCTCCATTCTTTCACACCGCCTTGTCATGTTGTCAGTCAGAGCAAGGATGTGTCACTCCTGGAGAGAGCTGCTTAGCACCACTGGAGCTCAGCTGAGCTCCGTTTCTTTCTTTGTGTTTGTGTGTCTGTTTGAAGGTTGTGATGGAGGTTAGGTTACAAAAAAAACACGTAAATGCGTATCTTGTGTAGTGGGGGTGTAAGGAATATACATACACTGTTCAAGGCAGTTGTCTTTGTCATGAACTCTGTGTTTCTAGCGTATTGACACATCTGTGTGTTTGCATTTGTTTGCGCTTGTGTATATATGTGTGTATGTACAATAAGGATGTGCATGACTGACTGCGTGACATCTTGCGTGTCAGCTGTGATGTTTTCTTTGAACTGCCTCTGGAGATCCCTTCAAGGATGCATCCTGTCACTTCTAAACGGCAGCCTTTCCACAGGAGACGTGAATAGAGCTGTGTGTACTGTATTTTATGATTAGACAGGCTGTATGCATAGGACTGGGCTGCCTTGTGAAGTGACAGTGAACATCTTCATAGCTGATTTTTTTATTGTATGTGCTGTCGAATTACAGGTGCTTCCACTCCGTGGGAATCTGACAGTGCAAATTGAAGATGAGCTAAATCATGACAATTTGAAGAGAGACCTCTTTAAAGCCAGGACAGTGATTTTTTTTTTTTGTGAAGTAACATGTCGTGTATTCCTCCGCTCCTGCAGGTGGCGGTACAGGCAGCCAGCAGACCATTCTCCATGAGGAGCAGTAGAAGATGCCGGCTCTGCCAGCACTGCTGCTGTCAATACACTTCCTCTCCTTCCTGCTAGTCACCATGCCGCCACGCTCCCTCAGTCAGGCCCCTCTGCTCTCCTCTGTCCGCATGGGTGAGTGGCCACCTGTCCTGCCATATCCACATAAAGGGGTCAAACAACTCTCATCAAAGACACACTACTTCTTCTTCTTCTTCTTCTTTTTTGTTGTTCTATATTGTTGTTCTCTATATGTGGAAATTACACAAATTCTATTGTTTTCTCAGTATTTCCGAGCTATTCGAAGGATGCTGTCAATCGGCACCACACCACAACTCATCCGTGCCCAAAATTAATATCATGGCAAAAGGAAACTTCTTGAAGAGTGTTCCATCTATCTATGCATCCATGTATCCATCCATCCGGTTCAGTTCAGTTGACTTCCATTCAGTTCAATTCATGAAGTGCCAAATCGCAACAGTAGTCACTTCAAGCCATTTTTTTTTATATTGTAATGTAAAGACCCCACAATAATACAGGGGGAAAAAAAGACAATCAAAAAACACCCCTTTAAGCAAACACTTGGCAACAGTGGAAAGGAAAACCTAACAGGAAGAGATATCCGCTAGAACCAGGCACAGGCAGGGCAGCCATCTGTGTAGAGTTGAGGGACGAGAGAAGGGACAAAAAAACCACACCATGGAAGGGAGCCAATGATTAATAATACTAATGATTAAATGCAGAATGGTGTGTAAACACATAACGAGAGATCCATCCAATCATCCATCCATCCATCTCCTTTAGTACCTACTTCCATAATGCAAGAGGAGGTATACAGCCTAGAGAAGTTCCCAGTCTATTACTGGGGCTAAAGGTGTGCCAGCATATGGTAAATGTGTAAAGTAATGTTATCATCCATGTACAAATGTGTGCTGAGGCCTTGATCCAGGTTCATAGTTAGTAAAGGTACACTTGGTTGCTTCCTTATTTCCCACAGCAGATGGATCCACATGGGCTTGGGACCAGCATTAGGAGTCCACTAACCTGTGACCCTCTGAGGCTGGCTTTGTGTCTCCCTCCAGTCTCAAACCAGGCACCACCTTGAGCCACTTAGATTTATCGTTAATAAAACAGCATCATATTCAGTGAAAAAACCCAAATGATGATAATATGTGTCCTCTCATGTAGCGCTCAGAAGCAAATCAAATAAGCACATTTCCCAAAATGTTTGATTTATGATGTTGTTTGCATCTGGCACACATACTAATCTGAACGAGGACGAGTACCTCATTCCTTTGGCAGTCGGTGGCTGTGATCCCTTTATCAGCCCCACTTGTCCACCCACTGCACATTCCCACATTTACATGAGGATGGATAATATTGTTAACTCGTCTTCCAGCTTTACGCCTTGTTATGTTTTTAGCTTTCTCCTCACCTCCTCACTACTCACTCTCCCACTCTCCACTGCCCTCCATCTTCATCCATCCATCCATCCTCTCCTCTACTTCACCTATCTCTCCCTCTCTAGCTGCAATCCTGGATGACCAGTCTGTGTGTGGGCGTGGGGAGCGGCTGGCGCTGGCCCTGGCCAGGGAGAACATCAACAGCGTGATGGAGGGTCCAGCTCGAGCCCGCGTGGAGGTGGACATATATGAGCTGCAAAAAGACTCCCAGTACGACACTACAGACACCAGTGAGTGGTGTGAGAATGACCACTGTGGCAGAATCACATTCCAGCAAACACTATTGTCCACTGGGACATAATGCCCCACAGAGAGTGAAAGCTGGGGATACAAGAAGGTTTTATTGGTAGTCTTTAATATTAACAGTAATAGTGACAAATAGAGAGAAGAACCAGGAGCAGCAATATTGCAGTACTTTAATTCTAAAACACTTCAGAAATGTGCTGTTATAGAGTTATAAATACATAAGATTGCATTTTCTCAAAAGCTGCCTCTTTAAAAACAAAAACCTCAAATGATACATAGGGTGATAAAACACCAGCACTTTCATGCGATTAGGAGCCAGTAAGGGATTTTGCTGATTAGTTTACATGTCATTGGAGACCAGTAATGGGCCACTAAGACTGTCTCATTAAAAACAGTGGACCTGTGCCCTCCAGTAACAGCTGGCGCTGTGTGCTGTGCAGACCATGATGAAAACAAATCATCAAATACTAATACAGATCAGCAGGACAGGCAAACAGAACGCAGCAGAGAGGCTGTTTCATGAAAATTGTATTGATATAGAGAGTGTGCAAAGACAGAAGGAAGCACTGCTGAATCCAACCACTGAAGAGATAGAAACCCTGCTCCTATTCTAATCGGTCAGCGACCCTGCCACAAGCTACTGGCAAAATGTCTGTGTGTGCTTGAGAAGGGTTGTGTACATATGTGCATGCTTGAGTTGCAGGGGTGTGTGTATGTGTGTGTCCTTGACCAATGGGCAGGAGACTCTGACAGGCTTGTTTGCTCAAAGCATTTTTTGGTCTCTGGATCAGAGAGCTCGTCATCTTACGGCTACAACTGAGGCGCGCATGCACACACTCAACCCACACAGGCCTTTACACATGCATGCACACACAAACCCTCTCTGCAGACGCTTATGCACATTCACACACAGGCACAATATGAGCATATACTGTAAGCTCGCACATTGGAATCAATTAATACAACAAGCTAATACACAGTAAAGGAAAATAATCACAGTTTAGTCATCAGGCATTTTTGATGTGTCTGTGAATAATTTTTAGATGGATTCACAAAAACATTGTCATTAAAAAAGAGCTTAGCAGGGATTAAGAGAGAGAGTACAAAAATCTGTCAGTAGGTATTTTTTAGCCTCTCAGTGGATAGCATTCCCAGTGTTGCTTACACAATATGGACACAAGCATTGGGCTAAACCTGTTAATCTTTGAATTTAGGTGGGGTTTTTTTGCCACAGGTGTATAAAATCAAGCCCTAACCATGTATTCTGCCTTTACAAACATTTGTGAAAGAATGCATTGTTCTAAATGTGGTATTGTAAAGATGCTACCTTTGCAAATAGTCAATTTAGGAAATTTCTTCCCACTAAATATTCCAGGATCAGCTGTTGCAAAGTGGAAATGTTTAGGAACCACAGCAACTGAGCCACAAAGCAGCACACCACGTAAAGTTACAGGGCGGGATCGTTGAGTGCATAAAAGTCAAAAAGCTTTGCTGACTTAATAACTGCAGAGCTCCAAATGTCCTGTGGCGTTAACCATTGTCTGTCACGGTCACTGCTCAGCACAAAGTTTTGATTATAAAGGGAATGTTTAGGAAATAAGTCTAAATCTCGGCTTTGTTTCCCATATATTGAGCTATATGTTCAAAATGACATTTAAACCTCGAACAGATTAGCGAACCCTGCATTTATGTGCTCCCAGGAAATTATATATATTACACAACCATTCTCAAGCTGTTCTTTGACTTCATGTGCTTTTAACTCAGCATGTGAAAACCAAATAGAAGCTAAAATAAGATGCAGTCATTTTTATAAAAACAATTTTTTAAATACATGATTCCAAGAAAATAACTACCTTGGCTGAGGTGTTGTCAAGGTTACGGCTAATAAATAACTCTTCCAACTAACCATGGTAACTTTGTATGGATGCAAAGTAAATGTTACAAGTGTATACCACACTAGAAATTAAATGTTAGCGAGAAAGTTGATATTTATTAAATTCGTTTCTTTTTTTTAGTGTCCGCAACACATTTACTCTCTTCTGCCATGTTTTTATTTATGGCTGTGCCAACTGTTCTTGTGGGTCACTCGCCACTTTAATGTTTTATGGGGTTTATGTGCAGGCATAAAATAGCAACTTTTTTTTACACTTTTGCTTTGATATCTGGGCTCATTCTGGGAACTCATCAGCTAGTCTGCCTATGTAGTCTCAGGGAATGATTGCCATTCCCGCTGTGAGGATAGCGGATAGTTTGAGACTTCCTTTTTATATGTGGTGGTCATTTTTTTCCTAATGCTGTATCCCATAGTGTAGTGGTTTACGGTGAAAGGTCCATGGTTTCATCTTGGGAGGAGAGAAAAATCCCTTGGGAGTTGTATCAGGAGAGTCATCTGGTGTAAAAATCTGCCAAATCAAGGATGCGCAGCTACCTGCTGTGATGACCCCATGTGTGAATAAGGAAGCAGCAGAAAGTGGCTTTTAATGGAACGTTAAAGAACGTTAAAGAATCCCCAAATGATAGTTGATGGCTTTAAGATTGCTTTGCGGCAATCTTTTGTCCTCTACGCTTACTCAGACATGATTGGTAAACAATAAAAGCCAGAACGCTTCAGATTGTGTATGTTCATATTCTTTATCGAAACGATTGTGTGAGCTGTAGAGAAGCTAGAGTGGAAATTTTCCTTACATTTCAACAGATTTTAAACCAGTTCAGTTATTTTTGTCTTTGTTAGGTGGGAATTCAGATGATAATTATGATCAGTAATACTTCCAGGTCTGTCCATAAGTGAAACTGTTTTTTTCCCTTTACGTTTTATGTATATGAACCTAGTTAGTGTATTGTAGATAGAAAACTGTAACAGGAAACACACACACGATAGACAATATAAATGTAAACATGGATACTGAAATTCAATATGTCAAAGGAATGTGAATTATACACTAAATACACAGTTATAGTGAAGACATCTGTTGGGGTTTGAAGTAGTGAAACCAGCAGTATGCTTGATTGTACTGCAGAAATAGTGTTTGCTTGAGCCATTCCTGAGCATAGAACTCTTTGAGTTAATCGTCAGATAATTTCATGAATACTTAATGTAATAGACAAATGTGTAAAGCTGTTTCTCCCACACTAATGTCCTCCTCCAAACAGGATTAAAATGCAGACTGGCGTTTGTTCATCGAAGCCGACCACCAGTCTGTTAGTATTGTTCTGATTCCAGGGGTACACTAGAGTTGTCTTGAAAATCATTAAAGCCGTTAAAAATGACTATCTAAACAAGTGAATAATAGCAGCAGGCATCCTGTGGGCTGCCCTGTTGTAGTCCTTGGAGGATTTCCCTCAAAAATAAATCAGATTATAATGAGGCAGATTGTGCTGCAACAATACAACGAGTGGTTAAACTGAAACGGTAATGCGTCCTCTGAGTTCTTGGTTGCATTTAAATTTCCACGCTTTTCCCCCTGACTGCAGCCCCTTCAGTATGCTAACGCAGCACTGCCTTCAAAACAAACCAGAAGAAAAGGTGTATGTCTGCTTATTCACTGTTTATCTCCTTTTTTGTTTTGTTCCCTTTCAGTGTGTCAGATTCTACCCAAAGGCGTTGTCTCTGTGATAGGTCCCGCCTCCAGCCCCGCCTCTGGCTCTACTGTTAGTCACATATGTGGGGAGAAGGAGGTGAGCGTGGAAGATAAACATGTCTCATAGCTTTTCCCGTCCTGTTTGCTACCATTGCTGCTCATGTAGGTCTGATGAATGTTGACTTGCTTGTTCTGTTCCTTCTGATATAATTAAGCTTCACCCACTACTTCGTGCTGCTTTCTTACTTCTTTTTATTAAATGCATTTTTTGGCGTAGGTCCCTCCGTTTTCTGCCCTTCCCACCTTTCTCATCTCCGTTCTCAGCCTCTAGCTACTCAAATGAATCATCCTTAATCACCACAGATCTGTGTTTTCTTGCCTTTCTTATTAGTTTCCTCTCCTCTCATCAGATTCCTCATGTAAAAATTGGACCCGAGGAAACTCCTCGCCTGCCGTACCTGCGCTTTGCGTCTGTTACTCTGTACCCTAGCAACGAGGACCTGAGCCTGGCCATTGGAGCCATCTTGCGCTCATTCAGCTACCCCTCAGCCAGCCTGGTCTGCGCCAAGGCTGAGTGTAAGTACATGCTGCGTGTTGTATAGTTAAACAGTTTATTATGTGTGACTGCGTGGCTGTGTTTGTATTTAGGTGGGTGTAAATGCATCGGCTGTGTCGCTGCGTGCCCGATTACCTCACGTACTGTATGTGTATGTTTGTGTGTATGTGCAAATTGCTCTGTGGGAGTGTTGGCAGATTCACTGTTACACTGTTTGGGCGGATATGACTGTTTGGCACTGCTGGACATTCATTTTTGACAGTCTGGTCATGAAGTTCTGTCTGTTGTCAGAGTTCAGAACATGGCTCATGCTGCAGCCCTCCCAATTATTACTCATGCTCTTGCACACTGTCTCTTATCCACCTCAGAGGGTTGTTAGGCCAAACCAGTATAATAAATATTCTTGTTTAAAATGCTTTCCAGTATTGGAGGAACTTAGGGGACATTTGATTTAACTTTGCCCGGCACTCAGAGAGCTTTAACATCACAGGGGATTCAGGGCTTAGCCACTCGCCCTATTTATTTTCATTTTGAAAGAGTGTGTTATTGATTTATAATGCACTCCCCAAACCAGAGCCTAAGGAATTAAAGCGCTTGGCAGGATGATGACTAGTATTAATAATAGTATTGTGGTATTCAAACACTTTGTGATACAAACACTTTTTTTTTAAATAGTAGAGGTGTAATGGTTAAAAAAAATAACAAAAGAAACCCCCGCGGTCTCTTGCTTTTCTGTTTTCCCTTTTTCTGATAACCTTCCCGTTGCTGTAGACATAAAAAGTTAAGTGCAGCAGCTCAGTGCAAGAATGTAAACGCAGACAAAACAGAAGGATTATGTGACAGAGACACCTCGGGAGGAATAAGTGACAGTTGTGGCAGAGAAGAGGAGGAATCGCTTCATCATTATAGTAAACTGAAGGTTTAGGAAGCTGTTGTTTTCTTATTGGTATAAACAGCATGTTTGTAAATATATGATGGGTAATAGTGGTTGAGAAAAGGCTCACGTGTCCTGTTCTTATGTTGTTTGTGCTAGTTAGCCGTGTGGAGGTTCTGTGGCAGTCTGGTAGAAGCCTAAATGTTTAAAGATCATAAGAACATAAACTCAGTCTGTTAGTTTTGTTAATATATAACTCATACAAACATGATAAAATGTCCTCCTCCTGGATATGAGCTGTATACTATAAACTTAGCAGGCACTTTATTAACTACACCTGTTAACCCTCCTGCCATCCTTTAAAAAACTCACACCCATCACCCTAGGGACCATTCTCAGCCACGCCATAAAAAGACCATATATCCATATTTTATTCCACTTTAAATTAGCCAACCTTGTAAAACTACTTCTCCCTGAAATATTCATGTAAAGTTTTAATTATATTTTCGTTGTTTTAACCCTTCAAATCCCAGTGTTATTACATGAGCGCCCTGTGTTATAAGCCCCAAAAACCAAAAAACGAAACTAAATATTTCCACAAAAAACCAGTTGAAGTAATATGTGATTGTCATTATAAGTAGGCCTTTAGATGGACCAAAGATTGGCACCAACATACATTTTGACCTGCCATTGTTTTTTTTGCATTTTTTTTGCAATTTAAAAATTAAAACTTCAAGGCCCTGAGTCTTCATTGACATCCAAGAAAAGAAGAAAAAATAAAATCATATGATGATAATTTGGGGTTGAAAAATAGCGTTTATAATGGAAGTCAATGGGCAGAAAATGGTCCCCAGGGTGATGGGTGTGGGGATTTCTGCTGCTCAGCCATTTTAGGCTGATTTAAGGAATTCACACTGGAATATTAACATTGACAGGTAAAAACTATCCTGTGGCAAGTTTGGTTATATTCCACTGAACACAGTGGAAATGGCAGCCATTTAACACATAGCAGTGGCACAAAAAGGTCCCAAGAAGGCAGGAAGGTTAAACGATTGTTAGTGTAATTATCTATTCAGCCAATCACATGGGAGCACCTCAGTGCATTTAGACATGTAAAGATGGTCAAGATGTCCTGCTGGAGATCAAACTGAGCATCAGAATCTACTTGAGTCTTCTTACACAGTCATCTCCAGCGTTTACAGAGAATGATCTGAAAAAAGAGAAAATATCCAGTGAACAGCAGTACTGGGCGAAGATGCCTGTTGATGTCAGAGGTCACGGAGAGGAAGGTATGCAGAAGAGCATCTCTGAAAGGCATGAAACATTGAATCTCCAGCAGCAGAAGACCACATTGGATGTCACTCCTATCAGGTAAGAACAGGAAACTTTGCATGGGCTCACCAAAACTGGAAACAACTGGTTTCTTCAGCATGACTGCAGTCAAATGGCCTCCACAGTCATGAGACTTCAGTCCGATAGAGCACCTACTGGCATGTAGTGGAACGGGAGATTCACATCATGGATGTGCAGCTGACAAATCAGCAGCAACTGTGTGATGTCATGATGTTAATATGGATAAAAATCTCTGAGAAATGTTTCCAGCACCTTGTTGAATCTGTGCCATGAAGAATGAAGGCAGCTCTGAAGGCAAACGGGAGCCCAACTTGATACAATTCAATGAGCTCTTTCTCCAGTTTCTAATCTCATTTATTACAGCACAATGATCAGGTTATAAATTATGGTCTTCATTAGAGTCACAAAGGAGGGTGATTCAGAAAATGCTTTGGGGCGGGCTTACATTGTGAGTGACAAGTCACTACTGCACGAGAGATCCACGCCCTGCTTGTCGTGTCTGCTTCCAAAACACCAAGATGGTGACAGCAGAAATACTCGAGACTTCACTAACGGGATGGTTGTCATCACTGTGTCTTTGTCCTTCTTTTATATGCAGTCTATGGATATGATGCAAAAATGTGGCTCAGAGATCAGTGTATAAATTGAATCATTCCACCCCTATTAAATACATGACAGAATATGCCTACACTCTCTGCAAATCCTAATTTTTCCACCAAACTTTTTGTCCACTTCTCTGCAAAAACGAGTTGGTATAATTTGTTTTGCAGCTTTTGACTCCTCACACCAGCCACGCGAAACCGTCCAAGAACAGAAGGGCACTTACATAAAGAATTAGTGGGACCACTGAAGTCTGAACACATCCCTCGGCAGTGTTAAAAGGGTAGTTTTGACAAACAAAAAGCTCTGACATTATGAAAAATTGATTCAATCACTGAGATGCTTTCATTATCTTTCCAGCAGTTAGCCAGCGGTCCCCTGGTTTCCTGAAAGTAAGCTGAATTCCTTGTGGACTTGTCATTTCATTGAACCAAGAGAGCTTTGAAATGGCATCAGACACCTTTTTCAGTTTCGATCATCTGTTGAATGGGTAGATAAGAGCCTTGTCTTTTACCGGGCTTTTTCTCTCATAATAATTAGAGGCGGCAGATCGCCTGATAGTTACCGTGTGGGTCAAAATGCACAGCTTTTATTGGTGGAGGAACTGAAGAGTGCATTTTTGTGTAACATATTTGGCTTGAAGGTGATCTTTACAAGGTTATCGCACTCACAGACTCTGACCCACTTGGCTGCGCTATCTATCGCCGTGGAGCTGGTTGCCATGGCTGCCGAATAGGTGCTAACTGCCACTCAACAGGCTTGTTCCACACTCTGAACAACTGTGTGGGTGTGTATGTGACACTGTTTGTGTGTGTTTGATGTCATTTTTCTGAGTGTTTGGTTCACTTTGTCTGTACATGTGCGGCAGCGCAGGACTGTGTGTGTGTGTGTGTGTGTGTGTGTGTCTGCACACAGGCAGTGGGTTTTGGGTTACTTGTATGAATGTCAGCGTGTGCTTTTGTGTGCGGCGGCTCTGCTGTGGCGCTGCAGAGGTTAAACATCAGACAATGTTTACCGCTCAGCCCACTTGTTTTATTCATCATGTTTACACCAGTGTAAAGTGAATTCTGTCTTTTATTTTTTATTTATTTTTTTTGGCAGCAAAGTAAGTAATGCGCAAAGTCACACATTTTGCTTACACCCACCATAGATGCAGATCCTAATTAAGGCGTGTATTTAGAATCGGGTCAGTTTTGCAACAGCGTCCTAATGGCTTTAATCTAATTTATCCGTCTTTTAGCCAGATATTCTGTTAAATGAGTCAGAGATTTTTGGGTCATTTCCGATGAATCCTTCTCTCGCTGTGCCTGGGTCAGTACTTGCTATCTGAGCCTAATTCCATTATGCAGTTTTCATGAGATGGATGAGGTTATGGACAGCGAGCACTGAGCACAAGGAGCAGAAGACGGTGGCAGTGTTGGAGCAAGATGGATAAAGACAGAGAGAAGTAACTAGAGCACAGGGCTAAGACAGGAGAGATAGAGAGGTTAGAGCTTCTCTGCGCGAGAGAATATGTGAACGAGGGAAAGTGAGAGAGGGGAGTAGAGGAAGCTGTAAAGTGCATTGATTTTTTTTTCTTCTTCCCCCTCCTTCCTCAAACTAATTAAAGTTTTGGCCTGGTTCAGTGATTACCCCACTGCTTACAGAGGCTTTCTCCTGCTGAAGGGCTCTGTGTGCTACCTCTTCCCTCCTCTGCTCCTTTCTCTTCCCTTCCCTTTGTCCCACAGATGCCTGCCCCACCATTTATTTACATAGCTAGGGGTTCTTTACTATGGAATTACAATTAGGAGGCATCAGAGCTGAGTTTCTAGTAAAGGCTTATTCCACCCATGTTGTCAAGTGAGTCTTGACATTGGTTGGACTCATATTCAAGAGGAATTTGCTTGAAGTGTTTTAAGTACTTTATTCCAGTCTTTCAGCTTCTCTTTCTGCCCATCTTCTTTTATTTTTTTTGCCATAGGTTTTCATGATTATTGCATGTCCAGTTTTGCTATTGGAGTGTAAGATTTTCCATTTTTCGAGCACATGCTGTTGTACTCAAAGTGCATAGTGTACATTACGCAGAGATCCGAAAAGCATTAACTGAAGGATGAGACAACGCAGGCAAAGTGCATTACAAAGCACTCAAAGAGCACATAACTCTGCTGAGGCTGCACGACCTTCTGAATTTATTATTCTATTAATAAAATGTTCGGAAATTTGTCATGTTGATTGGTTGATGGCGTCCATCAATTTTGGAGGATACCTAAAACCTGTCTGGGAATATTAGGGCTTTGAACAGAAATAAATTTCCATTGAGGCAGACTCACAAGAACCAAGTTGTGTGTGTGTGTGTGTGTGTGTGTGTATGAGTTATGTTATGTCCTCCTGCTGCAGAAACATAGACTGCACAAATGGCTTTCGGTTTTGCATCCTTTCGATATAGATTTATATACAGATAACTGCATTTCTTTTCTGGTTGCAGTAGTATGATGCATTTAAATGCATCAATCCATTTATGGTCTTTATCAATATTTATCAGTTTTGTTAAAATATTATCGAGGAAAACATACAGTACTGTGCAGAAGTCTTGAGTCACCCCTCATTACTTAATGTTGCTAGGAAAATGGGAAATAGGTGCAGAGATTTGCTCAAACATATGTATTCATATGTTGCTCATATACATCCCGAGAACCAGCCTATTCATTTATGTCCTCTTTGGGTTGTATCTTTTGACCTTATTGAGCTACCCTACCCCTAAGTCACCTAAAAGTTCAATGGGAAGGTTTGTTTTCCCTCTGTTCTCAGGAGTATATGCATATGTATGTTGCACATATATCTTTGCAAGTACATGATAATGTAAAGTCTATGAGGCAAAATTGAGTTTGTGCAATTCTAGAGAGCTTAAAGTTAATATTTAGTGTGACCACTTTCAAGCTTATGATTTCTTTCAGTAGTCTTCAGGAATAATTCTCCAGGCTTCTTGGAGGACATGCAAAGTTCTTCTTTGGATGTTGGCTACCTTTTATTCTTCTCTCTTCCAAGCTGATCTCACACTGCTTCAGTAATGTTGAGGTGTGGGCTCTGGGGAGGCCAGTCGATGACTGATAGCGTGCCATTGTGTGTTTTTCTGTCTGGGTATGGGTAAAAATTCAAATTTGGATTAATCACTCCACAAGACCTGTTATCACTGATATTCAGTCCATTCCTGAGTAATTTGTTGTACCTCAGCCTTGTTTAACCTTTTTAAGTATGGCTTCTTGACAGCCACCCGTCCACTGACGGCATTTCTGACGAGGCTTCAGTGAACAGTGGATGGATCAGCTTCATCTCTCAGGTCTTGGTTCAGATCTTTGATGGATTTTTTTTTTAAATTTCTTAACAATATGACTCTCTGGTACTGTTCATCAGCTTGAGATGTTTTTTTAGTCCTCCACTTCCTTTATCTTTCTTGAGGACACACTGCACACCATGCTGACATTAAGAATCAACCTGTTGGTACAAAAATACAATTTTATGCCTGTCAAACTATGTTATCTTTGCCATGTTTCATAGGTTTACCTGACAAATGGGAACGATTTTCTATGCTGTTGTGTCAGGCTGCCAACAAAGTGCCTAAAGATACAATTTAAGATTAGTTTTTGCTAATCCCAAAAAGTTGAGTCTGTTAATCTGGACATGAGTTAGAAGTCTTTTGAATGGTTTGAATGGTTCATAGGTGTGTGTTAAGTAACAAAAAACATTCATGTGAAAGCTCCCAGATACAAGGACTAGACTGAAAACGAGTGACAAAGCAGCCAATGTCCAAAGAAAAACTTCAAAGGACTTTCAGGAGAATTATTGAAGAAAACCATGTTAGCAGATTACAAGATAGTCTATCTCCTTGGAAGCAAAGCATAAAGAAACGAGGGCTGATTCAAGATTTTTTTTCACAACACCGTAAATATAAAATCTAACTACATGTAGTGAAGATAGAGGTGAAAAATAACACAAATCCCCATAACTTGTTAAAATGCATATCTGCATCTTTTATGCACGTCCGGATTGATGGAATAACCTCTGCATAACAATTGTCCCGAACATCCCTGGGTGTAAACAGACGTACCCTGAGCTGACAGATTCATCTGGAGTCATAGATTTATTGGAAAATAAATGCAACCTTTGAGTCACAGTTGAGGTGTCGCGAGAGCACGGTGGCACTTATCAGCATCGAAAACAAATCACTTGTTTTCCGCATAATTCTTCTCCATATTTCTGTAAAATGCCGTATGTCAAGTAGGTTGTTAACTAAGAGGGAAACAAACAAACAAGGCAGAGCTGATAAGAAAAATCTTTTTTGTCGGAATTACAATAGATAAAAAAAAAAAGTCCTAGTGAGAGATATGGTTAATGGGAACACGCGGCAGACTTCATATTAAATGATATTTCATTTCCTGGGGATTTAGACAACCCATCAATCATGCTTTGCAACGAGACACTAATATATGACCATTCCAGGATAAATCAGATTTTCAAATGTCCTGCATTGGTTACGTTTTGAAAAACACGAGTCGTATCTACTGATACAGACACTGATGCGCGCCTCGTCCCTGTTTTCGTTCTCCCTCAGGCCTGCTGAGATTGGAGGAACTGGTTCGCCGCTTTCTCATCTCCCGGGAGACCCTGTCAGTCAGGATGCTAGATGACAACCTGGACCCTACGCCTCTGCTGAAGGAGATCCGTGACGACAAAGTGGCCACGATCATCATTGACGCCAACGCTTCCGTCTCCTATCTCATCCTCAAGAAGGTGAGTTCGCAAACGTCAATACGTTCCCCAGAGCCACCTACACATTTTCAGGAGTCGAAGCTACTCTTGCATACAGTGCAAGCAGTATGTCTCAAGGGGGTTCGCGTATATCTCTCTTTTATGTACCCACATGAAGGGCATGCGGAGCTCACCATCTGTAAAATAATAAAACAACTCGCTCGGAGCTCCACAGGCTACACATTTGTTGTTGTTACTGAATTAACATCTATTTTTACCTTCTCTGCCCTCCAGAGCTGCATAGGGAACAATATTTATGCGTGTCTGCCAGCAACGATCACTTACATTCTTATGAAAGTATTTGACAAAAGAACATCTTTTGCTGGGATGTGGTGCAGATGTTACCCAAGCTTGTTCTGATTCATGGTACGGCTTGTAACGCCGATAGCCAGCACAGTGAGTCATGGCTTGAATGTGTATGGGATGTTTTTACTGGGTATATTTGAGCCGCTGCCCGCCCTCAGCGAAATGTCCTAGTGTTAGCCTGATGATGTAAAACTGTGATTAACGTATGCTCTCTCCACCCCCTCCCCACTTTTCTCCCTCACACCCTCTCCCCTTTTGTACCCCGACTGCTTCCTTTCCTCTCTGCCTGTCCAGTAGCTCTCCTCCTTTGCCCCCTCTTTGCCTTTATCAATCCGTCCATATCCTCCATTATTCTACCGTTTCCGCATTCTCCACTTGTTTGATCTTATTTCCTCTCCCTCTCTCTTTTTGTCTCGCAGGCGTCAGAGCTTGGGATGACATCAGCATTTTATAAGTACATCCTCACCACAATGGTAAGAGTACGCAAATTGTTCCCCTTCCCTTCTTCTGTCCTCTCTTCCTTCATTTTTCCTCCTTCCTCTCTCCTGCTTTTCCTCCTCTTTCTGTCCCTTTATGAGCCAGCAAAGGTGTTAACAGGAAGAAAGTACTCAATAGGTGGAAGTACAGAGAGGTGAGGGAAAAAAAGAGAGAGGCGAAGAAGAAAGAAGAGGGAGACATTTGAAAAACGAATTACTGTATGAAGATGTGGATGTGCAGAGGAGGATGGTGGGAGGAAAAGAGAAAATAAAGTGGGGGTCTGGGGTGGAGGTGATGACAGATGTGATGTGCCCTTTTTCTTCTGCCACCCGCCACCTTCCCGAAGCTTGCGGTGTTTTCATCCTTCTCCTTGATATGCTCCCCTCCTTTTCAAGCGTTTGAATAAATGTACCATTTTATGTTGCGCGTCTGATTTTTATTTTTTCACTTTCCTCTCTCTGCCCTCTGTGCGGGATGTGGTCCTGTGCTTTTAGATGTACTTGTATGCATATTACTTTGAAAAAAAAAAAGAAAACTCTGTTCCATTAACCTCTATTTTCCTTGTATCTCAGTCTCCGCCTTTCTTCTAGCTCTCCATCAGAGATTAGATGCTGTCACTCCCCGTAGCCTCTTTTTTTCTTTACCACCCTCTTCTATTGCACAGTATTTTTCTTCTGTGCTAAGATTTGATAGCCTGTCAACATCACCCTGTCACACACCTCAATTTTCTCTTTTTCCTGCAAACACCCTCCCCACTCCTCCTCCTCCTCTTCCTCTGTAGGACTTCCCCCTGCTGAGACTGGATGACATAGTCGATGAGCAGTCCAACATTGTCGGCTTCTCCATGTTTAACACCACCCATCCCTTCTATTTGGAGTTCATCAGGAGCCTCAATCTGTCTTGGAGGGAGGGCTGTGACCTAACGTACCCCGGCCCTGCGGTCAGTATCTCGAGCCCATGAGTACTCATGCGTGCACGCTATTAGAGCTAATTTTTAATGCTTTGTTTATATGCCACACAACATTAAGCTACTTTATTCCTCACACTGATTCATGGAGCACTTAAACGACTCCAGCTAGTCTTTTGCTTGTATTTAATGGGTATTGATGTATCCATCTTTGTTTCCTCCCCATTGGTTTACTCGAACCTCTACATCTTTTCCCTCCTCTTCTTATTTTCCTGCCTTCTCCCCCCCCCCATTCCTTGTTAATCTTTCAATCCTCTCTGCACCTCTAATTCCCGTTAACTCTTTTTTTCTCTTTCTCTCTTCTTGTTTCTATCCATCTCACTTTTCCCCCGCCTCCCCTCTCCACCTTCCACAGCTTTCTTCAGCGTTGATGTTTGACGCTGTGCACGTGGTAGTGGGGGCAGTGAGGGAACTGAACCGCAGTCAGGAAATTGGAGTGAAGCCACTCAGCTGCACCTCACCTCAGATCTGGCAACACGGGACCAGTCTTATGAACTATCTGCGCATGGTAAAGCTCCATATTTACTATATGTCCAAAGCAGGAAACAAGATGTAACATCAGTTTAATCTTCTTTTTACATTCACGCTTTTCTTAACATCCTTGAGTAAACTGCGACTCCTATTTATTAACGCTAGTAAGATTAGTGTTGCTGCAATTAGCATTTATTTTTAGAGTAGGTTAAACTTGAGAAAACACAGAAAATACTGTTTTAAAATTGCTATTCTACAAAGCCTCAGGTGACATCTTCAATTAGAGCTTGAAACAGTTACCGCACTTGGAGTACTGAGTCGATGGAAATAAACCTACCATAATTTTTATAGCCAGTTAATTATTGGAAAGACTAAATATGAGCTGTTTCCAGCCATAAAAAATTGAGGATTTTCCTTATGTGAAATTAAACTGACTCTTAATGTTTGGGAATGTTGGTTAGCAAAAACGAAATATCATTTTGTGACCATCTGCCGCTCCCATCAGCGCGTTAATGATCCACCCCACTCGCTGCTCACGATGTGGATTTTGATCTCAGACACACACCTGTCACATTTTGTGCCTGTAACTAGGTTACAGTGTTGAACAAATTATTCAAAACCTCCTTTATGATGTTTTCTGCTAGAGCTGAGTTCTCCAAGACTACATTTGGAGAACACACACAGAGAAAAACAGACTCCCAGGGGAAAAACAACAACAAACAGTTAGTTTGATAAGTATTTGGACAATAACACAATTCTTGTGATTGTGTCTTTGTACACCGCCACAGTGGATTTTAATTCAAACAATTAAAATGCGATTGAAGTATAGACTTTAAGCTTTAATTCACAGGGCTTAACACAAATGTCACATTAATTGTTTAGGAATTACAGACACTGTCAAACACAGTTCCCCTTGTTCAGAGGCTTAAAAATAATTGGATCAAATAACACAATTTCAAATTTGAGAATTGCTTTTAATACATGGCTGAAAATCCTTTGACTCCCAGATATCTGGAACCCATGGACATCACCAAATGCTGTGTTTCCCCTCCCGGGATGCTCTGCCATGGTTTATCTGGAGCCACCTACACTTGCTGCTTGTTTGTGGGGCTCCCTGCACTTGGTTTTACCTTCAGTGACTGAAACACTGCTCTGATGACCTGTGATCACGAGATTTGGAGACTTGGCTACTCACAAATATCCTATTTCTTTGCCTTGGAAACTCTTGGGATGCTTTTGCAGTTTGCTTCGGGTCATTATCCATTTGCGCAGTGAAGGACCGTTCAATCAGTTTTGCAGCATTAGGCTGAATCTGAGCAGAGAGCGTAGCCCTGTACACTTCAGAATTCATCCTGCTACTTCTATCTGCAGTAACATTATCGATAAACACCAATAATGTGGTTCCCATGGCAGCCATGCATGCTCATGTCGTATGCTTCAGATGATGAGCTGTTTCTCTCTTCAATACTGATGAAACAAGTTCTTCATGTTTCATCAGTCTGTAGAATGGTTTTCAAACCAAACTCTTTCAGATGTTTTCTCTCCAATCTTGCCTTGTTGTTCTTGAGTGTAACCAGTAGTTTGCAGCTTGTTGTAAACCCTCACAAAGGTCTCTCTTGATTCTGTCTTTGATAATGACACGGCTATTTCCTCAAGAGTTGTCTTGATTGGTTTGATGTTGTGAAGTTGCTTTTCTTAACCAAGGAAAAAATATGCTCATCTACTTTATCTGTCTTTCAGGCCTATTATTAATAATGATGATAGTAATAAAAACAATAATGACAATAATAGCTATTTTATAGCACTTTTTACCATTGCAAAGTGTTTCACAGTTCGAATAAAAACCATGAATTAAAGATAAATATGAGTGTTGTAGCATACAGACACGTAGTCAAACACTCGGTCTTGCATTCATTAATACAAACACACTTCCATACACACATTAGATGTAAATTATGGCCAAAGAAAGATGCTTTTTCAGATCACCTCTCTGACTTGCATTGGCATCTCGTTGGACCTCATACTGAGAGTTCAAGAAAACGGATAAAAACTACAATCAACCTCCACTTTTATCTGCTTAACTTGTCAAAGGAACACGGCTCATCTGGCAATGTAAACTGCTTGTCAAGCATCCAGTTACCTTTGGACCTCTGAAAATGTTAATGTAATACTTATTTAAACTCCTTGAATTAAAGCTGAAAGTCTGCACTTTAGTCACGTATTGAATGTTTGATTTAAAAGCCTCTGTGTTTGTGTAAAGACCCACAATTACAAAATTCTCCAAAAACTCGCTACAAAAACTTGGTACTTTGTAGCATATAAAAAAACTGAATGAAAAATCCAATAAATAGACTTATTCAATCTCCAAACATAGGTGTAGTATAAAGACACGCCACAGCAGTTTCTACACCATCAAGATCACATTTTACCATAAAGACACACAAAAGAAACAGACAGATAAAAATGATGGCTTCTCCTCTTCATAGTGATTAAAAGCAGAGAAAAGCAAAGATGCTACCACTTGAGAAGGGATTGCATTAGCAGCATGTGTTCAGAAAAGACTCATAATTATTCATGACTCGTCATTTTGTTTAGTTTTCTTTTAACTGAAATATTGATAAATGAGAAGAGTACAGCTGAAATGTGTATCATCCTCATCTCATGTTGCATGTAACCTCTGTGTTTTGTTGTTCTTTGTCATCTCCCATCTCTGGTCGTCTGTTTCTCTCATCGACGACCTGTTGTCAAGGCAGCTCGAGTCTCATCTCTCACTGCCCCCGCCCCACCGGCCCGACATCTGTCTTTGTTAGTCAACATCATGGTGTGCTCCATCTTCAGCGCTGCGCCATTCATCATAGTTCTCGCTTACTGTGCCAGCACCTGGCTTTTGAAGAGAGGGAGCTGAGCTGTGAGCTGCAGGTCTGAGTCTTATTAGAGAGCTCTTGACCCTCTCTGCTGCTCTGCCTGAGCCTCTTGTCAGTCAGTTTCTCCTAGTTGATCCAAAACTGATCATCCTTGTCTAGTCCAGCCTCAGATGCTTTCTCTGCCTGTCTTAGTCTTTTTCCCTCTCTTTCCTCCTGATCACTGGTGATACTTTCTGTCTAACCATGACCGCTAGTGAGAAGAAGTATGTTTGCTTTATGCAGAATGCTGGCTTAGTTTATTTCTCCACATCTTTTCATGTTTTCTGTGTTCTCCACTCTCTGTTTTTCTTACCTTTCCTTCTCTCCTTCATGCTTCTGTCATACTTCCTCACCTCACTCTCTGTCTACCTGCCAGGTGGAGTACGATGGTTTGACAGGGCGAGTGGAGTTTAACAGCAAAGGTCAGAGGACCAACTACACCCTGCGGATCCTGGAGAAACACAGAGGAGGCCACAAAGAGGTCAGAAGTCACCTGCTATCATGCAGCAGCCAGGTCACATTGCCCTCAAGTTCTGGGTTAGTTACAGGTCACTTGTCTCATTTCAGAAAGCCTGCAGCGGCGTTTAACACGAGGTCAGCTTCATCACAAACTCCACTGATAGCAACCATATCTTTACTCTGTGATATACGTTTTATCTGAGATGCGGCTCATGTTTGAACAGTGGTTTCAGTTTGAATTAAATCTACATTTCACTGATTACAAATGTGGAGTGTTAAAGCACGGGAGCTATTTTCCTAAAGATTTGCTCGATTATTTGTTTTCTGATCTAAAAATATAAAACCTCTGTGTCATAAACGACACATTTATTTTCTTTTTATGTTTACAAACAATAGCTTGACATTGGTTTGCAAAAATCTGTGTTTGATATTTGCCTTAAGCTCAGTGCACAGCAGACAGGTGTGCAGCTCTGCTCTGGTGTTTGTTTTTGTCTCGTATAGAACTGGATTTGCTTTAGGCTTAGTTTTAATCCGTATTTGATTTGGACTCTGTCCTTAATTGAACTCTGAGCTGGATTGTAGCTTGCAATAAGCTACACTAATGTGATCAATGATGGTTCCTTGAAAATCTTGTGCTCATCTTTTTTCACAGAAATGGATCAGAGGTGTAGGTGTAGTCTAACAATCAGATAGGTTTGAGTACATTAAAGGCTGGGCCATGAATCAATATCATCTCCCATTCCCTTTCAACAGAAATGTACCTTCACAGTACGGCCATGTTGGACAGGAGTAGAACCGAAGTTAGCAATTTTAATGAGCTAAGTTTTCACAGTGAAATGCAAATAAAGCACAGCTCATGTGGAGAACTCGGGGGACACTCAATTAAAACAATTAAAACAAAAAGCACACTCTTAACAGAAGTGTCAAAACCTACCTAACTTGTCTTGTTAAAATGAAGAAAAAATGAATTCTGTGCTCCCTTTCCTACTCTAAACAAACCAAGAGTACAGAATAGTTTTTCTAAACAAAGTGCAGCCTTAACTGTGGTAGAAGGAATATCAATGAGCAGAGAAAACAGGTTCACCATTGGCACGGTCTCCAGGGTGCAGCAACAGATTACAAAACTTCAAAGAGACTAGAATTCACTGACAAGCATCGTGCACCAAACTACAACCGTCCTCTCGAACAGAGACACGCTCAAAGGGGCGGCACGGTGGCTCTAAATCACAGGAACAAGTGAAGGCACCATTTAGCAGCACACTCTAATCAGCATTTAAAGCCAGAATATGGGAACAAACTAATTAATGCTAAAAGTGAAAACATATATTTAATGTGCCCCTGCTTTAACTTTATTTGACTGGCAGTATGTAGATATAGTTATTGGAAAGCAAACACTGAGTATTGTGGATGATACACAGCAATGTGTAGCAGGAAAAACACTGTGTTTACTTGACAATGAATATAATTGAGCAATAGTGTTTTTTTTAATTGCTGAATTTGTAATAATAATAAAAATAACTTTTTAAAGTCTCATGCTTCGAGTTTGATCTCTTGAACTAGTCAAGCACAGGCCACAGCAGATTAGTTTAGGCTAGTTGGACAATGCTACCAAACTGTTGGCAGGCCCAGCAGCAAATGAGGTGTTCAGGAGCATTTTGGTACATTATTGTGACAATGCAGTCCACATGAGTAAGCTAGAAGGAAAGGTGAGGGCAGGTGGAAATCTAAGTGCATTCCACCTGCATTCACTAAATGAAGTATACACACCACTGCAGCCTCCGACTGAGGGGGAATTACGCTGCAGTTCATTGGCTGGAGGAAACACTTCTTTTTCACCTCCTCTTAATGTCTTCCTGGGCTCTGCACTTGGCCTGCTGTTTTCCATGTTAACACAAAATGCCACCTGCTACATATACTTAGAGGTAGACTTTTACTTAGTTGAGTGTTAACTCGAGGTAATGAACATTTTAACTCTGCTCCTCCCCTCTCTCTGCACAGCGGCACCCACACTCCAGGCAGGCAGCGGTGGATCACAGATAAAAAAACTCCTCTTAAATGTCAGGGCAGGATAAAGAGTGTCACAGGAAAGCTGTGATTCTGTCTGTGGAGTCATTACCTCTTCTTTGACCTATTGAAAGATGTACAGTAATATCTCCTGAAGAAATGCCTCTGCGAGCTGCTTTTCCACCCAGCGGATTGGTTAGGTCATAATCACACACTTATGTACCTAAGTGACTTTACAGTCTCCATAAAATGGAAATATGGGAACAGTATTTATGCAATTTAAAAAAGGTGTGCGTAAGGGAAAAAAAAAATTACAGTGGAACTTCTGATCATGAATGCCTTTCATTACCGCCTTTGCCATCTTGTCCCAGCTCATTGCTCTGCTTATAAACAGGAGCTTTTTTTCCCAAAGTGGTGCATAGTACTGCGAGTACATATACGGCTCCGTGGGGAACAATTAACTCGTTATGCATATGCAGAATCTAACAGTGCGGAGCCCAAGTCCCAAAACATGAAACGTGCAAAAGGTGTTTTTAACAATAAAACAGCTGCTGTATATTATTTATCTAACAATAACAGCTTATTTTTTGTCACGCTTCTTCTTCATGTTAGATCGGTATCTGGTACTCAAACAACACCCTGGCAATGAACTCCACCAGTCTGGATATTAATGTCTCAGAGACGCTGGCAAACAAGACCCTCATTGTCACCACCATACTGGTAAGGTCACGGCTGCTCTCTGACGCTCCACATTAGTGAGATCAGAGTTGTTTTTTTGTTGCTTCCCAGGCTGTGCCGGAGCTCGTGCTGTGTTGTGGTCTGTTTCTGATAATTTTGCTGTCGCCGCTGTAACTGTCATAGAAACTGACAGATCACCGAGGGAGATGTGTAACTAAAAACCAGACTGCTACAGTCCTGGTCTACTGATTATGTCCAAACCCAATAAGCTGTCTCCTTGTAGGGTTTGGACATATGATTGATATCTACAGGTTGGTGTAGAGATGTGAAAGAAACACCCAGAAAGATAGATTCAAATTCACTGAATCCTAAAATACTGTTAACATCCTGTGATAGCACACTGTGTTAGCTAATTAGCCTTTTCTAAATCAGTCTGTTGATTGTTGATGATGCGTAACTGTTGAAGCCAAATTTCATAACAGCGAACATTACGCCGTTTATGGGGGAAATTAAAAATAAACATGGAAAACATCTGAAGCAGCTCGAGCTTTAGGACAAAACAAGAAAGAACAAAAAAAGGAAAGGAAAGGGAAAGAAAACATCTTGTTTCTGTTTCTTGGGTTGTGTCAGATATGAAGATGTTTAGCAGTAAAGAAAAAGCCATTTTGCTGTATTCTCCCAAGATGTAGACAAATTCACTGTTGTTTGTGTGTTAGAGGGTTTGGGCTGGTTTAGACACATGATGCAAGCTTTATGAAACAATTGTTGTTGTTTTTTTTTTTTATGTCAATACATTTGGCGCACTGCTCAGATCTGCAAGAACACCGCCTGCCTTCCCTTGATACCCTGGTTTTTCTGCGTCGATCCATTTCGTGGCTAGACAGTGGTTACTGAATGGTTTTTTCTACCCTTACCTATGTCTGTAGCTATCTTCCACAATCCAATTTATGTCTTTTAAACCAATTTAGTATTGGACTTCCATAACTGTAGGGGACTCACAAGAGGGAGATAAAAATGGTCTAAATTGATTCTGCTCAAGCTGAGATATCTTGACTTTTAGCACTGGGCAAGCTCCAAGAACAACAACTCTAAAATTCCCAAGATGCATCTGTGTATTGTTCTTTAAAAAAAGCTTTCTAGCCTTTTCAGTTAGGAAAAACTAATTAATGCACCTTTTGATAAGTAAAATGATTACAATGTTAAATGTCTTCTCTTTTAAGTGCCTTTAATTTGAAATGACTGCCAGAGTTATCTTTGAAGACACAAATTCAGGCTTTTACAAAATTGTCTGTGATTCCTGTTGGGTCTGTGTTTCCACAAACCCCGCTAATTCTAGAGACTTATTCATCATGAAGAAAACAAGACAGTCGATCGATCCATTACTTGCACAAGGGAGGCCTCGTCTGTGTCCAGCACGACAAAGAACCCCAAAATGGTGGCCTCCTCTCGCTGCCTTTTATTGACAAACTTCAAACAATAGTTTACAAAGCACCTCCCCTTGCAACCCCCCTTTGGTTACAAAGACAAGGCACTGTATGTAAATGTATACAGTGTGTGTGTGTGTGTGTGTGTGTGTGTGTGTGTGTGTGTGTGTGTGTGTGTGTGTGTGTGTGTGTGTGTGTGTGAGACCTCCTGCTGACCAAAGGGTCATAAACCCAGGAAGCTTACATCAAAAGAAACAGATCTTTCAGATAGGATGTATCTACAATAAAACCTCCCCCAGCACAGAGTGGCTGGAGAGGTGGTCAGAATCAAAGGAATGGCTTTGATCCTACTGCTTAAACTAAGACTGTACAAATTTAAGAAACACAATGGCAACATTCAACAATTAGACTTAACAATTCCCTAATAGAAAAGTGCTGGCATTCCCATGTCGCTGGAAAAATGGTTATTTGGCTTGTTGCGAAGAACACAATACCATACGTGACTGTGGAGTAAATATAAAGCCAGTTAGCGCAGAATAGCATAGCATAAGTATTGAGGTTTCTCACATGACATCATGGACACATTACGCCACCATACTGGATGTGAGAAAACTACTGGTTGCTAGGGAAACCTGTATTACCAGACTGGTTGCCTGTACTGTAGTTCCTGTAGGTTTCTGGCTTTTGCTGGATGAAATTGGTTGCAAAGAAGATGGTGCACCAAAAACTTTCTAGTGATTACTTTGTTTCTTAACAGGTTGCCATGGATGCCTGTAGCTTTTCACATACTTGCTAGTACTGTACTCACCAAGCGGTAGTACAGCTTGATAAAGCCTGACACAAACCAGAAATAGAGATGGCTTGCCTTCAAAGTAATAAGTTTTGCCTCAGCACTGCAGTTAGCGTGTTTCAAAGGGCACAACTTTTACTCCATTTCCAGCTTGCATCCACTTTTCAGTTTCACTACAGCTTGGAGAGTAGCTGTACTGTGTTTGTAGGACGTCCGTCACTTCCATGCGAACTACAACTGCAGCAGAATGCAAGTTGTTTTTCCCCCCAGAGCTGGGTTTGGTGATTTGGCAACTTCTAGCAACCACTTGAAAATGACATGAGATGAGATGATGAGATAGCCTTTATTTGTCAGTTGCAGTTGCCCACAACCGAGATGACAGACCTTGCCGACCGTACATACAATACACAAACATCACATTGGGGAGACAGGTCAGGCTAGGTAGCAAGGGAAAAAAAAACCTCGAAATGTGTAACACAAAAGGATAATACAGGAATCCACAGGTATCAACACACCATAACACAATAAAACACAGACAAGCAACATGGAAGAGTATTCCAGTGTGTACAGCTGATCTGGGACCGCTGCAATCTTCTATTGCGCCTCCAGCTGATCCGGTGTCCACATCGGATGGGGGGTAAGCATGGGAGGAGGCGTTGGATTCGGGGGAGGGAGGGTGATAGTGAGGGTGTATCAGTATCAGTGTACATGTTTTGTCCGTGTTCAGCTGAGAGGAAGTGTCACCACGTCCGGCTAAGCAAGGTCAACAGTGTCCAGTGGACCCAGGTGGCCTTGAAGGAGGTACAAAGAGTTCTGACAACAATCCTTTTATCATGGGAAGAATTTGTTGTTCCAGTCAGCTTCAACCTTGGCAGGCCTTCAGCTGGCGCCAGGGGGGCTGCATGAGTGGAGATGGTGAATGTTTGAGTTTAGTGCGAACAACTGCATCCAATTTTTACAGTTGGTCTAATGTCCGTTACTGGTCACCAATTATCTCAATTCCCGTTGTTCTTCTCCAAGATCTTATCCATATTGCGTTCAAAACTCAGTCTGAGTACTCACACCCCTGCCAATCGTCTATCATGTCGGCCAGCCTTATGGGATTTTGAACAGCTGTAGCCACTTCCTGTTCTTTGATAAGCAAGACCAAGCAGGTCCAAGCCAGCTTCAATCAGCCCGAACTCTGTTATTGTGGTTCCAAATTGGTAGATGTCGTTCATTGTCCTCCATCGAGAGTGTCGCCAGACACACGACGCAACCGACCATCGAGTATCCGGCAGCAAATGTCTCCGCAGGACAATCGGGCTCTTCCAAGCCCAGCAGGGTGTCAATTCCGTTACGGGACCAGTTGATCAAATCCATAATTCTTTAGGTTTTAGAGAACAAGACTGGGAAACTCTTTGAGGGTTAGAGTTAGACGAGATTAGACAAACACATAGAAGCAGCAGCTGGGAAGATAAGAGAGGGAGAGGGGGAAAGATGCGTCCGCCTCCTCCGAGAGCCAAAGAGAATCAGGGAATACTCATTTTCCCTCATCTGGTGGTTGCCATATGGTCTAGGCCCAAGTGACTGTGGGCTTACTCACTTGATCCTTCATTGTCACCATTATTGTCACACCAAAATAGCAGATAAGTTAACATTATGTTGTCAGTGGTCATCTTTCTGCATAAACCTCAATATAAGTGAACTTTGAATGAGTTGTAGGTGAAACTCATTGCGAGTTTCATCGTGTTTCCGGCCTTTTGCTTAGCTGTCTTTTATTTTAGTGAACTCAGCTCTGATCCAGGCAGATCAGCTGATCTCAGTGCTGGCCCTCTTTGGCTCTACTGTTCACCTGACACCCTCCTACACATCCAATTGGCTATTTCATTCAGGGCACGCCATTGAAGCTACTATAGCCTGCAGACCAATCCTCAGCAAATCCTCTCTTTCTTTCATGCTATATCTGACATAATCAGCGCTGTATCTTTCTTCTTTGATGCCTGCTTTGTTTTGTGCTGAGGTTCTTGCTGCTGTTCTGCGGGCCTCTGACGTTCCACATATGTGTATGAAGGATGGCCCACAACAGAGCTATGTCATCAAACATAAAATCCTGCAGATAGAAATATAAATCTCCCTTTGGCTGTAGTGATCCTGACTTAACACTCTAACTTTTTTCCTTTCTTGTGTGTCTTCATGCCAGAGAGCAAATAAGCATATTCCCCCAAACTTTCAAGCCATTGCTTTAATCTAGCAAATAATCTCTGATCAAGCAGATATTTATAGTTTTGGACTGAGACCTCGTCATGTGTCCCTCATGTTCAGGAGAACCCATATGTGATGCGTAAAGACAACTACCAAGACTTCCAGGGAAATGACCAGTATGAGGGCTTCTGTGTTGACATGCTGAGGGAACTGGCAGACATCTTGAAATTCTCCTTCAAGATCAAGCTGGTGGATGATGGCCTGTATGGGGCCCCAGAGCCCAACGGCTCTTGGACTGGCATGGTTGGAGAGCTAATCAACAGGGTGAGTACTCTCACTCCCTCTCCAAGTGTTACACACACACAAACACAGACACATGCACACTCCAGAAACACAGAAACATGCACTAATATTCTAAGCAGTTTCCCTACAAAAGGAGGCGTATAATGAACAGACAACTATGTATGCACACACTGCCACACCAGACACACACACTCACACTTGCTCTGTAGCCCCAAACCACAACTCTGCTGTAACTACCCATGTTTCAAATTGCCCTCAGAGGGGAGTAAGACTCTTATCTAGGACAAAAGCTGACTTGATAATTCCCCAAAAGAGAGTGGTAACATAGCCTAAAAATCGTCTGCACCATCTTTCCTCTCTGTAACACCCCCCCCCCCCCCCTCCCCATTTCTTTCTGTCCAGGCCTAGTGTGCCTCTGATAGACACTCTGGTTGAGGCAGGCTAATGAGAGCCCCTCTCTGCTTAATTACCATACGGTATACTTCAATTACCAGGCTGTGGTCCCCATGTGGGGCATGCCACACTGGTGCTCCCCCAGCTCTCCACGCTTCCTCTCTCCCTGCCCTCCCCACTGCCTGATCACTCAGCTCTAATTAGCGGTCCATGTTCATCAATTAGCTTTTAATGGAAGAGATGGAGAGGAGGCAGTGCAACCAGAGACCTGCAAGGTTTTATACAGGTGGAAAGACCAGTCACCCAGTGCTTACTCGCAATTAGCCTCATTTTTATGGTGGGTAATGGGTGTGAGGCAGAGTGCACTTCTGTATGTTTCTGCAAATGTATTTTCAAGTGCATAGTCAAACTTTTAATTTTTCATCATTCAAATAAACATTTTGAACAAGAAGAGTGCTACATTAGTCCGTCTATTTTGCACTCCTACCTGACCATTTGTTGTTGTTTTTTTCTTGCCTCTCATTCACTTTCTCTCTCGCTCTCTTTCCACAAATCTATCTTCACAAATCTTCCAGAAAGCAGACCTGGCCGTGGCAGGTTTCACCATCACATCAGAAAGAGAGAAAGTTATCGACTTTTCTAAGCCGTTCATGACCCTGGGGATCAGCATCTTGTACAGAGTTCAACTGGTGAGGGTGTTATCTAGGCCTGTGCACACACTGGCTGATACTCGCTACAGATCTTGTGCTGGATTTTATTTCTTTTACCTTCACTGCTTTATTGCCAACTGGGTCATACAGAGAACGACAACTTGCACTTGTTAAAATGAAGCTTAAGGAATCTTATCTTCGAAGCTGATGATTGTATGTCTGCAGTATCCTGCAGGCTGCATCCACTAAGTCCACACTGAAATTTATAGGTATAATTCATATTGCTCAATAAGTCAGTGTGCTGTAACTGGGCAACAGCTTTACATTGCTAATGAGGCTTTGGATCTAAGCCAAGTATGCTTCAGCACCAGGCATTGTGAAACAGAGTGTTTATGGATTGTAGCATTAGCACTGCAGACTTTAGTATCAAAGTGCAGTGAAGGACACTGCCCTCCTGTGGTGCAAAGGGGACTCTCCCTGACAACTGAGACATTGAGACCTTGTTTTCTAACAGATTGTAGCTTCCTGTATGTCCATTAGTCACCATCTGTCTCTGCTTCTACAGCTTTCTACTTTTCTTTCTTCTCTTCTATGCACCAGGGTCGGAAGCCCGGTTATTTCTCCTTTCTCGATCCCTTCTCTCCAGCCGTCTGGCTCTTCATGTTGCTCGCCTACCTGGCTGTCAGCTGTGTGCTGTTCCTGGCTGCAAGGTCAGTGCATTACATCACACACTGTACTGATTGTCTGCAGTTCACATCAGAGCTCCATCATTTTTTATCTTGTTGAACACAAGTCACCTGTCACATATTGAAATTTCTTACCTTATGCAACCTACCGCAGACAGTTTTGACAAAGGTCGAGTGACTGATTGGAGATGACTTGAGTGATGTGACAGAGGTACATTACTGTGTTGCAGCTTGTCCTCGAGGTCACCTTACTTTACCTTTATTTTTCGCATCAGGTTAAGCCCCTACGAGTGGTACAATCCTCACCCATGTCTTCGTGAGCGCAGAGACATGCTGGAAAACCAGTACACTCTGGGAAACAGCTTGTGGTTCCCTGTTGGAGGCTTCATGCAGCAGGGATCAGAAATAATGCCCAGAGCTTTATCCACCAGATGTGTTAGTGGAGTGTGGTAAGTTATAATATGATTACAATGCATTTGTTTGTGTTTGTCAACCAGTATAAAGTCCACGCCTACTCAGAAATATGTCTTGCATTCATTGTCTCTTCACTCGTAAGTTTGTCCTTCACTGTTTAGAAAGCTGTTTATACTGAGTTGACATTAGTAGGCTGATTACAGATTCCTCCGCTGAAGGGAAAAGTTTCTACAATATAAATTTAAGACGCGGCTGGATGTGGAAGTGAGTGAGGAAGAAGGAGTCAGCTACTTTATTGATTTTCTCTTTTTATAACACAGGCACAGATTATTATTCAAAGCAGCATTCAAAGAGTATTTTTCTTGAGGGGATTTTGGCCTTTTTTATCAGACTTTTGAGAAATTGTGTAAAAGGTACTGTATGATGTTCTAATACATTTTACATGTTGCCAAATGCAAGCTATCAATTATATTTGAATAGGATTTGGTTGCGCATAGGTCAGTAGTTTGTGTGGAGAACAAAACAGGATTTACCTTTCCCATCATTCGATCTAGAAACCATTAGCAATCATAGCTATGATGATGATTTAGCTTTTTAAAACGTATCTGATTTATAAAACACTGACAAGCACCAAAACCTAGAACACTGGCTGCACCAGAAGGCTGCATAAAAATGGGTTGTTACCCACAGAGACTAAGCGAGCAGAATAGCTGATGCTTGCATGGGTTTTTGCTAAACACAAACCCCCACCACAAAACAGTAACTACTGAACAGTAGAAGCAGTGAAGATAATAGGAAAATAATACAATATTAGTAAAGTTCAATATTTAAATCATTTAAAGTTAATTTGTATATCACCAAATCGCTACATCAGACATCTCAAGGGGTTTTATACTGTAAGTTAAAATCCATACAGTACTTTGGAGAAGATCATAGTAATCAAATGACTCCCTGTGAGCATGAACTTTGTGATATTGGGAAGGGAACCTTTAGCAGAGTTGGGCTCAGGAAGGCTGCCGCGATGGCTCGGGGTTGAGGGGAAAGAGAACACAGGGAGACAGGAAAAAACACAGACTAGGAGAGATTGCAAACCAAATTTGAATTGCTGAATACACACGGGAAGTGAAAAGAAATGGAAAATGGAGAAGAAATACTCAGTGCATCACAGAAAGTCCTGCAGCAGTCTGACCCTATTGCACCATAACCAAGGGATGGATCAGGGCGCCCTGATCCAGCCTTAACTATAACCTTTAGCCAAAAGGCAAATTTTAAGTCTAATCTTCAAATTAGAGAGGGTGTCTGTCTCCTGAATCCAAACTGGGAACTGGTCCCAAAGAGGAGAGGCCTGAAAGCTGAAGGGTTTGCCTCCCATTCTACTTTTAAAAACCAGGAACCACAAGAAAGCCAGCTGTCTGAGAGCGAAGTGCTCTGTTACAATATGAAATTATGTGGTCTTTAAGATATAATGGGGCCTTTTATGATGGGAGATTTTAAATTAAATTCTGAATTAAATAGGGAGCCAGTGAACAGAAGGTGATATTGGAGAATTATAAACTTTTTTCGGATCTCTCTTAGTGCTCATACTGAAGGGGTTTGCATTAACTGGGGATTTTTAGAGAACTTCTTGAGAAACATGACAATGATGAATAATTCTTCAGCATCACTTAGCCAGGATATTTTAATTTTAGAGATGAACAGATAAGACCTACATGTTTGTTTAATATGTGCCCTGAAGGAAAGAAATGGTCAAAAATGAGTGTTACTGGAAGCCAAGATAATGCCATCCTGAGTATCTGGTTAGACATGTTTCTAATATTTTTTGGGCTAAGTGCAATTTAGATGCAGGAATTAGGAGATCATTCACGCCTTTGTGTCTTTAAGACATGCCTATAGTTTAACTACTTGATTTGTATTATCTGACTTAATCTAAATAGCAATGCAAATATATGCTATATCTTCTAATAGCAATGTCTAAGAGTATATAATAGCAAAGGTGGGCTCAGATCTCTGTAATAAAAGTTTGTGGTCAACAGTATAAAATGCTGCACTGACGAGCACAGAGATGAGTCCACTGTTATAAGAATATCATTTGTAACTTTCACTAATGCTGTTTCTGTGCTGTGATGAATTCTGAATCTTGACTGAAACTCTTCAAATAAACCATTCCTCTGCAGATGATCAGTTAACTGTTTTACAACTATTCTTTCAAGGATTTTGAAAAGAGGAACGTTGAAGATTGTTCTATAATTATCTAAGACAGGTGGATCAAGTGGTGGCTTTTAAGTAGAGGTTTAATTACTATTACTGTAGTACGTAGCCTATTGATAGAGCTAAATTAATCATATTTAGAATTGTAGCTTTAATTAATGGTAAGACCTTGAAAGTCTTGTAAGAATGAAGACTGACAGAGATGTTGATGGTTTAAAGGACGAAATGACTGAAGTTCGTTTAGAAGGATTGTTACAAGAGAAAAAGTCTAAATAAATATCCATAGTATTGGCTACAGTGCTTAAAAGAAGGGTTGGAATTTTCCTGTTTTACTCAATCTGTGACAAATAGCTTTACAGAGGGCTTTTTATAGAGCAACAAACTGTGTTTCCATGCAAAGTGAAGAATTTCTAGATTAGTGAGCTCTTTAGCTGAGTTATCTGTTTTAAAGCGTATGTTTGTGGGTTATAGCAGGGAGTCAAGCATCTCTGATTTGTTGGTTTCTTTACAGAGGAGCCACAGTAATCAGGGCCATACACAGTGAGGATATTAACAAGATAATTAAGCTCTGGGAGTAAATTTTGGGTAGCTGTTCTGCATTGTGTTGTTACAAAGCATTAAAGAAGATAACAAAGAAGAAAGCACTTCTTTATATTTTGTTACAGCACTTTCCAAAAGACATGCAGTGCACTGAATTTGTTTTCCAGTGCTCTGTAGTCCATTATTATTTAACGCACTAAGTGTTATTAAGTGTTATTAAAACAAAAGGAGGGTTTTCAGGGGATACTGCTCAATGTTCAGTTTCTATGCTATAAGTCAGGACAAAAGCCAGAGTGTGATTAAAACAGTGAGTGAGCTCATTTACATTTTGAGAGAAGAAAATTGAATCTAATAATAAATTAAATTCAATGTTGAGGCTGTCATTTTCAGCATCTACATGAATGATCACCCATTATAATTATTTTAACAGAAATGAGAACTGAATGCTATAAAGAGGGCCAAGTGGACGATGGATGGCTACAAATAAAACAGTTTTCTTGTATTTTCCAATTAGGGTGTGCAAGGTTAGGAGTAAAGCTTTTGAATTAATTTTTAGTTGATTGATAACCTAGAGTGACAGATTGCTGCCACTCCTCCTCCTCAGCCTGTGCTTCAAGGAGTCTGATGCTTGATGTGACTTTGGGGTGTTGAGTTGTTTAAACTAATAAATTATGCCTTAGTAAGGTTCCTGTGAGGCAAAATAAATCAGTATTTTATCCATTACTAACCATTTTTATAAAGTAAAAACACATGTTAATACTTTATAATCACCAGATAATCAGGTTCCAAACAATACATGATTTTCCTTGTTAACTATTTTGAGTATACGGTATATATTTAAAAAAAAAAAAAGGTAAATACAATTTTAAGGCCCATGTCTGCAAGAGAATAGTTCATTTTTTAATGTCATTTAAAACATTTTACTGGATGTGTCATTAAAAAACTGTTTGAGTCCCGTAGTTTTATGGAAACGGTTGACAAAAGCTCACTAAGCTCACAGAAATACTAGCCTGACGGCACTCCAATAGTGAGAGTGAATGTGAGAAGAGGCACAAGAGAACGAAATAATAACCACTAAGAGCTGAGGAGATAAAGGAAGACAGGAACAGCTAGATTACAGGGAGGCGAGCAAGATGTTAAGCATAGTCAGTACATGATGTTCTCTTTGAATAAAGTTTGTAGACATGCAAGAAGTCCCATTTTCAATGTTATTAGTGCGGAGTATCTAAAGTGATGGGAAAATAGATGTGAAGCTACAATCATTGCACTGAAGTGTATTATCATTTGAAAATGATTAAGTGGGGCTATTTTACTGTGACACTTTTTAAGATGTTCAATTTGATAAACGTCCTGATGTGTCAGGTGTTTCCTTTGCTGGGTTAACTCAAACCCAGCAAAGTGTCTCTACTGATATTCGCCAAAATAACTGGTGTATTATGTATGAATTTTGCAGCTTATCAATACCATGATGGATCACTGTTGCCACTCCAGTGGTGCTTTATCTCTCCCTTCATCTCTCTTTTTCCTCGCCTTTTTCCACCTTGCAGGTGGGCTTTCACCCTGATCATCATTTCCTCCTACACGGCCAACTTGGCGGCCTTCCTGACTGTCCAGCGGATGGAGGTTCCCATTGAGTCTCCAGACGATTTGGCCGACCAGACGAACATCGAGTATGGCACGATCCACGGCGGGAGCACCATGACCTTCTTTATGGTGCGGCTCCGGTTGTGCTTGGGTTCGGAATTTGGGAATAATTATATGTGTGCTTTTATCCGTGTTAAATGTTTGTGTAGCTGTTTGGATTGACTAACTCCCTAAATCGCTCTGATAGCAATTCAGGAAATAGTTGTTCATAAAATTTTCTATGTGTTACATGTAATGGACCGCAGTGCTTCTCTCTTCATTGCTGAGAACAGAGTGAACGATTATCCTCATATTTGCCACTCTGTCTCTGAGTTTCTCTCTTGTTTTCTTTATGGCTGTTTGTGTTTGTGTTAAGTGGCTGACTGCCTGTGTTTGCTTATGAGAATGCTACCGGCATCTGTGTTGACATCTGTGTTTGTCATAGTGTGGGTGTGCGCATGTGTGTGTGTGTGTAGGTCTTGTATTTGTGTGTGGGTGTGTTAGTATAGAGGAGTGTGTGTAGGTGAGTGTTTAAAAAATGTATGTTTATATGTTGATAAATGGCAAAATGCCAGTTAGAGTTTATTTTTCAGTCACTAGTGTTCGTCCAAATGGCGGATATAAGAAAGAATGGTGTGTGTTTGCCTACATAAGCCAGTTTCATTGCCACAGTACATTACCCCACTCAATACCTAATCCACACACGCATACACAATCTCATTGTTGTACACAGATGCTACCATCTATACCCTTTTCCTTTCTTCTCCCATACAAAGAGATACTACATGTAATTGTACATTTAATCCTGTTTTGGACCTTGCCATTTTTTGTTAAGTGCTGAACCACCTCCTGTGTGCTGATTTACTTCCATCTGTATGAAAGATGATGCATCAGCTACGCTGTGAGCAAATAATCTGTTGCTTTGCTTCACTTTCCTTTTTTCTCCCTCCACTCTCCGCGCTGCTTTTTCCCTCTGTTTGCTATTGATATTTTTACTCTGCTTGCCATTGTTCACACCTGATTTTCTCTCCTGTGTGTACTTCCCTTCCCGTTTATCTTTAATGCATCTCTTTCATATTCCTTCTTGTCGGGGAAACTTGTATATTCACCTGTAATTACTGCTGAATTGCCGTTGTTGTGTTCCTGTTTCCTCTGCAGAACTCAAGGTACCAGACCTACCAGCGGATGTGGAACTACATGAACTCCAAGCAGCCTAGCGTATTTGTGAAAAGCACGGAGGAAGGCATCGCCCGTGTGGTCAACTCCAAGTATGCTTTCCTGATGGAGAGCACTATGAACGAATATCACCGTGGCCTGAACTGTAATCTCACACAGATCGGAGGCCTGCTGGACACCAAGGGTTACGGCATTGGCATGCCACTAGGTAAAAATACTGCATCACAAAAAGGTCATGCAGCACCTGATAATGTATTACCTACTTTAAATATTTCTGTACGCAGAGAAATGTCTTAAAAATGTATCTCATAACTTTTTTTATTGCTCCAAGACTCCAAATATATCTATAAAGTTATGAAAAAGCAACTGGGAAGCTAGTAGAGATGTAACACTGTTCCCTTTTTGATAATTACAGACATTGCTGACGCATTTTAAAAGTGCTGTTTCACAGCTTGTGAACTAAAAGAATAACATGATGTAGTATTTAAAAAAATTATGCATGCAGATTTTTAGTTTTAATTATTCTGAGTGGTTCAAGTTAAAATATAACTGATAAAAAGCAACAGGTTAACATTTCAAATCCCCTTTAATGTACCTGACATGTGACTTGAGTTGCATCCATGTCATCAGCTAATTTGATGTTTGCATTAATGAGCAGTTGAACAGGTGTACCACATAAAGCGAAATACTGTGACTGAGCATCTACAACAGAGACCAGGCTGCTTAATCATAAGTGACAAGGAGCTATCTCGTTTCTAAAATTATACAATTATTTGACAAAAAGAAAAAAAAAACCTCATTAAATGACAGCGTGAGAAGCATGAGATCAATTATGCTAAATAGACACATGTAGTTGTCTGTGATTTGTGAGATTAGACCTGAAAATTGTCTTGTACGTGGTCGGTTTATTTTTTATCTGTGGGATTAGCAGCTATTTCAAATGGAAGTAACGCGCACACAGTTAATTGCTTTTCCACTCACGCCCAGCGCTCGTGATGCCACTTTTTAGCACTTAGATGAGATTGTCACTGAATCACAGTAATCTGTTCCTATGAAGAGGTCAGCCATATCTCACTGTCTATTATTGACCAAGGCTGTGGAGGAATGGAGAGAAAAAGCAGACACAGAATAAAGAAGGAAAGACCACAGACGTGAAATAAGGGACATAAGAGGAAAAAAACCAAACATATTATCCCACTCACCTCCAGGTAAGAGGCTGTTTAAATTTAAAGAAATAGGCAGATATTTTTACACTTGAATAATTTCTTGCTGGGAATTAGATGACAGATCTCCTTAAGGATATGCTATTAAAATCTCATTAGGGTGTCTACAGTTGCTGTTCATCAGCAAGCTGCTTGGCAACCCACCATAACCTCTGTTCTACCTTTTCGTGTCCTGTGCGTTATAACTTGTACCTGCTTTACTGGGTTGTCTTGCTGCATCTCTCCCAGCCTCCAGCTTTCTGTGTATCCACATAGAAGCATGGGAAAGTGGTGGGAGGTGATGCCAAATTTATATTGCTGCAGTCATTAGTTGTCCTGATTGAAATCGTTTTTTTTCTGGCAGGAGGTTGGTGTTCTCCAGCAGTGACTTAGCGAAGGAGGCATGATAATCACTGAACAACTGTCAACACTTTCTATAGAGACTGTTTATGTGCAGAAGGCCTGTCTAATAAAAGCTGCCTGTTGATTATCTTCACAGCTAAATACCATTATGCTAAAGAAAACATATTTGTCATTTGCACAGACAGAACCTTTAAACCCTCTAAATCTGGTCCAGCATATCTGGTTTGCTACATACTTTGTATGCTATTCAACCAGCTGCTGAACCACTGTGTCCGTCTAGTTGTTATCTTGCTGTCTATCTCTCACTAATCCTCTCTTTATTCTCACCATAAGATCACTTCTAGCCATCTCCAAGCTGCAGCGGCAATTCTCTTTTTCTGCTTAGTCTCTTTAACACTTAATCATTTCATGTTTTTCCCCTTTTTCTGAAAAAAAAATCTCTCCCCTGTCTGGTCTCTTATGCTGCACCTTGCCCACCACTTGCTCTTATCCTGCCTTCTTGTTTTTTTCCAGGATCTCCATTCAGAGATGAGATCACACTGGCCATCCTCCAGCTGCAGGAGAATAACAGGCTGGAGATACTAAAGAGGAGGTGGTGGGAGGGAGGCCAATGTCCCAAAGAGGAGGACCACCGTGCCAAGGGTGAGTCGACCGCAGCTGTCTGCCTCCGTTGCCTCCTTCTCTCTAATGTCCCCAGTAATAGTCTCCTCACTCTCTGCTACCGTCCAGCTAATGGCTAATGCCTAACCTAATGTCCTTGCGAAGGGTACTTAGCACAATCTACTTTCCCAGATGTCTTCTGTTTGTCTCAGGTGGTGCATAATGTGAATTTTATTGGAGACAGTGTATCTGTTTACATGTGTGTATTAAGAGTGTGTATATGTGTGGGCAAAGCTTCTGCATGAATGACAGAGATGATGAAAACATCTCTGCGTTTATGCCACTGATGTCAGATGAAAATCTCTTTTAAAAATTATTTTGCTAACAAAATGCTTCAGTTCAGGCATTTCAGTATTGTTACACTTTATCAGTGCAGTTTATCTCAAACCCTTCAGGGCCCTATAATTCTGTTTGTCACTCAAGCACTTCATTCCAGGCAATTAAAATTTGAAACTCAGATGAAAGAGTACTGAGTAGTGATTTAGGATTACACTCACATTAAGTTTTTGGTTATTACTGTGGGTCAAGCTGTAGAAGATGGAAAGTCTAGTACTTTCCACAACGCAGCATGGTAGCATCTTTGTTAGACCACTTACTTCCAGCAGATTATCAATTAGAAAATATGAATTATGCAAAACTTACATTATGAATATTATGACAATTAAGGTGTTTTCTGATACTTAATCAACAGCTGAAATAGAAATCTGTACAAGAACAGTAGCATCAAGCTAGAGTCTGGTTAGCTTAGCTTAGCTTAGCATAGCGCAAAAAAATAGAAGATAAAAATAAGCAGCCTGCGACTATCAGCAGGTTTAAAGTGCACACCATTAGTTCTCCCATCACATAGTTAGGTCGATTTGTGTTATTTAACCTCTGTACACCACCACAGTGGATTTTAAATAAAACTGTCAAGATGTGATTGAAGTGCGTACTTTAAACTTCAATTCATGTGGTTTAACAAGACATTTAATGAGTTTAGAGATTACAGCAACATTTTATATAAAGTCACTCATTTTCAGAGCCTCAAAATTAATTGGACTAACATAATTTGAAATACAGGGACTGTTTTTAATACTTGGATGAAAATCCTTCAAGCCATTGACTGTCAGAAATCCATGGATGTCATCAAATTCTGCATTTCCTCCTTTAAAGGACTCTCCCAGGCCTCTGCGGCAGTCACTTTCACTTGCTGCTTATCTTTGGGTGTTTTATATTTAATAAAAGAATGCTCTGTTTGGTTTAGATTAGGTGACCAACTTGACCAGTGAAGAATAAACCCATTTCTTTGCCTTGAGAATTTCTTGGGTTGTATTTTCAGCATTAACTTGTGAAGCACTGCCCGATCAATTTTGCAGCATTTGTCAGAATCTTTCTTTCTTTCTTTTTGCTCTACATTTTTCTTCCTTTCACTCTGGCACAAGTGAATCTAAGTTTTCCCGTTTAAACATTTTTTTTCCAGATATCTACAGACTCTTTATTTGTTCTGTGGAAAATACTAATCTGGCCTTTTTGTTCTTGAGTGTAACTACTGGTTTGTAGCTTATTGTAAATGCTCTGTATTTGCATTCATGAAGGCGCCTCGTAATTGCAGACTTTGACAAAGATACACTTACGTCCTCGCGAGTGTTCTTGGCTTTGTTAGATGTTGTGAAGATGTTTTTCTTAACCATGGAAAAAAATCTGTCATTATCCATCTTATTTGTCTTCTGTGGGTTTTCAGGCCCTCTGGTGTTGCAGAGCTGACCACTCCAACACCAAAAGACAGACTTAATTCTTCTTAAGAATGTATCAGATTTTTGATTCGGCCACGCCTAAACTTTTTGCTCTTTATCTAGGTTTATTTTTCTTTGTTCAGCCCAGTGATGGCCTCCATTACTTGCACTGACAGCTCTTCAGGCTCTATTTAAAATGACATTGAAAAGCTATCTAATGCGAATTCAACACTTTGAGCCAAAGTCAGATATTATGTTGGCTTCTTTTAACATGAAATAATGAGGGAAATAATAATGCGGTGGTGTACAAATGCAAAGGTAGAAAAATTGTGTCTTTGCCCATTATTGCCCTCAGTGTTTGTACTTGAACCTTGCCGTACACTGTTCTCTTCTCTACATTCAACTTAAATTGCACGTCTTTTTGTTATTTTGTTCCTGTTTTCTTTAGTTATTTTTCATCATTATCTAAAGTGAGCCTAATGATAGTTGTAATAGTTGGTGCTGTATGTGGTACAGATGGCAAAGCCTCTTGAGGCAAATGAACAATTAGTGCACTGATAGCAAAACAAGGCAATTTTGGCCTCATTTTTTTAGGTTAATGATTTTAAAAGTCAAGCTTTTTCACCGTGTTTTATTATAAATTAACTTAATTGTTTTCAGTTAATGAGTTATGTTTTACTAACCTCATGTTATTAAGTTAACCTAAAAAACAATTATAGAATAGAATAGCCCTTTATTGGCGATGTACATGTACAATACCATTATGGATAAGTAACCTAACCTTGATATGTTTTAGTCCCTTTTGCGCAAAGGCCCATGGCATCATGATCTGCATTTTTGCTCAAAATTGTAATTTTTTTAATTCAAAGTTTAATTCACAGCATTGTACTTTTAAACTGAGCCAAACTTCATTCTCACCAACACGGCAGGTCATCAACCCTGCAGCTCACTTCCCTTAGAGTATCACAGCTGTAACAATCTAACATGAAAGTAAATGAAACACAACCTTGATGCTTTAACAATAACAGTAACAAACATCAAAAACAATGTCGTATTACATAACATGCTTAATATTTCAGCTCTCTTTGCTGACACACTCACTCATGTCTGGGCTTATTAAAGCACAGACTACAGCTGACAAACAGGTGTCGGTTTATCTTCCTTCCTAGTCTCGTTTTTTGATCGTATGTACAATCGTTTCTATTTAGCATGCACAATTTTGAGCAGCTGCACATTAATACTTTCCTATTATCCTTCATCACGTGCACTAACTGAATATCAGTATGCACACATTCAGAATAGTCGAATATAATCATAAATCTATTCAATCATTTATAAATAAAATTATATAAGTTAAGTAAGAGACAATGAATCATAATTGCCAGAAGTGCTCCTTCAACTATGTCTTTTTTCACTGTGCTTGTAAACCTCCTTTGACAATAAACAGTTGCCCATTATGATGCATTTGCGCACGTATGTGCTAATCTTTGTCTCCTGTGGCCTGTTGTCAAGGTCTGGGCATGGAGAACATTGGGGGCATCTTCGTTGTGCTGATCTGTGGCCTCATTATCGCTGTGTTTGTGGCCATTATGGAGTTTGTGTGGTCGACACGCCGCTCGGCAGAGACTGATGAGGTATGCCCCCATACCTGCCCTCGCCGACCCCACAGACACACCCCAGTAGGTTCCCATGGCATCCCGCCATCCCTTTTGATTATGTTATTTGGTGTGTGTCCCTGTGTTGTGTTCGTGTGTGTGTGAGAAAGAGAATGGATGGGTTACTTTTTCAGCTTTTGCCTCCATTTGTATGTGTTTGTTTGTGCCGTAACATTCAAGGTTCACTGTGTTTTGTGCATGTGAGATGAGAGGAATGTTTAAGTACGTGGCTCTGACCTGCTGTAGCGTTCGAATTTTACGACAGCTAGAGAATCTAATCGCATGTTCTGCCTGTTTTGATTTCACTGTGCCCTTTTAGTGTTCTGTGTTTAACAGTATGGCAGCAAGTGTTTGTGAGCTAAACATGATAGTTGGATAAGCAATATTGAGAAATGCCAATATTTGCTTGCATAAAGAAGTAGTGTGAACTTTTTTCCCTGGCATTAAATGTCATGATGTATCTTCTTTTACATGCCTCACATGTACGCTGGTATTCTTCGTTTCCATTGTTGTGTGTATTGCTTCTCACTCATGTCATTGTGCGTCTCCCTCTGTCTCTCTCTCTCTCAAACGCACACACCCACACACACACACACCCATGCACACACACACACTCTCCTCCTGTCATTCGGCCATCAGTGTGTGTTCTCCAATAACGAGTACTGTTTCTGTTTATGTGAGCACATGACTTTTTATAAATCATGCTTTCATTGAGAATGTGGTTGGCCTGTAGTGGACACGTTGATGCATTTTGTTAGTCATGTGTGCGTATCGCAGTAGTCATGCAGCTGGAATGATGATGAGTATTGGTGGATGTGAAAGTTTGGTTTAGAATGTGTTTATGTGTGTGTTTGTGTGTGTGTGTGTGTTTGAGGCTGTGCACAGTTGCTGTACGAGTGAATGCTTCTGTATTTGTGCGCCTGAGTGTGCCGGCCTGCCTGTCCGTTCATGGTGCCATAATGAAGTGCCCATAAACTAAACATTTTGCTGTTCCGTGTGTTTGGATTGTAATAACTCTCTCTGCTTCTTGGATATTCTCCCATCTCTATCCATCCACACATCCTTCCTATGACCTCTCCATTTATTTTCAAACCATCTTTCCATTTGTTGGTCTCTGCGCCCTCGCTTCTCCTGCTCCTTTTTGTTTACCATGCCCACTGTGTCTGTTCTGCCTTGTTGCCGGCTTGTTCTTTTTGTTTTGCTTTTCCTTTCAATTTTCTTGTTCTCCCTCCGCTCTCCTATTTATGTACTGCCTTACCACTTGTCTTGTTCTGCTGCCTGCCTACTTTGTGTCTATGGCACCTCCTCCCCTGCCTTTGCCTCCTTTCCTCTTCCTTCCCTTCCGTCTTTCTTCTTTCCTCCCTCCTTCCGTACGTCCTTTAGGTGTCTGTCTGTCAGGAGATGATCACAGAGTTCCGAAACGCCGTCTCCTGTAAAAAGAGCTCTCGAATGCGCCGCAGACGGCCCCTGAGCAGCTCAGCAGCCTTGCGTCACCCTACCCGCATTGCTCTGGGGGCCCCTCGGCCCCTGCGCCTGGTCCGGGAGATGCGGCTCAGCAACGGCAAGCTGTACAGCGGAGCTGGCCCCCTGACAGGTGGAGCTGGAGGGGGAGCCGGAGGAACGGGGCAACCAGATCTGGGCCCTGGGCCCCAAAGGATCCTAGATGATCCGCTTGGAGCCAACACCACCCCACCTCCACCTGCCCCCACCCCTGTGATGCTGCCTGCGCGCAGCTGCACCCACGTGAGGATCTGCCAGGAGTGCCGAAGGATCCAGAGCCTGAGATCAGGTAGCAGTATAGGATCAGCGTCAACAAGAATACCCCCTTCATCCGCCCCCCTGCCCCGGATACCTCCACCCCCACCCCCATCCTCGTCCAATACAGACAGTGAGGGTGGAGGCGTGCCCAGCCCAAGGCGACTACATCACAGCCCCCCAGCTCATACCCCTCGACCCATTCCACCTCCGCAGAGCAGCAACACCTCAGACCTTCTTGGGGACCAGGACTGAGGAATGAAGCGAGTGAGGTAGAGGGGTGAGATATATGGGTGAGGGACATTTGCGCTGCTTAGAAAAAACACTGTTTCCACTGATCAGATTCATCCGAGAACTGAAATGTTTGAGATGAGGGAACAAAGGAGTAAAAAAAAAAGAAAAAAAAAGAAAAAGGAGTTGAACTCATGATAATGCCAGCCAACACGGAGCGAGAACGAGAAGAAACATGGGGGACCAAGACTTCATCCACTTCAGAACTGAAGACACAGAGAGGTGGTCATCGGTTAAGTGTTTGCGTTTGGCTAAGAAGAACAGTTCAGTTTGGATAAAAGAGAGAGGAGATGCACATGACCACGCGTCAGTGCCCGCTGGCCTCCTTTTGTCTCCTTACTCCCCTCTCGTGTCACTTCTCATTTGAGGGTCCTGGTTTTCTTTCACGGACACTTCACTGGAAGCTAACCAGCCCTTTACTGAAATGAAGCCTTGCTGGTGGACATACTGTATCTGTATGTGGTTTTAAAACAGCAACTGACTTCCAGAGAATTTATTCCTGATGTTTTTTTTCTGTTGTCTTTTTGTTACCATTGTTCTAAGTGGGAATTTCAGAGTTAAATAACAGACTACGTGTGACAATATGGTGGATTATAACATACCAAGACACTTGACAACAGCTAATTGTGTTCGAGAGTTTTGTGCCCCTCCCTGTGCCCCATAGCTGCTTTTTGGATGGGATCGGGGAAGCTGGATGAAACAACTTCAAGGCAACGTAATGCAAACGGTAGCAGAGAAAACTGTTGGTCTGCCTTTCTTTACACTGTGTGTGCGTGTGTGTGTAAAATTTGTGCTTCCTGTAAGTCTGTCCGTAACTGCTCAAAACGAGGAGAACCGTGTACCCAGCAACAGCTTCTTTCTACCAATGTTAGATATTCAGACAGACACAAAAAGGGAGAGAGAGGGAGAGAATGAGCGAGCGAGCAAGAGGCTTTGAAATGTGAAATTAATGTCCCTCGTTATCCTGGGTAACGCTTGCCAAGCCCTTACTTCTTTTTCACCTCTGTTCACACCATGTAGACAAGATAGAGAGACTGGGCGAGTCAGAGACAGAGAGGCAAGATAGAGACGAGCAGGAAAAGAGGAGGTGGAAAGAGCCAGAGAGTTAAAAAAGGACACTACTGAATTTGAATAAGAATTCCCTCACTGAACTACTTCCATTAATAGATCTGTCCTGATCTGTTAATTCTGGGCATCTTTTAAGGGGCTTGTTAATGCGCCAGCAGACTATAAATGCGGCTTCCTCCCATCTCTCTGTTCGACAGGCTATCTTGGCCGTCCACAGCAGCGGCTCCTGCCAGTATGATAGACTCAACCCAGCCTTGTCAGTACCGTCTCAAGCTTTTGATCACCTAATTACTCCCCTCAGTGGCTGGGGACCCATTCAGGAGGGGGTCGAATGCAGGGAAACGCGCTGATAAATAGATGTAGAAGAAATGTTTTTTCTCTCTGGCTGGGAAGCGAATCTGTTTTAATTATGTTGTTAATGTTATAGCCTTACAGTTTTGTGAAACTCCAATGAAAACAGACTCTAGTGTACAAGCAAAGTGTGCCTAAAGGGAGAAATACTGGTAGGTTTGCATGTTTTTGCCCTTTTGCTTTAAAACTTGTTCAGTTTTTGCTCAACATACAAGACCTTTTTAGACCAGCTTCAACAACTGTGGCACAAAATACATTACATACAACAGTTATCAGTCTGGATTTTTTAATTGTCAACAAATTGCAGTTCAACTAGGGGACATGTTCCTTTGTATCGACCCTGTTAAATACTGACTGCAACAACCAGTGCCTGAAAATAGTCCCCCAGTAAATATAGCCTTTACTATTCTTTCTCCAACATCTGCTAAAAACTGCAGTTCCCAGCTGTGTTGCCTTTTTAAAATGGGACTGCACTCCGTGTTTCAGCGGGAATATAGACATTGTTTACTAATCCTCCATCTTCCTCTGTTTGTGGGCACTGCCGCCGTCGTATTCACTCAGATGCAGTGTAGTGCTCGGCCTGTTGTGGTCTAATGGAAAAAAAAAAAAATCAGACCAGCTTTATGTCAGCAGTAAATCCAATTATTTACATGAATGCGAGAGAGGCAGCAGGCGTGTTGTTCTCCTTAGATCAAATATAAGCGTAATTAATTTTACACGCTGCCACGGTATAGCGTATGTATACCTCTGCCGAACAGTTCATGTTATGTTTGCATGATTAATGCAGACATATTACTCAGAATGTTAATGTTCCATTATTATCATGTGCAGCATTTGCATTTTCTACAGGTCACTGACTCGATGTGCATTGAACCTGTTGCCCAGTCAGTTTCCAAATTAATCCCTGCTGAATGATTCTCTACTTAGTGGACTAGGGGCGTTCGATACACCCACTTAGTTGTGGTTAGTGTACTTACAGTGACAGTTGTAATAAAGTCTTTCTGGAACACCAACATTCAAGATGTAAGAGTTAGCAAATGCAACGGTTACAGTATAAGACAGCGTCTGTGTTTTGTTATTGGGTTTCTTCACAGATTGATTTCCTGACAGAGTTTATGAATGTAATGCTTTAGAAGCTGATTCCTAATTATTGGAAAACACAGTGTCCCCGCTCCCTGCCCGCATCAGTATCTTTCTTTTTTGTCTCCCTCTTGCCCGTAGTTTGGAATTGCCGTTCTCCAACGTAAAGATGTGTCCCCTATTATCTTCCAAATCCCAACTGCAGCATCCCATAACCAGCAGTAATGCTAAGTGTGTAAGATAATGTGCAAAGCCACCAGTTCACCCTTTACAAATCCCTCAGAAAAATGAAGGCATTGTTGTCTAGACTAACACTGCATTGCTATATAATGTTATGCATTTTGCGGGGAAGCAGGTTTGTTGACACTGTTGTGCTCCAGATAACGAATGATAACATTGTTTGCACACATTATGCCGTTTCTTGTTGAATGATTGCTGTCAGCAGAAGCAGGCTTGATTTGATGCCTCTCTCTCTCTCTCTGTTTACTTCTGCCTTTGTGTCCAGAATGCTGACAGGAGCGAACCTTTTTCACAAATCTTTACAGCACACACAAACAAAAACACACTCATCCGCTACGCCTTCGTCTCCGATTCCTTTGTTGTCTAAAGGCTGTAAACCCACCGGTTGTTTGTTGTTTTCAAAGTTGTCTTCTGAGTTTCTTTAATGACTTCCATGGTTCATACAAGCTCCGGAAACCTGATGTGTGACAGTACCACACAGCCATCAAGTGGCCACAAACAGCTTTAAACCATCAGCTGAAAGCATTTACAAGCTGCGGTGCATTATTGTGGAGAAGCGAGAGGAAGGTACAAGCTCTAAAAAAATACATTCAAAAAAAAAAAAGCCAAAATATTGCTAGTATTAATCTAAATGGGAAGGGAGGGTCACAAAACAGATCCAATGGGATGTCTGAACATTCACTCCACGAAACAAACATTTGTTTACTTTTATGTTGTTTTCTTTGGTATTTTTTCATATTTCTATACTAGTGCTAAATGGATTATTAAAACTAATGACTATTATGATGAAATTGTTATTATTACTATTGAAGACGAGAGGCTCTGTGGTGTGTGTGTGTGTGGGTGAAGGGTGGAGGATGGGAGGTGTTGGGATGAAGGTGAAATGATGTTCTTCAGAGCCCGCCCTGTTGTTCAAACCTATAGACACACAGACTTCTTTTGGAATAAAAATATTCAAACAGTCCCACAGTGGTACGTGTCTTTGCTTTTTTTAATAGAAAGCTCACTGATGTCATGTTTTTATTCTAATAGAGGGATGAAGTGATTTAGTTAAGGGCCAGATTTTAGAAACAAACAACTCTTTCAGTCATTTAGGCCCTCAACGTCAATAAATACACAGTAACGTGAAAAAAGAGAGTTTTGATAGGATGATATCCTGTTAAAAGTACAAAAAGTACAACCAGTGATTCAGTAGTTTGCAGAACTACTTTCAGCAGCAAGAACCTCAAGTAATTGTTTTCTCTTTGAAGTTATTCTTTACAGCATTACTTCTGTTCATTGAGGTTTGCAGACATTGGTCCCTGCACAGCTTAAGATCAGTCATGTTGAGGTCTGGACTCTGACCGGGCCATTGCAACACCTCTATTATTTTCTTTATTTAGCACTTCTGTTGTAGATTTGCTGCTGTGCTTGGGATTATGTCCTGTTCTTTCTCCTGGCAACCCTTCAAAACAAGCCATATTTCTTCAGCTTTTTTCTAATTGTACTGTCATCAACTTTAACATTTAAAATGCCCACTAAGGCCTGTAGAGTCTGAGAGGTAGCTCTTGGGTTTTTGGTTTTATGTAATATCTCTGAGCATTGCAGAGTGTGATCTTGGGGTGAATTTGCTGTGACATCCACTCCCAGAGAGATTGTAGCACTGTGTTAACACACACCTGAATGCTCCAGACCAGCAAACTGCTAAAACTTCTGCTTTTGTAGAGGTGCTCACACTTGCTGATGATCACTTAATCAAGCTGATTTGATTAGCACCTCCTGGCTGCTACCTACCCTGTTAATTCTCATGTAAACATTAAGGGTGTAGTTAGTTTTTCATAGCGCTGCATAGAGGCCAGTGAAAACTTTCTTTTTCACATGCCTGTGTGACACAACACCTTCTGATGCTGGTTTTACTAAATATTTTGACCAAACTGAAGACCTTATATGTACTTTATATTTTCTTTTTTTTTTTACAAAATGTAATTTAATTACTACATAATAGATTTTTATTTCAGGTTTTCCACACTTAAACTTTACATATTTTTTTTAGGTGGTAACCTTAACCTCGCTCAGTGATAAGCTGATATCAAAGTGCTTTGATACTTTACAAATACAAATAATAGTACTGGTACAACAATGTTATTGAGAAAAACTACCCAAAGGATCATAGTAAAGGTAGCTGTTCTGCAGAGATACGCATATCAGACATGTATCACTTAATACATACACACATAGGATATATTCATACTGGCTCACTTGGACACATATGGACTTTATATACTTTTATTTGATAGTTAAGTAGTTTAAAATGTATGGAATGTGTGTATTTCACAAGGCTTCTGGTTTAAATCGTATTGATGCATCCTTAGGCTTTTTAGCATAAGATTTGAATCTTCTGTAGACCGACCTTATTTAAAATTTTTACCGCCAACAGTAACTGTCAGACAGATATAGTGCAGTAGAGATACGAACTTACATTTCAAGTACTAGCACAAGTGCAAAATGTAAATAGCGCATACACTTAAATGAATGTACTCTTTGCAGTTTCTGTCCAGCACTGAATAATGCACTCCCTCCACTCTTTCTCACGGACAAGACAAAACTCTAGAGTTCAAGAAGAGAATAAATCACCACCTGTCAGATCTGTCAAAACTTTTTTTTCTTTTTTAGCAACAAAGTTCAGTTATACAGCCAATCTAGAGACCGTTACACAGAGAAAAAAACAACAAGAAAAGAAACAACAGCTTTGTGTTCACAGCACAGATTAAGATAATCAGATTTCTCAAGAACTGACTTTCAGTATTAAAAACACACACAACAGATTCAAATGAGCTGTCAAACTAGTTTACAACAAGAAAAAATGATTTTGTTCATACAAGCTCTGACAACACCGAGTGAGCAGACACTTTCACATCACACCCACAGACTCACACTGTGGGGAAATGCTGTTTGAAAACCAGAAGGTGACAGTTCGTAAGGTATAGACCAGTATGGTATGTTTGCAAACCACATTTTCACCCTTTTTTTTCTCCCCTGTTAAAATAAAAAAAACCAAAATACTGCAACACCTGCAGACAGGACTGTGACATGATCATTACACAAATGTTCAACAGAAATGACTGGGAGAGATATAGGAGGACTGTTGTTATTACTACAGCCTGCCTACACACTTACAGAAAACAGTCCTGGGTTTTTGAACATGTTGTATGATATGGAGATAAGCAGGCACCTAATTCATAAGAACAAAACCTCGAGTAACAGTCCAGTCAAGTTTACGGTTTCACAATCAGGCTGCTGTCATGCAGGAACACTCCAGCCTTCCTCTCTACTCACAAAACCCCTAACACTGTACAAGTCTCAAAACCCGGCAGCAGAACAGGAAACAGGAGTACATGCTTTAGTTGTGGCACATCGTGACTTCCAGTTCAGTTGAAAAACAAACAAACTAAAAACAGCTTAACAAGGTTTTTCAATTCAAGCTTGTTCTCTGTGAACGAGCAGTTCTGTTCTCAGTCTCTGCTGCTGTCAAATAAAGTTACCAAAATAAATAATACATCCTGGTTGTGTTATTTTTTTAAATTACTTTTTATTTTTGGTCTGATTGGTTTGGAGGAAGAGAAGCGAGCAAACACTTTTTCTTTTTTGTGTGTCCCGTCTCATGCTGCCAAACTTCATGTTTTCATCTTTTATTTAAACAGAATTGTACTAAAAACACCTTCTTTGCAAATTTTGAACAAAACCAAGAACAAGGTGTGAGTTGTAAGGAATCTTCTTTTCTTTTTTTGTGTCCATTTCCCGTTGTGCACGGCGAAAATTTACAACAGATCATCCTACCTACCACTGATTTACATTGCATTACTTCCACGTAAGACTTGTGGTTATAAAGTTTTAAAAACTGGATTAGAGCAGATTTATGCAGTTTAAATTGGCTTGAAATAATGGAAATCAAACAACCACAGCTCAGCTCAGGATACAACATTCAATGCAGAAAAAAAACAAACATTCAATGCGTGTGATTTGTCTAGAGTAAATGTTAAATAAATAATAAAATTAACAAAAATGCAGTGTATGCCATCTTGTCATTTATTTTTTTTGGCAGTTCTGGACACACAGCAACTCTAAGTCCTGCCTGAAGTTAATGCATCCACCGAGAACAATGTCACCCTGCTCTGCCAATTTATCCAAGAACCAAACAATACAAAAATTACTCAGGTTCAGTGGTCTCTCCTGCAACCAGAGCGGACAGAAGGAAATATGGTCCTCGTCATTATTTTTAACAGCCAGTTTGTGGTAAATATACCCAATTCTCCACTGAGCGAGAGGGTGAAGTTGGCAGGACAATCGATAATTTGCAGACTGTGGAAATTGCAGATGCTGGGTCGTCCACCTGCAGCATTGTCATCTTTCCCAGTGGTGAATTTGAAGGAACCACTAAACTGGTTGTTAAAGCTAAGTGAAGTATCATATGCAACCTGCCTGAGTAGTGCCTTGTCAAAATTAATTGTACTCAATGGCAGACAATCTATACAAGCGTGGCCAGACCGAAACAATTACTGACACCAGAGTGGAACACACTTTTATTTATGCTCTGTTACATTTTTCCTTCCTGGCTAAATTCTTTTTGCCGAATAGTTACTTTATAGTTACGTTAAAAATATTTAATATGTAGGTTTTTTTCTCCTAGTAGGAGTAGGACTACACCATGATGGCCCATATATAATATGTCTGTTATTATGTAATACTGAGTTGATACTTACACTTAAAGCAATTCATCTGCCTCACATCCACGGCCAATTTAGAATCACCAAGTTACCTAACATGAATGTTTTTGGACAATAGAAGGAAGTTCAGTTTGGGGTTCTGAATCTTGCCCAAGAGCACTTCCGCATGTACACTGGGAAAGCTGGGGATTGGACGACTGTCTGCTTGGTGCCTGGTGGACAACTTGCTCTATCTCCTGTCCCAGAAAAGAATGTCTTTATAAGGACAAAGGCTCCATAGAAATGGTTTTGCAAAAAGATTTGCTTGAATAACAGTAGTTACTGGGCTTCAACCACTGGTTGGAGCAGCCAGAGTTGGATTTGTGACCAGTGGATCCACCACTGGTTTTAATTCCAGAGGCAAGACTCACATAAGTTTAATTTGTCATTAAATAGCAATAAAACACTGTGAATTAGTATTTAAATTGATCATGAAATGACTGAAGTTTAAGTCTTACTGTCACGTGTCCTCCCCCAGAACAGCCAAAAGAGATGGTGATATTACCAAAGATGATCGATGCTGGACTGTTTGAGCTGATAATAGTGATCACAGTAACCACAATACATGTCACTGTTATCAGAATAAGATGAATACAAGTGTGTGTGCAAGTCTGAAAGCATATAATTTGTCTGGCACCAGGATTTTATGATGATATATTAGTAACATGACAGGATTTTTATACATTAAACACATTTAGCTGAACTCGGATAGTCAAGCTGTAACTAACTCCATTTTTTTTTATCACTCAGACATCAGACATCTTTAGTCAGACCATACTGGTGAGTTCCTCTTTTCCCAGTATAGCAAGTTCAGTTCCTTTTATTAAATCCATTCTGTCTCTCAGATACAGTGGATGCAGTGATGTATGACTGAAAGAGGTGAGCTCAGTTGATTTGGCAGGTTTAAGTTTTCTTGTTCAAATTTTGATTGTTCAGATGATTCATCTGCTTGAACAATAAAATAAATTTCAAGCCAACTTTGATGAGAACAAAGAAAACAAAACTAAGCTCTGAATTATTACACATACAGGTGCAAGATCTTTTCTACGGTGATGCAGATTGAGACTGAGGGTGTCGCACTTCAAAGAGAGATACAATCCAGCAATTATATATATGTTCTTTTTCTTGGTGATGGGAAAAGGCCCTACAGCTTCATTATCTTTTTATTTACTATCATATCATCATAGCCATTAATAATTAAGTAAACCTTAGGCTTAAGTCAGCCTCAAAAAAACATCAAACTCTTTCTGAACGCAAGTCTGTCAGAACAGTAACAGATGTGTGCTTTGTTCTGTGGTTTAAAGCAAGCATTAATAAAACATTAGGTTTAACATTACAGTAAAACTCCTCGTTTTGCAATTTTACAATGAGCCAAAAAAGAAGAGTTATAGGAACTGTTGTGATATCACTCAGAGCTGAAGGGACAGCACTTAAGGGGTTTTTGTGGGCAGTGGTGGTGCACTGTATGTGGAAGTGGGGGTGTGAGTTGTCATCTCAATAAATGAGGCTTCTTTTTTTGGGTGAACACATTTGGTGCATTGTGAAATGAAAAATACAACAAAGAAGGCCGAGGAGCTAGAAAATAAATATATGTGACAAAAATGGGACAACATTCCTCTCCCATGAGCCCAGCAGCTGGTTTCCTCAGTTCCCAAATGTTTATGGACTGTTGTTAAGAGGGGATGCTACACAGTGTAAAATCCAGCATTTTCAGGCGCTTGCATTCTGTTTGTGATATTTACATTTTACACACTGTCTTAACTTTTGTCAGAATTCAAATCATGAGCGAATGCGACTTTTTAAAAAAAGTGCTGTTGGTAAACGAAGCGATTAAACAATAAGAGTCCAGTTCTGAAAGTGGGTGCTTTCAAGACCAGCTGTCAACATAAATGATGGCTGTGAGTTTCCTCTTCTTTAGGCCAGTAATGCAGCAACACCCCAATACAACAGGGACCCCGTGTGGTGAAATGATGAACAACACTTCATCTTGGTCTTGGTCACTGAATGCCTTTAAATTGCTGTTAATATGCTGCATTAATCCCTACAAATAGGAAGATTCAGTATTGTGATCATTAAAAAGAGTTGTGCATTACTAAATCAATAACAATAGAGTAATATATCAAATCATATTGGGAGCAAAATATCAATTAACATCTGTCTTTTTTGTATATCATTGCAGATCTGCAATGCTTAGTGTTCAAATACTCAGTTTGATGTATTCTAATTTATTATGCTTTCCAAATACAGACCACACAGCTACTAGTCATGATGGAACTTTCTGAGAGCAAAATTAATTAATGAAATAAAATTTTAAAAAGTCTGCCAAAATGTTGTGAGAATTTTTGTAACTTTTAAGCAGAAATGCCCAAAGTCTCTTCCTGTGTGACTTTCTTAGAGCTATTGTAAATCTATTTCAAAATCATTCCCTTCAAACCACCAGTCTTATCTTTGCCATCTATTTCCTGCCAAAACTGAACTCATCATACCAGAAAAGAGAAACCGCAGAATTGGTAAGGTCTGTGAAAATGGAAAAATTTACGCATCAGTAGCATCAGCAACAACAACAAATAAGTATGTACAAAAGTATAGCGGTAGCAGATCTATGCACTCTCTATGGGACTAAATGACAGATAAAGCGCTGCATTGAAGTTTCTTGAATTTGTCAAAAAACAAAACAAAACAACAACCATAAAAACCAAAACATTAAATAGTAAATAAAGAAACTTTGATTTAAGAGCTTAATATTGTAAACAGCAAATAAATATATAAAGAAATAAAAGTTTACTGCAGACAATATTTCATACCCTCAGTGAAATAACACAGCAAATGCTAGAAAACTGCCAGTGATAATGATGGTGTTCTGTACACGGCTGCACCATTACAGAAACTTTGCAAACTATATTTTAACAAAAATTACACTCACAACGCAACACCTGAGGACAGGATTGTGACTTTTATACTGAGCAATGTTCTTCACAACAGACTGCAGCTTTACAAAACTTACAAACCATACACTCCATCTTTTCATTTCATTTCTTGTATTTGATTTAAAGCTGCAGAAGTAAAGTTTCATATCATAAATAATCAAGTTAACTTTCCATTGTATTTGCCACGTAAACATTGGCATGACATACTGGTTTCTTCATTGCCCAGTGCCTTCTCTATTGATTGTGTAATTTTCTACTTTAATCTTCAACTTCTTCTTTGATGGTTTTCAAAGGAAAAATAACTTTCTGTATTCTGTGGCATTAGTGGCAGCACTCCTCTGCAGGATAAAAGGAGTTGGCTGTGTTACTTAAATCTCCTGCAGAAATACATACAATATAAACACTGCAGAATTAAAATCAGGTGCAGTTTGTTTTTGCAGTAGTGGAGATTACCATAGAAGCTTTTCACTGCATCATGGTAAAAGAAGAAGTTATTTGCATTGATAAAATGTTGGAGGCTTGCAGAAAGTAGCTCACTGTGGCTGTTTGTTCTTTTTGTCCCTGCAATACAAAAAACAAAACAAAACACTAATTCCAAATAAATTGGGACAATATGTAAATGTAAATTTATCCAAAAATATATAATATAGAAAATGTATGAAATGCTTATATTGAGAAAATGTGTACTTTTATTTCATTTTAACAACGTGCCTAAAAAAGGTTGGGACAGGGCCATTTTTACCGCTCAGTAGCGCCCCCTCTTCTTTGAACAGCAGTCAGTAAACAACTGGCAACTGAGGAGACCAGCTGCTGGACTTCTGTGAGAGGGATGTTGTCCCATTCATGTCTGAAAAAGAATTCTTGGGTCTTTTTTTGTGGTAGTTTTCTTTCCATGATGTACAAAACGTTTTCAGCTGCCTAAAGGATGCAGGCAGACGAGATAAACTCTCAGACTCTTCTACTACAGTTTTTGTTTTAATAGTTGCAGTATGCAGTTTAGCATTGTCTTGCTGAAATCTGCAAGGCCTTCTCGGCGTTACACAGAACAGTTCCACTTCCCCTTAGTCCATTATAAATGAGCACTGGCCCAGAGAAGATGATGATGTTTTTGGGTCATGCTCACATATGACTTTCTTCTTTGCAATGATAACCTACATTTCTACAGACAACAACTTCTAGAAATGTTGTGTGAGAATCATCCTTGTTTTTAATGCAGTGCTGCCTGAGAGTCTGAAGATTATAGACATGGGTCAATCCTGATCATCAGCTTTGTTGTTTTGTACAGAGTTTTCTTCAGATTGTCTGAATCTTTTGATATTATATAGACCACATAATGCAAAGTCTTCATAATTCAACACTGAGGAAGAATTTTCTGTAATTGCTCCAAAATTCATTAAACAATTTGTTGCAGACTGGAGAAACAGCACATGTCTGCTTTTGGGTCGTAAATAATGCCAAACATATTCTTTTGTAATTTCGAGATTTGAGTCTGTGTGGAGGGTGTTTTATGCACTGTTTCTAAAAACATTTATTTTATATAATAATCTAATAGTTATGAATCCATGGGTTGTTTGCTAAAATATCCGGAGGTTATTCAGTTCAGTTCAATTCAATTTTATTTATATAGCGCCAAATCACAACAGCAGTCACCTCAAGGCACTTTATATTGTAAGGTAGATCGTACGATAATACATACAGAGAAAAAACAACAATCGTATGACCCCCTATGACCAAGCACTATGGTGACAGTGGGAAGGAAAAATTCCCTTTTAACTCCTTTTAATTTCTTTTATTTAAAAGAATAAAATAAATATTTAGTCAAAAGTCTTTGTTGGTTTAACTTTTATCAGTGGGTGTTTTTTAGTCATTGCTGGACTAAAACTAGTTAAGAAAAATATAGTAAAGTAATGATAGGATGTATACAACTTAACTGCAAATTCCATTAATGTACATTTTTCACTGTCTTTCCAACACTGAGTAATGCACAGCCCCCATGCTATCTCATTCACAGGGAAAAACTCAAAAAATCACAACCTGTCAGATCTGTCCAAACTTTAGCAACAGAGTTTTTTTTCTGCCAATCTAGAGACAGCTACATAGAAAACACAACTCTGTTCTCACAACACAGGTTATAAAGATAATCAAATTTCTTAAGAACTGACTTTCAGTATGAAAACGCACACAACAAATTCAGCTCAAATGAGCCTTCGAAATTACTTTGCAACAAGAAAAACTGATTTTGTTCACACATGCTCTGACAGCACTGAGCGAGCAGACACTTTCACACCCACAGACTGACACTGTGAGGAAATGCTGTCTGAAAACCAGCAGGTGACAGTTTGTCAGGTACAGACCAGCGTGGTATGTTTGCAAACCACATTTTCACCCTTTTTTTCATACAGTAAAAAACACTACAACACCTGCAGGCGGGATTTTCACATAATCTTTAAGTAATGTTTTGAATTAAAATACTGTGGGAGATAAAAGAGTACAGCTTTTGTTACGACTACAGCCTGCGCCATGTCATGGAAAACTACCTGCAACCAAAAACACTCCTTGATCCAACATATCTAACAGTATAGAAGCAAGCAACAATCAAGTCAAAGAGAAAACCTTTAAACAGAATAAACGTCCAGCAAATTTCACTTTCACAACCACAATCTAGTCCTGTATTACATGTTTTGTGTGTGTTTAAGGCTGTTGTTACGTTTGAGGATTTAGAAAAGAAGAAAGAAAAAAATGAGCACCAACCAAACAGTCTACTTGCAATTACTATTCAAGTCTCAAAACTTTGCAACCAAATTGAAACTGGCTGTCATGACTGGAGAAGAAAATAAAGGACCCACCGACATAGACAGGAATAAGACTCAAGAAGAGCTCATTTTGAATTTAAGTGAATTTCTGCGCAAACAGTATAAATACAACATGTGTCTTGGTTTAGTTCAGAACACACCGCAACAGTAATGGGAAAATTGTCCAGAAGACGGTCATCAAGACCCTCCACAAAGGTGGTAAGGTCATAGCTAAAGAGGCTGTTTGCAGAGCGCTGTACCAAAATATACTGACTGTCTTTTAGGTACATTGGAAGTATTTTAATTAGTTCTTGGAAAGGTGACAGTGATGTCTGTTGTTTGAAACAATTGTCAAGAAAAGTTGAGTGAAGAACTTGCGAGAGGTTCATAAAGATTGAATTGAGGTTGGTGTTAGTGCATCGAGAGTCACCACACACAGACATCTTCAGGAAAGTCATGTTAACCAGTAATGCTGAGCAAGGGACAATGTGACAAGCCTCACCTGGCTGAGGAGAAGAACTGAACTGGTCCTCAGTGATCCAGTCTTCTTTTCAGATGAAAAGAAATTTTGCATTTAATTTGGAAATCAAATTTTAGAGTCTGAATGAAGAGCAGAGAGTCACAGAATCCAAGTGTTTGAAGTCCAGTGTGAAGTTTCCACAGTCTGTGATGATTTTGGGTGCCATGTGATCTGCTGATGTGTCTAAAGTGAATACACAGTCAACACAGCCAACTACCAGGACACTTACTTCATGGCTTTACCTGCTTTATGAAGATGCTGATTTCCTTTCTCCAGCAGGACGCAGCATCCAACATACATGAACTGAACCCCACAGAGAAGCTGCGACATGTTATCAAGAGGAAGATGAGAAACACCCGACTCCGAATTACAGTTGAGCGTAAGGCCTCTGTCAGAACACCCAGTGCCTCATGCTGATCATCTTCATGCTATGGCACACTGATGAAGTAGTGGTGAGCATATAAATAAATAAACTTTTCACAAGTTGGACACTTCTGTATTGTAAACAAGTTTTTGTGGAACTTGTTCTAAAGATTTGAGACACTGTTTCCTGATTTTAATGAAGCCATAATCATCAAAAAGGGGTTTAATTATTCCACTTTGGATCTAATGCCTATAGATTATTTGCATCTAAAGTTTGGCTTTTTAAATTAAATTGTGGAAAAATTAAGTTTTATATATAAAACTTGATAATTACAAACAGAACTATTACACATCACAATCTGTTGAACACTTATTTTCTTATTTCCTTGCATCCCATCAAATAAAAAACACAAATAAAAAACAAAATCTCCAATTAAAGATTTATTTATTCTTTTACTTCTAAATTCTCTTTTGGTTGTGTTGTTTTAATTTAATTTTAATTTTGCTTTGTTCTTTGTTTGGTTTGGACAAAGAGGAACTCTGTGTGCTTACTCACACTTTGTCATTGTGGTTCTCTTTGCCAACACTTTTTCTCGGTGTTTGCCACATGTTGTATCAATTTGAGTCTCCTGCTGCCAGACTTTGTGTTAACATCAAAGTGGACCAAATCAGGAACACTGTGATTCCTAATACGTCGTCTTTTTTGTCCGCTGCCTGTTGTGCACAATGAAAATTTGCAACAGAATATCCCACCTGCTGTTCACGCTTATTTACATTTCATTACACACAGGTAAGACTCTTATGTTTGTACTTATTTTCTGCACAGTATATTCTAGAATAAATGTTATTAGAATTAACGTTATTACTAAAATAATAGTGGAAAAAAGCAGCTTTTTTAGCCCTAACTTTTTGCCACCATGTCACAATTTAATTTTGGCAGTTCTGGGTGCAAAACAACTCAAAGCCTCGGCTGAAGTGTCTGCATTTATTGGAAATGATGTCACCATGCCCTGCCAATTAAACCATCAGCCAGAGAATACAAATATTACTCAGGTTCAGTGGACTCTCCTGCAACCAGAACAAGAGGGAGTCCCCCTTATTGTTTATAACAGTCAGCTTGGGTTGAATATTCCCAATTCTCCACTGAGCCAGAGGGTGAAGTTGGCAGGACAATCGCTGATTATTAAGGCTGTGGAAATGGAAGACGCGGGGTTGTACACCTGCAGCATTTCCGCCTTTCCCAGTGGTAAATTTGAAAGAATCACCAAACTTGTTGTTGAAGGTAAGTAAAGTTATCTGATCTGCTTGATTCAGAAACACTAAATTAATATTTTTAAAGAACCCTCAACATTTGCTAAAGTTATACTTTTGACTTTTGCTAATTCCCATGCATTTGGAAAGGATGCATTTGGACTATGGGATTGTAATCTTACTGTGAGGCGACTGTGCTAACCTCGTCACATCCGTGCAAATATTTAGGAACAAAGGCTGCATGGAAATAGTTCAACAACATGATTTGTTTGAAAAACAGTTACTCTCATAGGTTTGAATTATTAAATAGGAACATCAGAACTATTACCTTACATCATGTGTCTGAGGTTATAATCTTATTGTTGTGTTTCTCCCATAACGATACCAAGGTGAGATGGCGAGATTACCAAAACTGATCGCTTTTGGAGTATTCTTGCTGATAAATGGTGCCATGATAGGCACGACTTATTTCATAATTAGAAGAAGAAGGTTTGTACAAGTGTGTGTGTGTGTCTGTCTGTGTCTGTGAGCTGTTAGAAAGCATATTTCTTCCAGGACCAAGAATGTGTCATTATTAAATATTACTGTGCAACGTTTGTCAGCAAGTCAATATTTATAGCTGAGAAAATTCACCGCTGAAATCAGGTATTTATACTGTAACCAATCATAAAACTCCAGGATGAGGATTTTATCATGACATATTAGTATCACAACAGCATTTTTTAAATGTATTTAACTAAACATTTACAGTTGAAATCAGATACTGAAACCATAGCCAATCACAAATCTCTATTTTTATCACTCAGACGTAACGTTGTCTTTGAGCATCGGGTCTACACAGGTGAGTTCTACTTCTCTGAATTTCTAATACAGAGCAGCAATTTATTTTATGGCTTTAGTCTCGTTTCATTTCCTTTTAATAAAACGATTCTGTCTTTCAGATACAGTTGAAACAGTGATGTTAGACTGAAAGAGGTGAGCTCACAGCTGGTTTAATTTAAGATTTCTAGCTCATTTTTTTTTTCAAATTTAGTTACTTTGACAAAAACAAATTTGAAATCAACCTGATGAAAACAAAGAGAATAAAAGCAAGTACTGAACTGTTACACGTGCAGGTACAAGATCTTTTCTGCAGTGATGTCGAGTTCAAACCATCCTGAAATGTACCTCATCCTCCGCTGACAAGCATAAAGAGACTCAGGATGTTACGCTTCAAATGAAGATACTCTTTTACATTACTCATTACAACAGTTACATCTTCATAGCAATGGATACATAAAGTAAAGCCTACAAGATGCTACTGGTCTATATTTCCCTTAAAGCTTTTTTTTTTTCTTGTCTCAATGCATGCCTGCCGAAAGGGTAGTAAATGCATGCTTGGTTCGGTGGTTTAGAGCAAACATTGGCCAATCTTTGCATTACAGCAAAGTTTTTCAATTTACAATTTCACAATTTGCCTAAAGAGAGGAAGTCACAGGAAGTACTCCTGCATTGCACATTCCCAGAAGGGACACCACTTAAAGGTGTTTTGGGGCAGCAGTGGCCCAAAATGTGGAAGGTTTAATGGGTGTTAGAGTTGTCACTGCAATATATGATTGGCCACCACGGCGCTCCATATATTTGCCTGGTTTGTTTCTCCTGATGGTGTACCTCTGTGAAAGGTATTGAGGGCTATTTGCAATCAAAAGTTTTAGTTGGGTCTTTTGGCTGTTGGTTCCAAAATCAATTGTTGGCTGTGAATATTTCTTCCATGAGCCAGTAGAAGCTTGTTCTGCTACTGGCTCATGCAGATTGCAGAACAAGCTTCAGCGCAATGGGGACCTCATGTGCTCAATTGATGTAATGCAATTAGCCTTTAAATTTGGAAGTGTTCAAATCAAACTTGAAGACCTCCCTATCTTCATATATGTATGTGTATATATATATATACACACACACACACACACACACACACACACACACACACACACACACACACACACACATGGTTGTTAGACATTTGCATATAATGAGTATGCTTGTGTATAAATGAATGTCTTGTAATCTTTTTTACCTCATTTATTATAATTTCTCTTTTTATTTTGACTACTTTGGCCGACATTTGATGTCTTTTAAACGTGCTATACAAATAAAAACTTAACTTGACTTGACTGTTAAATTGCTGCACAACATCATTTGTATCATTTGTGTCATTTTCAAAACAGTTGAGGCTTTTTCATAACAGAATCATCTCTGCAAAAGACACACAAAAAAAATTGAAACCTTTTTCATACATGTCAAAGCAAAGTCAGTCAATCCCTTCAACTCTGCAACCAATCAGTACAAACCGTGTCACCACTAGTTTAAAGACAGACACAAAATCAAACTTTATGGCGTCTGGAAAATTGCCTGCAAAATATGTGTGCCTAGTGTAAAGTAAATAGCATTCAGACATGACAATAAAGTGTGTTTACACAATATCACTGATGAAACTGTACATGGGAAACTATCTTCTTTTTCTTTCAGCTGCTTCATTTCAGGGATATACACAGCTGATCCTCTTACTCCATCTGACTCTATTCCCAGCATCCTCCTCTGTCTCACCAACCCTCTGCATGTCCTTCTTCACATCTTCTATGTGGTCTTCTTCTTTTCTTCCTGCCTGGCAGCTCCATCTTTGGCATACTCTGTCCAGTACATCCACTATCCCTCCTCTGCACACACCCAAACCATCTCAGTCTTGCCTCTCTAACTTTACCTCTAAAACTGAACTGTCCCTCTGATATATTCATTTGTAATCTTGTTCATCCTGCTCACTCCCAATGAAAATGTCAGCATCTCCAGCTCTGCCTCCTGTCTTTTTGTCAATGCAGTCTTCAAACCATAAATCATAAATCACACTTCACTCTTGTTGCTGTCCTCCTGTCACAAATCCCCCGGACTCTCATCTCCAACCACTCAACCCTTCCTCCAATCTCTTCTTCACGTATCTTGTGCACTATTCTTACATTTTTATCATTTCAGCTCCCTCACTTTCATTCACATACATGTATTCTCTTCATGTCTCCTGCTCTCTTTCATCTGCTCCTGCTCTAGCTCTAGCTGGCAACACTTCCATACCACTCAGAGCCTGTTTATACTCCTCCCCAAACTCTGTGCAACGTTTAACCAACAATTTTATCCTATAATTACTCTCGTCCTCTTCTTGGTTTCCAAAGTGATCCTACACACACTACCATTCGATGCTGTCTAGCTTCATTCTCCCCTGACACCACTTTGCTATCGCTTTTAGATTGCACCTTGTTCCACTTTTATGTTCCTCCCTTTTCTTCACCACATCCATTTCCTTTCTTTATGCAAAATACACCACCATCTGTCCATCCCAATTCCTCCTCCTTAAAATAATGCCTGTCCAACACTTTCTCATCACCTCTGTTCAGTTCACTGACATGTCCACTGAAGTCTGTCCCAGTCACCACTCTCTCCCCTCTGGGAATACTCTGCACCACTTCATTCATCTTACTCCAGACTTCCCCTCTCTCATCTAACTTGCATCCAGCTTTTGGGGCATATATACAGACAAGATTCCACATCTCATGTTTGATTTCCAGCTTCAAAATTTTAATGACTCAGCAAGGTGACACCCAGCGAGCATGTTGGTCATGAAGGATGTCACAGATGATGCTTTGTTCTCTCTTGTTCCCCAAGAGTTTTCAGATATCTTGTGTTTATCAGGGTGGTGCTTCCTGAACTCATAATTATGGGAGTGCATTTCCTTGAACAATTACAGAAACAATCCGGTTGAAGTGGAAATGTTTCAAGGCAAAACGTACATCAGGAGCATTTAGACAGATGTCATATAAGCTTGCAGTTAATGCAAACAGAAGAACAGAAAAATCATTGGTGAAGTTTTCTGTATAAATCAAATCCTGAAGTTACTGATGCTACTGCAATTTAATCCTATAACAGCACCAGCCAGAACCAATTATAAGAGGTGCAATAGATCCATGCTTTCTTCTTATGACAACTTCTGACCCACCATCTCAATGCCACAGCAGAACTCAAGACTCATAATTTCCTCACTTGTTCAACTTTGGTGAATATATAAACTGTAGCTTTAGTTTCTGTTCTCAGCTGACGGGAGTGGCACCCGGTGTGGTCTTGTGTTGTGTGTTTCAGTGTACCTTGGTTGTAATGAGTGTTTATTAGTGTTACTTTTGCCTTCAGCTGAAGCAGTGTTGCTAATCTCATCTGAGTTTACTTGTAGTTTCCTGCATTGCAATGCACTGACTAAATCATGCAAAACACATCTATAATTTTCTTTAAAGCTACACTAGAAGTTGACTTATCTGTCCATCCTTTTGGTGAAATCTCATTAATCTCATCTAATTTGCAATTATATTTAGCATAGACAATTGTGGCATTTAAATGTATGAAACTTTGTCAGAAATAGTGAAATATCTCGGCAACTACTGGAAGATTTAAGGTCACTGTTAACACATTTTTGTTAATTCTCAGTTTCCCCCTGTTTGTAATCTAGCTTTGCTCATTTCATCTTTATTAGTTTCAGTGCTCATTTTTATTTTTATTGTAGTCTGTGGGGGGGATGGTATGTTACATAAACTTTACAAACTTACACTTGCTGGATATATTAGTCAAACTAACCCATGTGCTGCTTTCTGAAATATCTTATAAAAATTAAACTAGTGTGGTGGAAAAACACACTGCTTTTTTAAAATAAATTGTGTGAAATCTGTTTGATATATAATCATATATACTTTTAATGATCTAACAGTATACAATCAAATAACTAACAAGAATAATTGTCAGAGAAATATAATGGAAAATCTTATGTATCAGCATACTTCAATAAAAGTACTACTTTGAGTTTCTGTCCAGCACTGAAGAGCTTACTGCACCAATACTTTCACAAAGACATGACAAAACTCTACAGTTCAAGGAAATTCAGTTATTATTAATAGAAATAGTAATAAAAACCAAACAGAAACATCTCGCACACTTTCACAGCACAGATTGCAAATGTAATAAAGTACTGACTTTCATTATGACATATGAAGAAAAGAAAATGCTCTGACAGCAGCGAGTTAGCAGACACTTTCACAACCACAGACTGACACTGTGAAAAAATGTTTGAAAACTGACAGGTGAGTGAGACAGTTCATCAGGCTTAGAGCAGTATGGTAAGTTTGTAACCACGTTTGGTTTTTGTACAGTAAAAAATGCTGCAACACGCACAAACAGGACTGTGATAGTGTCGCTACCCAATGTTCTACACAAGAGAGTCAAAGGTGACAAAATACTGAGAGAGATAAAAGACTACAATTGTTTTTTTTTACTACAGCCTGTGCAAAGTCACAGAAAACTACCTACAACTCTAAGAAAACAATCAGGTAATCAGATGATCCCAGGTAAGTGAATAAATGCCAGGAGAGTTGTTGGCTGGGAGAGATTTTCCTTACAGATGGAGTGATGGAGAGCAGGCAGGATGAATCTGTTCAGAGGAAACCTGAGCACTGAATGGCCCCCGGGTCACATCTGGCCCATTGCTGTGTCTGAACAGCTTTTTGAAGGTCAATGGCATGTTAGAATTCAAAACAAACAACATATATCATGCAATTTGTCCCATTTTAACCACCAGATACTTTTTGATGGCTTATGTTTCTATGGAAAGACCAGCTTCCTTATTTCCCGTAAAATGGCAACAAACAGTAAAATATTTCTGCTTTCTCAGGTTTATAATTGCTCATTACATAAATTTGGATTACATACTCCATTACTGGATATGAGCTGTGTGTTAAGAAATTCAGTAAAATATTTAGATGGAATGATTTTTTTTTAAATAATATAACATTAGGAATATTGCTATTTTGTCACATGAAAACAGCTGGTAATAATCCCTGATTAGTGTGTGAAGCTTCTTTCCAGACATCTAAACTAAGACTTTAAGAAGGACACACAGTCGAGACTATAGCCGACACAGGAACATAAGCTGTCAAAGTAAAGCAGGAAATAGAAATTGCTGACTTGACACTGACAGAAAAGTAAACAAATACAGTGACGGAGACCAGACAGAGAAACAAACATGGAGACAAAAGATCAAGACAGACTTGATACAAAAGGGAACTAACCAGACGAAGGAACAAAGAACTAGAAACATAAATAACTAAAGTAGGAAGCAGAGGGGAAAAATACCAAAAACCAAAGGACTAAGCAATAAAGAACTAAAATATAATCATATAATAGAATGAATAAAAGGAATGAATAAAAAACCTACATAAAGTCAAGACACTGGGTCCAAACCCAAGGAGCCTAACACAGCAAAGTAAAAATTACTACATCAGTAATGGAAAGAGAATTTTAAAGATACGTGTGGATTTTCCACACCGTCGTTCCTTACACACAATCCAGGGCTTCTACATTAGGGACTGTAAGACTGTAAACCATCTTTACCCTGAGATATGAACACAAAGAAACTTGCAAAATAAGTATTTGAGAAACAGTCACAATGTAGCCTGACCCAAAACCTGATTATGAACTTTTCATCATAGTCACAAAGATGTGCTTTTGGCTTTTAATTTTTAGGGTATTTAAAACTTCAGACAGCAAATGTTTACTGTAAACTGGTTTGTCATTGCTCACTTCAGATAGTCTGGCAATTTTTGCATAATGTAAATGTTTCCAATTTACTTTCACTGTGACTGACTTCCTGTATGAGAAACATGTGACAACTGTGACAGTAACTTTAAGCTAGCAGCACAAAGATGGGTTCATACCTTTGCGAATGAATTTGTTACGCAGTGTTAACGTTATATTTGAAGTGCTTATTCCAGATCTGGAGTATTACTGTGTGTGATCATCCATTTGAATGAATGATAACAAATCTCATGACAATCTAATAGGCATTGAGGGCCCATTCTAACCCCCATCTTTGAGGCTAATTACTGAATGATTCTACCATCTATGATCTGATAAAGCTCAAACTGGGTGATGAGGAAGTAGAACTTCTCTTTGACTCTTTCTCTTTGCAAATACTTCTTCCTTTTCTTGGTTTGCCACATATTCCCATAATGTGAGATCTGTTTCTTTCTGACAGACTCTATGTTTACTTGAAAGTGGACAAAATCAGCAACACTATGCAATTTGCAAGTCATCTTCTTTTTGTCATAGTTTGTTTGAGCTTTATTATTTATTTATGTATTTATTTCTTTTTTACTTTTAAGTTATTACAATCAGAACAGACTGGACTGGATAGGAAAGGGAAAGACAAAGACGAGAAGTTGAGAAGAGGCTCATTTAGAAAAGAAAATAGTGCACAGTGTGTGTCTAGACTGAATATTTAATATGTAAATATTTCATGTGTGTCTTTTCCATCTGGCGCATATATATATATATATGTGTGTGTGTGTGTGTGTGTATATATATATATACAGTATATATATATAAAATATAATGTATGGTGTGTGTGTATACATATCTATCGATCTATCGATCTATCGATCTATAGATATATATTATGTATAGTGTGTGTGTGTGCATTGAATGTCTTGTTGTTTATTTCTTGTAACTTTTATTTTATAAACCTGCTTTTGCAGTGCTGATGGTTATATAGAAATACACCATAATGAACCATGTAAACCATAATAAACTTGTGATACTAAGTAAAAATCTGATTGTTGCTTTTTTTTTAACTACTGTGGTGTTGCAGACATAACCACACGATGTTAACTTGTCACTTCAACATTTTGGACAGGTGACGATCATGGTGACATTGTAGGATCAAGGGATCAGAAATGAGCTTGAATCATAGTAATTACTACGTGCAACTCCACTTGTGTTAGTATATAAAGGCTTCAAAGAAATATTTCCACAAACAGATTTGCTAGAAAAATAGTGGTTACAGATTATAAATCCAGTTCTCTGAGGATGCATGTAACCCCCAGTGGGCTTCAACAACTGGTTTGAGTGCGCAGAGTGAGGGACATCCCATCCACCCTTTAGCTCCGCACCTGATTGTACATCCAGTAAGAGAGTGTTTTAAATTTTTTATTAAGTGATCAACACTGTGAGCTTATATTACAATTTATATTCAAATTTGTCTTATTGTTGTTCTTCTTCCCCCCTAACAAGGTGAACATTCAATATAAGACTTACCAAGGCAAGCTAGTGAGCTCAGCATGGGTGATTACCAGACATGGGCAGTAACGCATTACTTGTAACGCGTTACTGTAATCTAATTACTTTTTTCAAGTAACGAGTAAAGTAAGGGATTACTATTGCAAAAACGGTAATTAGATTACCGTTACTTTCCCGTAGGAACGCTGCGTTACTGCGTTACTAAAACCGTGATTTTTTTTGCGAGAATGTCTCACGACAGTGACGTAAGTGAGTGCGAAGTTCGTCACAACAGATCAACAATGGATAATATATCAAGTGTGGGAGAGAGTATGAGCGTGCAGCATTTAAAGCGTGGAAGTACTGACCTTACTTTGAGTTTGATTCCTTAAAAAGTGACAAAAACATTAGCGTCCATTGTGCGTGGGAAGAAAACTTCTTTTTACAGCGAAAAAAACCCCCTAAACTTCCAAGCAAGCACCGAGTGCACTACGACGTAATGGGAAACTCACAGAGAAACTCGCGGATTCTTCAACTGACCGCTGCGGCACACCTGCACCAGGGTAAACCTCCGCCTACCCCACTCCTGCTTTACAGGTGAAAATAGAGCAACAGGACCGCTAGTCTTTCATGTTATTTATTTTCTGCTGTGTTTTACTTGCATCTATTTGAAAGAGTGAGTGTAAACACAAAAAATATTTTATTTTATGTGCTGGAATGTGTAGAAAATAGGTTTAAATGTTAAACTAATTTATTCAACTCAGAGAATGTTGCATATAATTAAATTTTTGCTTGATGCATAAAGTTAAAAGATTAAAACTAATAAAACAAGTTAAAAAAAAAAAAGAGACTTTTCCATTTGATTACATTTTGTATGATGGATTATGTAGAAAAAGTAGAATTGGGCTGAAAGCTCTATCGCTTTATCACCTCTTCAGGTTGTAAATTGTGTTTTTAAAAAGTAACTAAGTAACTAAGTAATTAATTACTTTTGAAAATAAGTAATCAGTAAAGTAACTGGATTACTTTTTTGGGGAAGTAATCAGTAATTAGTTACTGATTACTTTTTTCAAATTACTTGACCAACACCGGTGATTACTGCTGAACTACTTGGGCTGATAGTTGGTACCAGCCACAATGCTTGTCATTATCATCAGAAAAAGGCACGACAAGGATCTTATCATGATACCTTATTAATAACTATGCCACATTTAAGTTACTTAAAGTCAGCTCATCTTCACCTTGTCTACATGCCTAAATACACTGATTTGGTGTCACATGATGGGCTGATTAGATAGTTGTATTAACAGATATAAACAGTTCCACGTAACAAAATGCACTTTCCCCACCACACAACCAGACTCAAACGTTTTTTGTGATAAGTTGGATTACAGTAAAGGGCCAGACTGTAAGCTGTATATAAAAAATTTAATTAACATTTCTTTTAAATTTAAGAAACATGAAACATTTAAAATGAGAGAGGAAGACAAGTACAGAAGAGACGAAAATGACTAAGAAAACCCTAATTCCTTCTGTAACACCCATGTTTGCTTGTTGTTCGTCCTCCTTGTTTCTTATTACACATCACAACATAGCTCATGAATGGGTGTCCCTGTGACGCATTCTCAGTAGTACATTCATCATGTGTCTTCACTTCTAGTGGGAAAATATTGCTGGGTTTACTTATTCACGTCTTGGTAATCTGATATGGAATGACTTTCATAACGCACTCCTTAAACTGCCTTGTCTTATCTTTGACATCAGTTTCCTGTCAAGACAGAGCTCATCATAGCAGAAAAGGAAAACCACAGAATTAGTTTGGTGAAAATGGAAAGGTTTAAACTGCAACTGTATCAAGATCAACAACCACAAATAACCATGTGCAGAATTAACAGAAGTCTACTGGAGAACATTATCTCTAAAGCATTACATCGATGCAATCGAATTTCACAACTTTCAAATATCACACAATGAAAATAAATATAAACATTTGATATAAGATTTTATGGAAAAAAAAGTTTACACTTGTTTTGACAGCACAGAGTGAATCTGGAGACGTCACATGTGTACACATCTTGTGTTCAACATTTTCACACCCACAACCAAATAACGCTGACAGGAAATGCTAGAAAGTAGCATTCGATAGTCAAGGTGTTGAGCTCAGTTTTCCACCACGACAGACACTTTTGCAAACCAGTTTTTGTCACAAACTATGCTCACGACGCAACACCTGCGTACGGGGTTGTGACAGTAATATTGAGTAATATTTTTCACAGACCCAAGCAGACAGGACACTGGGCAGAGTACAGCACCTCAACTTTAACTATAAGTTATGAAGCTGGATAACATACAGTGCTGATCTTTACAATTATTGATTTTGGTTTATGCCTGCTGTAATAAACTCTGATAATATGAATAAATTCAATAAAGGCAACAGGCAGTGCAGTTGATTTTACTGGAGAACTTTGTTGAACCTTTCTGTTTCTGGTTTCTGCATTGCCCAGTTACTTCTGCATTGATTGTGTAACTTTTTTTTTATGTTTATCTTCCATTTCTTTTAATCTTCCTCCTTTCATGTTTTGCTGAAGTGTAATAGGAACTCTCACTGAATGTTGTCAGTGCCGCTGTCAGGAACAGAACTTCTCTGCAGGGTAATTTTACTTTTATGGCCACGTAACACTGGAAATGTCAGGTTAGCAAGCACGAATGGACTGCTTCATGTAACTGAACCGTCCTGCAGAAATGCAGCGATAGACTGCAGAGTTAACATCAGGTGCAGTTTTTTTGCTGTAGTGGTGGAGATCACCATGCAGGTGTTTCATTTCATTCCAGTAAAGTTGTTTACATTCAAAACACTTTAGAGGTTTGCAAAAAGCAGCTCATTGCGAATGCTTGCATCTATTCCCTGCAAAAACAGCCGAATAAAGTCGTGGGTGGCAAACATAAGGCCCAGGGGCCTGAATCGAACCAGCGAACACTTAAATTTGGCCCACAGGACAGTTTTGGAAAATATCAAAAAGTGCATAGATTTTGAATTTCAACTTTGATACGATTTACAGCTTTTCCTATTGATAAAGACTGGCCACACCCATACTATACCAATGTAATTGCCAAAGAGGTAAACGATTAAACTATTATTAATGAGCCCACATTAAATGAACATATTTAGAATTTATAACATATTTTATAATTACAGGACAGCCTCAGTGAACTATCATAACTTTTTCTGTAATTTTAAACATTTATCATGTTGTTTTACTGGTTCAGCCATTTAAAGTGGATTCAGACCTGCGTGAAAGATACCAGCAATGACTGGCTGGATATTAAAGATCTCTGGTCGACACAACTTTGTATTGTATTGTATTGTATCTTTATTTGTTTCAGACATATAAAACAAAAAACAATATATACACACTACATATATTTTCATTTACAGATACGAATATATATGTAGACATATACACACACACACGTATGTGTTCAGATAAACAAAAAATATATAATGAAATAAAACAAAATCGTCTGACATAATGTAACAATGTTTGGTCTGAAAAGGAGTAGGAAGAAGTATGAACATACTTATTAATTCCTACCCCTGCTCAACATCTTATTGATCCCACATAATTCACCTAATTCCCATCATCACATACTCCACACGATACACGAGGAGAACCTATATAAACTTGGCTACCGTGATTGATATAATTTGGATATAATTTGATATTTTTATACATACAATGAGTGATCATCTTTATCGGTATCATATTCTTCCAAAATCAGTTTTCGAAGTATTTTCATGAACTTACTAATTCCTGAGCATTGCTGTAGATCTATAGTAAAACTATTCCACAGTTTTACCCCATAAATAGTGACACAAAAGGTTTTAACCTTTGACCGTGCTTTAAGAATCCTTAGATTCAATTTCCCCCTCAATTCATAGTCTCCTTCTCTGTCATAGAACATCCTCTGTATATTTCCTGGTAACATATTGTATCTGGCCTTGTACATAATTTTTGCAGTTTTATATTTTATAAGATCCATAAACTTCAGTATTTTTAATTTCAAAAACATGATGTTAGTATTGTCTCTAAATCCTGCTTTATTAATCATCCTGATTGCTTTTTTTTAAATTTTACATATTGGTTGAAGTGCAGTTTTATATGTGTTTCCCCAAATTTCCACACAGTATTCCAAATATGGCAATATAAGTGAACAATAAAGTACCCGGAGTGATTTGGAAGGCAAAAAATATTTAACTTTACTTAGTACGGAGATGCTTCTTGACAGTTTGGCTTGTATATGCTTTATGTGAGGTTTCCAGCAGATTTTGTTATCTATTATCACACCCAGAAATTTTGTATCCGAAACTTGCTCTATTTCAACATGGTTTACTAATAATTTTGCTCCTGCATCTTTTTTTACAATTTCCGAATAACATAAATGTAGTTTTTTCCAAATTTAATGATAGCTTATTTCTATCAAACCATGTTTTCAGTTTAATCATTTCTTGTGTGACAATTTCCAAAAGCTGCTGTAAGTTCTCTCCAGTACAAAAAATATTTGTATCATCTGCAAATAGAATAAACTGTAGTATATCTGATGTTCTGCATATATCATTGATATAGAGGATAAACAGCTTTGGTCCCAATACTGACCCCTGCGGAACTCCACAAACAATGTCCATACACTCTGATTGATATTCCCCAATTTTCACAAATTGCTGCCTGTCTCTCAAATAACTCTTTACCCATTCTAACACCACTCCTCTAATGCCGTAGTACTCCAGTTTATCAAGTAATATGTCATGATTAATTGTGTCAAAAGCTTTTTTTAGGTCAATGAATACACTAACTATACATTGTCTTTTATCTATATTGTTGGTGATATTTTCGATCAGTTCCATTAATGCCAATGATGTTGATCTATTTGATCTGAAACCATACTGACTATCCATTATTATTTTGTGTTTATCTATAAATTTGTCAAGTCTATTACTAAAGACTTTTTCCAGTATTTTTGAAAATTGAGAAAGTAGAGAGACAGGCCTATAATTTGTGAATTGGTGTCTGTCACCATTTTTAAACAGTGGTATTACTTTAGCTGTTTTCATTTGTTTTGGGAATGTACCAGTTTGTAAGGACAAATTGCAAATGTGTGTTAAGGGTTTGGAAATGCCCTCTATCACTCTCTTAACGATTTCCATATCAATGTCGTCAGAGTCTGTAGAGTTTTTTGTTTGTGATTTCCCAACAATATCAATGATTTCCATTTCTTCCACCACCGTTAAGAACATTGAATGAGGATTGCGGTCAATGAGTCTAGTTTCTTTCTCTACAGAATCTGTTATATCAGGAATTGTTTCAGCCAAGTCTGGCCCAACACTTACAAAGAATTTGTTGAAATCATTTACCACATCGCTCATATTAGTAATATTTCTATCATTATTTGTGAAATACGAAGGATAGTCTGCCTCCCCCGAGCCCTTTTTGATGATGGTATTTAATGTTTTCCAGATCCCTTTAATATTATTTTTATTCATATACTTTGCATTTCTTTGTTGCAATTAGATGATTTTTTTTCTTATGCAGTGATAGAGCAGATGCTGCTCTATCACTGCATAAGTGATAGACTAGATCAAACACTGATAAGTCCTCTGACTTGCAGCCTGTGGGTGCTTTTCTAGCACATGCACACATGAAACCATGAGGCCAAAATATTCCTTTGGTTACGACTAAACACCTAAACAAGTGTTCATATTATCATCAGGCAATTTTTTATCACAATAACAAACTAAAGCAACACAAAAACACAACAGAAAATGATAAAAATGCTAAACGTAAACACACTCTGTGTCTGATTTGGGTTGACGAGAAACTATGACCTCGGAGTACGTGACGTCGTCAACATACACGCTCTCTCTGAGTTTGTAATTGGTTAAAGGAGAGGCATCTCTGGATGGTTTCACTTTGATGTCAGAGTACACCACATCCTGTGAACACATGTAAGAAAACATGATAATTGCTCTCTTGTAATTAAAAAAAACTATGGCAGGACAACAGCATAAATATAAATTAAATGTATCTGACCAAAACGTATTCATTCAAGTTCAAAAATGGACCCTCAAACCATGGAGCTCACCTGGTCTCTCTCAGTTGCAGATGATTGCGACTCTCTCTCTGGACCAGTCGTATCTGAAAGACATACATGTTTCGTTACAGAAAAATTAAAATAATTTAAGTATTTACAAAACCAATTAGTGGAAATTGTTGTGCATGTTCTTACCAATGACGAAACGAAACCCAGCGGAAGAATGGCGTCTGAGCAAACGAGACAAAAGTGATTTTGGTGATTTAGAAGAGAAGTTTGGTTTTTAGCTACAATTATAAGTTTTGATCAATCTGATGATTATAGTTTAATTGCTGTTTGGTCCGTGAAACAGCAATTAAACAGAAACAGCAAACAGCTTCCCAGAGTCTAAAGTTTCTTAAGTCTTAAAGTCTTGACCATAAAATGGATTTCCTTCCTTTATGGTGAATTTTGGCCACAAAGACGATGGATCCCTCAAATATGATTCAGTCAACAGTAGTCTCTATAATATAAATAACACACGAGAACATACACTCACCTTCTAATGCGGATGAAATAAAGCATGGCCACCATGATCGCTAACAGCAACAAGACAGCAGTCACTATAGCAAGAACTATTCCTGCTGACAGTGGTTTCGTTTCTGGCGGAATAAAGTATGATTATAGTCCACAACTCATTAACATCAAACTAACATTAAACCAGCCTACTAACAAAAACTAGCTTTCATGTTTTACAGTATAAACATTTTAACTAAACATGGAAACTTTAATCATGAGTAATATTAGATGTTGGTAAAAATTTCTGATGTTAAAATGAATACGACACAAAAGCAGAAAAAAGTTATTCAAACTGAATGTTTGGTTTGTGTCAGCCAAATTTTGAAGATTGAATTGAATAAATATGACCTCATATATAACATTAAATGTTGTTTTATATCAGTGTATAAAAGCAGTTACAGTCTTACCTCGAACAACAAGTTTGGTGGTTCCTTCAAATGTACCACTGGGAAAGGTGGAAATGCTGCAGGTATAGGATCCTGCATCTTTCATTTCTAGAGCCTTAATTATCAACGAATGTTTATCAAACGCCACTCTCTCCTTCAGTGGACTCTCAGAAATATTCACTCCAAACATAGTGTTGAAAACAATGAGAGTGATTTTCTTTTTTCCTGTTCCTTCTTCATCCTGGAGAGCCCACTGAACCTGAGTAACATTGGTATATGTTGGTCCTTGGATTAACTGACACCTCAGGGTGACATCATTTCCAATGTATCCAGTCACTTCAGGTGAGACTTCGACTCTTTGTGCCACAAAAACTGCCAAAAGGTAAATGACGACAGAAAGATGAGGGGGAAGAGAGACGAAAATAGAAAAGAGATCAGGTTTCAAACTGGTATTTATTCATGATGTTTTCAAGCATTTCTAGCATAGCATGAGTGTTTTAGAAAATCTGGTAAAAACATAAAACTGGGTCTTACCTGGGAAAAATGTAATGTAAATTAGCTGAATCAGCAGGTGAGATCGTCCGTTGCACATTTTCATTGTACACAACAACAGGAACTAACAACACAGAAAAAGAAAACTTACAAATCATACAGGATCTCTGATTAGGTACGTCAGCTTTCAAGATAAACTCAAAGAAACTTACAGAGTTACAAACAGAGGGATCCGTAACCTTTTAGTTCAGTCCAAGGCTAAAACCTGGAGACTAGACTGAAATATTCGACCACTGAAAAAAAGAGTTTGCAAAGAGGAACATAGGCTGATTTAAGTTCTTAAATGCAGCAGTAAACAAAACGAGACATTTCCCATAAAACCACAGGCTCAAAATAACTCTGTTGACTAAGACGCAATGAAACTTGGGGTGGGTTGAAACTTTCCTTTTTTTAAAAATAAATGTATCTGCCTACAGCTATCCACCAGAAAAATATACATTCAAATAAAAAAAACTTACCCGTTAAGGGGAGAAAGAACGGCACAGCCACGTCAGAAACCAATTTGTCATCCATCAGAACTCTAACTGGAAATGTATTGTGTACCCGAACCATTACACAGTGATCTTTAACTTTGTGATTTTCAGCTCCTGTGTAGTGAGCATGATGTCAGGTTACTCCTCTCTGCCTCCTTTCATGTTCTGCTCAACGGGGACCTCGTGTGGTCAAATCAGGGTGATCTCAGTTAGATACTGAGCTATGCTGACTTTGTTTTATTGCCACATGAGAAAAATGCTGATAAAATGCTTAAACACATGTGCATTTAGCCAAATCCCAGTTTGAGCCTGTGGGAGCATTTTGAGGATGTAGGGCTCGAACTATTCCATTTTCTATTACATAAATGAAACATTTGCAGGTGTAGAAATGTCCGCGCTTTCGTTCCACTTTATTTGAAGGAAGTTAACATCACTTTAACAATAAATATTAACTGCCGGACGTGGTAACATTGGTTGTTTTTTAGGGCACATACATATATGGATTTGCATGTGACAAAAATGGGGGGTATTATACACTTCTGTTTTTTCAGCACACAGAATAGATCTCTGTATTTAACCTTCATGTGGATTGTCCTAACTTTAAAGTTTAAAGGTTGACTTTGCATTGAAAAATGTGTCCATGGGCATATGAACATATTGCATAAAACTACCTTGAGGACTGTATTTTACTACAGAGACTGAAAACAGCAAAAGCCTGACTGTTACTGCTGGTGACAAGGTTTTCAAAACTGTGGTTGAAGTGGTTGACATGTCTGCTGTTTGCTTGTGGTTTGATGGGTAGTACATGTCTGTGACTTCAACATCCTCACTTCTGACTGTCAACCTGCTTGCTTGACAAGGTTTAATTAATGATAAGAGAAAGAAAGATTAAAGAAAACACACACACAACATCAATTCCTGTGGTGACTCATGGACTCAGTGAGTCTATAAATGAGTTTCATGTGTGAGTTCAGACTTACTTTATTTATCTAACTCAGTTATTTACACGGCATTACCATCCGCATGTTGTTCTTCATTCTGCCTGACTATCTGCTCAACTCTAGTGTGGGCAGTGACATATTAAACTGAGCTCTAGGCTCAGACTGGTTTCTTTTTACTGCCACTTGTGATTACGGAAGTTATAAAGATCAGCTGAAATACTACCTCATTTTTGTGTGGCTGCAGCATACTGACTGGCTCAACAACGCAAGCCTAGTTCCCACCGTGGCTTTTAGCTTCTTTAAAACTTTAAATAAGATCCCGAATGATAACAGTAAAAAATAAAAAATGTTGCGCCTCATATCAGTGAGCTCTCATTGGGCCTCCTGAAGAAAGCATCAGCTCAGAGAGGCGCATATCGTTATCTCCACCAGAGTCGAAGGCTACATAGTCTCAGATGAACAACTGGGTAATCAGGTCATGTGAGTTTCAAGTTGTTTGAACTCAGCTTGCTTTGCACATGTGAATTAGAAATGTGCACAGCAAGGTGGAAATAACTGATGCAGGCACAGCTCTGCATCCTCAGCTGTACTCAAGTCAAAGCACACACAATTGTTTCTTATCACAGACAGTGGTCACTGAAAACTCAGTGCTTTGATTTAGTTCAAATATGGACCCAAATGCAAAAAGCTGTATTATAAAAGCTGATATTAAACAAAGGAGAATAATTCAAAAATGCTAGTTACAGGAATACAATTAAATTAAAGTAAATTACATAAAAAAAATCTTTAGAGGGCTGACTAGGGAAGTGGAGACTGTTGGAAGAATGCACAGGTGCACTCAAGATAATCTCAGGGGGAAGCAAAACTTAAAATGAACCACAAGAGTCAACCAGCTGCTGAAGTAAAATGGGAAATAACTTATTAGACACCTACTAAACACAGAAAGAAGAAACTCACAGTAAAACGTGGCACAGAGATGATGGATTTGGCAGATGCAAAGCCAAAGGGGAATTCTGCCACAGACAGGAACTGAACCTGCAACTTTCTACTTGTTGAGCAATTTTTTAACCACTAAAGCTCTCCACTAGACTGAGAATAAATGGAGAAACCAGAGATTTTAATAACGGATCCAACTTATAACGTATAAGATGCAAGAATAAAAAAAATGGGGAATAAACCTAAAGCGAACCTATACTCAACTAAAAACCAGTGGGTCCCTAATTACTGTAAACATAGTGGTGATGCATTAAAAAAAAAATGAAATCCAAATCAGCACTGGTAATATTTGTGCTGCTGATCAGTTTCTCCCAAAATATTCTCGCAGGTCTTGAGTGAAGCCATGAAACACTGCGACCTGTGGTTTTCCACAGTGGACAGTCAGTGTTGGTTACAATAGAAAAGCATTTATGACCTTATAATTCATTAAATCAGTCAAAACTTTTATTGCATCCAATAGATCACACAACAAGTGTGAGATACAAATCAACACAAGTTAATGATTACTGATCTGATTAAGTAATCCTATCGAGGAGTGATGAGTGGTAGCATCAAAGTATGCTTCTGTGAAATAATGATTTATACAAAGTGGTTGATTTTTTAATTAAGCATCCAGAGTCACTTATCGGGGAAAAGAACCTGAAAGGAAAAACAAAACAGGCTAAATTAATTAAATTATAAAAACAGATAAAGCAATGATACAAAAATACATTGTGCCTTAACAATAAGGCAAACAAATAGAAATAATTTATCTCACTGGTCATATCTCACATGCTCTTTGTCTTATATTAGCCCTTTCAGAGTGAGTGCATAGATGACCAACCCTGAGGATGACCCACAGGGAGCAATGCAGGATGCTTTAGTGAGAAAAGAGAACAACTGCCATCACTACATTGTAAAATATATGAAATGATGACAAAATAAAGGCTGTACTATTATTGAATTAGTGCATTCTTTGGTTTCTTACCTCTCAGATCCAGAACTGTGGAGCTTTCCATCATGGTCACTGCGTTTTTGGCAGTGCAGGTGTAATTTCCAGTGTTTTCTGCCCCTAACCTCTCTATGATATACAATGAGTTATAAACATGCGTCTCATTGCCATTAAACATCCAGCTGAAGTGTGCTGGTGAGACCGAGTCTGCAGTGCACTGCAACATTATACTGTGACCTTGAGGAGCAGCTGAGGGTCCGCTGATTAACAGGTTGTATGGTCCAACTGCACAATTAAAATACAGTGTTAGGGACATTCAGACTATTACTGCTAATATAGCTGTCTTTAAAAAAAGTTAAAGTAAATTAATTTTAACTTGATTTATTCATGTTTTCTTTAATAGAAACACTGTGAATGCACGGTGAATACTCACAGCTGACAGTGAGATTATGGGTCGCAGTCATGGTGCTGACCGGGTTGCTGACTCTACACTGATAGGTGCCGCGGTCAGAAATGTGAACAGGCTGTATGGACGCTGTCTTGTTGTCCAGGGAAAAGCTGACACCGCCACTGGGATTAAGAGGCTGGCCATCTTTTATCCACTCTCTGGAGCTGATGGAGCCAGAGGCCTCACAGGTGAGGTTGGTGGAGCTTTCATCTTCTTATCAGGATGGCTGTGGGGCTGCGGATGGTGGCTCCAGACGATAAAAAGTGTCAACTTTGGGTGAAATGATGGAAAAAGAAGCAACACAGTTTGTGTGAAACATATATGTGTCACTTTAAGTAACATTTTGTGTGACAGTAACTTTAAAATGACATAAATCTATCAAACAGCTTCACCTTCATGATTTCATTGGGTCATAATTCATTAATTATGTTCCAATTTCAGATAGATTTTTAACTGTCTAACATTTAAAATGGTAGATATTTATTTTTCTGTTTGAATTTCTATTATTTTTTATTATTAAAGTGTACAAGTATGAATATCGTGGTGGTAGAGTGTAATTGAACTGCATCCTGTAAATCCAGTGCAATCTAACAACAACCCAAACTTTAATTTATATGTTAGTCCTTTGGGACCCTGTTTCACACACTTTCCCTCTCAGTATAAGCATACACTCTGTTTTCCTTGTCATGTTTGTTTTATGAATGTGTTATCAAAAGGAAATTCAAAAGGAGTTTTGCATGTTTGACTATCATTAGGCATCTACTGGTATAGGGCACACAAGGTTTGGTGCCCTATACAAATGTATAAAGACTAACCCACCATACACAGTCAGATTGGTCCTCCCCTGTTTTGGCAGCCCTGCATCTGGTGTGATGGTGATAGTGTACTCCACGCTGTCCTCCAGTGCCAGGTTTCTGAGCTCCAGGGACCCCGTGGCTCGGTCTAATGAGATCCTGCCGGCATATCCAGGATCAGTGATGTTGATGCTGGTGGAACTGATGATGTTCACCCCATTGAATCTCCAGCTTACTGAGAGGAATGGTTTCTCTGGAGGTCTGAGAGTGGTGGTGAACTTCACTGTGCCTGCTACAGCTCCACTCAGGGGTCCAGTGGGTAATATACCCTCACCTACACACATACCTGATTAACACAAAAAAAATTACAGAAGACTGAAAAAAAAATCCCCATTCCTTTATTTCTGTCTACACATCAGGTGAATTTAGCCTACCTGATAAAAGAAGCATAACTGCAGTCCATGGGATGGTCTTGTCCAATACTGACTTTTCTGACATTGTCTCTCTGCCTTCTGAAATCAAAAACAGAAAGAGTCTCAGGAGCTCTTGCTCTTTTATTGACCCACATCACAGGACCCTCTACAGCCCCCCCCCCACTCAGTAAGGAAAACCACTAAGATCCTTTGTGAAGCTGTTGTGTTGTGTGTACATACATACAGAAATGGAATTTGGAAAAAAAAAAAACAGGATTTAATCTGAACAGGAAAAAAAACAAAACACGATCAAGCTTTTGACAGACCATATAAAATGCACCTTATTCAAGTATAGATGGATAAACTAATTTTTCACAAGTTTTCTCCAAATGTTTTAGCCTTAGACAACAAAATAAATAAAAAAAATGGTAGGGGGCATATCCTGCCGGCATATTCAGGATCAGCTTCTGTACTAAAATAAAACAACTTTAAAATGTAATGACTGCATTCCCTTCCTAGTTCTTTTATTTCTTCTAAAGCAAAGTATTTGTGAATTATTTTTTAAACATATATAAACATCTGAAGAAGGTTTATGAGTCATGATGCTGGTGGTGCCTTTTATGTTAACGGAGAGTTTTATGTGCTCCCCGCTAACTGGGTTTGGGTCTCTTTTTGATGCAACTGCAGTGATCCATAGCTTTCCTTGCAGAGGAGGATCAAAGAGGAGACACTCAGACTCCTTCAGACAGCCTTACAAACAAATCATTTCCTTCAGTGCTTCCAGAATGAATGATTTATTAAAAGAAATAAAGATCTTATGTAATGTGTAAATATGTTCCTTTGTAATCATTCATGCACAATGAAGTATTGTTCGACTTGTATGACTGCCCTAATGCTGTGAGGCACCCATCAGATCAGCTGAAGAGATAAATGATTGACAGTGTGTCACAGTATAGTTCCTGAAAACAGAATTATAATGTGTTTTTGTGAGTGGGCATTGCATTGTAAATATGATATTATACGGTAAACTGGGTGTGTTAGGGATTTAAATAACTGTAGCAACATTTCTATTGTGACCTGCAGTAAAAACTATATTTTGTTACACAGGTAAATTAGTTTTCTTGTAGATGCACTGGTGTCATAATGTATTAGAGCACAATTCTTTTTACAGTTTGTCAAAAAAACATTTAAAATTACAAAAATTAGTCAATCAAAATAACAGAAGAGAAATGATTTGTCCCACATTTTGTTAGTTTAAATCGCTGTAAATCTGTTATTTTGTTCATATAATTTTATAATAATATATTTGCTCACATAATTTCAAATGTAAGAATAATTGTATTCCATTTTAAGCGTTTTTCATATATCGAGTAATTTTCTTATGTTTTTTATGATTCCTGCATATTTTGTGTGGCTTGATATGCCACAATAATATCTATCAGACAAACTCTACAGCTTAACAAATCAAGCAAACCTTATGATATAGTAACAGTGAATGAATGTTAAGTCTGTTCCATAAAACAAATGCAAATTTGAGACTTTTACCTAAAATGTCGCTCTGTGATGTATTTATCCAATTATTTTACTCTTCAGAGAAATGCTTCTGTATACTGTATGATAAATTAAATTCAGGTGACTCGATGTATTTGAATATAACATATTTAGTTGTTTGGATCACTTTGAGTTTTAAATTAGTCCTCGCCTCAACAACACACGTGCAATTTTTAAGAAGAGGGAAAATAAATAACTCTAATAATAGATATATAAATACCTTCAAAATATGGTGAAAATGTTAAACTATAGAAATGTTTTCATTATGAAATTTGTTAAAGAACAATTATAATATAAGAAAACTGAGATTAGTGACTGTATCAACAACAATGACAACAATAAAAACATTTGTTAAATAATAAGTATTTAGAAGAAAATCTGGATTGAGAGCTTGAAATATTTGCCATCAAAGCACTTCTATCACAAGCTGATGCTGATTCAATGAGAATAACATTAATGTAACATATATTAATATGCCACAACTCTCAGATAAATCAGATTAATCCATTTTCATAATGTTGGTTTGCCATGTTTAAACTGTGAAGGTTCCCTTCAGTGAGTTACCCTCTTATTATCAAAGATCATTTTCTGTTGTTTCATGTGCATTATCAATATATTTGCAAAGTCTAGTAAACGGGATGGTGATTTTCCATCTGGATCTACAAAAAGTACTGGGAACCAGCAATCCTTTCAGCAGCAGGAGGGAGAGAGCTACAGACTGCAAAAAATAACTGTCACTACATTTGCATTGTTTTTCTCCAACACAGTTAGCATTAATTTAGTCAGTATATGCAAGAAACAATGGCAATTTATTTTAAGAATCAACAGGGCAAACAGTTTGGGGACTTCCTGCATAATCTGGAATTTCTTTGACACTTATAATAATATAAAGATATAAGCTAGAATCACTTAATACTTTCAAATTACATCAACTGACTAAAGCTCATTAAATAAAAAGTGAATTTAAGATATGGCACATGAAAAGAGTAAAAGAGATAAGCAGTTTAAGAATATTGTTATTGCTGTATGAGCTTTAAAGATAAGATTAGCTGAGTAACATTCAAAGAAATGCAGAACAACTTGACCTTATGTATGTGGTCATCACCATCTGATGAAGAAGTGACCAATATTGTGAGTATTAATTTGGCTGGAAAGCATTACAATCAGCTTATCACCTTTATCGTTACAGTATCTAACATCAACACTCACAGCTTGTAAAATTAGATAAGGTGATGCTTAAAGAGCTTTGAGGGGAAACAAAAACTCCACAAAGGAGGTCACAAATTGTCTTCTTTGTGTACAATCAACCCCCTCGGTGACTGCATTCACAGAGTCACTCAATTTCCTTTCAAACCAACAGTCAGCCATAAAATGCCGGCTCACTGGGAGGAAATTTCGTCAACAGTGCCTCATCAGTCCTGCAATCAGCCCACTCCACCTCCAGTGTGATCACTGTCAGTGTGACCAGTATCAGTGTGAGTGTGAATGCAAAGCGAAGCCAACACTTCCTCAAGTCGTTTGATCATTGTAGTGTTTCTGAGTCTATAAGATTAATCCATTTAGATTAAACATTTTGACAGCTATGGGATGAATTTCATCTGTGTGGAGTTTGTGCACTGATGTTTGGTCCCCCCTATACCTGTGTGGATTCTTTCTGGCTTCCTCCCACAATCCAGACACATGCATGTTAAGATTAAATGGTGGTTTTTAATGGCGATTCACAGCCATAGCTGTAAATGTGAATGGTTGTCTGTCTCTGTATCTTGTAAGCTGTGACAAATTAGTGACATTTCCAGGGTGTACCTCCCCTCTTGCCTCATGATAGCTGGGATATTCTACAGGCAACTGACCCTCAACTGGATACGCAGAAGAAAACTGATAGATGAATGGATCCAACTGCAGGGAAATGTGGTACACAAATTGCTGGTTTGCATCTGCAGATTACAAATATTCTCCCAATAAGCTAAGGCTGCATTAACACGGTCTTTTGTTTTGTTGGCTTTTTGCCTGTTGGATAGTGATGTTAAAGATGGATAGAAAAGTAGGGAGAGAGAAAGATGGGAAAGACACACAGCAAAGGGATGTGGATTGAGCTTGAACCCAGGACACTGCTCTTCAGCCTCCAGCAGCATGCGGCCTCACGTGGCACCACTGACCTGAAATGGTGCTCAATTTGGTGGCCTTAATACAGGCTGGAAAAAACTTCATACTTGTATTGCTTTTTTTTTGTTTTTTGTTTTTGCCTATTTTCACAAGTAAAGTTAGGTGTATTTATCCCTCTGTAGTAAGCTGTGACAGAAGCAATCATACAAAAGGCACTCTTTTTAAAAGCTTTATTGGGAATGCATTTACATACAGATACATGCTGTGTCTTATAATAAAGACAAGGTGTAAAAATAAAACTCACATTCTTTAAACACCTTATAATTATTTTAATTACTTGGACCTTTTTGCACACTTAACACATGTATTAATTAATTTATTTATTCTTTTCTAAAATGTATTTACTAAGAACCCGAGTCCTTTTTTCTGTTCTTCGTTGTTTTCATTCCGAGGAGGAGAAGTTAAGAAGTCATTAAAAGGATGATTCAGTATTTATGTTGAAAACTACGTCTGCAGAAACATTCAGACTCACCTTTGTGGGAAATGAATACAAATCGTTCTGTACTGATTTCTTGTACAGCTCTGAATGGATCTGCTTCACACTCATTTTTGCCAAGGAGTCAGAACAGAGCTATGTTAGAGCTAATGATTCACTTATGATTGGCTATTAAGTGTTTCTATTGCAATGGAATAAGACAAGAATTTGAATGAGCTGAAGAGAAACCTTTTCAAATGTTGTATTTTTGTTGTTTACTCTAAAAACAAAAATCCCATTGTTAAAACATGGTGAGCCTGCTTTGACTAAAAAGTCAATCAACTATTTAGATAAACCTTTGAAGTTACAATGTAAAACAAAATTATATTAACTTTTTTACTTTCATTATTCATTTTCCCATGCTGTCAAACTCACTACTGACATCATTACTCTGATCAAGTCATTTTGTTGGTTGTCTTCTACGAGACAATCAACCTCCGTGAGAGTCTAAGTGCTCTTCTTTCTTTCTGACTTTCATCCATGCGACCCGCCTCCTCCCCATCTCAGTCTCATCCTGGTCCCTCAGAGCCACATCAAAGGCTCCATCTTCATCTTCACCAAAACCAGCATCTATACCCTTTTAAATGTTTCTGCTATGATAAATCATTGGAGTCTAATCTACAAATAACTTAATTACCTTCTGTGTTCAGTTTTTCCAAACCATGTCTGATTATTGAAATAGAGATGGTTAAAAAAAGAAAAAAGCCCCAAAGCTCAGACTCACAAACACACAGATGTGAGTGGGCTCAGGGTGCGACACTCGCTCTGTTTCATTCTTTAATCTAACAGGATGTGATTACAGTAAGTTGTTTGTTTCCCATTGCAGTGCAATGAATACTTTGCTTTATTTTGCATACTTTGTATCTTCTGTTTTGTTGAATAAGATAAAAATAACAGGCTGTCTTTAATCTGTTTCAATACTGTTCTCAGTTTCACACAATAGAATAATTTTCCTCTTTATGTTAGACCAGGCTGATATACTCAGAAAGTGAATAATGACCATTCAGTGCTTTAAAACCGCTAGGATGTCTGATGACTGATCATTTATTAAACCCTGAGCCATTTAATACTGCGGAGTCTGGATCTCTTGCACCACTGGAGCCTACAGGTCATGTTATTTACAGTCTATGAGGCTTATGGGCTCAGATTTTAGGATGAGCTTCAATATAACCTTTAGAGCCATAGTTTCTGCTGAAACAGGTGGAATTTGTACAGAGTCCGATAATAACTGGCAGGTGTGCTGTACTGTTGCCATAAACTCACACTGGATGAAAAGATTCACCGGCCGGCTGATTTCATAACTGACACATTGCACCTGAATGGTTCCTGATCATAACAGGTCACACTGATGATAGTGAGAGTGGAGCCTCCATCAGTGAGCTGAACTCTGGCACCTTCTGTAACCTCAGAGCTGTCATTCAGTCAGAGGGAAGAGAGGAAGGATCCAGAGGAGGAGCAGGACAGAGTGACAGAACTGCTGAACTCCAGCAAAACTTTGTGGTTTGAAATCACCGACACATCTGCGACTGCAGCCGAGGGTGGAAAAAGGAATAAAAATGGGATGTAGGACGAATATTGTAACAATTTATCTTACTAAAAACTTACTCTGAACTGAAGCTTGAGATGGTTGATTTCACTGAGTTTCATCATTCAAGGCCTGACTGATGTAACATGCATGAGTCTGAGCTGTGGTCCAGTATGGGTGAGCTTAACACCATTCAAAAACCAGTAAAACAGGGCAGAAGGTCTGGAGATGGCCCAGCATGTCAGCCTGATGTTCAATCCTTCCTCGTAGTATTCTCCTGATGGAGATGTCCTCAGAATTATATTTTCTGGCGACCTGGTAAAAAGCGGTAAGCGGTACAGAATTATCAACTTTTACGTGAAGAACTGCATAAATGAACTAAATACAGTTATTTATTTATTCACTATGAACCACATGATGCAAAAAATTTAACAGTAGTTCACACAAGAAAGCAAGAAAGATAATGTTTTGTAGTAATTATAATTCAAGCTGAAGAAATTTAAAAAGCTATATAATAGACACGATAACTCACAGCTGATGGAGAGCTTCACCAGATTGCTGATGTCATTACTGAAATTATTAAACACATAACACATGAATGGCCCCTGGTCATAGCGGGTGATGTTGATTATAGTGAGAGTGGCGTCTTCATCAGTGAACTGAACTCTTGCATTGGCTGTGACCTCAGAGCTGCTGTTCAGCCAGAAGAAGGAGGGGGAGGAGCAGGACAGCCTGATGCAGCTGTTGAACTCTGATAGATCTGTGGTGTTAGCAGTCAGCACCACACTGGAGATTTCAGCTATAAGAAAAGAAAATGAAACGATGTTAGGTGTTACTGATTATTTATCAAACAAAACCATTTGTGTTAATAACATTTGATTAAATATGTCAGTACAGTTATAGTTTCAGCTTGAAGTGTGATTCCTCTGACTTCTGCTGTTTAAGGCCTGACAGATGTAGTTTCCTCTGTGACTCTTCTGAACGTTCACCAGCCTGAGCTTTGATCCAGCATCAGAGAGCAGGCCTCTATTCAGAAACAACTTAATTTCAGGAACAGGACCTGAGTCAACTGAACAGATGAGGTTCATGTCAGATCCTTCGTCGTAATATTCTTGGTATGGACACTGGGTCAGATGAATGTTTTCTGGTCCATCTGCAGCGAGAAACATAAAAAAGATATTGTCATTAATAAAATATGAGGCAAAAACTGAAAATAATAACAAGATTAAAAAAATTACAGGCTTCAATCAATCAATCAATCAATCAATCAATCAATCTTTATTTATAAAGCACTTTTCATACAAAAAAAAAATGTAGCACAAAGTGCTTTACATGGTTAAAAGCAGCCCACCCCACCCCACCCTCCAACTCACTCCCCACACTCTCATTAACATAAACAATGTGAATACACACATATCCCCCCCCCCCCCCCCCCCCCCCCCCCACACACACACACACACACACACACACACACACGCGCGCACACTTAAAGAGTAAAATTGGGTTGGGTACGCATGTGCCAAGTGAGGAAACACTATAACAGGGAGCCGTCTGCACCGGGAGCCGGTCACAGACCGCAGCCTCTGGGCTGGGCACACAGCAGGAGGGAGGCAAAGAAGCCCCCCCAACCAGGCTGAGAGGACCCCCAGAGCCCCAGCAGCCACGGTCGATCACAGCCCCGGTGCAGAGAGCGCCCTCCTAGGAAACACTGGAGATATGACACAATAGGATATGTACAGGGTAAAATGATAAAACAAATAAGAACGGGATACAATATAAATATAAATAGAGTAAGAAGATTAAAAAATTAATAAGAATAAAATCAATAAATATTAGGTAAAGCCTAAATTAATAATAGAATAACAGGATAGAATAAATAAGCATAAAATAAATAAACGCTAAGTAAAAGCTAAATTAAAAAGGTGGGTCTTGAGCCTGTTCCGGCAGGCCGTTCCACAGACAAGAACCATACCACTGAAAAGCTGCCTCTCCGTGAGTATGTGTCCTGACTTTAGGGACAATCAAAAGGCCAGTACCAGAGGACTTCAGGGTCCGCGAGGGTTCGTATGGTAAAAGCAGATCTGAGAGATAAGAAGGCCCAAGACCATTAAGACATTTAAAAACCAATAAAAGAACTTTAAAATCGATCCTGAAACACACGGGGAGCCAGTGCAGCGATTCTAAAACTGGTGTAATGTGGGCCCGCCCTCTGGTCTTCGTCAGCACACGAGCTGCCGAGTTTTGTAAAAGTTGTAAAGTTGAAATATTCTTTTTAGGAAGACCAGAGAGCAGGGCATTACAGTAATCAATGCGACTGGTAATAAAAGCATGCATCAACATCTCCGTGTTGGCCCGAGAGAGAATAGGGCGGACTCTGGCTATATTTTTTAGATGATAAAATCCAATTTTGGTTACATGTTTAATATGTGGGATAAAACCGAGCTCAGAGTCAAAAATAACACCCAGGTTTTTCACTTGTAGCGAAGGACATAGTGAAAATGCCTCTAATTTAGACAAGAGTTTCTCTCTCTGAGCCTCAGGACCGACGATTAAAACTTCAGTTTTGTCCTGGTTAAGCTGTAAAAAGTTTTCTGACATCCAAGATCTTATATCTAAAATACAGTTAAAAAGGGCATCCATTGGTCTGGTGTCATCAGGAGACACGGAGATGTACAGCTGAGTGTCATCAGCGTAACTGTGAAAGTTCACTCCATGCCTCCTGATGACACCGCCGAGAGGGAGCATATACAAATTAAAAAGTACAGGGCCTAGAACCGACCCTTGAGGCAACATCCAATTCTGACTTTTTTTTTGTGACGGCACTTTCACTAAGCGGTTTACAGTTTGAAGAAACTACTGTAGAACCTCAGGGGCAATTAAATATTATGATCAGTAAAATACAGCTTTACCGCTTTCCCCAATGTCTTTACTCATCATCCTGCCCTCAAAACCACAGAAAATCCACATGTGGGTATGCAGCATATAAAACAAAAAGTGTAAGTTTCTGGTTTTATAAGGTCTCAATGATTAAATAAAGGTATTAAATATTAAATATTAAAGGTATTAAATAAAGGTTACATGGGTACAGCCATTCCCAAAGAACTGCTGCCCACTTAAACCAGAAAATCCTGTGGGGCCCATCTTCACTCTAATTAAAGTACAAACAAAAGAGTGATGTATTTCATTGACTTTTTTAATCAAAACACATAAACAATACAGGCTTATGGCTAAAAATTGCTAATGCTACTGATTTACATGCAAAGCAACAGCGACACAAAGAGGAGTAATTTTAGGTCAGAGTAATGAGTAAAACTAACAAACTCCTGTTATCAGTTTTAATTGAAGCTTTTATAAATTTCTGCTTTAAATAAATTTAAATAGATATGCAACTGTAAGCACTATAATTTCAAACTAGATTTTCTGTTATCACTGCAGAACACCTGCAGTCCTGACAAGATGCCTCGGTCCACACGTTGGACATCACTTTGTATTCAGATTTTAACATTAACGTGCAAATTCATGTAATTATAGTACCACATTTGGTAACTGATACGCAATAAGTTTATATAAAAACAAGAGACACAACTGTGATGTGTTGGTTGTTTTAAATATATTTAAAATAAAGTAGCAAATATTAGAAGATTTATTACAGAGAAAGTATTAATATTTATTTTACACGGAGAGTAATAATCTATTAGTTAAAACATCTTAACATAGCTTGTTTAACATTATATGATATCAAAACAACATAAATTATAACGTTAATTCTCTGCAGCAGGTGAAGACTTCTGAAAATCTACAGAAATGGGAAAATATTCTTGTTAATTATCAAAATTGTTCCTTCTTAAATAACAGTGATAATAAATGCTAAACTTACCTTGAAAAGGGAAGGTCATCACTGAGTTTATATTTTATATTTTCTTGTCATATATGGAAATGTTCTCATACATATTTTCATCTTGTTCTAAGAAAGCAAAGATTTGTAACAGTGGATGTAGATATCTATTAAAACAATAATTTTGATTCTCTAATTTCCTTATTTTGCTATAGCAGACATGGAAGATGACTTTAGATTTCAAAAAGAAAAAAAATACCATACCTGTGTTTTGCTTCTGAGGATTTTTGTTGAATCTAAATATTTGAAATGAAGCATTATTAATATGTGATCATGCAATTAAATGCAACACAAAACGGCAACACTAAGGTTTATTTGAATTTAACAAGGAATCCACAAATTAATTATGAAAAGTGTTTATTCTGCATAATTAACATAAACAAGAACTGAAAAGAATTAATTCTTCTTTGTGATTACTCTGAGACCAGCAGAAGATGAACGTCAGCAAGTGACTGTTTGCAGAATATGAACCATTTGTTGAATCGTACCACTGAATACTAGACATATTTCAAAGATTACAATTATTATGTATATTCAAAAAGGAAAAATGTTTTCCTGGTGATTTTTCAAATACATTCTCAACTTACTTTTTCTTATAAATGTAGCACCCTCCACCAACAGCTGCAGCGACGATGACACAACATGCGATTACTATTCCAGCGATGCAACCAGCAGCACATCCTGATGATTTCTCTGGAAAAATATTGGTAAAGATAATGAATACTTTTTTATACAAAATTGTCTTATCATCCCAAAACCATCCAATAGCTTCTTTCTTTATTTGATTTTTATAATTTTAGAACGATCAGAGTACTTTTGATTGGTGCTCTTGTTGCATCGAAAGTACTTGTGTTTGGAAAAGTGGTGGATGCACTATGTGGTTTCAGTTAACAATTTGCTGACAATTGATTAATGTCTTGCTAAAGGTAGTTTGGCGTTAGAAGCAACTGTTATGTTATCTGAAGATGAACCTCCAAAATTTATTGATAGATACGATGGCCCCTAGAGACAAAGCATGTACAAATTTAAAAAAACAAAACGTAGAAACTGAAAAGCGCAAACTCCAAAACAGAACAGATGTGCACCAGGACGCTAGGGGGAGTGTTGAGGTCGATTTGCAAAATAAACGGCAAGTTTGTTGCAAACACATGGAGTTGGATACAACCACACTCATGTATTCAAATAGTTTTTACATTTTAAATTGACCTGTAACTACAACACACCTAATCCGGTCATTGGTACTTCCTGGCTTTTTTAGCCACTAGGTAACAAAAGCTCAACCCCGCCCGTAGCGTCCTGGAGCACTTCCGTTGTGTTTGTATGTGCTTTGTCTCTAGGGGCCACCGTAGATAGAAAACTAGAGCAAATGTACCACCTGTTAAACTTTCAATAGTACCATCAAAGAGTATGTACACACACAGATACCTGTTACAGTCAGTCCATGCACCACTGATGATGATGTTCTCTCAGTTATATTATTCCAGGCTTGACAGGTGTAGTTGCCACTGTCAGAAAGTTCAACCTCTTCTTTAATGTACTCAGCTGAATTGGTGAGTATCTCTGTCCCATTAAAGAACCAGGTGAATCTGGCAGTTGGTGTGGATTCAGCAGAGCAGGTCAATTTTAAGGTGCCTTTGATATTTACCTTATTTGGACCTTTGATTTGAACATTTTCTGGTCCATCTGAAAAACAGGTAAAAAAAAATCAATGTGTTCATTACTTTTAAATTTCTGCATCACTAGACTACATATCATATTAGTTGTACCATTCAAACTTTGAAATTATTTTACTGTATGCATGAACAAGAAGTGTAGACTGACCAGGATGTTACTTACAATTAACAGTCATGATGTATTTAGCTCCATCACTGCTGATGGGGTTGCTGATTTGACAGAAATATTCTCCATTGTCTTTCCTACTCACAGTGTCAAAGGTCAACACTCTGTTATTGTCAGAAAGGATCATGTTGTCAGTCAGGGTCAGATCTGAGCCATCCTTCATCCAGTTCCTTTTAAAGACTGAGCCAAAAGCCTCACAGGTTAAACTGACAGAGGTTCCCTCAACTGGCAGGTTTGTTGATGGTTTGACAGAAGCACCTGATATTTTCTCTGTTTGCCAAAAAATAATTGATTTAGAAAATAAATAATATCATAATAAGAACAAAAGCAAAAAATCAGTGATGGTGAAATAAAAGAGAACAACTAGAAAATCTATAAAAAGAGATTAAAAACACCAAACAAAACCACAGAGATGAGGAGAACTCTTGATATATGGTATGATAATTCTCTGTAGAATAATTTACAGGATAATGATTAACACTAAATTGAAGTTATATTATCTACAACTAAAAATATTTATAATTGTTTGACATTTTCAAACAACTTCACCTTAAAGGTCAAGACGTATAATATTAAATTTAAATGTGCCGGACACTTTTAAATTGCCTATTTATCTCCAATACCAATTTAATACTAATTGATATGAATTTGTGGAAACACTGAACAAGACTCTAATATCAGGCAGACACTTTTTATTACCCTATTTACATATAACTGATGTTTTGTGAGCAAATGAAGAGGACATTGACAAAGACAGACAACTTTTTTATGACTTTTTGTGGTAGCAAGGATGCTACTTCTATAAGAAGGTTTATGCAGGTATGGAATTGGATGCAGGGGTGATAAGATTATAACATGATTACAGAAAAGCTCATGTCCTCTAACATTGACCCGGTAGCTTGAGGGTCCTGCACGGTATCAATGCTGTTTCTAGGTCTACGATCGTCTGGACAGAGAAGATTTTCCTGTTTTTCCTAAAGAGCATGTTGTTGTAAATTTTTTGCTCTGACTGATCCTCTTTTTTCTATCAGCCCCATTTGTTTTCTGCGTGAGAAAATATGTCAAAAGCCTGCAGTATATGAGGAAACCATTTTATTTGAAAATTGTTTTTCTGTATTGTTTATCTCCACAAATATTTTATATGTGTGAAATTATTATCTGAATATAGCTATAGTCAAAAATATATGCATGAATCACACAATTTAACAATAAATCAAACCTACCCAGCACAGTGATGGCTGAAGGCTCAGATGTTTGAGATCTCAGAGTTTTGTTGTTAGAGGCCTGACAGCTGTAGTTTCCACTGTTACTCATCTGAACATTCATCAGTCTGAGCTCTGATCCAGTATCAAGCAGCTGATCTCCATTCAGAAACCACTTAAACTGGGCAGGAGGTCTGGATCCAACTGAGCAGGTGAGGCTGATGTCTGACCCCACAGCAAAGTATCCTTGTGATGGAGATAAGATCAAATTGATATTTTCTGGGCCATCTAAATGTAGAGGGGACATAGAAAACTTAATGTTTACTGTATGAAACATTTAAAAGAGAGAGAAGTTTACTTACACAATTTATCAATGAGCTGTCGTAGTATAAGACAAAGAGGAGCTTTTTCAACAGCGTGTCTAAGATTTTTCACATGATAAAGAAATGAAACGTATGGAAACGTACATTAAAGACTCTGTCGGCTTGACTCTGGGCTTAAAATGTACGAGGTAATGTGTAAAATTACAGAAATCTGTCATTTAATTACTTTGGGGTATTGTGAATGCCCTTGAAGGAGTTCTTTATCAAAATAAAAAGGTGTAAAACCTAAAAAGAATAACAGTTAATAGTCCAAAATTTCTGTCCTCTTTCACCTTTTCCAAAACCATCCAATGGGCCAGATGGGAATCTTTGTCAGGCTGATTCTGGCCCACAGGCTTTGTATGACAACCCTGGTATATACTAGAGATGGACCGATCCGATATTACGTATCGGTATTGGTCCGATACCCAAATTTATGACATTGGTATCGGACATAAAAAAGTGGTATCGTGCCATCTCTAGTATATACCATTCAGTTTGGCTTATTGTGAAACTGTGACATTATTAGTCAGATCATTCCACATTATGTCACAATAAAAAAAATCTACTTACTCTTTAATGTATGAAAACAAAACCATCTAAATGAAACTAACTGGACTGTAAATTAGGTATTTTAAACTGTAATTTAAATCCGCTAATAATTTCAAAAATTAACAAATCCCATTAACTCACAGCTGATGGAGAGGTTTACTGGATCACTGGTAACAGTACTGACAGGATTGGACACACGACACCTGAATGGTCGCTGGTCAAAGTGGGTCACATTTACTATAGTCAGACTGGAGTCTCCATCAGTGAGCTGAACTCTGTCACTTGCTGTAACCTCAGAGCTGCCGTTCAACCAGAGGAAAGAGAGAGAGGGTCCAGAGGCAGAGCAGGACAGAGAGACAGAACCACTGAACTCAACCAAGTCTGTGCTGCTGGAAGTTACCAACACATTGGAGACTTTCTCTGTGAAAGAAACAAGAATAAAATAGTTGTATTTTTTGGCATCAACAATAGAAAGTAAGCATTAAAATTACAAAAAATCCGATTGCAGCTAAACCTAAAATAGAAACAATATATTTACAATTAAACCTTAAAAGAAGTACTGTACCAACCAAAACCTTGAAATACTTGAATTCACATAACTGACAATATCAATTCCCTTTAAGTGACTATTCTGAACAGAATAAATTAGATTAATTGAGTTCTCAGTTCATTCTTTATAGTACGGGGGTCAATACTACCTTATAAAATAAATAAGCCATACAGTTTCTTACAGCCGCTCTTTAATATCACAGTCTTAAGAATAAGACGAATTATTGCAAGAATGCATTACTGCAGTGAGTAGAGATGTAACAATTTTTACATGTTCAATATATTGTAAACTTGCTTAAATATTGCAAAAACAGTTAAGCTGTTGAACTGCTCACCGTATATCACCAGAGTAGTACGTCCATTCAGAAGTGTTCCATCGTGTACAGCGTTAACACCGTATTCTCCAGTGTCATCCAGAGTGAGACTCCTGAGCTCCAAAGACGCAGTAGATGGGAAGAAGGTGATCCTGCCTTCATACTCAGGCCCAATAATGTTTTCTGCGTTAATTACGAATATTATTATAGTTGTAGATACATTAAAACTCCAGTTCACAGATGAAAACGGTTTCTCTGATGGAGACAGTGTTGTAGTGAACATCACAGTTCCTCCTACAGCTGCATTCAGACGATCATCAGGCAACACACCAACTCCTTCAGTGAAACCTGCGGGAGAAGAATAAAAAAGTGCTGTTGTTACTCAAACATATGAAACAGTTGATGAATATATAAAGATTTGCATGAAATATAGCAGGTCTGAAGAGTTTGAGTTATCTTCATTAAAGTCTAATGTCAGCTTTTCCAGATAATACTGCACAAAACTAAGCATTACTAGAGAAGCTCTGAGAGAATTATAAGGATCATGGCACTGCTCGCCTACTCTCATTTAAAACACTTTTGTACAAACCTGCTTCTTCTCTGATCCATGTAATCTGAGTAGGAATTTTTTTTCTGTTTATAATATTAAGGTCACATATGATTAAACATAAACTAGAAATGTATTCAACAGATGTCTCATAAAGTGAAAAACAAACAATAAACAAAGTAAAACTTTAAAGTCAGTGTGAGCAGACAGTTTTTTCTGCCACATCAAGCAGTGAGAGCTCACCTGAGATGGACCCAAAAATGAAGAAGTATATCACAAGTACATCAGAAAATGTTTCCATTTCCAAAGCAGTCCTTCACTCTTTGCCTTTTCCTTTGCTAATACCGGTACATGAATGTTCATTCAGTATATGGTGTCATAAGGAAGTAATGTTGTTATTCTGAAAGGTTAAACTTCATGAACTTGTTAATCATTAACAAACCTTTCTACTAAATGTTTGTGTCAGATTCTGTTCAGTCACATTAAGCTTTCCTTCTGTACTGTAACAGCTAGTTACAGAATTCAACATGATTTATTGTCAGAGAGAAATTAATTGATCTATTTTGGCAATTAGGCTCCAATGACCCATCACAGCAGTGATAGAACACAAGACAGGAACCCAGCCCGTCCCGGAGTCTAGATGTTGGTCCTGAAGATCAACCAATATCACACCAAAACGGGTAACAGACACGCTGGTCCACCTTGTCCATTTCATGCTTTGCCTCTTAAAAGGCAATACTGGGATGTGAAGTTGGAGATGTTTTGTGTGGGTGTGTGTGGAATTGTTGTCATAGTGATCCAACAAAACCATCGGGCAACACACCAGCTCCTTTAATTAAGCATATAGGAGACATTTTTGTTTGACTAAATTAAATTAAAACATTGCATTTGAAAATGGAAAATAATTAGCTGTAATGTTTTTATTCAAGTGTTTAATTGGAAGTTCACCTGCAAAAACTATATATAAATTTAGAGAAATATATCTCAAGTACTCAGAAGCTTTTGGAGGAGCTATGATGAAGGATCAAAGGAGTGTCCTTTGCAGAAATGCTTTCATTCAGTGTCTAAAAGAGGAATGATATTGTTACGCCCCACTTAAAAACAAAGTGTTGTCTGGGATGGGGAGTAACAAAGTGAAAAAGATAAACTGCCGCAAAGTACATTTATTACACAAAACAATTAAAATAAAACTGAACACAGGGAAGCTCTTTTCTTCAGGGTCTCCAAGGCCAAAACAACAAACAAAGCACCCCCTTTCTAACTAAAAAACAAACCAATAACTCTCTACCCAAGAACAACAATACAATGGCTGAGCTCCCTGTCCAGCCAAACAACAGGAGAAAACGATTGCAACAAAAGAGCTTGAGCTGCAACACACCTCAGCTGTGGCTCATGAGGCAGACCTGGATCACAGGAGAGGGAGAAAAGGCTCTCTCACATAGGGATAGCCACTAGAGGTCAGCGAATGTAACAGATACACATCTGTAATATATAAACCATGGTGTGAGGAAGACTTAAAACTTCTGTTTCCGTCTGTTTTAGTCTTTTAGGATGATCAAAAAATTTAAGCATTTTTGTACAACTTCATAAAGATAGCTATAACTTTTGATAGAAGACTCAGACACACATATTTATGGCTTTATCTTATAGAAGTCAACATTCCCGTGCTGGGCAAACAGGTTTTAAAAAATTCCTGTCCTCCATTATTTGTCTGTGTGTAAATGTAGCTCTAAACATAAAGAGATGTGATAAAACAAAACTAGTTGAATTAAAAGAAAACAATTTATGATGAAGCTGTTCCAATGATCACATTTAATTGAGCTTTAAATCAGAAGCACAGATGTATCATTTAAATGATTTTTGCCTTAACTTCTGTCTCCTCACTGATGAAGAATAAAGCAGAGAAGTAAAATCTATTAAAGTGACACAAGAAAATTTGTGTATTTAAAATTCATTGCGACAACAAGGAGATGTAGATAAAGGGTTACAAAAGAAGAAAAGAAACATAAACAGAAAGGAAAACTTAAAAAACAAAATAAACCCAAAACAAACAACTTGTGATTTCAACATTCAAGAATCAGTGTTCAAAGACTGAAAGATAGGAGCATTAAGGATTACTAGAGAAACGAATGAAAACACGTCTCTCTTTATCTCATTTAATGTATACCATCAGTACATAAACCTACTACGTAAGACACTGATCCATGTTATCTGATCTTATCTGAGTATTCCTGTGTAGAATATTCAGGTTTCGAATAATTATACATGAACTAGAAGTATTCAGCAGATATCTCATGAAAACAGTGATATAAATATTAGCCAAACAAATGAGTTTAAGGACATATTGAAAGGAAAATGAGGAAGTAAAACTTTAAAGTCTGTGTGAACAGGCAGAGTTTTTTTCTGCCACATCAACCAGTGAGAGCTCACCTGAGACGGCACCGAGAATGATGAAGTATATCAGAAATGTTTCCATTTCTAAAGTGGTGTCTTTCACTCTGACTTTTCCTTTACTGATACCAGTGCATGAAAGCTAATTTCAATATATGGTGTCATAAGGAAGTAAATGTGTTATTTTGAAAGGGTTAACTTCCTGAACTTGTTAATCTTCAACACAGTTTTCTACTAAATGTTCACCCTCTCATTTTCTTTTTGCACAGTTAACAAGCAATCAAAAATCAAACAAACAAATAAATAAATAACCTGTTTCAGTAAATGTTGTCCTCTATATTTATATGAGTGTTTGGTTTCCCCCCCAAACAACATTTAACAGTAGTAGGAATAGAATAATAGAATAGGAAAATATCTCCTATTCCATAAAAGTTGGCTATGGTTTAAAATATGAATAAAAAACAAAATATAATGATGTACAAATCTTCATTTGCACCATTTAAAGTATGATTAAAAAATAAGGTCATTTTGAATTTGATGGCAGCAACACATCTTTAAAAAGTTTTCGCTGTGTAGCATCCTGTCTTCAACAACAGTCTGTAAACATCTGGGAAGAGAAGAGACCAGATTCTGAACTTTTTGGAGGGGAATGTGTTCTCATGTTTTCTGATATATGATTCTACCTGCTCAAGAGACCTGGTTCTTCTTTGCTGTATTTTATACTTCATGACACTCAAAATTTTTTCAGTTGGTGATATATGAAGCTATGTTATTATGGAGTAACATGATGGAGAACATGTTTCTGTAAAACATGCATACACCTTTCAGCATTTATGATGCCAGTTTTAAAGTACTTTGGCCCAGAGAAGAAGGCAGTTTTCCTGGATGATGTTCATCAATTTTGAGTCACAGTTTTTTCAAATTGATTAACGTCTGCCCATCATTACTTTAAATAAGTCTGCCTCTCTAAGGTGATGTTTTTATACTCAGTTATGTTACTGACGTTCCACAAGCATTTTCTTTTAGTACCGCTCAGATCTTCAACATTTTGATGCCCCTGTCCCAAATTTTGAGGTATCGAATGGAGCTGGATCGGCAAACGTATGACATGAGAGTACTTAGAAAATTTAGTCAGAAGCCTCTCAGCAGTGTTGGAAATTCAACAACCTGTAGATGTCCCAGGGAGTTTTTGCTTAGACCAATGAACAGTGAATTAAATACATGAATAACAATCTTCAGTTCAAAGTGTGACACAATGGGACTTAACTTAGCAATATTTCTTATGTGATAAAAGAGACTGATGTTACTGAGGGATGATTTACAATAAAACCCAGAGCTTTCATTACCTGAGGCATAAATCTGTCAGGGGAACAAACAAGGACTTCAGTTTTTTGATCATTAAAACTGGAGGAAGTTGTCAGCCATCCAACTTTTAATGGAGTCTAAGTTCCTAAATGACTGTAACTGTTCAATCAGAGGAAAGTCAAAGGGGCAGAGTGACTCTGTAAAAGAAGTGGTAAAATGGTTTCATCGTTAATATCAGCTAACAACGAGGCTAAGATAAACATTAAAATATTTCATTGAAGTCCATCTAAATTATGTTATGTTGAGGCTTTTTCAAAGGTTTGTATTATATTATATTTAGCTTAAAAACACAAAGTAGAACTATAATTTATAAAAGCTTAAAAGTTGCAGTAAAAGACCACTAAAAAAATGTTTCATTTCTCTGACATCATGTTGAATATCTACTCAGGTAAAATGACTCAATAATGTCATATATTAAATTTAGAACTTAGTTTAAGCTTTGTTTACAAAGTATCCAAACTCTGTGGTGCCTCCAGCCTCGTCTTTATATTGGTTATCAGTAAGACCTAAATGTATAAAAGTTCATTGCATTTATTATAGTTTTTTTAATCAGTTTTCAAACTCTTTTGTACAGAATGTGTTATGCATTATTAGAGATGTACAAAAACAAGAAAGAAAACTCTCCTCTCAGCTCACCTTATTTATTAGACTGGACATGATCAAAGCTGCTGTCCTTTCTCCATAATCTTCATAGAATCATTCTGAGACAGGATGTTTCTAATTTTAGAGATATAGTGCAAATGCAAGAAAGCTGTTCTACACATTTGTTTAATATGAAGGACGTATCTGGTAATTCCACACAGTGTTATTGGAGGCCAATGCCATCCAAAGTATCTGGCTAGGCACCATGTTTTTTAAGAGGTTTTTTTTTAGGGTTTTTAGAGTCAAACAACCTTAATTTCAGGTAAATTTAAAAGCAGGAAATTAGAGGTCATCCAGACCTTTATATAAGTAAGTAAAAGTAAGTAAAATGTATTCATATAGCGCTTTTCACAGATAAAAATCACAAAGTGCTTTACAACACAGGAAATTGGAATATAAAAACAATATAACAGTAAATAAAACAATGTAAAACAATAATCTCTGGGCCTTCAGGTCACTTGCTTAGTTTGTGAGAGTTTGTGAGAAACCTTCTTTTGTTTGGTGTAGTAGTGCTGCTGCCAACAACACTATGTTAAGAGTTTTAATACAATTAAGGGGTTTACCTGATTTGGAAAAAAAAAGTTTATATATATATCATTTGACCCAAAGTTCATAAGAGTTGTAGATTTCAGTTCAGCATTCAACACAATCATTCTGCAGCAACTAATAGAAAAACTCAGACACTTGGGAATGAAAACTTTAACTTCTAGGTTCCAAGAGTAACACCTTTTCCTGAATGTGGAAAAAACCAAAGGGATTATGGCAGATTTCAGGAACAGTCATTCCCAGCATACCCAACTGAACATCTACTGTGTTGCTGTGTCCAAGAAGGCCTAATCTCTCCTCCACTCCACTAAACTCTTGAATAGCTCCATTCAAGAGGCTGTCAGAAGACTGAACTCTTTACTGCTTCCCACCTACCCCCCTACCCCCCAACACACTCTCACACAGAAGTTAAATTCTTTTAATGATGCTGAAAGTCTTTGGCACATTAATGCAACCATTCCCACCAACAGCATTTTGATTCTCCTGTATGTCCTGTACATGTACCGAAATATTGACAAAAGGGATAAAGTGAGACTCTAGAGATAGGGTGAGATGGAGGCAGATACTTGACTTGAAAGACAGCAGCTAGAAGAAGAGTAGAGAAGAAGAAGATGACTTGGATCCAATTTTTAACAATGTCCTTGGAACATTAAGTAATCTGCTGCACCAGTCCAGAAACCTCAGGGGTAGTTAAATATTCAGGATAAAATTTGACAGTACTGCTTTTCTCAGTGTCTTCAGACAGCACAAGGTCTTTGTGTAATCATCCAGATTTTTACAACATGTAGATCGAGTTCAGCATTAAAACATACAGGACCACATTTATGAGTGATAAACTGAAGTAAGAGCAAGGGCTACAACTTCTGTGTATTAGTTGTATTTATTTTACATTTAATGATCAATAAGAAGACACAGAGCTTTATCAAAATAGTAGCAACTACATAATTCAAATGTCAGAAAACCTTAATATTTATTGTTGTAGACTAATAATTTATAAACAATCTTCATATGTTCTGTTAAAATATTTTCATAATGACCAAAAAAATATTACAACCAACAAACTAACAAAAAAACAAAACCTTTTGTCTTCCTGGAGCAGATAGAGGCTTCACAAATGTTTCATCTGCAGGACAAGAAAAAATATACAACTTATTCTAGTAAACAGTTTATAAACTGCATGCAAGTGGACATTAACTTTTAACAATAATGGAAAAATGACAGATTTTTATACAGAGAAAAAAATCTTTCACTCTTTTCTTCATTGTATAAGGTATTCTTTCTTAATAAAGCACAACAGTGAATTTAATACTTACCTTAAAATGTAAATGTAAACAAAGAGCTCAAATTTTCTTGTCATATGGTTAAGTGTTCTCATACACATGTTCTCCTGGTCAAAAATAACAGATTTTGATACAGTAATTTTATTTATACTTTCTTTATTTTGCTATTTAAAATGTACAAGTTAAATGTATATTAAAATATTACTCACCTGTATTTTGTGTCTGTGGATTTTTGTTGGTTCTAAATATAATAAATGAAGCATATATCAAAGTCTGTCCACAAAGTTACACAAAACTGTAACACTAAACATTTACATTTATTTAAATGACAAAGACTTGTTTGTTTAAACAAACAGTGCACTGAAATACTTGCACCTCTGTGGTTATTTCATGAAATGATATGATGTTAAATGAATTACATGTAACACTGATAAGTTACGCTTATGTACCAAAGGTGTTTAGAAGTGGACTGAACACACAGATTTCAAGAGTAATAAAACCATTGAGAAATTATCCACCTACCTTCGCCTATAAAAGTAGTATCCTACACCACAAGCAACAGCAACGATGGCAAAACATGCGATTACAATTCCAGCGATACAACCTGCAGCACATTCTGATGATTGATCTGGGGAAGTTCAAATAGAGATAAAATAAAGATGACACAAAGTTGTCTCACCATCTCAAAACTTTCCAATAATTTCTCTCTTTGTTTATTTTCATAATTGAACAGGTTTCAGAGGACTTTTGGTCAGTGCATTGCTGTCTTTGTCTGGAGAGCACTTGTATTTGTCAAAATGATGAATTCACTGTGTAGTTTCAGCAAATATTTGCTGAAGATTCATGTTTTGATAAAGGGTAGTTAAGTGTTAGGATACATTTCCAAAATTTAGTTCATAGAAAACATTAAAACTCCAGGAAACGTACATCATTTAAACTATCAGTGGTACCATACTATACGCACACTGCAACATCCAACAGTATCAGTGCACACAGGTACCTGTCACAGTAAAACCATACACTACTCATGATGATGCTCTCACAGTTACATTATTCCACGCTTTAAAGGTGTGCTTCCTTCTCTCAGAAAAGAGAGACTGGAGCACAAAAACCTCTATTTTTATGTAGTCAACCTTATTGTTAATAATCTGTCCCATTAAAGAATGAAGTCAATCAGATTGTGTGGATTTAGAAGAGCAGGTCAAATTTAACCCCTCTGTAAATTTCCACCTTACTGCAGCTTGTATGTTCCAGAGATTTCAGGTGCTATGTTGTTGGGGGGAATTTTCCCTTGGTAGGGTCCCCCAAGGCAAATTGGTCCTGGGTAATGGATTCTGACAACATCTATGAGGAATAAATAAGAAGAAGCACTCGGAGAGTGCATTGCAGCTCACTCTCTGGCAGTAGTTACTTTAAAGGCAATAGTATTATAATTTTTAATAAATTACATTTTGTTTTCCTTGTTCTTTTAAATCTACTTTAAGAAGTTTGTAGTGCAGTACAAATCAGATATGGGTGGCATGATAGATGTTTACATTGATTACAGAAACATTATGGAGGAGTAGGTAATGGAAAATAATATTTTTTAAAAATAGACATGAATAATTTGAGCTTATTATATATTATTATACTACAATATTTCTAACTAACCAGGTACTGCTTCCTCTCATCTAGTATAGTGAGGGCGTACTATGAACATCTGGCAGAGTTCCTAGTCCACAAGATCTTGAATTCTCCCCTCTAGTAGAGCTTTGATTGCGTTACAATTTAGGCTGGAAACATTGAGTCAAAGCGGACCATGCTCCACACCACCATTGCTGAGCTGGCTGCATTGAGCAGTGACTACAAGGTCCTTGGACTATCCTGCATCCACTAGGAGATCCTGTGGGGGGTGTTCCACTTTGGTGGCTTCAGGATTTCATGTTTGTTTTTTGTGGAGGATGTGGCTCTGCTGTATTCATCAGCTATTGACCTCCATCTTGCACTGGAGCTATTCGTAGCTTAGTATGAATGAGAATCAGCATCTCCAAATCTGAATCTTGAGTCTCAGACTGAATCCACGCAGCATCCACAGAGATGTGGACACTGTATGGTCTGCAGGGGTAAAGAGAGAGCTGAGTGTGAAAGGGAAGGTGATGATTTACCATTCATTCAGCCTTTCTATCCTTATCTATGATCACAAACTCTTGTACGGTGTACATTTTAGGACATCCTCAATGATACAAGCAGCAGAAATAAGCATTAAAAGAAATGAGCATTTGAATAGGATGCCTCATTGATGCCACGTAGGAAAAAGGTTTTGGGCTTGTCCTACTGGAGGAGGCCTGGGGCAAGACCCAGGACTCACTGGAGAGATTATATCACTTGGCTGGCTTGGGAACAACTCATTCCCCTAAAGGAATGAGCACTATTGAAAATGAATGAACATGAACAGCTGGATAGAAGTCAAATTTAAGGTGTCTTTGATATTGATATGGATCTTTTTTGGAGCTCCAATTTGAACATTTTCTGGTCCATCTACATAGTAAAGTAATACAAACAATAAATGTGTTCATTGCATTTAAAAAAAAAAAAACATTGCTTGATTAAATATGTTGTCCGTGGTGCCAATATTGTAGTTCAATATTGTATGACCATACGTGTGAACAGTGTAAACTGAACAGCATGTTACTTACAGTTAAAAATCAGAACATATTTAACTCCATCACTGCTGACAGGGTTGCTGATATTACAAAAATATTCTCCTTCGTCTTTCTTCTTCAAAATGTTAAAAGTCAAAACTCTGTTATTGTCAGAAAGGGTCATGTTGTCAGTCAGGGTCAGTTTGGAGCCATCCTTCATCCAGTTTCTTGTAAAGACTGAGCCAGAAGCCTCACAGGTTAAGCTGACAGAAGTCCCCACAGCTGGCAGGTTTGTTGAAGATTTAAGCAAGATTGAAGCACCTGATATTTTCTCTGTTTGCCAAGAGACAGATTTTTAAGAAAGAAAATGCACATACAGGTTAGAAACTAACAGATGAAAGACAGGTTTATCTGCTTGCTGGTGATGCTGACAAGACAGAACAAGACTGTGTGATCCTGTGTCAAAACATGTAAAGCTGAGTATTGCTAAATATTATTACTCTTTATCGTTACATCCTGATGATATGGTTCTTTAGCTTAACTATGTTGTAGCAATGATGACTGGCAATGCTCTGAGACGTCAGAAATGAACTAAAGGCTTTTTAACGTTTTTGGTGGCTTACACAAAATGTTGTAATGTTAGGCTACTCGCGTATAGCTCAATGTATTTTGTTTGTGTTGTAAATTCTTCGTTCTACCCAAGTTTCTTTTCCTACGAGCTATTTATCTCTTCTGCATGAGAAAAAATATCAGAAGTTTTCTCCTTTCATTTTTCCCCCACAAATGTTTTTTTTAAATATATGAAAGTATTATCTGAGCAAAGTAGTTGCAGAGAATGCGTAAATCATACATTTTTAACAGTAAATCAGACTTACCCAGTACAGTGATGGCTGAAGGCTGAGATGTTTGAGATCTCAGAGTTTTGCTGTTAAAGGCCTGACATCTGTAGTTTCCACTCTGACTCATATGAACATTCATCAGTCTGAGCTCTGATCCAGTATCAGGCAGCTGATCTCCATTCAGAAACCAGTTAAACTGGGCAGGAGGTCTGGATCCAACTGAGCAGGTGAGGCTGATGTCTGACCCCACAGCAAAGTATCCTTGTGATGGAGATAAGATCAAATTTATATTTTCTGGGCCATCTAAATGTAGAAGGAACAGAGAAAATTTTTATTGTATAAAAAATGTATAAGTATATTACATTCATTTTTCCTTTGTTAAAGGAAATTATTTAACACAACTATATTGCTCCACATTAGGTTACCAGAAAAAAACAAACACCTTATCCATCCATCTTTTTATTTGCTTATCAGACACATCTAATATTCTGAAATCTTAAATGATATCACACTAACATCTATGATGTTTGTGTGCAGATGTTTTCAGATAAATTACTGAGCATTTACTTTAGTAACTCACAGCTGATGGAGAGGTTTACTGGATCACTGGTACCAAAACTGACAGGATTGGACACATTACACCTGAATGGTCCCTGGTCAAAGCGGGTCACAGTGATTATAGTCAGACTGGAGCCTCCATCAGTGAGCTGAACTCTGTCACTTGCTGTAACCTCAGAGCTGCCGTTCAACCAGAGGAAAGAGAGAGAGGATCCAGAGGCAGAGCAGGACAGAGAGACAGAACCACTGAACTCAACCAAGTCTGTGCTGCTGGAAGTTACCGACACATTGGAGACTTTCTCTGTGAAAGAAAAACAAAATAGTTTCATTGTTGGCATCAACAATAGAAAGTAAGCATTAAAATGATTGAAATCCAATTCTAGCTAAACCATGTCATGACAAGGATTGTATATTATATAAATAACCTCAAAAGAAGAAATAAGCAAAAATATATTTATCATTAAAACAATTAAAGAAGTACTGTACCAATCAAAACCTTGAAATACTTTCATTCTCATAATTTAAATATCTGCTGCCTTTAAGTGACTATTCTGCACAGAGTAAATTAGACAAATGGAGTCCTCAGACTAATCTTTACAATATGCTGGTCAATACTACATTTAAATAAGCCATTCAGTTTCTTACAGCCACTTTGTAAAGTTTGTAATATCACAATCTGAATAATATCACAAATTATTGCAAGAATGCAGAACAACACATAACAAAAATGTACTAATAATTCCAGGTATTTTTGCACGTTTAATATAATGTAAACTTGTTTAAATATTGCAGAAAAAAATTACACTGTTGGATTTCAATATCTGCTCACCGTGTATCTCCAAAGTTGTACGTCCAAAATGGTTTGTGCCATCAGCTTGTGTAATGCTAACACTGTATTCTCCAATGTCATTCAGAGTGAGACTCCTGAGCTCCAGAGACCCAGTAGATGGGAAGAAGGTGATCCTACCTTCATACTCTGGTCCAGTATTGTTTGCTAAGTTAGTTGAGGTGATTATAACCTTAGAGAAATTTAACTTCCAGTCCACAATTAGAAACTGTGTTTCTGTTGGAGTCAGTGTTGTGGTGAACATCACCTTTTCTCCTACAGCTGCATTCAGTGGACCATCAGGCAACACACCAGCTCCTTCAGTGAAAACTGCAGGAGACAAATAGAAAAGTACATAAAACATATGTCAGTCAAACAAATAAAACAATTGTGGAATAAATGCAATGAAATACGGCAAAGCTGCGGAGTTCACCTTATTTTCATTAGAGGTTGAGCTTTTCCAGATAATACCGCACATATTTCTGATCGAGTTTCAGGAACTCACACAGTAAACGTGTGGTTATTAAAACAGTTAACCAGCTGTTGCTTTCAGTGAATTGCTGCTGCTCTAAGTCTTTGGCAAACATCCAAAGGAAAATATAACCTTTTGTAAAGAGACAATAAGTTCTACTGAACATCATAATTTTTGAGACTTACCTGCAAATGCCACTAAGACAATAAGAAGCTATAGTAACAAAGCCATTAATTAAATATCTGTGAAGAGTGCAGCTAGGAATGTTCAACTATCAAACTGACCACGAACCTACTGACTCAATATGGTAAATGAAACTCTACTTAACCCTTTAAACCCTTAAGTATTAACAAGGTGCAGTGTCAGTTTCACATGCAAGTAGAGTCATAGACTTTTTTATAAGCTGATCCACTAGAAAACTTGCACGATGCCTCCCTCATGTGGTGTAACTGTGTTAGTGCAAGATATAAACTTTTTGAAGTTAATATAAAGATGTTGACGTGGAGTCACAGGATGTTTTTCCGAGTAATACAATTACTGTATGTGATCAGCACTTAATAACGGCCCAGCAGACTGTTACTGTTGTTCGCAGAATCCCAGATGAGCCATCAGGCTTTTCTGAAATGCTTATCCAACTAAGAGTCACACACATAAGAGGCTCAAAAGTGTAATAATCTAAGTTGTGATATGACAGAGAAACAAAAACAAGACACTATCACAGAAGACGAGATCAGAAACTGTATTTGATGACTGACACTTTAAAGACCTTGTACATGAGCAGAAGGATTTTAAATTTGATTCTGGATTTAACAGGGAGCCAGTGAAAGGAAGCCAATATAGGTGAAATATGCTCTCTCTTTCCTAGTCCCTGTTGGTACTCTCACTGCAGCATTTTGGATAAACTGAACGTTGTTCTGGGAGTTCTGAGGACATCGTGACAATAACAAGTTACACTAGTTCAGACTAGAAGTAATAAATAAAAATTCTAAATAAAAATACAAAGCTGCCTCTGGCTGCATCAGCTACAGAGGCCTGGCTAGCTATGGGTTGTTGTTTTTTTTTAAATACTCTATAGAGTATTTAAAAGTAGAACGGGAGGGAGAGCCTTCAGCTTTCAGGCTCCTCTTCTATAGAACCAGCTTCCATAGAAGGGATTTGTTTACTTTTAAGATTAGGCTTAAAACTTTCCTTTTTGCTAAAGCATATAGTTAGGGCTGGATCAGGTTATCCAGAATCCTCCCTTAGTTATGCTGCAATAGGTTCAGGCTTCTAGGGGATTCCTATGATGCATTGAGTATTTCTTCTTCAGTCACCTTTCTTACTGACTATGTGTTAATAGACCTCTCTGCACTGAATCATTACTGGTTATTAATCTCTGGCTCTCTTCCACAGCATGTCTTTTATCCTGTCTTCCTTTTCTCACCCCAACCAGTCACAGCAGATTGCCACCCCTCTCTAAGCTTGGTTCTGCTGGAGGTTTCTTCCTTCCCACTGTCGCCAAGGTGCTTGCTTAAAGGGGTCATATGAGTGTTGGGGTTTACTGTAGGGTCTACCTTATAATATAAAGCGTCTTGAGGCTACTGTATAAATAAAATTGAGTAAAATTGAATTGAATTGAACTGAATTGAATTGAAGTTTTTATAAGGATTGTGGCTCAGAGTTTAAGTATACCATCAGTCTACAAACTGACTTCTTATCAAACTGATCCATGTTATCTGAGCAGGAAAAACGTATTCCTGTGTGCAATTTTCAGGTTACACATAGTTAAACATGAACTAGAAGTATTCAACAGATATATCAAAGACTGCAATATAATGTTATTCAAACAAATTATTTGAGGACATATTAAA